>NC_139432.1:3582411-4182411 GCF_905368555.1 Meleagris gallopavo | reverse complement strand
GTGAGTGCCTGCAAAGGTGTTGTGAGGTGGCTGGTGCCACGTGTTCTTCTTTGTGTGGTGAGACAAAGTAAGCAGGGCTCTCAGTGGTTTGTTCCTCCAAGAGTTTGCAAGTATGCAAGGCAGAGAGGAGGTTCATGAAAGGGATGTTGTGTGGGAGCCAGGGCTGGCAGTGCAGGCAGTGGAATGCAGCAGTGCCACTGTGAGTGGCCACAAAGGGCCTCACCTGGGAGGTGCTGCACAGCTGGGGGTATAGCTCAGGGGTAGAGCATTTGACTGCAGATCAAGAGGTCCCCGGTTCAAATCCGGGTGCCCCCTCCCCTTTTGCCTCTTTTTGCTGCCCCACAAGTTGATTTTCAGCTTCTCACTCGACTCTTTCTCCCCTCAGCTGTCAGCACGGGATGTCCCTTGGTGAGCGCAGCCACGACCGGCTGCCAAGAGGTAGATTGCCACGTGAAGAGGACTGGCAGTGGGCTGTTGGTGAGCACAGACCTGAGCGTTTCCTTAAGCGTTGCTTTTTGCACTGGCAGGAATTGGCAGGAATTGATTCACGTTGGGAATTACTCGGAAAATTCACGCTGGGGAGGCAGGCAGCAGCAGGGGGTATAGCTCAGTGGTAGAGCATTTGACTGCAGATCAAGAGGTCCCCGGTTCAAATCCGGGTGCCCCCTTGGGTTGTTATTTTTCTCAGGATCCTTAAAGGACTAAGAGCTGTGATAAGCACAGTTTGATCATTTTTACCTCCCTGTAAGGCTGATGGATATGGCTCTGTGTCTCCAGTAAGGGTTATTCTGTTCTTTTTTGGAAGGGCTGCATCTTTTTAAAGCGAGGCTTTTCTCTCTGGCTTTGTGGTGAGCTCAGCTCGGTGCTGGTTTTCACATTACAGAACAACACAGAAGTCGCAGCCAAAATTGTTTCAAATAAATGTCCTCTAGGAGCCTGGTGACGACTCTTGGTAGCAGCTCTCTGTAGAAGGCAGTGTGTGTGTTAGGACACCAGGGATGCATTAAATGAAGGAATCCAAGCAGCTGGGATCAACTCTGAGCTCTGTGCATAGATTGCTTAAAAATCACCTTGTGCAGGTGCTGCTTCATGGGGGTATAGCTCAGTGGTAGAGCATTTGACTGCAGATCAAGAGGTCCCTGGTTCAACTCCAGGTGCCCCCTTTGGATTGTGTGTTTTTTTCTGAGATAAACACGAGGAGCATTCCTTGTTTTTAGACCCTGTCTGCCTGTGCCTTGCACACAGAGCCAGCTGCTCTGTCCATATCCGTGTTTTTGACACTGATCGACTGAACACATACAGTCAAAATGAATATTTGCATCAGTAACATTTTTTTTTTAATGTAAAGGCACAATGCAATTCTTATTGCCTGTAGTTGCTTTAGCATGTGTATGAGGAATCCAAGAAAGCTGATCCATAGGAACTGTAACCAGCAGACATAATGGTCTCTGTGTTTTTTAGCGCTCCTTGTCCAGCTGTTGCAGCAGGGGGTATAGCTCAGTGGTAGAGCATTTGACTGCAGATCAAGAGGTCCCTGGTTCAACTCCAGGTGCCCCCTCTCTACCTTCCTTTTCCAACCTTTTTCCAAAATCCTTTGCAGACATAACGTGGGAATGTCCTTATTGCTCCGAGATCTTACAAATCTCCTGACTTTCTTTTACCAGCTGCGAAGTCTCAGTTTTCCATTTTTCCTGTGGTTCAGCTCAACAATTCATGCAGACACAAACAACACGACGCTAGTGGGAGGAGGAACATCTTGTTTTTCCTGTCTGAATAATTACCAATAACTACACAGGAAGCAGTAAGCACAAAGGTCGTTCTAGAAAAAGGGACCTCGACTGAAGTGGTTTTTGTAGGCAGCTGGAGGGGCAGCGCTCAGCGCTCAGCCGGGTGCCGTGGGGACGGGGCTGCAGCCAAGCACTGCTGGCTGTGCCCCGCGGGGATCGAACCCAGATCCCCAGCAGCCGCAGGCAGCCGCGCTGCCCCTGAGCCACGCCCCAGCGCCGGGCCGCCCCGGTCGCGCAGTTTCGCGGGCTCATGTAGCCCAGGGGCAAAGCGCCGGGCTGGGAGCCGGGAGGTCACCGGTTCTAAGCCCGCACCGAGCGGTGAGGAACCCGCTCACGACTTGGAAGTTTTGCTCGGGGACATCGCGCTTCGTTACAGACCTCTGAGAAACAGAGTGAGGACGGCAAAGCGAGCGGCCTGTAGCTCCGCTCATCGCTGCGACCGCGGCACGTTGTACTCGGCACCATTAAACTGTGCATTTACCTCGGAATTATCTCACGTCACTGCTTAATTTTTATTTTTCTTTTCCCGATGAGAACCGGAGTCGCAGCCACGCGCCGGGGCCAGCAGAGCTCCAGTTGTTTCTATCACCGTCATCCTGCCGGAAGTGACGCCTCCAAAGAGCGCCGCGCGGAGCAGGCGGGATGGCGGCTCGTGATGATGACGTCACGGCACTTCCGGTTCGTGCCCTCGGGCCTTCAGGCCGTCCTTAAGGGCCCTGCGGGGTCGCTGCGGGGCTGCGGGCTCTGCGCAGTGCGGGGTCGGTGTGGAAGTGTGAAGCTGGCGGGGAAGGTGGAGGAGCTGCCGTGGTTTGCGGGGGGAGAAGGCCGCCGTGCGCTGAGGGTGCGGGCGTTGCCAGGTGAGGGGCGGCGGGCTCCCAGGGTGAGGTGGGGGAGTTTGGGGTGAAACCTGCGGCCTTGTGGCGGCGGGTAACGGCCTCAGACTGCAGCGCCGGCTGGGAGCAGGAATGCTTCCTCTTAATAAGCGTGGGGCTGTGTTGGAGGAGGCTCGTGACTCGTTTTTCCTGTTTTTAATTAAGTGCTGGCTGAGGTATTCTTTAGCTGTGAAGCATTTGCTGCTGGCATAAAAATATATATATATATTAATCTAAAGTTATGTTTCTTAGCTCAATGTTTGCACTTGGTCTCCCAGAGTAGTGCCTTTAACTTTAGGACTCTGGAATGGAGGAAAAGAAAGTAAGCCGTGTGTACTAAAGCTTCTAAAGTGGGCTTAACTTGCAAGATTCCTGCGTGCCCACCTCCTCCAGTTACTCCTTTAGGTGCTGCTGAGGATCTTGTAGGAATGCAGCATCCACACTGCTGCACACTCAAACAGTAGATAACCTGTTTTCAGCCTTATTTCTCCACGTGGCCCTTTCCAAATTGCTGTAGGCTGCAACGCTTTGAAATGGTTGGCAGAAATCTGCTTTTCTGCAATAATTGGCTCTTTCCCTCAGGTTTATGCATAGTCAGCTCTCACTGTGTCACTGAAGGCTTTCAAACCTCACCTTTTGTTCTTTCT
Source organism: Meleagris gallopavo (assembly GCF_905368555.1). Taxonomy (NCBI): domain Eukaryota; kingdom Metazoa; phylum Chordata; class Aves; order Galliformes; family Phasianidae; genus Meleagris; species Meleagris gallopavo. Next base: position 4,179,105 of record NC_139432.1, on the reverse strand, counting down.
CACATTGCCTGCAGCATCCAGAGAGGAGTGGGCAGTGGATTAACTTTGTAACTAAGGGGCAGAAGAGAGGCACTTTAACAGAAGACATCTGGGTGTTGCAGGTACGTGTCCATCTCACACCTCTTCAGAAGGGCTTCCTTGGAGTTGAATGCTTTGCTTGAGGAAAAAAAAAAGTCATGTGAAAAACTTTTTTTCCCTACTCAGGGCATGGCACAACAGTTAGCTGTAAGAGGTTGGGTGTTTGCTTTCCCTTTACCCCAGGCTGTAGGCAGCGGAGGCAGGGAGGCTGCGGGCAGTGAAGGAGCTGCAATGTGAGGCAGCAACTGTGGGAAGTTTGTGCGCTGAGAGCACATGGAGGTGAGCACCTCCAAAGGTGTTGTGAGGTGGCTGGTGCCACGTGTTCCTTTTTTCTTTTTCTGTGGTGAGACAAAGTAAGCAGGGCTCTCAGTGGTTTGTTCCTCCAAGAGTTTGCAAGTATGCAAGGCAGAGAGGAGGTTCATGAAAGGGATGTTGTGTGGGAGCCAGGGCTGGCAGTGCAGGCAGTGGAATGCAGCAGTGCCACTGTGAGTGGCCACAAAGGGCCTCACCTGGGAGGTGCTGCACAGCTGGGGGTATAGCTCAGGGGTAGAGCATTTGACTGCAGATCAAGAGGTCCCCGGTTCAAATCCGGGTGCCCCCTCCCCTTTTGCCTCTTTTTGCTGCCCCACAAGTTGATTTTCAGCTTCTCACTCGACTCTTTCTCCCCTCAGCTGTCAGCACGGGATGTGCCTTGGTGAGCGCAGCCACGACCGGCTGCCAAGAGGTAGATTGCCACGTGAAGAGGACTGGCAGTGGGCTGTTGGTGAGCACAGACCTGAGCGTTTCCTTAAGCGTTGCTTTTTGCACTGGCAGGAATTGGCAGGAATTGATTCACGTTGGGAATTACTCGGAAAATTCACGCTGGGGAGGCAGGCAGCAGCAGGGGGTATAGCTCAGTGGTAGAGCATTTGACTGCAGATCAAGAGGTCCCCGGTTCAACTCCGGGTGCCCCCTTCATGTGGTGGCCTTTTTTCTTGAGAAGAATCATGAGGAGCATTCCTTCTTTTGTCTGGTTGTGCGTTTCCCCGAGTGCTGCTTTCCAAAATTCCTTATTCATGACAGTGAGCATTCATCTAAGGATATACAGCCCAAATCAACGTCTGTGTCAGTGGAAAGGCATCGTGCCAGTTGCTGGGCCATACTAGTTGTTGGATCAATAAGTAAACTGGACTGGTTCTAGCCTGTGTAGTATCTGTACAGTGTAGCTGTCTGTAATTCTGGTTGTCTGGGCTCTGTGAATTGGTTTTTTAATGCTCCTTGTTCAGTTCCTGAGCAAAGGGGGTATAGCTCAGTGGTAGAGCATTTGACTGCAGATCAAGAGGTCCCTGGTTCAACTCCAGGTGCCCCCTCTTTACCTTCTTTTCCCAATTTCCTTTTGCCAAAATTCATCACAGGAAGAAGATGGAGCCATCCTCTTCAGTCTTGTGAGCTTGTGCTGTGTGTTGAAGTTGTGATATTCAAGATCCTGAGCAGCTGCCTGGTAGGGCTTCTGCACTGCGTGAGTACACTGTGTGTATTTGTCTATTCTTGATTCCCTGTAATAACTCCCTCATACATTATGGATTGTACATGGGTAGGCCCAGGGGCTGTCGAGTAAGGGAATCTAAACAGTGGACATCAGGCAACTCTGGGTTCTGTGAATAAACTTGTTTAAAAAATCGCCTTGTGCAGGTGCTGCTTCAAGGGGGTATAGCTCAGTGGTAGAGCATTTGACTGCAGATCAAGAGGTCCCTGGTTCAACTCCAGGTGCCCCCTTCAGATTATATTTTTATTCAAAGATAAATATGGAGAGCATTCTTCTTTTTTTTTTTTTTTTCTTAGATCTGTTTGCCTGTGCTTTGCTCTGAGGGCTCGTCTCTCAACTTCCATCTTCATAACACTGAGAACTCATCTAAACATGCATAGTCAAATCAATGTCATACAAAAGAATCTAACCAGTGGACATCAAAACTAAGCTCTCTATGTATTCCTTTTTTTCTCTGTATCTTTTATAGTTCTTAAGCCAAGGGGGTATAGCTCAGTGGTAGAGCATTTGACTGCAGATCAAGAGGTCCCTGGTTCAACTCCAGGTGCCCCCTTTGGATTGTGTGCTTTTTGTTTGGTTGATTGTTCCTCCCAAGGGTAAATATGAAGAGCATTCTCCTCACTTTTAGGTCCTGTGTGCTTCTGCTTTGCTCACAGGCCTGGTCACTGAACATCCCTGTTCAAGATGCTGAGCACTCATCTGAAGAATTGACCAAACTTGTACTTTATGAATTTGTTCTTCACTGCTCCTTGTCCAGCTGTTGCAGCAGGGGGTATAGCTCAGTGGTAGAGCATTTGACTGCAGATCAAGAGGTCCCTGGTTCAACTCCAGGTGCCCCCTCTTTACCTTCTTTTCCAACCCTTCTTCTTCCCAGGTCCTTCACAGACAGGATTCTTGTTCTTCAGGGGTCTTCAAGATCACTTGTACCAAAAAAATAAAAAGGTTTCCAGTTTTCCCATGTTTCTCCTGAGCAGCACACGTACACGCCAAATAGCACAGTAGAGGTGATGCAGTTCTAGTTTTTCCTGCCTGAGCAGTTGTTGCTAATTGAAGTGATTTCTAGAAAGCCATATTCTCAGTGTGACAGGTGTCTGTGCCCCCGCGGGGATCGAACCCGGCACCCCAGCAGCCGCAGGCAGCCGCGCTGCCCCTGAGCCACGCCCCCACCACTGAACCGCCCCCAAGCTGCGTTTCGCGGGCTCACGTAGCTCAGGGGCAAAGCGCCGGGCTGGGAGCCGAAACGTCCCCGGTTCTAAGCCCGCACCGAGCGGCGAGGAACCCCGCTCGCACCCTCGAGTTTTCGCTCGGCGACACCGCGGTTCGGTGCAAAGCCCTGGGGAAAGGGGTGAGAACGGCAAACAGCGGCCTGCAGCTCCGGTCGTCGCTACAGCACGCCGCAGCACCAGGCGCTGCCCTCCTCTTTCTATTCCTTTGGTAGGACCTTTCAGCGCCGCGCCGGAAGTGACGTATATCACACGCGACGCGTAGAGAGGCGGCGGCGGCGCATGTTGATGACGTACAGCGGGCCCGCTAGCTGAGGAGAAGCCGAGCAGCCATGGGGGGAGGCGACTTGGTGAGATGGGGCCCGGAATGCGGGAGGGACCGGGAGCTTCCTTCAGGCCGCTGGGGTCCCGGTGAACGGCTCCGGGCCCTGGGCCGTCCGTTCGAGCTGTTCGCGGCGGGGCCGGGCCTAGCGCTGCGGCCCTGCTCGGTGAGAGAACGCCCGGGGCCTTCGGTAAGGGGCCCTGTGCCGCGTCTCGCGTTCCTTGCAGAACCTGAAGAAGAGCTGGCACCCCCAGACCCTGCGCAATGTGGAGAAGGTGTGGAAGGCCGAGCAGAAATATGAGGCCGAGAGGAAGAAGATCGAGGAGCTGCAGCGGGAGCTGCAGGAGGAAAGGGCCCGAGAGGAGATGCAGCGATATGCAGAGGATATGGGCACTGTCCGGTGAGCAGAGCCAGGGAGTCGGGCTGCCGGTCCTGGCAGGGGGAGGACCAGTGCTTCTCATATCTCTGAGAAACGGAGATTTTAACACTGAATTTATAATTTCTGCAATGCTGGAAACTTTCCACTTACTTCATAAGCTTTAAACTGTAGCTTTGCACCTCTGTGACAGAAAATATGATGACTTGTTTGCAATAGGAAAAGAGAAGAAAAGTTGGAGTGGATGTACCAGGGTCCTGGGGGCATGGTGAACAGAGAGGAGTATCTCATGGGTCGCCCTGTGGACAAGTACGTCTTTGAGAAGACAGAGGACAAGGACGCTGGCTGCTCCAATGAGACAGGACTGCTCCCAGGCTCCATTTTTGCCAAGTCAGGTGCCAATTCTGTCCTGGACATGGCAAACAAAATCCGGGAGGATCCACTTTTCATGATAAGGTACTTAACGTGGAGCTGAATACTGGAATAAATCAGGCAATGCATCAGTGATGGCAGCTTGATGAAAGCTGTTTTATTTGTGCAAAGCTTGAATATAAATGCAAAGGTTGTTTTTCTTCATTATATATATACATACATACTCATATATGGGCTCATATATACAAACTGAGGTCACCCTTCTGTATGTGTGTAAATGCATCTGGTTGGCAGCATTGTAGCCAGATAGATGTTGACAGAACAAAAATTGGGCTTGACTTCCTAGTTGCACTTTTAGTGGGGAAGAAAAGGACAGACTTTGTCTGAGTTGGACTAGTGTTGCTGAATGAACAGCACTTGGCTGTTAGAGCTTGCTTTAGTTTTGTCTCTTTCGTGAAAATGATGTTTAGAGTTGCTTGAAAATACTAATACTCTTATTTAATCTGCTTTAGGAAGAGAGAGGAGGAGAAGAAGAGAGAGGTTCTGAATAATCCTGTAAAAATGAAGAAAATCAAAGAGTTGGTAGGTGACTCCATTGTGCTCTTTAGGTCTGTGCACATACCTTGCTGGAGTTTCTTTTGTCCCAGGAAAACTCCATTACTTTGCCCTTGCCTTATGATACTGACTGCCCAAGCGCAGGGACAGTAATTACTGCTAATAAATTGGTGTCTTTCTCTATAGCTGCAAAACAGTTTAGATAAAAAAGAGAAAAAGAAGAAGAAAGAGAAGAAGAAGAAGCACAAGAAGCACCGACGTCGCAGCTCTAGCAGTGAAAGTGCCAGCAGTGATGAGGAGCGAAGCAAAGCCAGGTATGTTTTATTTTCTTTACTGTCTTGTTTGTTTTTCATCTGTTTCTGACCTTCTTTGAATCTCATCTTTCTAATTAATGCTCTTAATTTGCCTAAATATTACTGTATTGCTACTTTTGTTTTTGCATCAGTAATTTATTTTTGATGTTTTAATATGCAAAATATAGGATTACGAAGTTCATCTGCTTCAAAAGTACTGTTCTCTTTTTTATTTAGGTCTCAGAAGAAGACTAACAGTTCCTCCTGGAAACCCATTCCTTCCAAAGTGCCAGGATATGGCTTACAGGTAAGCGTGTCTGTTTTGCATGTCTCTTAGTAGCAGACTTCTTGGTTAGGGAGCAGCAAAAGATCAGCTTGTTGCAAGAGGCTGCTTCTCCCAGGAGGAGAGTGATACGTGATTTAATAACGTTCACATCTGACTTGGTGCCTCTGAGCCCTAACCTAAAACTCTTCAGGTCTTAGTAGGACTTCTGTCCTCGCTAAGTTTGAGTTCTAATTAGCTTCCCTTCCCAGAGTCACGCATCTGTTTAAATACTGTATGTGATTGTCAGAGCAATTGGTTTACTGAGCATCACACAAATTATCTTTTTAGACAAAGGTGTTCATAGGAACCTAGGGAGTGAGATAAGTAAGTGCAAAGCAAAATGTTCATTGCCTGTAGCTCAACCTGAGGCTTCTGCAGCCTCATTATGTTGTGATGCTCTGACAGGACATCTCTCCTGAAGGGCATTCTTGGGTTTCAGGTTAGAGAATCTGACAAGAACCACAGATCTCGGAGTTCTCCAGCCCCTGGGCAGGGCAGAGCCTCCCACAGGCACCGGGAGCGCTCCAGGTCCAGGAGCACATCCCACTCCCCACAGAGATGCACTAACAAGAAGAGCACAGAGCAATCTGGATGCAGGGGGTCGAGATCTCCTTCCAGACACAGTAAACAGTGAGTGTGGCTAAGCTGGATAATACGAACTGAAAGCTGCACTGGGGGTGGTGTTCAGGGATCAAAATCCCTGCTAAAAAATCCAGGTAAAGTTTAGGGATGTGATATGTGTATATCTCCTAAAAAAGGTGTTTTTGGGTTGCAGACACAGCAGTCGAGAGGAGAAAGGGAAAGCTAGAAGTCCTTCCCCCAAAAAGAGCTATCGGCGACAGCACCTTCCAGGTTACACCAGGTAAGCAAAATCTTCTCTGCGTGTTTTTGGGCAAAAGCTGCCCTGATGGATATCATCTGTGAGCCAAATCTTACTCTGTTGTCTGGAACGGACTGTGTCAGGCGTCCAGAAAGACACACACTGTTCTGAAGTGCTTGGTTTGATCTTAGCTTAGTTGTCAGCTGACTCCTTCAGCCTCCCAAACCTCGTGGAATGGTTGCAATTCTCTGCATGCCTCACGGTGAGGTGAAATCAGTTCTTTGTCTGATGGGTTAATTAAAAGTTTTCTGTTTAACTGCCATCAGGAAACTTTGATCTTGACAGTAGCTCTTATCAAGCAATTAAAAAAGAAAGGCTGAAAAGGGGAAAACAAGCTCTTGCTAGAGTTGTTTAGTTGTGAAGACTTGTACTAAAAAAAACTTTGTTGATTGGGTGCCAAAGGAAAAGCAATTATTAAACACCCCCGATTTTGGGGATTATAAATAGTCTTGAAGATTGGAAAGGAAGAGCTGGGTTGGATCTAGCACACTACTGGTTTACAGCAGTGCTGTTTTTGGTACAAATAGAAAGATCTCTCCAGAGGAACTGGAGCGTAAACGCCAAGAAATGATGGAAAACGCCAAGTGGAGGGAAGAGGAGAGGGTGAACAACCTCAAGAAGCACCGAAAGGAGGAGGAACTGGAGAGAGAACTGGAGAAACTCGACTCTGGAGATGGAAAGTTCTTGCAGTGAGTTCTTGGTGTTCATTTTTTTCATTCGTGGGAAGTACAGGGCACAGCTTCCCAGGAGTGTGTGATGGCATCAACGTTTGAGGTGAAAATACTGAGCACTGACCTTAAATACAGTATTGAATCTGTTAGAAGCCACACTAAAAGCTAGTCAGTTCTTTCGGTGCAGACTCTGATGTGAAATCACTTGCTGCTTTCCATTTTAGAATCACGTAGTTAATTGACTCGGGGATAACGAACCCTGCTGGAAACGATGCGATGTTTGGGAAGAGGTTGATTTCTTTCCTTTTTTTTCCTGCAGTCACTTTAAACTGGAAAGTGCTTCTACTTCCACTTTAGAAGATCGGGTGAAGCGGAACATCCACTCCCTTCAGAGAACTCCTGCTGCCTTGGAAAAAAACTTTATGCAGAGATGAAGTTTGTTCTTCCTCTGCTTCTGTGCAGGAGCTAATTGGACACTTGTTGCCCAAGGTGAGAGGCCTTCAGCACACACTCAGTTCTCTCTCCAGGAACCATTTCCCAAAGAGCTGCTGAACTTCTGTGCTGCAGCCCACAGCGTGTTCTGAACTTCTGGCACTGTAAATATGTTTGTAGTGAGGATGATCCCTCAGGCACACCTTAGGTGGAGAACTCGTGAGCCCTTGTATCCTACGGCACGCTGCCAGATCTCTTCCTGTTCTCCACCCTGATTCGTACCGGTTTTGTATATTATTGTTATTAGATGATGCTGGGTGGTAATTGCTTTCTACACTGGGCAGATTATCTACGCTCTTTATTTGTGAGAGCAAAAGACCTATTTTTGTTAGTCCTTAAAAATCAGAGCAGAACAAATTCACGTGAGGTAACTGGATGTGATAAAGCCGTGTGGTGGACTGATGCCGTTCTGCTTGACTGCCATCGTTCTGCTGTGGGTTTGGAGGGAGAGGTCAGACCAGGCTGTAAAATACCTGTAGTCATTATTTGATTCTGCTCACCTATTTCAATGATGTTTGGCCCAAAGGGAGCAGCTTCACAGGGAAAGGAAATGAGCAGAGCAGAACTGATGCAGCAAATACCACTCTGGGATTTTGTAATGTAAGTAATGTGTATATGTACAGCAGTGAAGATTGTTTTGCCTTTTTTTTTTTTTTTTTTTAAGGAGAAACTTTACGATTTTCAAATGTTTTTTGGTGGCTTTGTCGGGGCGAAGGTGTCGGATTCGCTGCCAAAGGGGCTGACGGACCGAGGGCTGCGTGCGGCCACCGTCTCAGTGCGCGGAGCTGCGCGCTGCGGGCCCTTTAAGAGGCGGCAATGACGTGCTCAGCGGCCCATTCATAATTCCAGCCGCCTCGCCGCTTATTGGCTCGCTCGGAAGGGGGCGTGGCCCGGGCTGCTACGTCACACGGTGTGGGCGAAACCATCTCCGCGCAGAGGGGGAGGGAGGTGCCTTTGTTTCCCCTTTCCCTCCCCTTCTGCCCGCCGCTCCAGCCCGTCCCGCTGGCAGCCCGGGCCGCGTTCCTTTTTTTCCCTCCCCTCTGCACGCTGTGGCGGGGCGAACCGGCGCTCGGCGCCGCACTGCCCCCCCTGCATTCACCCGGTTCTCCCCCGTGGGGCGCGGCCGTGGCACCTCCCCGTCCCCTCCTCCTCCGCCTTCCGCCATCTTGGCGCCTCCTTAGAGCGGCGCCGGAGCGCTCGGCCGGCGGTGGAGCGAACCACCGCAGGGGCGGGGAAAGGGGGGGGAGGGAGGCGGGGACGGAACAACCGCCGCGGGGAGAGCGAGCTGGGAGCGGAGCGGCCGAGCCGGCCCCAGGGGTGACGGAGGCGGCCGGAACCGCTGAGAGCGGAGGGGCGTGCGCCGGGCCGGGCGGTGCCATGCGGAGGCGCTGGTAGGGGAGCGCCGGGGGAGGGGGGCTTTGCGGGGCCGTTCGGAGGCCGCCATGGCCTCGAATTGCGCGGGGGGATCGGCGGCGGGGAGCGGCGGAGCGGCACTGGGCTCGGCACTCAGCGCCAGCAAAACCAAGACCAAGAAGAAACATTTCGTGTGCCAGAAGGTGAAGCTGTTCCGGGCTTCGGAGCCGCTGCTCAGCGTCCTCATGTGGGGGGCCAACCATACGGTGAGCAGCGGGCGGAACCCCCCACCCCACCCCCTTCCCTCCCGTCGGAGCAGAGCCTTCGCCCAGCGCCCTGCCTGCCGTAGGGGCTCGGAGGTGAATCCCCCTCGGCCCTCCACCCCCGCTGCCCCTTTCTTTCTTTCTACCCCCGTCCCATCGCAGCCTTTCCCCCGGGGCGCTGCCCCCCAGCATCCCTCTCCCCGGTTTCCCCGATGCCGTGTGGGATAACGGCCCTTCCCATAGGATGCTGTGGTCCTGGTGTGCTCAGCTGGGAGCAGCCCCCAGGGCACTCGCCATCACCAACCCCTGGTCTTCAATCCCAGGGCCAGATCTCAGTGAGGGGGTTGGGGATGGGCCCTGGGGGGAGCGATGTGTCCCACAGCTCCATCCTGTATCACTGGACCCAATTTGCCCGGCCTCGAGTCGCTTTGACTCCCATCTTTCTGCTGGCGGTGCCACATCTTTGTGTTCCTGAGCTGGTCTGTTTCCCCCTGAAGCACCAGGATGGAGCGAGGAGCTGCTCTGTGGGAACGGCTCAGCACTGCAGCCCACCTCCATTGGAGCTCCCTAAAATCACCCTTCTCTCTTCCTCTGGAAACCTCTCTTTCTTCCATAGCGTAGGCTGGAAGGGCTGCCCTTCCTCTGCGCTCTCTTGGATGTGGGTAATGATGATGTTCAGGTGGTTAAAATTAAGCAACCTCATCCCTTCCTCAATTAACACACCTTCAGGCTCAAAGGCACTCATTTCTTGGCGGGTGTTTCCTGGATCCCTTTCCTTCTCTGGGTTTAGCTTTTGCAGGAATAAACAACGCTTTGGGAAAAATGGGATTGTATTCCTGGCTTTCCTGATGGCGGAGTGAATCTTCCCAGTGTAGTTCAGCACTGTTGTCTCTCTGAGCCAAAGGATGTTCCCAGTTCTTGCTGCTCCTCGCCCAAGAAGCAGAGCAATGAGCTGAACCAGGCTTTGATCAGCAATGCCCTTAGGAGCCCTGAAGAAGCAGTGAAGCTGGTAGGGCTTTTCTCTTTCATTTCTTTGGCCTCTTAGGGCTGCTGATTGCCAGCTCGCCCTCTTCTGTGGCTGGTGGGGCAGCCTGGAGTCTTTTTTAGGCTCTGGATCAGGGCCTGCAACTTCAGGACCGTTTGGCTGTGAGATATTTTTGCAAGCTGATAGTTCTCCTTGCTAGCTGTGTCCGTGCGGATGGTATCGGGTGCACGTTGTAGAGGAGCTGCTGCCAGAAACGAGGACCGTATCCTGGAGGAGCTGGAAAAGGGTGGAGAACATCTCAGCTGTGACCTCCTCCCCCCGGTGCAGGCAGCAGGGATTCCCCAGCTCCCATTCCTGCAGCTCGGTTTGCAGTGGTGAGCAGCCGAGGGTTGGAGCAGGGCAGGCTGTGAGCCAAACTATTTGTGTTTGCTCAACACACGAGCAGCTGTTCATCCCGATCCGCTCCCAGGAGATGCTGCTGGTGCCCTGCTCGTGTGGAAGGTGGGATTGCTTTTTTGTTCTTCAAGCAAACTGCTCCGGGCAGCTGATGGGTGTTTTCAGGAGTGCCTTTGAACCTTGTCAGGAATCTGCTGGGGTTGTTTCACGTTTGGTTTCTGGTGCACAGCCTTCCAAAGAGAAGCAGACGCCGAGGCCGTGGGGAGCGTGCTGCTAACAGCACGATTCCACCAGAAATGCTGGTGGTCGAGATGAACTTTTTGGTGGATAAATCAAACAAACAACCATTTTATGCGATCCGCCATCTCTGCTGACTGAAGAAATTCCCCCGGGTCCATTACCAGAGTCTGGCAGCAGCACAGCCCTGCCTTTTGTTTAAACAAGCTTGCTAGCAGCTGGTGCGAGTACAGGCAGCGATGGTCTGGAGAGGATCAGAGCAGTGATGTGAGTGCAGAGCGCAGGCACTGCTTTTGGAACACCCATTCCGAGCGTTTCTATGTGAATTGTGAGTTGGCTCTCTGCTGTCCCAGTGCTCCCGAGCCAATGCTTGAGCTCAGAGCATCACATGGGTGCGGCTGTGGCTGCTGAAACGCGGCCGGACGTGGGTGGTATCACTGACAGCCAAACCTGGAGCCAGAAAGCCGTGCTGGGGGGAGAGCAGCCGGGGGAACTCGTGCAGATAGGATGGAGCGGAGTCACGAGGGCTCACCTTTGGCTTTGTGATGTTTTACCTTGAGCTCCGAGCCTGCATGTGGAACTCGGCGAGCGTGGAGTCGGCTCCTGGGTGAAGCTTTGCTGTGTCTGCTGTTGTCATGGTGCTGGGAGAGGCGGTGCAGCTCCGTGCTGCGATGCCCCGCGCGGAGCTCCGGTGGCAGAGGGAAGGTCGGGTGGTGCTGGGAGGGAGCAGCCATCTCGGAAGCACCGAGATGAAGGCAGTGCTGTTGTGTGATGCTCGGGGAAACCATAGAAACGGTTGTAAGGCACTGACTGTGTGATGCGCTGGAGTGCAGAGGGCACTGTGTGATGAGCAGGCAGCTGTCTGCAGTGGGATGGTGCTTCTCTCTTGGTCCCACTCTGCTCTGCGTGGGGATGGCCTTGAGGAAATCCAATCCTGCTGAGAAGGGCAGAGCTCTGCCGGCACTGTGGGTCTGCCCCGGGGGCTCTGGTTGCTGCTGCAGCTCCTGCTGCTCTCCCAGGACCTGCCTGGTGCCAGGCAGCACAACGTGAAGCTCGTTAGTATTCAAGGGAAAGAGCAGCATTGGGATTTGCAGCACGCTTCTCCCTTCTCCTCGGCGTTGTTTTTGGTGTTGCCATGTTAACTCTGGCCAGAGCAGCATCTGCCACGCATCAAATGCTGAAGTGCTATAAATCAGTGCTGGCGCAGGGGATGCAGTCTGTGTTTGGCCTTTCCTGCACTCGCTGTCTGCCCTGGCTCTAATTGACCTCTGGAGAGCACAGCATATGGCAGTAATGGTGATGAGCACCGGTGCTAACGATGGAGCCTGCTGGCTCTGAGCTTCCACAGCCTGGGACCTTCTGTTAAAGCCCAACTTCCAGGCTCCTTGTGGTGCTGGGGATGTGCTGTGCCCCCCGCACTGTGCTGCCCAGCAGGCTCCAACAGCTTTGAAGAGGTGTTTGCTCTCACTCAGGGCTGCTTTTTTTTCTCTTACTGCATGCTGGTGTTCCTAGAGCACCCACAGAAGCTATTGGCTGCAAGGTTCACCCGTGCCCAGCATTGCATGGAGGTTCTGTCAGCTCCCATACTGATTAATCATGCTCTAGTTCATGGAAAACAGTGCTTTTTTCCCCCCTAACTGCTGCCCAGCTGTCCTGTGCTGCAAAGTTTTACTGCAGGTGTGGCTTTGCTCTGTGCTGAAGTGATTTTTTTGCTGTCTGTCTGTTACCTGCTGCCCTGGGGTATTGTGAACTTCCACCATTCAGAACGCCCTGAGATGCGGAGCTGGATGGCATCAAGAGGAGCAAAGGAATTTTATTGTGAAGAATCTTGGAGAGCAGATTCTCACACTCCATCGTTTGGATCTCGTTAGTAAACAAATTGCATTTTCCCATCAATTTACTGATGGTAATTGCTACTTTGAGACTACAGTCAGGTTCTGAAACAAAATCACATTGCAGCAGCTGTCCCTGAGTGTGTGTGGTATTGAAAAAGGAATTGGCTTTGGTGGCACAGGGGCATCATAGATAAACCCAGCACTGTGCTGACCAGAGCAGAAGATGCCCATTGGTTTCTCTGAAATGTGTCGTGGTTTTTAAGTCCTCTGAGCTCTGCTGGGAGCCCCTGTGTATGAGTGTGTGCTATGTGAGGCTGCCCAGCTTCTGCTGTTTGCACAGATGTCCTGTGCACCGCTGCAGAATGCAGCTGGTGGTGGCACAATTTGTCCCTTAGTGGTGCTTTCAGCTCAGGGCTGTCTGTGCTGGGGGAATGGAAGGCTCCTGATGTCCTGAGGCTGCTTTAGAGTTTCTGTGCTCCTCTTAGCAGCTTGCAGTGATGCTGGTGGGGGTCTGGCTGCTGCTGTCTCTTCCGAACAAAGAACCAGACCTGAGCTCTCTGCCCATCCTGAGGGCAGCATCAGCTCCAGAGGGGACCTACAGAGCTCCAGGTGTGGGCAGTGTGCTCCAGCTGAGCAGTGTCCGTGGGACACAGGCAGTGCTGGGCACCTCTCTGCAGGGCACCTTGCTGCGACCTTGCCTCCTGTAGCATAAATACACACAGACACACTCTGCTATTTATAATCTGCCTCTGCCTGGAGAGAAGGTGAGAGAACCAACGTGTGCCCGGTGTTGGTTGCTCTGCTCTCGGCAGCTGCTCAGGTTCCACCAGGAGAGGAAACCCTATGGAGCACTGCTGTTCTCTGCTCTCGTTTGGGAAAGCAACTCTTTGCATCTGCAGCACCAATCCCTTCCTTCCCCCCATCTCCTCCAGCACAGGAATCCCGAAGCATCCAGAAGGCTCCTCTGTCTGCAGCTGGAAGGGGGAGAGGCTTCTGCAGGGGGGATTTCTTTGGCTGTTGTACGTTGGGAAGCACGAGAGCAAGGAGACGAGGCAGCCTGATGCTATTTCTGCCTGTCAGGAAGCTCGCAACAGGTACAACATTTGCTTTGAGGTTTCTGCTTTGGCAGAAACGAGGACACGAGGAGACGTCGTGACATCTCACTTTGCTGCCGTCTCTGTCTGAATTTCTGGCAGGGAGGAGAAAAATCTTCAAGCTGCTGTTCCCTCTCCGTCTCAGCACCCTTCCTCCACTCTGGAAGGAGCTGCTGACAGCTTGTTTGTGCCTTCCCAGTGCTGAGATGAGGGCTGAGAGTGTGCAGAGCTGTGCTGCCGGGCTTCCCCGGCTGTCTGACAGCAGTAATGGGTGGCTTGGTGCAGAATGAGCTCTTTTCTCTTTCTCCCTTCACCTGGCAGGAGGAGCTCGGTGTGGGGCTGTGGGCTGCCCCCATCACTGCCACTGCAGCTCCGTGCAGCACTGAGGCTGTTGCAGAGCCAGGTGCCAGCCTTCCTGCTCCACTCTGCAAGCAGCGGGAGGCCTGTGGCATGATGTTTCATTTCTTTGGAATGCCTGTGGCATCATTCAGTGGTGTGGCAGTGCTTAATGCTCCTTAGTGCTGCTGCTGGGCAGGGCTCTGCTCTCAGCAGAGCAGGGGCTGCTTTACTTTCCGCTTTATCTGTTGTGTGGGATGGCTGTCTCTGAAAATAGTCATCTTTTCTCTTTGCTGTGTGTGTGTGTGTGTGTGTGTGTGTCTTTCTGCCCAGTCTGACGTTTGTGAAATCTGCTCTGTTTTCCCATTGGTAACGATGGGGACAGGATGTGAAGAACACCCACCTGGGGGAGGCTCAGCCACGTACCAGACAGCTCACCGTGCATCTGCAGAGCCACGGCCTCCCCAGCACCTGCACACAGCAGTGTGTCACACAGCGTGGTTTCCTCATGACCTCTTGCATCTCCCTGCTGCAGAGGTGGCAGCACCTTTGAGTGCTCAAGCGTGCAAGAGGAGGATCCCTGAGGCAGAGCCCATTTCCTCGGTCTGAGCATCCTGGTCCCATTTCCTCGGTCTGAGCATCCTGGTCCCATCCCCTGGAGGCAGGAGAATGCCATGTGCTTCCCAGGTGTGCTGGGAGTGCCCTGAGCCTGTTTGGGTGCTGGTGCACAATGCAAGCCTTGCTCCTAGCCAAGCCGAGCTGCTGGCATGGTTGGCTGCATCCCTGCATCCCCAGGCTGGATGTGGCTCTGGGCAGCCTGATCTGGTGGTTGGCGACCCTGCGCATAGCAGGGGGGTTAAAACTAAATGATCATTGTGGTCCTTTTCAACCCAGGCCATTCTGTGAGTCTGTGATCCCTCCAGTGTTACCTGCTTGGTGTGAATGTTGTTGTAACAGAATCACTTTCTAAATGCAGCATGCAGGTCGGCTGGCACTGGTCCCTCAGATATCCCTGTGAATGAGTGGTGCTGAGGCTGTCCTCTGAAAAGGGATTTCAGACACGTGCTGCTCTGTGCGTCCTGGCTGTGCTGTTTGGCCAGGGCAGCCCAGGCATGAGTTCCTCACTGCAGATGCTTCCACTGCTGCAGTGTGAGCCGATCTGTACAGCAGCAGCTGAACCAACATTCATTCTCCTGCTTCCCCGTGTTTCTGCGGCCGCCACGCGTGACTGAGGAGCAAAAACAATCTCATGGAGTGACTCATCCCTGTGGGGAAGGTGGGATGAGAGCAGCAGGAGACAGCAAACAGAGGAGCGGTGTCTGCAGGGGAGCTGTGCTGGCTGATGCTGGGCAGCTGAGATGGGCAGTGCTGAGGACGAGCTGAGAAGTTGGCTGATGCAGCGTGGTTCGTTTTAAACAAACCTACAGATGAAGCAATAGCAGCTTTTGTGTCCATCCTGGGTGGTGAGATGGGAGGGGTGGGGGTACCGCTGTGTGCTGGGCTGAATGAGCTGCTTCTGTGGCTTAAAACTACAGCATTCGCCAGGTTCCTTCAGCACAGCGAGGTGTTCTGAAAGCCTGCAGGGTTATATTGCTTCCAAAACAGATTCTGGGGCATTCAGCATCTCCGTTAAACCCATTGGTGGTAAATGCAGGGCTGTTTGGGCTTTGTGTCTCAGTTTCCCTTTTCTTGCAGATCAACGAACTCAGCAATGTTCCTGTCCCTGTCATGTTGATGCCTGATGATTTTAAAGCCTACAGTAAGATCAAGGTGGACAATCACCTGTTCAACAAGTAAGTGTGTGCCTCACAGCTTACCTGTAACTGTGCTTCTGTGGGCTGTAGGCATCCAAAGAAGCAAGCAGAGCTAATGAGGGCGAATTCCTGGAGGGCTGTGCTGGGGGGTCCTGCATGGTTAGCAGTGAGGTGTGGGAAGGGCTTTGATTTCACAAGCTGATCATTGACAAGAATATTTCTTCTGCTTTGCTTTAGGGAAAACTTGCCCAGTCGCTTTAAATTTAAGGAGTACTGTCCTCTGGTGTTCCGAAACCTCCGGGAAAGGTTTGGGATTGATGACCAGGACTACCAGGTACCTTTTTTTTTTTTTTTTTCTCTCTTTCCCTGCTGTCCTGACTCGTTTCTCTGTGACGGAATCACCAACCTGGGGGAGAAACTGCAGCACTCGTAGTTTTTTTTTTTTTGTGGTTTTTAAGGGCTTATGATCACGGTGTGAATGGGTTTCCCATCGTTGTGAGGGCTCCCAGCAGTGGGGTGGATCTGTCTGGGCCAAGCAGTGGGGAATTGCAGGGTGAAAAGGTGAGAGCTCAGTCTGGGCATGGAATAGGAGGCAGCGGATGGCTGCAGGCAGGCAGCAAGTGGGGGGTAGCAGTGATCTGGTCCTGCATAGCATGAGGAACAGACGTGCAGCACCTACGTCCTTTCTTCCACCCCTTCTTCCCAAACCAAGGGGGTGAAGGATTGCTTCTCCCACCTTGAGCAGAGCGGTGTGACTGTTGGAAGTGCCTAGCTAGAGCAGAAAGCAGAAAACATTCACTGAGCTGAATTCAGGTGGGTAAAAATGTGATGGCTGGAGCGGGAGCCGAGCCAGGATGCTAAACATAACACCCAGCACTGGAGGAGGTGGGGATGACAGGAAGGGAATTAAGTAAACCTGTGAGTTTGGTAATGTCCATATGTGGTCGCAATTTCTGCTTCCCATCTCCACTCCAAGAAATGCTCTGTGGTTTTGAGGTGAGGGGTGATTAAACCGTGCAGCGCAGACTCGTTTGCAGATGTCAGCGAGCAGTGAGGTTTCTTTTGTTTGCTTTTATTTTCCTGATGGTTTCTAAAGCTGTTGGCAGGAGCAGAGTTGCTCCCCTGCTTCATTAAAGTTTTAAAGGCTTTAAATGCTTCCTTCTGAAAGGAAAGCTCTCTGCTTGCTCTTTGCAGCAGGCTGTGCTCACCTGCGTGTGTCTGCAGCAGATCAGGCTCCCTCTGGTGTCCACTACTCAGAGAGCCCAAGGGTGGGAGGAACAGAGCCACAAACAGCTATAAAACACATCACAGGATGCACTGCCCAGCTCTGGCACCCCGAAAAGGACATCCACCTCGAGGTGAAGGCTGCTGTTCGATGTTGGTGCTGTTGTGCTTCAGAGCTCAGCTCTCCCCGTCTGCTGGCAACCAGGACGTGGTTAGAGCCTGTACTGACGGGTGACAGAATGGCTTCTGAATGGGTGCAGGTGATGGAGGTGCTGGAGTTGGGAGCTTGGGATTTTCCAGTGGTGCTGCGGTTAGGATGAGAAGCTGCAGTGTTTTGTTGCTAAGGGTGGGGATGGGGATACAAAGGCGGATGCTGCCGAGCTGTTTGTGGTCACAGTCCTTCCCATCTGATTGGGTTGAGGGTGGCTTTTGTTTTCGGGATGTCCTGTAAAGAATTCCCAAACATTGAAAATGTTGCCAGTTTACGTGGATGGCTGTTTCCATTCGTTTTGTTCTGGTTTTATTTAACCCTTGGTGGTACCTTTGGGATCTTCTGACCGAGCCGGGCTGTGCAGGTGTTCCTGAGCACCCACCTGCTTTCTGAGACCGCTCTGCTTCCTTCCCCGGAGAGGTGGCAGCTCCTGCCTCTCCCCCCCACAGTTTTATTCTGTTTCCCTCAGAACTCGGTGACACGAAGTGCCCCAGTGAACAGTGACAGCCAGGGCCGATGCGGGGCCCGGTTCCTCACCACCTACGACAGGAGGTTTGTCATTAAGGCCGTGTCGAGTGAGGATGTAGCAGAGATGCACAACATCTTAAAGAAGTACCACCAGGTACGGTGAGTCTGCAGCCCTGCAGGGAGCTTTGGAGCACCTTGTGATGTGCTGGGGAGCTGTGGCAGAGCTTGCAGATGGATTTGCAGAAGAAAGCAGTGTTCTGTAGCACCTGAGAGCCGATGAGGGCACGTCTGCCTGCTCCTTCACAGTGCTGAGTCCTTCACTGCTCACCCTGTCCCTTACAGCAATGAATTATGGATTGCTGTTATCTGAGACCTGTGAACTTGATGCTAATTCAGTGCTTTGAATTAGACTTTGTGAAGGGACCAGGGGAAGGAGAGAGCTGCTTGCAGCAAGGAAGAGGAAGCAGGTGACACAGCTGGAGGTGTCCTGCTGTTGTCTGTGTTATCTTCCAGTCCACCTGCACTTTACTCCCATGTAACCAAAAAGGTGATGCCAGCAGCAGGCTCACACTTGTGTGACCAGGTGGTGGGAGGGCACACCTGGCCCATCACAGCAGGCTGGGCCTGCACACGACCAGATGCTCTATCTCAGCTGAGGGCTGTAAACATCTTACAGTGCTCCAGCTTGCTGTTCTCGAGATGCAAAGAGCCGTTTGCAAGCCTCCTTTCCTTTCTCATCAGTGTCAGATGGCTGGAACTGGAAGCTTCCCTATCAGCTTCTTGCTGAGCTTGTGTTCCACCAGCAACGGGTGTTGTGTGACAGTGCTGTCTTTCTCTGCCCTTCCCTTCCTGCTTCCCTGCAGTTCATAGTGGAGTGCCATGGGAACACCCTTCTGCCCCAGTTCCTTGGCATGTACCGGCTCACCGTGGATGGAGTGGAAACCTACATGGTGGTAACCAGGAACGTGTTCAGCCACAGGCTGACAGTGCACCGAAAATACGACCTGAAGGTGAGGCTGGGAGCAAAGTGCCCTGCAGGGTGAGGGGTGGTCACTGGAACCCCTGTGTGAGAGGGTCCTGGGCTTTGCTGCTTGTTCAGGGAGTCGGGTTCTGGGGGCTTTGTGTGGGACTTAAGATTCAAATGTCATCCTGTTCCCCTGTCCCAAGCGGTCTGCACTGCACCAGGAGGTCTGTAACTGTCTCAGGCATGAATTAAATGGTTTCAATCATTCCTTGGGAATGCAGCAACGTTCTCTTCCTTCTTTTGCTAGGGCTCGACAGTGTCCAGGGAAGCAAGCGATAAGGAGAAGGTACGGACATCCCTTCCTCCTGCCTTTGGGATGGGATCCAGCTGACCTCCCTCTTCCAGAGGGGTTCAGAGCAGGGGAAACAAAGCAGGTCCTGCATGGTACACAGCTCCTGTCCCACCCGCCAGGCTGCTCCCAGTAGTGTACAGGAAGAGGTGGTGCTCTGTTACACTGACACTGCCAGGAGAGGGGGGGGAACCTCTTGGGACACAATTCCACACGTAGCAAAGCCCACATTTGTGCAATACACCCCCAGTGTGTCAAACTGAGTCAGGTCAGCAGTTTGCTTTTGCAACAGCTGCTTCTATAAACCAGACCAACTCCTCTCGGATTCTTGGCACGTCTCGGCGTGTTTGTAAATTTGGGTTCTGTTGCCATGAGGGGAACTTACAACTGGGAGTTCTGCCCCTGCAAAACCTCAGCTCTGACGTCGTCGTGAAAAGTCCTGTTGCATTTGTACCTTTTTGCACGTGAGCTTTGCAGGTTTGAGGCTACAGAGTAAAGCCTACAGCAGCTCACCCTAAAATTAATCCCTGGCACGAGCGAAGGAAGTTCCATTTTGCACCAAAAGCTCTGGCATTGAGGCACGGCTTCGTGGTGCCCGAACGTCCCTGGCTCACTGCCTGTTTAGTCTCCAGCTTTTTCTGTGTGTGCAGTTTGTCTCAGACCATTCATATTAGATCTATATAAAGCCACCACGCTCATATATCACCCTAAGAACAAAATAATTGAACTCCCAGTTGCACAAAAGTGTTGTGCATTCTCCCATATCCCTGAGAAATCCTCAGGGTCCATTGCAGACAAATTCCTTCAAACAGCAGTTTGGCTTTTTTTTTTTTTTTTTTTTCTTTCCCTCGAGTCTTTTGGGAAAGAAGAGTTTTGTTTTCAATTCTCCCGACCCCAGGCAGAAACCAACGGGACGCATTTCTATTCTGGGAGCTGGTTGGGCCGGAGCCCAGCTGCCAGGCATTCAGCCTGCAGCACTTCTTCCCAGCAGTCCTTAAAGTTGAGCTGTTCTCAGGGTACGGAGGGAAGCACAGAGGTTCACAACTCATTGACAAACGCTGTGGCTCTGCCTGCTGCCGTTTCCTAATTAGTGGATGGGATGAGACCTTATGAACAGACAGGATCCTGGTGCTGCCCCACGCTGAGCAGTGGATATTGCTAAAGGATCAGTGTGCGCCCTGCCCTCTAAGGGTCCAGGCTTGGGAATCTGACACAGGATTTTTGTTCCAGGCCAAGGACTTGCCGACGTTCAAGGACAACGACTTCTTGAACGAGGGACAGAAGCTGCATGTTGGGGAAGAGAGCAAAAAGAACTTCCTCGAGAAGCTGAAGCGGGACGTGGAGGTAGAGTAGAGTATCCTGGGGGATGGCTTTTATTCTGCCTGTGCCTCGCATAACTGAGTGCTCACTGTGTACCACCTGGCACAGAGGTGGCCAGAAAGCACTCAGGAGTGGTCAGGATTATACCCATGGCTAAGGGCACAGCTTGGAGTTCCCACGTAGGTTCTGTGGGGATTAATATGGGTTTAAATGCCGCGCTCCCTTAGGGGGATACCAGGGAAGCGGGGCAGGATTTGTGATCTCACGTGGGTTCCACTACTCTCGCTCATCTCTTTCTCCCAGTTCTTAGCTCAGCTGAAGATCATGGACTACAGCCTGCTGGTTGGGATCCACGATGTTGACCGAGCAGAGCAGGAAGAGATGGAAGTGGAGGATCGGGCAGAGGATGAGGAGTGTGAGAACGATGGTCTCGGAGGCAACCCCATCTCCTCGTATGGAACCCCCCCAGACAGCCCTGGCAATCTCCTCAATTACCCTCGCTTCTTTGGGCCTGGAGAGTTTGATCCTTCTGTTGATGTCTACGCCATGAAAAGCCACGACAGTGAGTATTGTGGGACGTTGCCTTGAGGGTGTGGAGGGCAGAGGAGGCATCCTGTGGACTAAAGGGAACGGAGGAGACTGTCCACAGAGAGAAAGAAACTCTCCCAAGTGTCTCTCCTGTGCTGTCCCTGTCTGCAGGCGGTGTGAGTTTGAATGTTGGAAGTGATGTTTTAGGAGCAGCACAGTGTTCAGAGCGTGTCTGTGGATCTCTGGTGTGCAGTTTCCAGTTATTCCTCTCTGCCCTTCCAGAGCTCCCCCTGCCTTGCTTTCTCTGCTGTTTGCATTAAAGCAGATCTGCTGTTTCTCAAGGAAGGGATGCAGCTGGGCTTTGCTGACAGCTCAGGGTGTGCTAGCAACTCTCTTGCCTTGCTAGGTGCCCCCAAGAAGGAAGTGTACTTCATGGCCATTATAGACATTCTTACACCGTACGATGCAAAGAAGAAAGCTGCACACGCTGCCAAAACAGTGAAACATGGGGTAAGCAGCCTGATTCCTGCAGGGAGGAGGGGCTTTGGGGCTTCTGCTTTGCCTGCATGTCTGTGTGTGTGCGTGGTGCTTCCTGACGGGTGTTTTGTGCCAGTCTGGATGTTGTCCAGTGATCCCACATCCAAGAGCAGCCCTTCCCTCACTCACCCAACTTCCCTGCATGGCAGCAGCAGCCTCGTGGGGCAGGAATGCTGGGGGTGCAGGCAGGCATGATGCCTTCCTGCTGCCAGACCTGTTCACAGGCACCAACTCTGAACTTCCCAAAAGAGCTCCAGAAAACCCCAATTCAACGGGACGTGGAGTTTTCATTCTCTTTCCACACCTCTGACCCATAAGAGAGCAGCTCCAAAGCTCTGACTCAGTAGTCGGCGGGAGAATGCAGCTGGAGCTAAAACCATTTTCCTTGGGGATCTTTCCAGCCCTCTCCAGCTGTTGGCTTTTCCTAGAAATTGCAGATTCTGTTGTGGGTCTCTCCCAGCAGAGCCAGGCAGTGCTCCCTGCTGTCCTCCCTCCTCCTGCTGTGCACCGCTGTGAGCTCTGCATGCGGGGAGGCTGTTGTGATTCATCTCTCCTCTCTGCCTTGCAGGCTGGGGCAGAGATCTCCACCGTGAACCCGGAGCAGTACTCCAAACGCTTCAATGAGTTCATGTCCAATATCCTGACATAGTCATCTTCAGCCTTCAGAGGATCACGAAGAGAAGAGGGGCTACTTCCCAGAGGAGAACGCAGCCTGTGACACTAAAACAGACTCTGTAGCAGCATGAGGGGTGTGAGTGTGAGTGTGTGTGAGTGAGTGAATGAGTGGCACTGCGTGACTTCGGAGAAAACGTATTTTCGGTGCACCCTCCAACAGCCCACGTCAGCCAGGTGGGAGAAAGTGGGGTGGGGGGTTTTGTTACAGAAGTGCCCAGACATCAATTCGAGGGCTTTTTAAAACAAGAAAAGTGCATTGTTTCCAGCACTGCTCTTCCTGACGGTGTTTCCTCCTCTCTGACCAAGGGACTCGCAGGGATGTGACATGAGGCGCTGCGCAGGGGGGGTCACTCGAGCTCAGCTTTACTTTGGAGTAAAGCAGTGCCTGATGCCACAAACGACTTTTTTTTTTTTTTTTTTTAATTAATTATCATCGAATTGTCTTTGCAAGAAGGACCTCCAAGCCCTTTTACTTCCCTCGTGCTAAGAATTGGAAGGAAAATCGCTCACCATCTCGAGGATGGAAAATATGACACTGATAAGGAGGAGTCGCTGAACTTTAGGTGAATTCAGACTGGGACACTTTAAATCTTTTGGTTAATTTAAGTAACAAAAATGTTGTTTGTTGGTTGTTTTTGTTTTTTTTTTTTTTTTTTTTGTATCTGCACTCGATTTACAAGAAAGATGAGGGAAATGAACATCTACCAAAGATGATCACTACGAGAGGTCTTTGCTCCCGGAGCCTAAAAAAGCAACGTGAGAAGCATTAAGAGACATTGAAGAACATCAGATGGTGATGTGCTCAGACCCAGCGTGCTGTACAATTGGCCAGCTGTGAAGATGATGTGAAAGGACAAAAAAAAGCAAAGCGCTGTGTCCCTGTAGGTGTGGGATAACACCTGACTACCTGGAACCTTTCCCCACGCACCGCAGTTGGGAGTTGCTGTGTCTCTTTGGTTCGTAGCTTCGTGTCTGCAGTTCAGTGTTAATCCAGCTAACGTTGTGTCTTCCTCATTCGCTCGGTCTGCAGCTGGCATGCTTGGATTTGCTTCCTGATGGAGGGTTGTGGGTTTGTTTTTGCCATGGTGATGTGATTGTGGCCGGAGCTGTGGCTGTGTGCTCCTCTCTGAGCAGTATGGAAGGATGGGAATACTGACCCCCCCTCCCCCCCCTCAACTCCAGCCAGGCTTTGAGGCTTCTGTGGGCTCCATTCTCAGCACTGCACAACGCTGATGGACCTTTGGGTTCCTTCCTTCATTTACTTTCTCAGCAGGATTCAACGTCTTGAACAAAACTCGCCGTCGCAACGCGTTGCTTCTCTGCCTTGAACTGTTTTCACAAATGCCTTTGTTTTGGGATGAAGCTCTTTGGGATGTCTGCCCCGTGCTGTAACGCCCTGCAGGGCTCACTCCTTTCGGGGGATCTCTGGTGCTCGTTGCATCCCAGCCGTCCCCATGGGCTCCTGGCTCTGCTGTGGGATGTGGGATAGGGGCAGTTCTTGCGACGCAGTCTGAGTGCCACCGCTCTCAGCTTGGAAGGGGACAGAAGGGCCTCGAGCTTCAGCCCATGGAGGCACACTGTAAATAGGGCACTCACGGAGTCAGAAATGACCACTGGGGGTCACAGGGGGATGCGGACCTTTGTGGTCATTTGTGGGTCGTTTCCTACGAGGTGGGGCAGCCTCAGAACGAGTGCAGCAAAAAGGGAGGACGGGAGGGCACGGCTGTGCTGGGGGCATTCTGTTGGTTGCTGTGCTCTTTTAAAGAAAGAAAATAAGCACTTAACGTTTACTATCCCTTAGGAATTTGACACCCATTGCTTTTTATTCTTGACAGTTTTAAGAATCCGCGTTGGAGCTGCAGCTTTGGCCCGGTGAGCTTTGCTGCTCTCCCGGGCAGCGAGCTGTCTCCTTTTAAACTGATCATCTTTAAATCATGTATTTATAAAATAATAATAATATAAAAGAAGAGGAAAAGGGTGGGGGGGGGGAGGGGGGAAAGAGGGAGGGGAGTCTGTGGGCTGCAGGCGCTGAGCTGTGTCACTCCTCTCCAGCAGAACTCATGCTAGGGCTGAGCTGGAGGGCTGTGGCTCAGCCCACTTCCCCAGCTCTGCCCCTTGTCGAGTTGCCATGCTGTGTGTGCTGCAGTAAGGAAATGCCATTTTCTCACTTAATGCTGTGTTACCCAGGTGTGTAACTTCGTTTAACGTGAGCGTTTTGTATATTGTTTACAATTTGGGGAGGTAGCATTGTGTTCAAGATGCTAATTTTCGTTTCGAGACAGTATTTTTCTTACCAGAACGAGAAGGTGAAGCTGCAAATATTTTTTGTTTTTAAAAGGGACTTTGGGTTTTTGTTTGTTCTTTTTGTTTTTAAATCTTATTTTAGGTCATTATTTTATTTTATTTTATTTTTTTTTTAACTCAAGTATTTAAGAAAGCCTAGCCCGTTCCATTCTGGTTTTACAGCTGCTCGTGCTCGTTTGTTGTCTGTTGCTGGTGTGAGTTTAGTTGTAGTGTGCTGGATGTAGGTAGCTGTGTCTGTAGATGTGCCCCACAGAGTGCAGGGTGGGCTGGGGGGGGGTCCTGCCTGTCCCAGGTTGGGCTCTCTCAGAGCATGGCCCTGATGTTGTTGAAATGTGAGCACTGAAATCTGCTTTGGGTTGCCTAAAAGAGGTCCTGGGGCAAAAGGGAGAGGGGAGAGGGAAGGCAGAGCGCAGCAGCGCGTGTCTGAGTGCTGTGCCGCCCTGTTGGTGCAATATAAAATGCTCAAGAATAGGATGGGTCACCCAAAAGCGGGGGTTGGGGAGGGGGGAAACAGGGAACAGCCACCCCATGGGTGGGTCAGCGCCAGGGATCAGCCCTGCTGGTGGCAATAGGTGAGCAGTGTCAGTGGGAGCTCAGTTCTTGCTGCAGGGAGCAGTGCGCTCCTCCCTTCTTGTCTCAGAGGGGACCCAGTGTTCATCATAAAGGCCACGATTGTGAAGTTCCTCACGTGGAACTCTCGGGGTGGTTGTTGGCTTCTGCTTCCCCTGCATTCCTGTGCTTCCCCCCCCCCCCACGCTGGAGGATCCTGGCTTCCAGCTGCTGTGCCCTGACCAGCGCTGAAGCACTCGAGTTGTACTTTGTGAGCTGGGAGAAGACTCCGTGCATCCCTGCAGGGCACTGCACAGCCCCAGGTGTGAGCTCTGACAGTGCTTTAGTGGCTGCAGGCTGTGTTCAGTAGGGATTGTCTTCATCTCAGAGCAGCTGCCTCCGTCCTGTGACTGCTATGCAGTCTTTACAGAGGCCTCCCTTCGAGCTGCAGAGCTCTGAGTCCCACCCCGAGGTGGCACAAACCCTTCAGCAGTCAGAATGTGCTAAACCTTGGTTTTGTGACACCATGCAACCGATCTGAGGTGGATCACTGTTACAACAGCATCTCCTCCCCTCCCAAACACCGTTTCAGGTTCGCTGTCACCTTGCCCTGCTCCTGCAGAGCTGCTCTCCACGATCTCTATCAGCCACTACTGATTCTCCTTGCTCTTTTCCTGTGGAACAGCAATGGCAAAGCACAGGGAACCAACTTCTGCTCGCTCATTGCTGATCGTGGTTTTGGTTTTCATCACTCACAACCCGCGCCGCTCCTCGTTCAGCTGCACAAAGCAAAGTGCAGTGGATCGAGTTGTGGCAAGGGAGTGTGTAACACAGGTCCTGAGAGGGGGGGGAGCAGGGCTAATCAGTGCAACTGAAAACAAATGTGAATAAATTAAGTTTAAACAAAACAAACGAAAAATAATAATGCGTTCTAGGTTTTTTTCACTGCTGTTTTTTAAATAGGAATTTTAAGTCCTCTGTGCTTGTCTGTTTGCTAGGAGCAGTTTGAGACACTGTTACTGTTTTGAAATGCATGCATGTTACGAGATGAGTCTCCAAGCAGAGAAAAATAAAATCAAAACTTTGTGTACGTGCGTTCCTCCTTGCTGTCCTCCTCTTCAGCGGGTTCTGACAACCAGCTGGTACTGCAAGGGATGTTTGGTCATCTTCAGTCCTGGATTAACCACAGCTGGAGAAGAGCTCCGTGCTCCCAGGACTGATTCTGCCATGTAATGCACATGAGAACCACTCAGAGCTGGCAGGAGGAGATGCTGCTGATGCTCACATACAGGTGGACCGAGGAAGATGAGCATAGGTGGCTTAGCGAGAAAGATAAGCTGTGCTAGTGTGTGAAACCCAAGCTCCTTCTGCTAGCTTTAGAGATAAGAACTGAATCCCACTGGTAGGACTCAAGAAAAGGGAAGTTCACTACAACAGAGAGTTTTATTTTAAAAAATTTGCACGCAAACCGGGCTGAGAACACACAGGAACAGCTGTGCTGGGTTAGTCCATGCGTGCCTTCAGAGTCCGGGTGGTGATCTTGTCTTTTTCACTAAAGAGGGAGACAGAGAAGACTATCAGCAAATCGGTGTTAAGTACTTCTATGCAGATCATCATTTTCCTCTCAAGGTGTAGTGTGCAATGCAGAATCATGTAAGGTGGCTGTTAGAACGCAGCAAACCCCCTCCTCCTGTCACTGTGCCCCAGGGGAGCTGAGCAGTCAGCAGCAATGCCTGGGGACAGTGCTGGGCAGCAGCAGCACAAGCAAAATAAGCTGCAACTGATGAGAGTTTGACTGCAGGCAGAAAGCTAACCCTGCATCCTGCTGTGGCAAAGAGCATTCTCTTGCTCAGTGCTACTTCCACTGAAGGGATCGTGCTACTAAACACTGATGGGACTGCTGCGAGGGAATCCACACGCAGTGAGAGTTGAACTCTAGAGTTAATTGCTTCAGTTGTAGCAACAGCAAACATACGTGGGAAATAACTAACTACTTAGTAGTGCTTTCTGCTCTAAGAGTACTGTTGAAAAGTAACAAGGCTGGAGATAGCAGGGAAGCCAATCCCTCAGCTGATTTTAGCCCTCAGGCTGGGAAACTCTACCTCTGTTCAGAAGGGAAAGAAAGCAGTACTCACATTATGTGTACTACTACCCCCATGCCAGATAGGGCATCTCTGTCCACTGCATTCAACATGGCCTGCGAGATCGTTTCAAAGAGGTGATCGGGTTCCTGAAGAAGAGAAGCTGTTTTAGTTGGTCTAAGAACTGGATGTCGAGTCACCAGATTTTGTCAACACCCCCCAAAAACACCATCGAGATGCAGGAAGCATTTTCCTGCAGGCTGCTGTGAGCTACAGCCTTTATTCTCCCGAGTCATCCAAGGACAGAGCTGCTCATCCAACCTTCTCTCTGCTTCCCCAGCTAACAGCAGGAGGCAGAACTCCAGGATCCAGGCAGAACCTGCTTGCCTCACTCACCATATCGGGCTCCCAAAGGGACTCACACATGCCATACATCTGCTCCGAGCAGGTGCCGCTAACCACAAAGTCCTCAGTTATCATGGGGCAGCCAATCAGGTCCAGGGAACAGATAAAAGGTTCGTGTGTTATGGGGTCCAGGCCAGCAATGACTGGTTCTGTGTAGTAAGGTCCAAACCTGGGAAGAAAAACACAGTGCAAAACAGTCCGACCACCTGGAAGAGGCTCCAAGTCACATTAAATGTCCATACAAGGAAAATATCCCACGGG
The DNA here is from genome assembly GCF_905368555.1 of Meleagris gallopavo. NCBI lineage: Eukaryota > Metazoa > Chordata > Aves > Galliformes > Phasianidae > Meleagris > Meleagris gallopavo. The sequence goes on along the minus strand of NC_139432.1, from coordinate 4,151,864 downwards.
CACTTTTGGTGGTGGACCTTTCAGATTGATCTAGAAGCATCTCACAGCGGTTTTAACATGGCAAAGTGAATAAAATTTTACTGCTAGTGGAGTATTTTAACAAATCTCATTATCATTTGGCAAGGAATGTGAAGATAACATTGTCAATAAAGGAAAGTTGCCTTTTCCCACATCAAAACAAGTCTTTACAAGGAGCCTTCCTCAGCCTCCCAGCTCTCTAGAATCAGACAAACTCCAATGGCTGTGCCCTTTGCCAACACACAAACAGCACTCAGTTGTTTGACAGTTACCGTCTCTCGTAGAGCAGATTGGAAACCATGCTCATAAAAGTCTGCGGTTTGATCTGCCTCCCTTCCTTCAGCTCATAGAGGTTCAGTCTGAACTTCAGCCTCTGGGCTCTGCAAGAAGAGAGGACCATCAGAGTTAAGGCCTAAGCAGGTTCCTTTTGCTTTCATCTTCACCAGGCCTCCCAGAGATACCAGCTGCTCCCAGAGATACCAGCTGCTCCCAATGCGTGCCCGAGACAGGCAGGTACCCCAGGTGCAATTCCCTTTTATACTTGAAGCTATGCATTCCTAGCAGCAACAAGGTCTTAAATCAGACGCTGTTTTACTTTTAAAATAAAGAATCCCACTCTTGTATGGCAAACATAAGCAGAAGTTTTATAATCAAAGATTAGGGAAACATTCCAGCACATACATGTGAGGTCAGAAGTGAGCACAGCATGAACCAAACTCAACTCTTTCAATTTGTCTCAGAACAGCCCAAAAGAAACCAGTGAAGAGAAACCAGAGGAGTGCTGGTACCACCCATTACACTCCATTTATGCACATGGCAAAGGCTGCCGTTGGTGTCCCTGTAAATAAACCTCTCCCAGGCTCAGCCTGGGGACACGCAGCTGGGACAGCACCACTTACACCGTCTGCACGTCCGTGGCCAGGCCTGCCAGCCCGATGTACAGCCTTTCTCCCATAGGGAAAATCTTCTGGAAGTCCGTGGTGATCATCTGTGCCTGGATCCCGAAGCGACGGTCGGCAGCGATGGCCACGCAGTTCTTCCCCCTCATGGCCATCACGGCCCCACCGTTATATGACATAATCGACTGCAAGAGAAGGCAGCAGGTACAGCGGGGGGGTCACAGCCACATACATCCCATCTCCCTGCCCCGCAGGGACCACCCAGCCCTGCTTCCCCCCCTCAACCTTTCTCCCCTCCCTGCCCCTTTCTTCCCCCCCCCCTCCCCCATCTCCCAGCCCCTCAGGAACCACCCAGCCCTGCCCCTCCCCCCCCCCCCAGCCCCACGGGGACCACTCAGCCTCCCCCTCCATAGGGACCACCCAGCCCTGTCTCCCCGGCCCAGTCCCACAGGGACCACTCAACCCTGCCCCCCCCCTTCCCATTGCCCCCAGCCCCCAGAGACCACTCAGCCCTGCCCTCTGCCTTTGGGTTCCCACATTCAGGCCTTCCCCCACCGCTCTGCTCCCGCAGCTTCGGCTGAGAAGCCGCTGAGGCCCCCGCCCAGCTCCCACTCGCGACTTCCCGCTCAGCCGGAGCTCCGCAGGCCCCGGTCCCAGCCCCGATGTGCCCCCGCCCGGCCCTCACCATGATGCCGGCTGTACAGACAAACCCCAAACCCCGCGCCGCTGCTCCGCTTTCGGCCTCGGCCTCAACCCCGCCGCCCCGCTGTCCTGCCCCTCTCCTCCTCCCATTGGCCATCGCCGCACTCTTCCGGTCAATCCGCCGCTCGCTATTGGTGAACTGTCCACTGGGGGGCGGAGCCTGACTGGCCGCTACCATAGAGAAGGAGGAAGGGGGGAAAATGAAGAGTCATAGCGAGCGGGGCATGCCGGGACGGCGGCGGACCGCGGGGCGGACTGGGGGCGGATGCTCAGCTGGGTGTGCATGCAGGGCTTGCACGGCTTGGGGGCATTGCACAGATGGACATGTATGCAGGGCATTGCACAGCTGGGTGTGCATGCTGAGCATTGCGCAGATGGACATGTATGCAGGGCATTGCACAGCTGGGTGTGCATGCTGAGCGTTGCACAGATGCACACATATTTAGGGACATTGCACAGCTGGGTGTGCGTGCTGAGCGTTGCACAGATGCACACATATTTAGGGACATTGCACAGCTGGGTGTGTACGTCGGACATTGCATCTCTAGGTATGCATTGCCCAGCTGGATGTGCATGCGGGACATCGCACAGCTGGGTGTCCATACGGAAGCACTGCACAGCTGGGCAGTACCACAACCAACAAGAGGGGGTGGGCACAAAGGCTCCGGTTTCCTCCAATCCCCGGCGGTGCTGGAGCAATACGGGCTGATGGAGCAGTGCAGCAGAGTCTCCCAGCGGCTCAGCCCTGGAGGGGACAGGATTCAATGTTTCAGTTCAGGGAGTGATGTTGTGCCAAAGGGACAGAGATCCACGTGTTTGGAAACGCTCTCAAAACGCACAGCAGATCACCCGCCTGGTTTCAATGAACCCCCACAGCCCCCGCAGCGCCTGTCCCAAAACCGAGCCCTGCAGGCTCAGCCCATCCCACGGCCTCCGGATTTTTAAAGACTTTTCCATTGTAAAAGGTTTCTTGTGGGAATGAAGTCTGGCAGGAACGTGTCGTTCACTGAGGAGAGGAGCACCGAAGCCAGGCGGAAATGAAAGGCAGATTGTGGCTGAGCTCAGAGCCTCCACAGCCCCCCCGTATGGTTCAGGGCAGCGATCCCCTGGTTACCACTGCCCTTCACCTTCCAGCCAGACCTGAAGGGCAGCATTGATCCCATCCCCACCCATCCCATCTCCATCCAATTTCTATCCCTTTTGCCATCTCAAATCATTCCTCTCCCATCCCCACCCCAATCCCAACTGTAGCCTCATTCCTATCCCCATCTCGTCTCCATCCCACCCCTTCCCACCTCCATCCCATCTCCTTCCCTTTTCCCATCTCATCCCATTCCCATCCCATTCCCCACTCCAATCTCAACCTCTTTCTTACCCCCATCCCATCCCATCCCATCCCATCCCATCCCATCCCATCCCATCCCATCCCATCCCATCCCATCCCCCTGTTCTTACTGCCCGAGGTTTTGTATTGGGAACAGCAGGGAGCTCCTGGCACTGCCTCACACCCCGCAGTAAAACACGAACTTCATTATTTCTGGTATGAAAACAAGACCGGGACAGGCCGGGAACATGAATAGATTTTGTAGCTTTGTGGCATCTATTTTACAAAGGCTTTGTAAAAGAGGAGGAATTCAGCAGCGCAGATTTTGGATCCCTTTCAGCTTTTGTTTTCCCAGCGAAATGCAGACCCGGCGCAGAGAGCTGCGGGCCCGCGGGGATCGCGTTGGATTGGATTCGGGTCGGGGAAGAGGTAAAAGAAAAAAAAAAAAAACAAAAAACCACACAGCGTAGGTAAAAAGGCGACTCGTCCCTGGGTGGGCTCGAACCACCAACCTTTCGGTTAACAGCCGAACGCGCTAACCGATTGCGCCACAGAGACCGCGCTGACAGCAGCTCTGCGGCCGCTGCCCTGAGTGATGCGGTGCCGGCGCGGGGGGGGTGCGGAGCTTCCTGCCCCATCCTCTAGTTCCTTTTTCTTTACATTTATTTCCCTTTTTCCCTTTCCTTGCCTTTTTTACCCCCTCCTTTTCTTTTTTCTCCCCTATTCCTTTCCTTTCCTCTCTTCTTTCATCTCCCCCCACACACACACTTTTTTTTCCCCCCCTTTCTCTCTCCCTTTTCCCTTTATTTTTTCCCCCTCCTGTTTGCTCCCCATCCTCCCCTCGAACCACGAGCACCGCGCACGGCCCGTGGTACCCCGGCGGGGGTAAAGAGTGCAGGTCCCGGTGAGTGGTGCCGCCGCGAGGGGGTCCCGGATCTCCGTGGGGCCATAACGGGGGAAGATGGGGGGGGGGCCCGCAATCTCAGCCCCTCACTCCCCTCCTCCGTAACACCCCCAAAGGAATGAGGTCACGTGAGGGGGGGCGGGGCCTGGCGGCGGCTGGAGGAGGGAAAAAATTAAAAAAAAAAAGAGAGAAAAAAAAATAAAGGGGGAAAAAAAAAAGGAGGAGGAAGAGAGGGAAGGGAAAAAAAAAAAAAAGAAAGAAACGGGAGAAAGAAAGAAAAAAAAAAAAAGAAAAGGAAAAGGAAAAAAAAAAAAAGGGCTCCGGGCGCAGCGCCGAGCCGAGCCGCGCCGAGCCGGGCAGCGCCAGCAGGTACGGACCGGGCCCCCCCGCGCCCCCCCCCGCCCTTTTCTCTCCGCGTTCAAAGATGGCCGATGGCCGCCTTGTGCCGTGATCCCCCCACGGGCGCGGGGCGTCGGGCGCTGACAGCTCCACCGGGAGGGAGGGGGGGGGCGGCCTCGGTACAAAGGGTGCGGGCAGCGGGGGGGGGCAGCAGCCCCCATTGGGCCGGGGGGTGACACGGCGGGGGGGCGGGGGGGTTGGATGCGATCCGCTCCGTTCAACGCGCGGATCCGCGTCTCGGCGCAGCGTCACCCACCGGCGGGGACACACGAGGGGCTGGGGGGGGGTCCGGCCTGGGGGGGGTCGTTTCACGGCGTGCCCCGTCCCGGTACGAAGCGGTGACTTTGAGACGCCCTTCCCCCCCCACCCCCCAGCACAACGCGTTGCGGATTTTAGGGAGGGGGCTCCGGGACAGAACCCCCCCTGGCTCGCGGTCAGCCGCTGTGTGACACCGGGGAGGGGGTGGTCGAGCTGCGGAACCGGTTTGTGCCGGTGGTTCTGTGTTCCCCCCCCATCCTCTCCCCGGGAGACCCGCAGCCCGGCGAGCTCCTGCTTGGGGGTTTTGCGGAGGGGTGTGGGAGGGGGGGGGCGGCGACCAGGAGCAGCCCGTGGGGAAGTACAGCGTGGGGGGGCGGCGGCTGCGGTGGGGATCGGGAGGGGAGGGGGGGGTCCGCGTCTTGTGCACGCTCACAGCTCCATCACACACCCATACACACCCCGTGCACGCCCTGCACGCACCCCATAGACGCTCCGTGCACCCCCAGTCGTGCACACCCACTTGTGCACACCCACTTGTGCACACCCACTTGTGCACACCCCCCTCTCTGCTTTCCACGAGCGCAGCGCTTTGCTGCCCGCATCCTCGCCCTTTGCGTGGTGCTGCTCGGAGTGGGGGGTTGCCATGGAAACCATAAAACTGCAGTGATTTCGGGCCGTGAAGACAGCACGGATGGAGCGGGCAACGCTTGCGGTACTGAGGGGCACTGCCTGTGCACACCTGGCCCTGCACACCCATCCGTGCACAGCCCTCTGTGTGCACCTATCTATGCACACCCCTCCCTGAACACCCATCTGTGCACACCTACCCATGCACACCTCTCTGTGCACACCCATCCATGCACACCCATCCAAGTCCAGCCCCATGCACACCCATCTGTGCAAACCCATCCATGCCCAGCCCTGTGCACACCCCTCTGTGCACACCACTTTGTGCAAACCCTTCTGTGTAAATTCATCCATGCTCCTGTGTGCACACCTATCTATGCACAGCTCTCCCTCAACACCCATCTGCGCACGTCCATCCAAGTTCAACCCCATGCACACCCACCTGTGCATACCTATCCATGCCCACCTCTCTGTGCACACCCATCCGTGCACACCCACCCATGCCCAACCCCGTGCACACCCATCTGTGCACATCCAATCTGTTCACACCCATCCGTGCACACCCACCCATGCCCAACCCCATGCACACCCATCTGTGCACATCCAATCTGTTCACACCCATCCGTGCACACCCACCCATGCCCAACCCTGTGCACACCCCTCTGTGCACACCACTTTGTGCACACCCTTCTGTGCAAATTCATCCATGCACACCTATCTAAGCACACCCCCACTGCACACCCATCCACGCCCACCTCTCTTTGCACACCCATCCGTGCACACCCATCCACGCCCAGCCCCGTGCACACCCTTCTGTGCACACCCATCCACGCACACTACTTTGTGCACACCCTTCTGTGCTCACCCATCCACGCACACCCGTTGCACACCCATTGCACACAGGTGCCCACAGTGCCCAGCTGCAGACTCCAGAGTTTCTATAGAAACCGAGAGAGGCGATAGAGGCTGAAGTGCCTCTTCCATCTAACAAAACCAAAGCACACTCGTGCACTCCTGTGTGTGTGTGTGTGTGTGTGCACGCACGTGTGCGTGTGCAGCCCGGGCAGCTGCAGGCAGAGGGGCGCTGGGGATATGCTTGGGAATGCAGTCCTGAAGCGGGGGAAGGAGGGGAGAACGGGAGGAGGGGGTGGCGGTGCGTGGGGCTGTGCGGGGCAACGTGCGGGGCTGTGCGGGGCAACGTGCGGGGCAGTGCGTGGGGGGTGCGGGCGCTGCTCAGCGTGCGGCTCCGGGGCCGTTTGCGGGAGGTAGAATGGGTCCCGGTTTGGCACCGATCGTGTCGTCCCTTTCCCTCCCCCTTCCCCCCAACCAGGGCGGAGCTGCTGCAACATGCACAGGACCACCCGGATAAAGATCACCGAGCTGAACCCGCACCTGATGTGCGCGCTGTGCGGGGGGTATTTCATCGACGCCGCCACCATCGTGGAGTGCCTACACTCGTGTGAGTGGGCGCGGGTGCCCCACGCCGTGCAGTTGTCGTGGAGCGGAGAGGGGAGATGGGGGTGATGGTGGGGGGACACGGGGTGCTGCCCAGCTCAATGGGGCGCTGCGTCTCTCCCTGCAGTCTGCAAAACCTGCATCGTGCGTTACCTGGAGGCCAATAAGTACTGCCCCATGTGCGACGCCCAAGTGCACAAAACCAGACCCCTCCTCAGCATCAGGTGCGCGGTGTGCCGGGATATCCCGCTGGGTGACCCCCACAAAGGGGTGGAGTGGAAGGGGAGGGGGATGTGGGGCTGGGATGTGGGAGAGGTGGGGGGAGATGAGGTGAGAGGAGGTGGGGTGGGATGAGGTGGGGTGGGATGGGGTGGGATGGGATGGGATGGGGGGAGGTGGGATAAGGGAAGAAGTTTTTCCCACCGTTTTTCGTTTCCCTTCCCCTCAGGTCAGACAGAACGCTGCAGGACGTGGTGTACAAATTGGTCCCGGGACTGTTCACAGGTGCGGTGCGGGTCGGCGCTGCGGGACCCCCGCCCGTGCCCCCCCCCGCCCTCCTCTCCTTTCATCCCCCTCTCTTACAGATGAGATGAAGCGTCGCCGCGACTTCTACGCCGCGTACCCCGTGGCCGAGGGTGAGTGCCCGCCCATGGGGTCCCCTTCCCCCTTCTTACGCGACCCCCGGCTCAGAACCCTCCCCTTTTCTCCCCGTGCCCACCAGTGTCCAACGGCTCCAACGAGGACCGCGGGGAGGTTCCGCAGCGCGACGGGACGCAGCCGACGGAGGACGGCATCGTCAGTCTGTCCATTGAGTTCTACGAAGGAGCCAGGTAGCGCTGGGCGAGGACGCGAGGTGGGGGTCGGGAAGGGGGTGTGGGGCGAGGAGCATCCAGGGCCCGTCGCAGGGCTCAGCCCCACATCCCCAGCAGCAGCGCTCGGTGTTGGAGATGCAGCGCTGCGTGCTTAGAGCTCGGCGAGAGGCCCCGTGGTGTCGTCCCCGCCCCCCCCCCCCCAGTGCCCCCCCAGAAGGTTCCCACGGGGCAGCGTTTTCCTTCAGCTTTGTCCCCTCTTTGTTTTCCTGCTCCCCAGAGAAGAGAAAAAAGGGACCATCGAGAATGGGGATCTGGAGAAGGAGAAGGTGAGCGCAGGAGGAGGGGCAACGGAGACACACCGGGGTGGGGTGGGGGCGGGGGCTGCCCCCGCTGCAGGGGGGCTCAGCAGCACTTATTCCCCAGAGGAACGCGGTGCGGTTCCTGCGCTGCCCCGCGGCCATGACGGTCATGCACCTGGCCAAGTTCCTGCGCAATAAGATGGACGTGCCCAGCAAGTACCAGGTGAGCACCCTGCTATCCCTTCTCCCCGCCCTCCATCCCCCCGGCTTTGCCCGTTCCTCCGCCCCGGGGCACTGATGCTGTCCTCTGCACCAGGTGGAGGTCCTTTATGGAGATGAGCCCCTGAGGGAGTATTACACACTGATGGACATCGCCTACATCTACCCCTGGAGGAGGGTGAGGAGGGGGATGCAGGGTGCGTGGGCTACGGGGTGCACAGCGCATGGGATGTGGGGTGCACAGGATGTGGGGTGCATGGGATGTTGGGTGCAAAGGTCAGGGGGTGCATGAGATGCAGGGTGCGTGGGTCATGGGATGCATGGGATGTGGGGTGCAAGGTGCACAGGGGGCATAGAGCATGAGGTGCATGGGATATGGGGTGCAAGGGGTGCACAAGATGCAAGGTGCACAGGGTGCAGGGGGTGCAAGAGGTACACGGTGCACAGGGGACACAGGACACGAGGTGCATGGGATGCACAGGGTGCAGGGTGCATGGTGCACAGGGTTCACGGGGCACTGGGTGTGCAGGGTGTGTAGGGAGCACGGAGCACAGAGTGCAACAAGGTGTGAAGGGCGCGTGGAGCACAGGGAGTCCAAAGTGCACGGGGTGCAGGTTGTATGGAGCACAGGGTGTGTAGGACACACGGTGCCACGCTCTGCCCATCTCCCCCCCACAGAACGGCCCCCTGCCTCTCAAATATCGCGTCCAGCCCACCTGCAAGCGCCTGAAGCTGCCTCAGGCGCCCACCTCCGAGTGCACCAACACCAGCGGCGCCTCCGAATGCGAATCGCTCAGCGACAAAGCGCACAGCCCCGCCACGCTGCCCCGCACTCCGCCCTCCCTTCCCAGCCCCGGCACTCCGCCCCACGGTTCTCCCAGCCCCACAACCGCCGCCGCTCCCCACGGCGCTTCGAACTGCCCCCCGTTGCCCCCCTCCCGCTGCCGCAAAGCCGCGGCTCACGGCCCCGCGGGGTCCGCGCTGACCTAACGGGGGGAGGGGGGGGAAACGGCCGCGTTGCTTTTGTATAGCTCTATATATTATATATATGTGCATCTATAAAGAGAGACGTGTACAGAGGGAGGTGCAGATTGTACACGCGTGTTTTACGGGTGGGTTTAGAGTGCAGGTGAGGCACAGAGGGGAGCTCGGGTGTTTTCAAATGAATCATAGAACGGCCAGGGTTGGAAGGGACCTCAAGGATCATGGAGCTCCAACCCCCCCGCTGCAAGCAGGGCCACCACCCTCCACATTTAATGCCAGCCCAGGCTGCCCAGGGCCGCATCCAACCTCGCCTCGAACACCTCCAGGGATGGACGGGGCATCCACAGCCTCTGGGCAGCTGTTCCAGCACCTCACCACGGTGCTGCAAATAGTTTCGGTTTCGTTGTTTAACGCTGCAGTTGTGCGAGCCGGGCGCTGCCCCACACATCCTTTCCCCCCCCAACCCCCACTCCCCATTGGGATGATTCATTTCCCATCTCCATGTTGGATTTTTGGATACAGACCAAACACACCGCAGTTCCTTTCTGCCCGAGCTGCCTCTCACCCCGCTCCCCGGGCTCTGGGGTGCCCGGTCTGCTTTAGGATTGCTTCTTCAGGTGCTGCTCCTGGGGTTTCACTGCAGCCCCCACTCCCGCACTGCGATGCTGCAGGACCCCACGTGTGTTTTTTCCCCTCTGCGCTCCGAACCACGCAGCTCCGTGTGCTCACATCCCACCTGCCGTCACATCCCACCATATATTTGCATCATCCCGTACAGTTAGCAGGCAAACATTCGCATTACGTCCCAGCTCAGGACGTGCAATAAACGCTGCTCAGTGCCACGCACCCCCGCACGACCGCAGGGGCTGCATCCCTACGGGGTGCCCCGCAGGATGCGGTCACGGGGGTGAGGAGGGGGCTCAGCAACGGAGCTCAGCGCCGGGCTCCGCTCCCCGCCTCCCACAGCCGCAGGTGGCTGCCGTCGCACCGGGGGGGGGTGCGGGTCCGTTTGCAGCCGCACAGCCACACTTTGCCGTCCGCCTCCGCCGTGAAACGCAACGGAACGCTGTCCGGAGCCGAGGTGCGGTGCGTGCCGTCGCAGAACGGCTGAGAAGCAAAAAGAGCAGCGGTTCTGCGAGAGGAAAACTGCGGGACCCCGCACCCACCCCGCAACCCCTCCGGCCCGTCCCGCGGCCGCACACCTGCGCCCGGCTGTGCCCGCACGAGCACCACGCGTATTTCTTTCCCTGCTTCAGCTCCACGCGGTACGGAAACGCGATGCGGGGGAAGAGCGCAGCCCTCAGCCGGGCCGCCACAGCGGCCGCCCCGCGCCGCACCGCCGCCATCCCGCAGCGCCGGAACGGCCGGAAATTCGGATGTGCCGCGTCACAGCGGCCGCCCCGCCTCCTCCTCTTCTTTTTTTCTCTTTTTCCCCTTCTTTTTTTTTTCTTTTTGCCCCCTTCTTTTTCTCACGTTTTTCCCTTCTTTTCCTCTTTTTCCTTCTTTTGCTTTTTTTCTTTTTTTTCTTATCTTTTTCTTTTCCTTTTCTTCATTCTTTTTCTTTCTTTTCCTTTTCTTCTTTCTTTTTCTTCTTTTTTCTTTCTCTTTTTCCCTTTATTTCTTTTTTCCCCTTTATTTCTTTTTTCCCTTTATTTATTTTTTTTTCTTTCTTTTCTTTTTCCATCTTTTTTTCCCTTCTCTTCTTTTTCTTTCTTCCTTTTTCATCTTTTTTTTCCCCCTTTTTTCCCCCTCTTTTCTTTTTTCTTGTCTTTTTCATGTTTTTCATCTTTTCTTTTTTCCCCCATTTTCTTCTTTCTTTTACTTTTACTTTTTCCTTTTCTTTCTCTTTTCTCCTTCCCCTTCCCTTTTCTATTCTCTTTCCTGTCCTGTCTTTCCCTTCCCTTTTCCCTTTCCCTTCTCCAGCTCTTCCCAAACATCCTCCTTGCTGTCCCTCCACTTTCCTGCCTGGAGAAGAAGAGACAAGAGGACACGTGTGAGCTGCGCATTCAGGCCTGCTGCTGGGAAGCTGCTGCTTCACCCTTTCAAGCAACTGCACTGCAATGCCGAGGGCACCAGCAAGCAGCAGAGCAATGCAAGCTGCTCACCTGGGATGCAAGAACTGCTGCACTGGAGGAGCCCAGCTTCTGTGTCCTTTGCACAACTGCAAAGCCCTTCTCGCCACCTGCACGGGGAGATGCGTGCTCTGCAGGAGGTTTGCAGACGTACAGGGCAATGAGAGCTTTTGTGCCACCCCCAAAGTGTTGCTGCGTCCCCACAAAAGCCCTTCTTTGAGCCTGAGCCCCCCCCCTAGCTGTGCCGCCTTTGGGGAGCTGGGGGTGTGAGCAGCTGCACCCCCACAGGTGCATTAACGACGCCTCCCACGTTCATATTAATATTATTTATTATAATAAAGAACAGTCAAGCAGCGTGAAAAAAATATATCTTAGCTACATTACCTTAAATTGCCAAAAATATACACATTTTTCCTCTTTTATTTAATTAAAAAAAAAAAAAACCGAAACAGAACAAAACAAAAGAAAGACACATGCAACGTACTAAATGAGACATTAGCATCAAAATGGGTAAAGAAACGTACCCCAGTGCAACTGAAACACAGCTCGTCTTTAGCTTTTCTTTTCCTTCCTCCTCCTCCTCCTCCTCTATTCACAGCCATACGGGTGCTCGGTGCTGACCCTCCCCTCCCCTTCCCCCCCCCCCCATTGCCCAAAGGGACCTCAGGGTGCAGGAGGTGCCTTGAGAGGGGCTGGCACCTCTGGAAGAGCCCCGAGGAATGTGTAAGTGCTTTATCTGCGGGGCTCTCACCTTCCCTACGAGCCCCTCCTGACCCCATGGGTTCCTGCTGGTGCTCAGCCTTGGGGTGCTGACCCACGGATCCAAGCAGGGCTTTGATTTGCTGATCAGAGCCACGCTGATGGAACCCATCAAGGCCTTTCCTTCCCTGCTCCCCTCCTGCTCCCAGGTCTTCCCTGCAGAGCTGGGACGTGGCTATGCTCTGCAGCAGCCTGCGTGCGCCTGGGCAGGGGGTCACCAGGTGGCACCCCCCCATAGGGACCTCCCAGTGGAAAAAACAAAAAAAAAGGGAAAATAAGCATCATCAGAATTGAATCAGAGCCCGAGGTGAGCACAGCAGCAGCAGGCAGAGCTCACAGCTGCTGTCAGATCCCCAATGGATGCAATGGGGAGGAGATGCTCTGAGCTGGGGCTGCGCTGCAGGGGCCACGAGGAAGGGGAACTTTTTTGTCCTTGGGTTTTATTTTTCCTTGTTAGCTGCCATCCCCATCCTTCCGATAGCTTCTCAACCTTGTTAAAACATTAGCTTTTCTGCATTTAAAAAATTAAAATCAAAAGGATATACAACGTATTTCTGAGCAGACAGCTGCGTGCTGCCCAGTTTTCACAGAACGGGAGATCAGAATGGAGCTTTTCCCTCTGGTCTTTAGCTTTATCCAACCCTCTGGGCGATCATTTCCCAAACAGAAAACAACCAACCAAACCAAACCAAAAAAAAAAAAAAAAAAAGGAAGAAAGACATCACAGATGAGATCTGCCCACCACCAGCCTTCTATTCCCATCAGCACAGACCCACTGCTGACAAATTCGAATAGTGCAAACCAGTTAGGGGCAGTGGGAATGTGCTGAAGAAGATTCAGGTCTGCCCATGTGTTAGGTTTTAAGACCCTCGGAGCTTCTGTTTGCTGGAGTTTTTACACCTGCCCCTCACCCCCACCCCCCAGGAGAGCTGGGAAGAGGAGAAGGAGGAGCACGTCTCCGTTTGACGTAATGCTCCCCACCTTCAGAGCAGCCCCACCTGCCCTGCCATCCATCTGTGACATCTGGGCTCAGAAGCAGAAGCTCCTCGCTGAGGTTCCGGGCTGTGAGACGGAGTTAAGGTCAAAAGGTGGAAGAGAACAAAGGGTCCAATGCCTCAACGTGGAGCTCAGCGACGCCCTGCTGCTTGGAGATCCCCTCTCTCAGTGCCTAAGACCAATGGAAGAGCGCTGTTCCTTGGGGTTGGTTTCGTTGTTGTTGTTTTTGCCAGAATGGATTTGTGGTGGGGAAAGGATGCACCACGACTGGGGCTGTCTTTTCCACGCACGCACGTTTCTGCTGCCCAGCTGAGGCTTGGGATGTAAGAGCCGGGTTCGATGCACCTTCAGGAGACGGCTGGGATGGGGTAACACCGACCACAGCCCTTCTGCAAGCTGAACGTCAGGCTTTGGACATCTTAGAAGGAAAGAGAGGCAGCACGAGGAGCAGGAATGTGCTTTTCACGCCCCAAGCACAGCACTGACCCACCAGCAGCTGGCAGAGCAGAGCAGACGTGGCCGTGTCCTTTACAGCAGCAGCAGCTTGCAGCTCTCCAAACACCACTCCTCACCCATCGCTCCACCACCCGCGTCCTTCAGGCTGGGGCTGCGTCCAGCTGAGGTGTAAAGGGCGTCGTACGACGGCTCCAAAGAGCATCCCAAGAGCCCAGCAGGTGAGAAATCACAGCTACGGAACATCTTCACCTCCCCAGCGAGGAGGAGCAGACCACGTAGGTACCACCACAGCATCCCCAGGTGGGTCACATCCAGCGCCGCCTCCGAGGGCACCTCCGCGTCCCTCTGCACTGCACACCAGTGTCCTCAGCAGGGGGTGTCCCCCCCCCTCCCCCCTCCACCAAGCTCTTGGCTGAGGATGCTCCGTGCTCTCAGTGCACACACAGAACACACTCTTGTGCTCACAGCAGTTGGTGGCACGCGGTGTTAACTCTCCTCTACTCTGTCTGGAAACACGGCTTCACTCTGAGCACGTGGGGCACGGAGCAGCGTGGCAAGCTGCCCCCCACCTTTGCTCCTCCCGATAGCAGGGCTTGGTCGGAGACGGACTGTCTTCCAAAGCACCTCTTGGCATTGCCCAGCAGCAGGAAATGCTTCTCGGAAGCCTTGTGCTCATTGCTCTAACAGTACCAAAGCTGCTGACTGTGGAAAGCCACATTCCCCCTGGTTGAGAGGAGTTGGCTGCTGGTTTGTTCAGGGTGAGAGGGAGCTTAGCCCTTGTCTTGGGTAAGAGGAGCTCCCTTTTCATTCATGTTCTTTAAAAACAAAACGAAAAACAAAAAACAAAAAAACAAAACAGAAAGAGAAACGCAGAGGAGACAGGTATCAGTACCGGAGGGGCAGAAACAGAGAGCTCTGCTGTGCTGCCAAGCTGGCCCTGCTCACTGCCGCCTCTCAGGCTCCACCGAGAGCAACAGACACACCAGGGAGCCCCAGGCTTCCCCTCTGCCTGCTCCTAAGCGTCTCCAACCAGGGCTGGACCTTCTGGGTACAAACACAGGCCAGGGGAGGGACGGAGGAATTGCAAAAGTATGGCCCCATCCCTCGATGCTGGTGCTGCAGTACAAGGATGCTTTACAGAGAGGCTGCAGACCTCTCCTCTCGGGTGCAAGACTCCTTTCTAAACCCCGGGTCTCAGCACGCAGTCACCTCTGCGTTCGTCACGAGGGCTGGCACTGCAAAGGGCACTCTACCCATCCACGTCTCAGGAAGGGTGCCCTGGGAGCCTCTGTGCCCACCTACAGCCCTGCTTTGGGCCTACAGAAGTCCTTGGAGGTCTGTCAGGACGTGACAGTGGCTACTCAGAGGGGCACAAAGCCAGCGGAGCGCCCTGGTTCTGCTGCCCACGTGGTGCCCCGGTGCCCCCACGTTAAGTGCGGTGCACGGCGCACAGTGCCCGGCACCAGGAGCTCAGTGGGGTTTAGGGAAGTGCTAGCAGCATACGCACCGTTCCTTTTGGGGTGTTGCCATCAGCCTGCAGGTTGAGAAACGGGTTAGTCTGTGCTGTGAGGACGGGAGGGATGCCTGTCCCCGAAGCCATGAGGCTGCTCCCAGGAGCGCTGAGCGGTGGGGTGGCCTGTGGTGGAGCCAGGAGGGCATTGCTAGGGTTGAGCTGCTGGGGGGAGAGGGAGGCCATGAGGGAGCTGCTGTTGGGGGGCTGCTGGGGGGCCGAGGTCATCGGGGCGCTGGTGCTGGAGTGCAGGAGGGGGGTGGAGGTGGCTGCCAGGAGGCTGCTCATGGATAGCTGGGATGAGCTCGTCATCTGCAGCCGCTGCAGCTCCCTCTTCTGCTGGATTTGCTGCATCATCTGGAACACCAGGGCCTGCTGCTCCTGCGGGGAAAGGTGAGGAGAGCCATCAAGGGAGGGACAAAATGCTCGGGAAGGGGTGACGCCTAAGGCAAAGAAGCCAGGAGCCTTATCAGCACGCTGTGGATGGGGATAAGGCAAAAGTCCCCTTCATCACATCCCGATAGGTACAGAGAGGAACCACCTGTTGTATCCATTAGCAGCCTGTGCTCATCACCTCTCTGACCCTATCGGTTCCTGAAGTGTGGGCACACATATCCCCTAAGTGCTTTCCAAATAATCAATCCATGGCTTTTAAATCTGCTGCACTCCTTACCCTGGATATCTCTGCTGGGTGCTGCTTTCCTCTCCCAGCCCATCCTGCTGCACCCCAGGGTGGGTCTGGGTGAGCCGGGCTCTGGGGATGAGGACCACAGCACACCTGAGCCTGGAGGGATGCCCTGGCACCCAACTGAACTGCAGAAGTCACTATAGCAACCATCGACCAATGCGGCGCGCTGAGAGCTGACTTTGTTTCCATGCCCATAGGGATGCAGCTGATGACACGGTGACATCAGCCGCTGCGAAGAGAAGCCTTTGGAAATTTGCTTTTCCCTGGTTATAAATAGCCTGACCCAGAAATCTGTGCAAAGCAGGGGGCCGAGTTCACGGGAGATATAAATGAGCAGAGCTTCATTGACGGGAGCTGTCAGCGCCCCTGTGTGACCGCACGGCAGCGAGGGGCAGCACGGAGCGGCTGCAGGGTGAGCGAATGCAGCTCTCACACGCTCCAGGTTCCGCTCACCATCCGTCTGTGCAGCCTTCCCACAGCTGCCTGCTGCTGTTTCCCCTGGGAAAATGGGGTCGGACCCTCAGAGCAGCTGCCCAGCCCTTCTCCTGACCCCACACCCAGTTCTCCATGTCAGGGTGCCCAGGCACGGCTCGCCTGCCTCAGGACTAAGCAATTTGGTGCTTATCTCCTTCTACACTCAAGCAGTGTCCTTCAGCGAGTTCCTCCTCCCCTGTGAGCCTTGGTATATCTGCAGCAGGAGCAGACACGGTTTGCATTCGCTTGACAGCGCTCCTGCTTTCACCTTGGCTTAGCTTTGCTGTGCTCTCACACCCTCAAGGTGTGGAAAAACCCAGATGACATTTTTTCCTTTGTACAACGAAGCCCACACCCCTATCTGCCCCCTCCACACCTCCCTGCCTGCAGCTTTCCTCCTTGCTCCACCCGCAGCAGCACCGAGATGGGGAGAACACACACGACCGCAAGGGAGCTGGGCTGCAGGAGGGAGCGACGCTTCCCATCCCAGCTCCGGGGTCTTCCATTAAACAGTCGGTCAGCCAGCGGTGCCGGCAGGCACGCTTACCGGATTAAGCGGTTGAGAAGTCAGGAGCTGCTGGAGCTGCTGGAGCTGCTGCTCGTGTTGGTGCAAGACGTGCCGCTGCTGCTCTGTCAGGGGACTCAGGCTCGGCATGCTGCAAGGGAGCGGAGCGGCCGGCATCAGCGCAGCCCGCCGTGGTCCTGCGTGTGCAAGGGTCCCTTCCTCCCTCCCTCCCTCCCTCCCGGTGCTAAACTTCTGCTGGAAAGGGCCCGGCTGTCCCCGCGAGCTCCCCGTCCTCACCTGCTCAGGCTGGTGGAGAGCTGCAAGGTCGGAGGGCCGCTCGCCTGCGTCAGCGCGCTTGGAGGCTGGGCGGCCTGAGCTCCGTTCAGATTCCCCAGGATCCCGTTGATGGGCATCTGCTGACCTCCTGCCACGGTCCCCATCAGGCCGTCCACCATGGGCACCGTGGAGAGGCTGTGGCTGGCAGTGGTGCCACCCCCCAGCCCGCTGCCTGCCACCCTGGCCAGGCCATTCACCTGCTGCACCCCGGGAAGGGGTAGCGAGGCAGGACTCTGCTGCAGCATGGGCAGGGGTGGAGGAGTGCTGTGGAAGGACAGGGAAGAGCTGCTCCTGCTGGGGCAACCTGAATGAGGGTCCTGGGGGAGAAACGGACATAAGAGCATCGGACTGGGGCAGCTTGTGAAAGGTTGGCTGAGCTCTGGGGGGGGTGGAGCTGGAGGTGGGAAGGGGGCTGTGAGTGCAAGTGCAGGCGTATGCTCAGAGAGGTCTCAGAACTCAGACACGCTTTGCAGGATCTCTAAAAGCGTGGCTGGAATAGCCTGGAAGCACTCTCACCTCTCGCTCTCAGGCTCAGCAACCCTCAGCACTGAGAATGAGCAACTCCAGAGAAAGAAGCTTGGTTTCTGGGCCTCGGCTACGAGGCTTTGTGAGCTGGACACCAAGTCAGAGCACTGGCACTGCACTGCTCTGCTCCCTCCCCAGTCCCTTCCCCAGCTGGCTGGGGGACGTGTGACCCCCGTGTACCTCAGAGGAAGTGGAGAGCGAGTTCTCGATCCCAAAGCTGTTCTTGCACGGGGGGCTCTTGCTGATGCTCAGGGAATCGTTGTTGCACACTATGAGGAGGAAAGAAGTGAGAACAGAGAGTCAGGGGTGGAGCCTGACGTTGCCACAGCAATGGCTCTGCCACCAGTGGCTGCAGCCACATAAATGGGTCAAATCCTCCCTGCCTTGACCCACCCCTGCCCACCCCAGGACTTCCTATAAGGGGGCACAGAGCGATGCTTCCCACCGCCCCTCACCGTTGCTGGGCAGGATGTAGTGGGTTTGGCTGCCAGGCCCGTTGCTGCTGGTCACCACTGGGAAAGGGACAGAGAGCTGGACGTTGAGGAGCTGCAAACGTTCCTTCTTGGCTGTCAGCGTCATGATCTGCTCCTGGAGCCGCTGGTTCTCCTTCTGCAGCGAGTGCAGAGCTTTGAGCATCTCTACAACTGCAATGGAACGGAACACGGGGGAGGAGGGATGGAATCCGGGGAGGAGACGGGGGGACAGAGGGAAAAGGGGGAGCACACAGGGGTGCTGCAATTAGAGCACGGCGAGGGAAGGTTGGCCCCCAGAACGCAGCCCCACTGCCAGCTCCTCCCCACACCACAGGTCAGCGCTTCATCCCCAGCCTGGCTCCGTCTCTTATGGGCAAACCCCCCCCCCAAAACACACCCAAGGATCGCTCCTCCCGCAGCCCCGTGCCCCCCCCCCCCCGCCCCCCAGTGACTCACTGTTAACGCCAGCTTCCCCATTGCCCTGCTTCTCCAGCAGCTGCTCGATGTTGGGGGTGGCCTGGGGGACATTTTCCAGCTGCCCGCTGCTGCTGCAGGACACCGTCTGGTCAAAGAGGGTCGGCAGGCTGCTGATGGGGGACCTGCGGGGGGGAGGGGGGTTGGATGCAGTCAGAACCCCTCGTTTGCACCGCACTCCTCCCCTCCCTTCTCCCCGCTGCTCTTTCAATCCCTCCCAGCTCTGCTCTTCTCATCCCTTCTTCAAGAGCAGATCCCTCGTTTCTACCTGCCCAGCTGCCGGAGCAGCCCCATGCCTTCCCCAGGAGGAGGACACGAGCCTTCCTTCCCCACCCCGTCTCACCCCCCCTTTCCTCCCCCAAGGCTCCCGAAGCACCCGAAGCTCACTCACATGGAAGAGAGACTCTCCTGGGGCGAAGTCCCTCGGCAGCCGAAACTGCAGTCCTCCAGGTCGGGCTCTGGATGGGGAGAAGCACAGAGAGGCACCCCGTTCATAAGCGCTCGGTGCCGCAGGTGCCCGCAGCCGGGCTGTTCCCGCTAGATGGGAGCACCGAGCAGCCCGGCCGAACCTTCGCGTCACGCAGCGCCCGCAAAGCCCCCGCCCCCGGGGGGAGGCGACGGAGGAGGGGCTGCGTGTCCCCGAGTGTCACCCGGGGAAGGTCACGGCTGGGTGCTGCCCGGTTGTCCGGGTAGAAGGAAGGCTGTGATCACCGAGCTGAGGATGCTCGCTTTGCTGAGGATGATTCGCGGGCACGGACATCCCTTCAGCATCCCTTCCCCAAGCCAGCTGCGGTCCTCCAGCCTTTCCACATCATACAATCACAGGACAGCTCCGGTTGGAAGTGACCTTAAAGATCATTTAGTTCCAACCCCTGCCCTAATCGGGCTCCCCCCAACCCTCCCCAGCTCAGGCTGCCTTGAGCCCTCCCCTCAGTGACGGGGCACCCGCAGCTCTGGCAGTCTGTTCCAGTGCCCCACCATCCTATGATGCTGCTGTGCGTGTGTGTGAGACATCTCCTATCCAGTCATCGAGAACGAGGAGGATTTATCTGCTGTTTGCAGCCTCTAAGCACATGCGAGTCTTGCTCTGGGCAACCCAGGTGTTGTGAGGGCAGCCCCCCGGCGCCCGGCTGCCCCTCCTCTTCCTCACACAAGAAGAGATGCTTCTCATGTGCAGGAATCCAGGAAGTCTCCCGCAGGGAGCACTGCAAAGCACTGTGATTTACACCACCGTGCCCTGAGCGGGGCATTGGTTACCAGCAATATTTGCTGCTGCTGAGAACAAGCAAGAGCAAGGCTTGTAGGAATGAGACCAGCCCTCAGCCCTTCACCCATGTGGTGGTGGTGCTTTCTCAGCCACCAACTACACCTGGTCAGCCCATATGGGGAGAAGCCACTGCTCCCAGCCAGCAGTGATGTGCTGGTGGAAGGACACGTGGAAACGAGGCCAACAAGGCTGGATTTAGGGGATGCCACAAGGCACGGAGCCTTGCTCAGCTGCTGGGAGCAGTCCCACCACAGCAGTTCATCTCAGGATCGTTTTCACCCCTAAACCCTTCAGAACATATCCACACCCCATGGCATGCAGCTGTGCCACAACAGGTTTAACATGCAAGCAGACCAACACTCAGCCAAGCTCTGACTGTCTGCTTGTTGCTGTCTTGTTTTCTTGCAGCTGTGTCCATACATGCGATCCTGAAGCTCCACACTCAGCTATCTCCTGGCCAACGCCATTCTGTTGGCTGGAAGTCTGGGAGATAACTGAGTTATCAGACAGTAACAGCTCTTTGCAGGGCAACAAGTATGAAAAAGAGGCTCGAAAACAGCCACGGGAGATAAATGCATTTGGGCTGTCATCGTGGCGAGGCAGGATCCAGGACAAGCAGTGGGTGGATGAACCAGACAGGAGCTGAGGGAGTGGGAAGATAAGAATCAGACTTTTTGCATTGCCAAAGGCACTCTGGTATCAACCTGCATCAGGGATAACAGTTTTTTCGGTTCCTCCATCTGTAAGACAGGATAACACCGTTTCCTTACATCACATTAAAGTTGTGAAGGACTCGAATACCAGGGCAATGAAAGCTATGTCTGCAGGGGATCTGTCTACACAGACACTCCCAGGAAAGGTAATCTGTATTAAAGACAAGGCAGGAACACTTAAAACCTCACAGCCACCTTGTTAACGACTTGGGATTAAAGCAGTCGTCACAGTTTTAAGTGAAAATGGCTGCAAAGGAGGTTTAATGCATGTTAATTAATCCCACTGGAAAGAAAAAAAAGAAAAAAAAAAAGAAAGGAATTTGGCTTAATGGCCTCCGGGTCGCTGCTGCAGAGAGGAGATGGTGATGGAGAACCTTTAAAGGTGACAAACAACAGGAGCTGTTCTGAAGGCTGGCTGGAATCAGAAGGATCCCACTCAAACCAAAAGAGCAATTCTGGAGATGGAAACTGAGCAGCGAGGGCTTTGCCTGCCTGGTTCATCCATCATCGGCCGCAGGGCTGGGGCTGAAGCCGGGCTGCTGAGCCTCTGCACTGCGCCTGAACCACAAGGCTGCTCCTGAAAGCCCATTTGCTTCCTCCTGCTGTCAGCACCTCGCCAAAATAACAGCCCAGGGAAGTGGCAGCGGGGTCCTCTCCTCTCTCTGGTTGACGGCCACGGGGGAGGAATAACTCTTGGAATCATCCCATCCCCTCCTCCATTCCAGGTGAGCACTCCTGGCTCACGGCTCCTGCAGCCCTGACCCCGCTGCTGTCGGCAGTGTGGTTCCCTTCCCATTGCACTCATGCAGACACAACACGCGGAGACACACACAGGCAATTTCCAGGGGCTCACACATAAACACACGTGTTCCCTCGTGCTTTACATGCAGGCATGCACGCCGGTTAAGGCAAATAAGGGCACAGTGGATTAACCAGAGAGCTCAGGGTGATCCCTACTGAGGTCTGTGCCACTCCAAGCCCTTGTTGCTCCACGTGATGCTGGGCAGAGCTTTACCACCACGGGTTCAGCATCCAGCATGCTGAGCTGCCAGCATTTCTGGGCTAGGGGAGCACGAGCACTGCTAACTGCTTTTGCTGAACTACAGAGCAAACTGAAAGGCAGGCCGGTTGTGCTCGGAAAAAAGAAAAAGAAAAAGAAAAAAAAAAAAGCCTTACGATGCTTCAAGTTTCCTGCTTATGAACCAGGCAGCTTTCCAAGAAAAATGGATTTGCCTTGGTGGGAAAAAATGAGCAGTTGTAAGCAATTCGGTGCTTGGCACGTTCGTGTTTGGAAGTGGAAAACAGCAGATTCTGCTGCATTTCATGAGAAAGCCAAAGGGGAAGAGCAGAAAGTAACTCAAAACAGGACTGGAAGATGAAAATTAAGAGTGTTTTAAACAACAACAAAAGGCCCTTTAGAGGATTTTGAATAAACAAAAGCTCAGAATAGTTCTTCAGTGGGTTTGCACAGCTTTAGTTGGTAAAAAGGCACCAAATCTTTGGGAAATCTTTGGGGTGTGGAAGGAGGGAAGGAGTTCCATTCTTGCAACTCCTCAGCACGCGTCCAGGGACACGCATCACACGGCAGCAAATGTGCTCATACAGGGCTGGAGGGGGACGCTTGGTGGAGGCAAACAGGGGGAAAAGCCGCTGTGCCTCTTTGCTGGCCCTGTATGCCACATCCGTGGGGTGGGAGCAAGCGGGGGGGGGGCAGATGGACAACTACGGATGCTGTTCTCTTGACTCCTCCAGGGAGATCCCTCCAGGAGCCCGAGCTCACATACCTTCTGATTCACGTACCTGCCCGGCTGCTTTCCGACTGATTTAAGAGCGGGTTGATGGACAGCCCAGATGTGAGGGGGCTTCCAAAAATATGTGAGGAGGGGAGGCTGAACGTGGAACCTGCCAGAGAGAACACCTGCATGGCAATGGGAGGTGGGAGGGTGGAGAGGGAGAGAAAGGAGGGAGGTGGGAGGGAGGGAAAGGGAGAGATTACTTCTTGAACTCGGCTCGGTCATGAGAGAGAGTGTTAAAAATATCTCCCTGGAAGTCCCAGCAGACAGCTGAAAATCTTCCCAGCCCCATCTCCGAGCCAAGAGGTCTGAACAGGCTGAGTAACACTGCAGCTGTAAAACTAACTCTCTCCTCCCTGTAAAACACCTCTCAGCACCAGCTCCCAACAAAGGACGGGGCTCTGTGTGCTGGCACACGTGCAGCCCACCCAGCTGAGATGCCTCCCACTGAGCTCCCCGTGCTGGAGGGCTGGCACTGGTGGTGAGCAGCAGGGACACAACACACACCTCTGCCACCTGAGCTGCGCTCCTTGTGCTGGCAGTGAAGGGTAATGTGCCATCGGGCTGCAATTCCTCTCACCCCAAAGTGGCTGTATGCATCCTCAGAGGGCCCTGGACACACGGTTTGTTGCGTGCATTGAGGGATATCCTGAGCTGTAGCAACAACAGACTCAGGGTTATGCCACTTCTGCAATCTGTCAGGTATAAAAACCCAGCAGAACAGTGTAGTCTCCAGACTGAAGTAATTCAGACAAGGGAACTTTGTTGCTGTGATGCCAAACTGCCTGCAACTTTCTCCATCCGCGTCTTTTAAGTGATGCCAAAGGAAGGTGCAGCTGGCAGCTCCCTTCCAAAGCAAAGGAAGGGAAAATGCAGCTCCTCCGTGCCCACAAACCAGCCCTGCTCAGTGCAGTGCCCTCCTGAACAACAGCCCACGCTGCTCCCCGGGCTCTTACCTGCGTGGTGGAGACGGAGGAGGAGGAGGAGGTGGGGATGGTGCTTGCAAAAGGAGAGCGGTTGAGCGGCGGGATGGAGGCGGTGCCCTGGTGTGCCAGAAGGCTGGAGGAGAGGGGTGTGCTGCAAACAGCCCGGAGCACTCCACCCCCGTGGGAAATAGGGTCCTTGTTACTGGTGTAGATCCCTGTGAGGGGAGGAAATGTGTCAGAGAGGCACGATCCCAGCAGCACAAAGCCTGCTGGTGTGCTGCAGGGCGCATCTCTGCGAGGGAGGGTGGCACAGCAGAAGGACCACGTGTGATGTACACCTCAGCATCTCGCCGCCCAGAGCAATGACAGCCCACGATCGTTCTGTCAAAGGGTGTCAAAGTTTTCCTTCCTTCCCTCCTCGCTTGCCTGCTGCACCCCGATGCAGTCGGACTGAGAAACAGCAGCACTGAGTGACTCACCAAAGCCACACGTGGGTGGCAGAAGGGAGACCCAAAGCCGAGGGACAGCACTGCTGCTGAGTTAACCTGATCCCTTCCACGGTGCTCAGGGACTGAGGAAGGACAGGGACAGAGGAATGGTTAGGGGAGACGAAGAGGGATGAGGAAGGAGCTGCTGTACAGGCACACAGCCCAGCGCTGGTTCTGCCAACATCCCTCTGCAGAAGAATGGGAGACTGAGCAGGGAGAGGGCAGGCCCTGGCAGCCTCTTCCTCTCTGAAACGTTCCTTTGTTGTTCCAGGGAGAGAGGAAAAAAAAAAAAAAAGAAAAAGAAAAAAATTGGCCTAAGGTTGTGATGGTGGAGGAGGCTGCAATGATTCTTGCAGTTCCTCTCCGCTCTCAGGCAATGCAAACAAATGGGCCGCAGCTCCTGGGTGCAGGCAGCAGAATTAAACCCCCCCCCCGCCCTGCAATCTGACCTAAATTGGAGCATCTGCAAACAACCCACAATAGACCGATGACAAGTTCTGCTGCCAGAACAGTGTCAAACCTCAGCCTGGAGCTGCAGGCTCCTCCCCTGCACGCTGCCTTAACCCCTTCCTGCCGCACATCCCGCTGCTCTCACCTCTCCCAAGGCAGATCAGGGCTCAGGATTTGGGTTCCCAGGCCAGGGGCAGCTGGCAGCCTCTCTGCAGTGTTAATGGTGTGCTCATCCTCCAACCCTATGTGGATGTGGCCACACCGGGATGAAAGGTTTTGCTTTTTAAAGAAGGGTTAAGCTTGAACCACTCCTGAGAATCCCTCATTTGGGGTCAGATGGCGGTTGCTCCAATTTGGCCTGGGAATCTCCCTGTCTGCATCGCTTTAGAAAGGAAGCTTTGACTTGCTGAAGTTATCCAGCACTTGAGCAAGACAGGCTTGAAATGAGCCCAGTTCCAACAAGCATGCAGATGACCCGGGGGATGAAGACCACGATGGGAACAGAAGACTGGAGGTGGTTCTTACAGCTCCCGGGAGTGATGGATGGGGACCGGACAGTGTGCGCAGGCAGGTTCAGGCACCAGACAGACGTGATGCTGAAGGGAGGAGGGCTGGGAGGAGCACACCTGGAGCCCTCGGGGGAAACATACCTGAACTCAGCAGCGGGGACTCCAAGCTGAGGCTGGGCAGGTTCCCCGTGTGGCTGAAGGGCCGCGAAGAGTTGCTGATGCTGGAGCTGACAAGAGAACCCCCAGAGAACGGTGACGAGGACGTCGACGTGGACCCAGCCAGCTGGGCACCCAACATCTCTTTGCTTTTGCCCCCTTTTGGCCTGCCAGGCCCGTGCTTGTTTTTCTTGCTGCCTTTGTGCTTCTTTTCCTTCAGCACCTCTCCCTCTTCCATGCTGAGGGATGGCATACGCTTGTGGCTGCTGCTTGTGGCAACGCTGCCTGATGCTGAAGGGCCACCGATGGGGTTTGAGGCTTTGTAATCCACAGGGGAAGCATCACGGCCCCTCGGCTGGCTCACAGCAGAAGTGGAAAAGCGCATGATGGACCCGAAGCCTGAGAAGATCACCTTCTGCTCAAAGATGTCCCCCTTCTGGCCCTCATACAGCGGGGAGCAGTGGGAAGACGAAGAGGAGGAGACGGGCTTGCGGTACTTCTCGTCGTCCTGCTCTAGCTTGGGGAATGCCACAAAATCCTGGGAGCACTGCAAGGAGCTGCAGGAGGTGCCTGGGGGAGGAAGAGGGGAAGCAGACATAGGAAGGCTTGTGGTGGCAATAACACAGCCCACGATGCAATGAGAGCACGGTCAGAGGGCAGCCCCTTGGTCACAGGCTGCTTACCGAGCCGACAGACATCTCTGCCACCTTCCAGCCCTGCCCCGCTGCTCTGATGCTCTCTAGAAAGCACCAGAAGTGCACAGCAGGTGGCTTCACACCACCCAAATCCACACGTGTTTGCTCCCCTGCACCATCACCCTTCTTCCAGCCCCAATCAGGGTCCCAGGAGATGAAACCTGCAAGCAGTTTCTGGCAACAGCTCGAAAAAAATAAAAATAAAAATCTGAGCAGATGGGAGCCCTGTTAGGTTTCAACTCGAAGCTCTGGGGTGTGGGGCTATCGGGTTGTGGCTCAGGCCTCTCCCCCAGCGCTCCTTACAGCACTGCTGCAGACAGTTCCACCTATGGAGGCGGAGGCAGGTGCTGCCCATATTGCCTGAGCAAGCATCCCTTTCCTCCTCCCTCTGCTCAGACATCTGGATCTGCTTTCCCTTGCGGTGCAGAAGGCGCAGGCAGGAGCAGGGCTGCAGCACTCAGACTCAGTTATTCCCCCCCATGCACAGAGCAAGGGGCAACGAGACCTTCCCCCTTCTGCTCAAAGGGGTTAAAGTGCAATCAGCCCAGTCACAGAGTGCTCTGAACTGATACCCTGGTGAACTGATACAGACACAGAGACACCAACGAGAACCAAAGCAAACCATCACTGCCATTCCCCCCTTCACCCTCACTCCTCCTCCATCCCTTACCTGCAGGCTGGAAGGTGCTGCTGGAAGATGCAGAGCTGAACCCAGCCGAGCTCTTCCCGCTCCCCGTCTTCTTCCCCTTGTGGCTGCTGCCATGACTCGAGGACTTCTTGCCTTTCACCTCTGATCTCCCGACCTCTGAGGTCTCTTTGCTCCCCTCATGGTGGCTGGTGGAGCCCTGGCAAGCAGCAAACACGGAGGTGACTCACTTGAACCAGATGTGGCCACAGCAGGGGCTCTTTTTACCAATTTCCCCTTAAGAGAAGTAATTGCTCTCTCTGCCCGCAGAGCGAAGGCCAGCTCACGTTACCCCCAGGAGAACAACAGCATCCCTCTCTGCTGCTCCTTGGTGGCACCAGTCTTTATAACTCAGGGATTACGCTCATCCCATCTAACTGCAGGAAATTAAACAGGGCACCGACAGCACAGGCAGCGCAGCGGAGAGAAGCACCCACGCTCAGAGGGTTATTCAGCCCAAACACAATCTGAAACTGGCTGCAATTCAAACGCATATCTCAGCTGCATCCCTCAGGTGTGCTGTTCTCTGCACGAGGTCACTCCACCTGCAAGAACCCGGCCGTCCTGCTGCTGTGATGGGAGTTGCAATGAGTTTCACACCAGATCTGCTGCTGTTCCAGGGAGCTCCACGTCTACTGCAGCACAGCATCTGACCATCTAACAACAGATGCTGCCCAAACCCCCCGTAAGCCTGCAGGAGTCAGGGAAGCAGGGGGTGAAGAGGCCGGACAGATGCTGGGAAATCCAGCAGCTTGGGGTGAGAGAGAGAAAAGTGTGGGAGCTGAGCAAGGGGGGGGGTGGAATGAATGGAAAACCAGATCCCTCTGGGCAGCCACACTGGGAGTGACAGCTTCACCTTCACATCACTTCAAAGCCAAAACAGCAGCAAAGATCACTTCTTGCAAGGTGTTACTGCAAGCATATGGATAGTAGATATTGCTCCAACCTGATGGCCACAGCCCCAAACGCAACACCTGCACATCCGTGCAAACACCCTTTATTTTGTAATGGGAGCAGGTAGAGGGAAGACACAGAGAAGCACAGCGCCTTCCTGGCATTGACTCCAGGTGACCTCTTCTCAGGGAGAGCTGAAGCAAAAAGGGCTGGCGATGCACACTCAGTGCCCAGATAGAAATCTTTCCCCATTCCTCCCACGTGGTTTCATCACTCCGCACAATGCAACAGCTGGCTGCCTAACGCACACCAGATGTGCCGGGAATATGAAAGACAGGAGGAAGGGAGTGGTGGAAATTAGGATGGGGGGAGGAGGGGGGGGGAATCTGTATTTTCTCATCACAGACTCCTGGATGTAGGAGATTAAGCCTTCCTGATTTATGATCTCAGAGGGAGCATGAAAATCTTTCTGACTTTCCACATCTGCCTCGGGTGGGGGAAAGGAGAGAGGTATCTGGGGGCTATGGGAAGTCACAGCAATGAGATGGCTCATGCCTCAGCACAAATGCAAAGACCCACATTCCCCCCCCGCCCCAGCCCCATAAATTTACCTCTGCGGAGCTTCACACAAGGTGCACGAGGCCACAGAAGGGCAGAGGGAAACCGCATGAGAGGACATGTTCTAAATGGGGAGCATCAGGAAGGGAGTGCAGGGCAAGCAATGAATTACTGCAGGGTGGGAGGGGGAAATCTGAGCTGGGAAATAAATCTTAATAGCAAAATTAATAGCAAAAAAAAGAAAAAGAAAAAGAAAAAGAAGGGGGAGAGAGGCTGAGGGGGCAGTGCTGAGGGCAGAAACCCACCTGCAGGGTTGCTTGGACCCACAGTCTGCCCTGACGGACCCCCCCCCCACATTTGGGGGGCAGGATTTTACCACGTGTCCTGCACGGTATTTGCCAAATGGATCTGCATGGTGTCACCAGGAACCCCTCACCACGCAGAGCCTGCACATGGGGCAAGGGCCTGAGCCCCCAAACTCAATCATTTCCCCCCTCTGTGCCTCTGTTTCCTCTCTGCTTTGCCCCACGGAGCTCTGTGTGGCACTGCAGCCTTCCAGGACACACACATGGACTGCCAAGTGCAACACAGCCCTGACCCAATGTGCCAGCATTAATAACAGTAACGAGGGCTGCCATCCCACCGCATCCCTAATGAAGGAGATCCTCCAGCTGGAGGAAGCAGGGCTGGAGAAAAGCCTGCGTGCCAGCTGCTTGCATTGCATAGAAACAGAAGCCCCAACCTCTGCACCATCACCTTTCCTCCAGCATTTATGTGCAGAAACACCAATGGTTTGTGTGCTTTGCAAACAGGTGCGCACGGGGGAGCGCATGCAGCAGGGGAGGGGGGGGGAAACCAACACCAAAAACCAACAGAGAAGCACGGAGGAAGCGAGAGCACCCTTTCAAAATGAGGCAGCAGTTCCATTTTGAGGAGCTGTTTTAAGCAACCGAGAGGGAAAAACGTCAGCAGGACAAACCTGCTGCCCCAGCTGGAGGTGACAGGAGGGGAACTCCTGCTCCAGCAGTGCAGAGCCACATTGCACAGAGCACAGGCATGCATTCACCTCCTCCCCCCGGCGCTCGCTGTCCCCATGGGGCTGTACCTGTTTGCTGACCTCTCTGTGACACTGTGCAGCACCCGAGCGCTCCTCATTCATTAATTTATTGATGGGAAATCAGAAGAGCATCTCTTTGCCTTCTGATTGGAGGGACGAGCTCCTAGAGGGAACCACTGACAGAAAGCAGAAGGGGGTGGGGGGAGGCTGTGCAGCGTGGAAAACGCAGAGCTGCTTTGCCCTGGATTAAACTACTGGCGAGGAGAAGCAGGGAGGACGCAAACAAGGAACAATGCACTGAGAGCAGGAGATGCGACGTGCTGGAGCAGCCACTCGGGCAGGCTGTGTGCATCAGCTGCCCTTCCAAACCAGATTGCTCAGCAGAGGTCAAACACATCTCCATTGGGAGCTCTGGGCTGAGGTGCCTGGATGAGGCTGCAGCATCAGTGCCTGAGCTGCTCACAGCCAGCACCGTGCTGTGCTCCTTATAGGCACGATGGAGATGGGCTGAAGGCTGTATTTTTTGCCCCCTGATGCCTCTGGGAAATTCATACCCGTGTCAGGATGAGGGATGCTGAAAGGCTCTCTGCAAACATCTAATGCTGAGACAAACTTTGACGAGCAGAGGGGAACCAGAACAACCCCGGCCCCATCCCAGCTACTGGATCTGCCTGAGCAAGGCACGGGGCAGAGGTTCCCAATATTTGTCAGCTCCAGGCCTGGCAGACCCCCAGAGCTTAAATCACGCTGCAAAACCTCAGGACCACCCCCTCAACCTCCTCCAGCACCTGATGGCCGCGTGGGTGCGGGGAGCCCCCAGCATCCGCCGCTTCCATTACAAACCCCAGAGAAAGCCAGATGTTGCAGCTCCAAACACGTAGCATGTGTGTGTGTGTCAACAAGTGATCGTGATGGCTGCAGCTGGCAGAAGGAGGCAGCTGGGGTGGCTTGCAAGCCTGCAGATTTACTGCAAGTGCAACAGAGAGCGGCAGGACGGCTCCCCAGGGGGGTTTGCAGGGGGAAGGTGAGGGCTTGCAGCGTGCTGCTTGCTCTGCTTGCTAACCCATGCAGTCAGCACTGAGCCCCAGCTACACAGACTGACCTGAGAGCATAAACTGCTGCTTGGCAGAGCAAAGGTTTGCTGGTGAGCCACTGTGCTGGCAAGAAAACCCTCCTCTGCCCTGAGCTCACTTTGTGGATACCATCTTTCCAAGAGGCTTTTCCAAAGCATAACGAGCTGGCAGTGTTTTTGAAGGTTTGGATGGGCCACGTGAAACAGCTAGAAACTAACACAGCCCGAGAGCATTACGCAGAGGGGAGGGATGGCTTCTGCCTCTCTCGTGTTCCCCCGAAAGACTGCAGGAGCTGCAAGCAACCAGCACGACCTTGAGTGAGAGCCTGCACCTCACAGATCCATTCCTTACAACCCACCCCACTGCAAAAGCATCCCCAAGCCCCTCCACGAGCACCTCTGGGGGATCTTCATTCTTTCTGCTCTCGTGAGGATGCTCTCATGCCCCAGGATCTGCCCCTCTCTGAGAGCAATGCCATCCACACTGCACAAGGACACGTGCTGGAGGCAGGGGAAGGGCTCAGAGGTGTCACGAAGAATCATTTCCATGCTGGAAGTTCACACTCTCAGTTTCCAGTGTACACGAGAGCTGAGGTCACTTCTGTGCTTCAGTGTGCTCGCAGCCCAAAGCAGAGAGGGGCAGTGACAGCACAGGAGCTTGGCTGGGCCCAAGCAACAGATATGAATGGTATTCAGATTCCTAGAAGACGCAGGGAAGCACTTCAGTGAGAGGTTCAGAACTCTGGCAGAAGCCAGAGGTGTAGCACAACTGATTGCAAGAGGAAGACTGAAACCACATCAAAGCATCTTCACAGCTACGTGGTTCAAGAGGGGAGCACGGGGTGGACAACGCAGCAGGTGAGAATTGGAACGGAGAAATCAATCTGCATTGCAAAATTAAAGAAAGATGGGCAGCAGGGGCCAGGCTGCCTGAGGAAATGGGGAAGTGGGAATCACCACTGTGCTCTTCTGCACTGTCACACCAGCAGTGTCAGCTTCTTGTTTGCTGCACGTACCCCAACGCACTCTGCTGCGGTGAGCGGTGCTATGCAAGACTTGAAAAAGGACAAAGATGGCTTGGGCTCCAAAGAGAGAACCTGTTTGGATGTATTGCATCAATGTGTCTTACATAAGGACTGCCACGCTGCATTGCATGCGTGCCTCACACAGGCTTTGCAGCACTCATATTGGAGTGGGTGCTTTGGGTAGCAGAGTTCGAACGATGCTTTGAGGAACTCTGCGCACACACACACAAAAAAAAAAAAAGCAAGGGAAATGCACTCTGTTATGAGGATTAATAATAACACCAATGCTGTCACTCAAGCACAGCTACAGTCTTTAGGATCTCCTGCATTTGAGCTTCCAGAGTTGCAAGCTGCCTGTAAAACTGAATTCACCCTTCTGTCCTCGTTTATAAAGTCTGGCAGGGCTTTGAGGAGACAGTGGGTAATTGTGTGCCACCACTTCAGCTGGCCAGGAATCAGGTTTTGGATTCCAGTTTAGCTTGAAAATAATCTTCTTAGGCCGTCAGTTCCCAACAGCTCTGTTAACTGGGTGAATCTGCTGCTCCCCAAAGCCAGAGCTGAGCTCCTTGATATGAGTACAGAGAAACCAGGAGTGACTGCAGCTCAGAAGTTATTTCTTCCTTCTATCCAGCTGTGTCTCCCAGCCTGAGGCCCCTTCAGGCTGGCTGTGGCAGCTCTATCCTGCATCTCCTCCCTGCTCCAGGCTTGGCCCCACGCAGCAAATCCTCTTCAATCCTAACCCAGAAGGACCCAGACTAACAAAGGATAAGGACTCCTCCCCTAAGCCTTGCCTTGCTTACCTACCTGCCTCAGCTGTTTACTGTGTGGCAGCGGGAAAGGCCAAATCATGGATATTTATCTGTTCTGCGAGAGCTTTAAATCTGAACATCTGCTGCAGAACAGGCGGGCACTTACAGCTCCATCACTGCACTGTCAGTGCTGACAGACACCCAGGCAGCTGCTGTGCCAAATCCCCGAGGTGGGAGCAGAGAGTGAGAACGAATCGGGAATCGCAAACAATGGACAAAAAGCTCTTTCTCTGCCCCTCTGCATCCTCCATCCCACCTCCTATAGGAGTGCGGTTTCCCCCTCCCCTCCCTCTCTCACCCTTTTCTGGGCTCAGTACCTTTTCTGCAGCGATGGGCACCGTGGGTGTTGGAAGGCTGGTGGGAGATTCTGGACGTTTTTTGTGCTTCTGTTTAGGTCTTTCTTTGTCCTTACGACTCTGCAAAAGAAATCAGAGAGCACTGGAAGGCTTATTTTTCCTCTGCTGAGAATAGTGGTTGTAAGGGAAAAGAAAGGAGGGTGTGTGTAGGGGTGGATTTACAACCATACATTCATATTCCTCTTTCCTTCCCCACCCATCCACAAGAGCCCAACGTCCCTTCCCCCACCTCCCAGCTTGGGAGTGTCCCACTATCTCTGCTCCAGCTGCAGCCAACATCTGGAGCGCAGAATATCAACAGAAGCCCCCGAATCAGTTCATGCTTAAGAAGATAGGGAAGGATTTAACAAGCTCTGCCTGATTTCAAGAAACCTGAGCTTTCCTTTTGCTATTTCCCCAGCTGGGGCTCTGTGCCCCTTACCCTCACTCTCTTACCTTCTTGGAAGGTCTCTCAGATCCACCCTGTGCAGCCACTGGGAGGATCCTGACCTCAGCACACGTTGCACGTGCACAGGTTAAGAGCTCACACAGTGGAGATGCCAACCCAGAGACCCCCCCCCCACCCCCCTCCCAGCAGAGAACAGCTGCTCTGGGCCCATCTAACTGCAGTCAGACTATTCAGATTCATTCCTCCATCCCGCTTCTTTGTCTCATTAAAATCTCAGAAAGATGGGACTCTTCAAATCACAAACCAAGGAAAAATCACGGTCTGAGAAACACCGAGTCCTGCCCACCCTGCTTCTATCATCTGGAGAATGAGCTCTAACCAGGGTCCCACTCCTCCACATGGCTGTTTTACCCCAGGAGCCGAATCCTCACCTCAAGAATGCGTTCAGAACACAGCAATCACATGGGAGGGACTCTCCAGAAGATGGAGATTGCTTCCTCCTGCACTCAGAGCCTTGGGGCTACCACTGCCAGCGCACTACGGCAGGGATGGGATGCTGCATTCCAGGGATGGGACGCAGCAGCAACCATTTGCACTCACTTGACAGCGCACAGCAGAGTGCTGATGAGCTCAAGAAAGCTTTTCAATATCTGCATCTCATTCTACAACTTGGGAAGTGAGGGTGCACGGGATGAGAGAACTCACAGTGGCTTCACAGGAAGACGCAGCAAAACTCAGAAGGAGGAGCTGGGGACCCCAATCCCACCTGGATGAGTGCGGAACACACTGCAAGAGCCATGGAAATGAAGGCAGGAGCCACGCACAACCTCCTTACAACACAGAACTCATTCCCTCTCTTTCAGACCCCCAAATGCATTTCAGCCTTGAAGGTGCAAGAGGGGGGAACACAGCATGATGCTGGAATCATTTGATTTCACATTCACAGCCAGGATGGGACAAGAGAGAGCCAACCCAGGGCTGTGACATTGAGCCTACACACACCCACGTGGAGAAGGAGAGGAATGTCCTGCCTGTCACCAGCCACGAAACCTCCCACAGTGTCACCGTGATGGTAACAGCCAAACTCACATCCTCCAGCTCCAAAATGCTGCCTGTCTCCTGGCTGAACAGCCTCCCCTCACTGCTGGTAAAGTCTGCAACAGCCAACTGAGCAGCGTTCTGCTTCTCTGTAGGAGTGCATACATATGTACATGTTCAGCAAGAGCCCTGCCTGCACAATAGGGACCAGATTTCTGGAACGCTTCAGTTCCCATTCAGATGCTTGAATAAACCATCACGTTCTCCAAAATAATAAACGCTGGGCACAGAGCTCTTTTGAAGATCTGATCCTCTCTCCATGTGCTGAGCAACTGCACACAAACTGCAGCTCTGCCCTGCAGAGAGAGCAGCCTTCGTGCTCTGCCACCGCAGCCCTAAGAGGAGCAGAGCAATGCAGTGCCCCGTGTTAAATGGGCACGGTAATTAGTGCCATGGCTCAGCAGGTGGGCAGAGCGAGGTGCTGGTGGGACGGTGATGCCCACAAAGGCACCGGGTCAGGAATAGGCTGGTCCCTCCTGGCTGCATGCTCAGATGCACTAAGGCAACTCAAGCCTCCCCCAGCAGCTGTGGGTTCTCTCCAGGAACTGGAAGGCTCCAAATACTTCCTGCCAGAACCACAGGGTGCAAAGAAGGGAGGGCAGGAGGAGCAGAGGGCAGCAGCACCGTCCCCTGCCTCTCGAGTGCCTCCTCTGCACCAAGCTCTGCTGTGCCCAGCACTCCTCAGAGTTCCTCTAGAAACCTCTCCAGGAAACTTTCCAGACCTGCGTGGCTATGCCATGAAGCAGAACCCATGGGAGGAGGAGGAGGAGGAGGAGGAGAAAAAGAGGATGCACTGCGTTCAGGAAACCTCTCACTGCCCACATCCCATCTTTGCAAGCCAAAGCTGCTGGGTGCTCCCTGCAGTAGGCAGGCATGCTGGGCGAGCTGCAGTCTGCAGGGAGCACAAACCTGTCCCCAGCAACGAACTTCATGGAAAATAAGCTCTCCCCATGCAGGGCTGAGCAGCTGGAGCTTGTGGGCATGGGGCAGGGCAGGCCATAGTGGAGAGGAGGGGAGCACGGCCACACCGAGGCCATGCCAGCCACACAATCTCCTTCGAGCTCAACCATCAGAGAAGGAATGAAACAGGATCTCCTGCTGCCAAAAGGGCTGTGCACAGTTCCTCCTGCTCCCCCCGCCGCTGGCTCCCCTTCCCAGAGCCCCCTCTTCTAATCTGCTGGACACCAGCAATGGGATCGTTAAAAGCAGACCAGGCAGGGAAGCAGGGAGGGCAGAGCCAGGAGCTGGGAAGAGCCAAGCAGGCTCTGCTGCTCCCTCCCTCTTTCCCAGGCTCTCTGAACTCCCTGCCCAGAGGAGGAGGAGGAGGAGGAGGAGGAGACCAGGCTCTGGGCTGCAGCCATGGCAGCCGCAGTGAGGAGGAAGGCACTGGGCAGAGGGGCACCAAACCCCCTCCTATATCCCCCACCTGCACAGCAAAAGGCCCCAGAAAGCAGTCAGGGATGCTATCAAACAAGGTTCCTCTGCAAGATTAGAGCAGACTGAGGTTCAGCACTCCTTCCCAAGTGGAAAAAGCGTCGCTTTGCACTTCAGTGCCTGCATGGAAACAAAGCTCCAAGCGCTTCAGATGGACCTCCATCACGAACCCAAAGGCAAACACAAAAGGCCTTACAGAATCCAATGGGGGCTGCAGAGAGGAGGAGGCAGCACAGCCGTGGTCCTGGCTCCCACCCTGCAGTGAGGGAAGCAGTTTGGGAGCTCACTGTGTGTCGGGACTGTGCAGAACTGCTCCATCCCCAGCCCTGGGGCACAGCTGCAGGTGGGTTCCTTTGCTCCGATCTCTGCCTCTGGTTCCTGCATCACTGCAAGTCTCCAGGATGGGGATTTTCCCCTCTAATAACCACCTCCTACATTCAGTCCCCTAATTTTGCTCACGGGTTCCAGAAGTTTGGGAAGAGCAGCACTGGATGAGCATCTCTGCTCATTAAGAGCAGCACTGGGTGAGTGTTTCTGCCCAAGGACTTTATGCCTTTATATCTTGTAGTGTTTCTGTGCTCCCATTCACTCCTGGTGGGACAAACTACATTCCACAGAGCGTAGTAATTTATTTTTCTATGCATTTCCAGCAGACAATATAGGTGACAGAACATCTGCACTTCATTCAACTCCAGCATTTCCTTGGTGTTTAGCTATTGTTTTGTTCCTTTCTTCCTTTCTTTCTATCTCTTTTTAAACAAGCCCTGCAAAGGCTCCCCTAAGGCAGAGCACACACACGGCACTACCAACCCCAAGGAAATAAACGGGGACCTTTTTTCTAACTTCTGGCATGTCCGAAGCTTGGAACTCTCCCATTTTCAGGACAGCATAGAAGGAAATGCTGGGTTTGGTATCATTAGTGCCTGCAAGGGGGGTGGGGGATCTTGATGCTGGCCTGCAGTCCCACATCACAATCACCCCTTGTCCTGCAGAGAACAAGATTCTTCACAAACACCAGGCTGCTTCCCAGCAGGGCTCAGGAGCCCAAAGCCCAGCTCTGTTGTCATACTGAAGCCAAGGGGTTCAGCGTGGTGCTCCTGGCTTTGTGCTCCTCTAAAGCACTGCTCTGCTCTGGGTGGGGGCACTGAATGCCATGCAGAGCACCTGCAGCCCGCAGCTCACACACTGTGCTGTGCAGTGAGCATTCAGCAGGATGGGACCCGACAGCCATACAGGTGGACAGACTCAGGACAAAGCTGTCCTGCAGCAGCTCAGTGCAGCAGCACGCTCAGCTGCCCTGCAACACGTGTGGTTAGATCACACCCTGCACCTCATGTACTCCAAAACTCTGCGGGAAGCCTCAATTTGGGTTCAACCCCAATTTGGGCTCAGCTCCATTTTGGGTTCGGACCCAATTTGGGCTCAGCCCCATCCCTCCTCCCTGCCCCTTCTAAGCACCCTTACAACCCCCAGCTCTGCTGCTTTGCCCCTGCAGCCCCACTCTGTGCTTCCTGCCCTCCCCATGGGGACGCAGACGATTCAGCCCTGGCGCTGCAGCTGCACCAAGCACTGCCAGCCCCACCAGGGCCTCACTGCACCCACAGCAACAAGACGGACTCTGCATGCTTCAGAAGGAGCCCGGAGGCCAACAATAGTGCCAAGCAACACCAGGAAGCTATAAATAAAACCCCAGCCCTCCTGCTTTTGCTTCCCCCTGGCGCTGACCTGCTTTCCAAACCGGCGAGCAGCGCTGCCCACCCGACCCACCAGCCTGCACCCAGCCAGAGCTGTGCAAACACACCAGAGCTCTGCCAGCCCCCAGCTTTGCACTGTCAGTTATCATCCCAGCCCATCACCCAGCCCTGCCCTCCCACCATCCCCCCCCCCCCCCCGACTGCTCCTGCCTAAAAATAGTGCGTTCCAGAGCAGCGCTTCGCCCCGTGCCAACCTCCCTGCCCGTGCACAGATGCTCTTTCTCCTTCCTCCTCCCCTCCCAGCAGCTGAGCACACACACACGAGGAGCAAACACTCCCAGTATGTTTGAGCCTTGTCACCAGTGGGAAATTTACTGACTCGGTGTCACTGGGTACGTGCAGACCTGGGAAGTGAGGCTTGCCTTGTTTGCACACATATCAGGTAGGTTTGGGCAAGCTTCCCAAGCACCTCATGGGCACGGTGGGCAGCGTTTCAAGCTGGATGTTGAAGGATAACCTCTGTAAATAAAGAGGGAGACGGCTTTCCTGCCCACACAGCTTATGGGCTCTCAGCTGAGCCTGCCAGCAGGGATTCGCCATGGCCACATTGCTTCTGAAAGCCTGGAAACTGGGCTGGGATCCACCAGGCTCCGGCCACACAACCCAAGGGCTGCTGCTGGATGTGGGTCACCGTGATTACCCACTCAGCATCATTTATTCATGCTGAGGATGCCTACTGCAACAAGGAGAGAGCACACACATGAAAACAAGCAGGCAGCCCCACACTGAGGGCAGGGCTTAGAAAACTCACGCTGCCATTTCCATCGGGTCACCACATCACAACGGCGTAATTTGGCTTTTGACCACAGCAAAAACCATGCAGAGGTCATTTGTTGCAATAATTCTGGGTTTTTCCAAACAAAAACCACAGCCTGGCCCATGCAGGATTAAAAACTGGCAGTACTGAATGCATTCCCTCCCATGTTATTTCCACTGCAGATCCTACACTCCTGTTTCGGGGTGCAAAGGGGGAAAGCCAGAGCTCTGCTGGGATTCTGCCCTCTGTGCTCACTGCTGTTTCTCCTTGAAATACAAACCTTCATCACGTGGCTCAGTTGGGTTAATTATGAACCCCGGCGTGCTGTTAACACGGCCTGTAACCTTGCAGCAATTTTGATGAGTACACCTTAACCAGCACAGTTAAACAAACAACGCTGGCACTCGTCAGACCTGGCACGCAGTGCTCTTCTAAATACTTGCTTAGCAAATGTAAGTTATTTTCAAGAGTGGATTTGAAGCAGGTGGCACAAAGCACTGCCTATGTTATAGGAAGTGGTGCTGTTGCTGGCAATTAAGCTGCTGGCCAAAGCATAGTTTTCTCATCAGTCCCCTAAAAGTTGGGATCAGGGAACTGAGGATAATGACCCCCACTTTATCAAGCTCTTAACATCACAGCTCAAAGTACTGCCAGGGATCAGCCCTGCAGATGGAACCCACAGCACAGCGTCAGTGTGCCATAACACGGAGATGGGAAAGCTGTGCACGCTCTGCCAGGACACCTCTATAATCCAGACACACAACCTGGCTTCCATTCCTCCGTGCTCTATTCGCACATTTCTGGGTTCCCATCATAAAACGCAGCCACGGTTCAGATCTCTGAACGCAGATCTCTTTGCAGAGCCCCCCTGAGGATCCATCCACGCTCCCTGCGTTCTCTTCCCCTCCTCACCCCCATCACTCTGCCTCAGGACTGAGAGCTCTGCACACACATCTCACCTTCTTTGGCCTTTCGTGGTGGGACACGTGCTTCTCCTGGGTGGGGGACGTGGATCTGCTCCGCCTGCCAGCAATGAAGGAGCTGCCTGCAGAGTGCCGTGAGGTCTTCTGGGGTCAGCGGGGAAGGGGAGTCATGGAAAGCAGGGGTGGGGGTCAGGAACAGAGAGAGGGAACAGTTTTATAGAGCCCAGCTTTCATTGAGCTACGCCACGGTAAGTGAATGGTTCACAACACGAGGGACTGAATTCTACCTGCATCAGATACCCCTGCTCCTAACACGGAATCCACCATTCTGCAGATCAGAGGAATGGAAGCAGACAAATCAACCCTCCTGAGACACAGCATGCAGTCTGTGGTCTCGTGTGGGGCTGTGGGGAAGGCTGCCCGGGCTCTGGGTGCTAGCAGGAATATTGCTGTTCACCCCAGATTTGAGCTGCACTCACAGCAAATACTGAGGGTCCCTGCAGGGCAGGGGGGGGGGGGTCCTCCAGCTTGGAGGGGAAGCTGACATCAGTCAGTGTGTGATAGCACTGATGAGAAGGGAGGGAAGTGGGCAAAGCAGGCAGCAAAAAGCCACAGAGACACACACTATGGAGAGGCCAGGTTTCCTTTTTGCTGGAGGGGGAGAGCAGGTGTCTGCTAACGATGCCTCTCTCTCCTGTAATTAATAGGGGAAATCCTTTGCCTCAAATACTCCTCCAACCACCCACAAATGACTCCACACCCCTTCTGGACTCTCCCTGTCCTATGGCAGAAGCTCGGGCTGTTCTGTTACACCTCCTGCTCAGGGTGCATGCTAACTCCCTGCTCTCCTTTCCCATCTCCTGCCATCCCTTGCACCAAGCGCAGCAATTAACACTCTCCTTCTAAGAGAAAACTTCCCTTTGACATCTCAGGATCGCTTCTGCAGCCACACAGGTGGGATCAGGGAAGCCAAATGCAGGATGAAGATGATGCTTTATGCACAACAAAAAAACCCCCACTGGAAGGATGAGGAAACTCACCATCTTATTGAAGTGGTACTTGCAGTAGCCACAATACTTGACGTTGTCAACTTCCAGGACTTCTTCCTCACACAAGAGGCCGGCCATCTGGGCACTGGAATACATGCAATCAGGAGGAGGATAGCAGCAATTACACACAGCCAGATGTCGTATTTCAGAAATGGGCAAACAGCAGTTCAGGACACCCAGGGAAGGTCGTGAATCCTCCCGTTTTTGTTTGGCTAACAGTTTTTGGGGGAAGTGGATGGGGAAGCAGAGTTCAGACTGTTTTAAATCCATATTAAGACTGTTAAAATTGCCACTGCTTTTCCACCAAACTGCTGAGCAATTTTTGCTTTTCTTAAAGGAGCAGCGGCAGTTCCAGCAGGAGACACAAGGAGGGAGGAATCTGCACAGAGCTGGGAATCCCCTCGTTGTGCTGGTGGGCAATGCTGCTTTCAGGCTGCAGGGGTACACGAGGATATCAGCCCTTAACATCGCATCATCTAGATGATACTGTGCTGGAAAAGGAACATTCCTGGCTCATGACTCATCATCCCTTCTCTCCTTGGATTCCATACAGTCCTAGGGAAATCCCCAGCCCTCATTCTCACCGGGGAAGGCTTTGCTGAAACCTCAGCCTTCCTGGGGAAGTTCCCCTTACAAACAGCACAGGGATGAGATACCCCTCACACAGAACACACACGGGGGGGGGGGGGGGATTTGCCCCAAGCTTTACACCACTGTGTGCTGCAGCCCCAAAGCCACAGCAGCAAAACCACCAGCTGGGACTGATGCAGAGTGGATGGAGCTCACCAGGTGACATGGAAAGCTTGCCGACAGCCGTGCCGGTTGCACGCCATGCACGCCCCAGAAGCTGCTTTGCTCTCCCTGCCCTGCTCCTCACAGATGTAGCAGGTCTGCAAAAAAAAAAAGGAGAAGGAATCTCTCAGAGAGGCAGACTGCTTTGCTCCCGCTGTTCTCCAGGAGGCAAAGCTCTCAGGAGCTCAGATCTCGTATCGTCTCCCTCCTGTGATGGCAGCTGCGGTTGTTTCTCCGTGCCACGCACGCAACTCGTGCATCCCCTTCTTCAGCCCCAAACAATGGATGCGTTTGATCAAAACAGGTGATTTGATCAAAAATAAGCACGCAGCTTGGAGGAGCTGGGAGGTTGTGCAGGTGGCCGCGTTGGGGGAGAGGAAAAGAGGGGATCAAACGTTACTTGCAAGCAGGATTTGCTCTGGGAGTCCTTTTTAAGGAGATCTCAGTACCCAGAGGTTTCAAATAAATTCGACAGGAGGCACGGAGGACTAAAAGAAGCCACGAAGCAAGGCAGGGTAAGGATGCTTGGGGCAGGGAGAGAGCAAAGAGGGCTCACCTTGTTGAAGCGGTCGTGAGGAACGTACTGCAGGACGATGGGCTCCATGGTCAGCACGTTGGCAAACTGCACCTCCGGGATGTACAGAGCACACACAACGTGGGCCCACCCTGGGGAAGCAAAGGCAGAGCAGTGCTAAACGTGCTGCAGCCCAGCAGAGCCCTCTGCTCACACAGGGCTGCAGACAGGCACGGCAGGGAAAGAAGGAAGAGAATACAGGAAGGAAGCCAACTTGAGTTAGATATTAGATTTGAAACGGTGCTTGTTGTAACTTGGTTAGGAATCAGAGCCTTTGTGGGAGAAAGATGGGCAGATACGAAGGGAAAAGCACCGTGCAGCACTCAGTGCCCTTCAAAGCACCCTGTGGACTCGTAACCCAGCGCTGCAGATCTCACCAAAGCCATGGACAGCATCCCAGCAGTAAGTGATGCTGGTGGGGTGAGTCTGACATGTAGTCCCGTGCCAGTGGGAACAAAGCTCCCTTTATTGGCTGCTATCAGTGGCTGAAGAAGGCTCTTTTTCACCAAGCCAAGTGAGATTACAATCTGAAGCCACCAAGACACTTCCCAAATTAGATGTGTAAGCTGAAATTCCATCTGGTCGGGACAGAACTGAGAAAGCTTGAAGGTCAGGAGCCTTTGGGGGCTGATCCATGCTGGTATGCTGACTGCACTGACAGAAATTGGTTAGAATGAGGGCGGGCTCATTCAGATGGGCAGAGCTGGGCTCTATGGTTACAGAATCACACAGCACTCAAAGCACTCAGGCTATGAGTGTACAGTGACACGTGTACAACACCTCGTGTGCACAGACCTGCCCAAACCACATAATGACAGTAGGAAGATGCTATGCTATTACAAAGCAATCCCCCAACGTGGGGATGCTGTTGCACTAAGGTTCTTCTAGCAGACACTGCTGCAAAATACACCCAGGGCTCAGGGCTTCCTGTCTAAATATTATTCTCCATCAGAATAAAGACCTCCCTCACCTCTACCAGGATGCATGGCAGGCAGGTGTGGAAGCCTTTCTGAAAACTGATTTCTCAGGGCAGAATGCTCTCATCCTTTGGGCCTCCAGCTTCATCTTGCCGGTGATGCAGCTCAAAGGAGAACT
Source organism: Meleagris gallopavo (assembly GCF_905368555.1). Classification (NCBI taxonomy): domain Eukaryota; kingdom Metazoa; phylum Chordata; class Aves; order Galliformes; family Phasianidae; genus Meleagris; species Meleagris gallopavo. Next base: position 4,110,379 of record NC_139432.1, on the reverse strand, counting down.
GCTTTGCAGCCAGGAGAGCTGCTGGGACCCCAATGCTCTGCACAGAGCTACTCACCTCCGTTGTCAGTCCGTTTCAGGGCTCCATCTTTGTGGGGACACAGCTCACATCTCTTGAAATGAAGCAGAAACAACCAGTTTAATCTGACCCCCCCTCCCCCAGGGCACGGGGCTGGGAGAAGGGTGCTGGGTTTAGAATGTGCTTCTGAAAGACGGGGCTGCTTTCAAGGAGAGGAAGTGGAAGGAGGGCTGAGAGTGGTGTGGGTACAAAAAGACACTGAGCTGCGTCAGACTGTGTGATATGGACACCTTTAAGCCCCAGCCCGGGGGCCACAGGCAGCTCTTGACTTTCATGGGGCTTTTCAAAAAGAAGTTTTGGTCCTTGCGGTCGTGAAGTAAAACTGAAAACCGTGACTCAGAGAGCAAAAGGCAAATAAGCAGAAGCCATTATCTATCTTTGCCTCTTTCCTTCCTTCCTTTTCTCTTTCTCTTGTGATTTTTTTTTTTTTTTTTTTTTTTTTTCCAGCCAGTCTCATGACTGGGGCTGTTGTAACATTTCCAACAGCTGGGCATTGGGAGCCATGGATTCCCAGCCCCATAACCCAGCACTGCTCACTGCTGTCTGCTCTGGATCCTCAGTTTCCGTATACAGATGTGCACAGGGGAGGTTTGGGGGCACGCTGGCACACACAGGGGACCTTCTCCCAGCCCTGTGATGCTCAGCCCTTCTCATTCCCTAGCAGAAATACCAGATTTGTAAAAAAAAAAATAATAATAATAGCACGGTCCACAAAGGTGGGCATCCTCACCCAGCCCCAAAGACCTTCCATAGAGGTGGGCATCCTCATACACCCCCAAAGGTCCTCCATAGAGGTAGACATCCTTATACATCCCCAAAGACCTTCCATAGAGGTGGGCATCCTCATACACCCCCAAAGGTCCTCCATAGAGGTAGATATCCTTATACACCCCCAAAGGTCCTCCATAGAGGTAGACATCCTTATACATCCCCAAAGACCTTCCATAGAGGTGGGCATCCTCATACACCCCCAAAGGTCCTCCATAGAGGTAGACATCCTTATACATCCCCAAAGACCTTCCATAAAAGTGGGCATCCTCATACACCCCCAAAGGTCCTCCATAGAGGTAGACATCCTTATACATCCCCAAAGACCTTCCATAAAGGTGGGCATCTTCACCCATCCCCAAATTCCTTCCACAGAGGCAGGCATCCTCATGGAGCTCAGTGCTCCTCCTGCTGACATTCAGACACAACCAGTGGGTCTGCGGTGCTGTGGGCAGCAGGGAGGCTCATCCCAGCTCTCAAATCCCCACGACAATGCACAAATAAGTGACGAAGGGACGAAAACCGGTGCCCGCCTCACTTTCCCTTGCAACTCTGCTTGGACTACACGGTTCACACTGCTGCTGCTTGGGTCCAGACTGACGGAGAGGCTCTCACAATTAGCATGGAAAGCCAAGACAGAAAAAACAACTGGGTGAACTGAGACACTGTAATAAGAAATTTGCACTTGAAAAGGCCCCTCCGCTCTCCCCTCCACCCCTCGGATCAAAGCGGCTCTCCCACCACGCGATTAGCAAAGCTCTGATTGTAACAAGAGGGGTTAACAGCTCCATCGGCCCCACACAAGACTTTTAATAGCCCTGCCTCTAAATGACAGCTAAAGCCTTCACATGATCCCTCACATGAGTGCCCTCTGGCCATCGCAGCTCACCGGGCTCGCCAGACAATTTGATTACAAAGTGGATGGGTTTGAGCTGCTTACGGTAAGCACAAAGCATCGGCTGCATCCTTTAGGGACCCGCACATCTGAGCCGGGATGCGGGCAGGGATTAACGGTACCTCCTCCTTTCACTCAACCTGTGCAGCCTCCGGGGTTTTTACTTTCATTCTTTGGGAAAAGAGTGGAGTTGGTTGATTAAAAGCAAGGTTGGAGCTCCTGACCCCCCCCAGGGCTGTGGATTCAGGGACAGAGCCATGGGAGCATCCCCCAGAGCACTGAGCTCCTTCCGAAACCAAAGAGGAGATGGAGGAGATGGACCCCCCCTAAAGCACAGACGCAGAAACCACAAAGTTTTCAAGGAGAGCAACATCCTTTGCACCTTCCTATCTTGCTTTCAAAGCAGAAGTATCAATATTTAGCCAATGCACACACTTGTTGTGGAACCTCAAAGCTGCTTACAAGCTTTGTCTACGGAGACAGACAGAGAAGAAAGACGCTGCTGTCTTGCAAAGGAGTTTGCAACGAAAGAAACACAAATCTCAATTCGTCCCGCTGCCGGGAGTGGGTTTTGCTCTCAGAAAGCAGCGTCCCTCTGTGAGCAGTGTGTGCAGGCAGGCAGCACTGCAGCAGAGATGCAGCGATACCCACGGCAGTGCTGCACCACGGAGCGCACATCCGATGGCACCGCAGCAGCGGGGCTGTGCGCATCGCCCGGGACCTGACTCATTTCCCTCCCTCTGATCACACTGCATCAAAGAAGATTCCTTTCACGCATTTACCCATCTGCACATCTGTTGCTATGACTGGAAAGGTGAAGGATTTGGATAGGAAGTTGCCCCCAGCTCTGCTTTGGGAAGGAAGATTATCACCGCTCGGTTATCGGAGCAGCAGGGCTGAATGCTGCAGGATGGAAGGGTATGACTGAAGCCCAGCATGCAGCGTCCAACAGATTTCAGTGAGGGTGAGCTAAATGAGCAACCACCTGTGGGGGTGATGTTCGTATGACACCTTGGAGGCAGTTGGAAGTGCCTGAAGCACAAGAGGAAAGTGGGAACCCTTGTGACGAGCGCAGGTGAGGGGGAGCTGTGTGCACTACTATGGTTGCACTGCTGCTCCACTGGAGGGCTTCTCTTTACCTGCGAGACGGGGGAGGAAGGAGGCTCACGAAACCCAAATTCCTTTCTTTGCTCTCAAACGATCTGCAGGATGTAAAGCTGCTCAGAGACACATTTGATCCTCTTTACTGCCGTGCATCAAAGCGGAGTCTCGCAAAGGGAGGAGAGCTCAGGTCTGAAAGTCTGGTCTTGTTTACACTCCCGCTTCCAATGAGGAACGAGTCACTGTGATGCAGGATGCATGGCACAGATACCTACTTCCCCCATCCACCCATCCTTGCCAAGTTCTTCGCCCATCTGTGAAGCATATCACACTTCTGTCCTGCAGTGAGCAAAGCCCACCTAGGATGGAGCACACACCTGCAGAGATCCCCTCCGTTGGCTTCACCCAAAAATGAGCTGAACCAGCTCAGAAGGCAGCGCGAGCATCCACCAGTGCTAACCATCCCAGCTGAGCTCTTCTGTGTTTGAGAAAGGCCAGGCTTTAATCGAAACCCACTTGGAAGGAAGCGAAGCAGGGAGCTATCTAGGACTTAGGGCAGAGCAGAGGGAATGGCTCCAGTACAGCTGACAGATCTGCATCCAGGCCCTCAGCAGCAGCTGGTGCAGCCCCATCTGATGAGGGCAGGCACTGCAAGGAGCTGCTGTGCTACAACCTCACAGCCCACACAAATAACTGCCCCGCAGGCAGACCTCAGGGGCGCTCCTGGCCCGATGGGTTCCACTTCTCTGCCCCACCAAGATTAATTAAGAACATTTGCAAAGCGTTCCATGCAGCTACATTGCTACTTAGGCAGAAATGAAGCCCTGGTTCAGCATCCTGGTATTTCCTTCCTCTATGCAACAAATCCTTCACGCAGGAGACCATTGCTGCAAGCGAGATGGGAATGCCAGCCCATGCAGCAGTGTCTCAGGTGACGACAACTCTCCACCACTGCAAAACTTTCTGAGGAGCTGCACAGAAGAGCCACAACCTTTTACGAGCACACCGTTATGCTTGAGGTCTCCAGATTTTCCTTTGCTTACAAGCTCCTTTGGCAGCGCTCCCATTGAAACGGTTCAGAGAGCCCTCTGATAGAATCCCTCCTATTGCACAAATAAGAAATGAAGGGAAAGATTTGGAAAGAGAATTGGTCTCTCGGGAAGGTGAGGGGTGAATTCTGTGCTTAAAGTCACACTGTAGGGTATGGGCAGAGCTGGGATCCCTCGGGCAGGGCAGTGGCACGAAGGGCCCTGCCCCAATCTGCTCCCTGTAGGAACACAGGGGTTCTGTACTCACCACCCTGGCGGCTCTCTCTTGAGATTCACATTTCCGACAGAACCACGGTCCAGTAGGAACCTGGACAATCCCATAGCAAGCTGCAAGGGAAGCAGAAACATTCATTTGACCATCTCTGAATGGACCAATTCCTGCCTTAGCAGTCAGAAGTGGGTAACAGAACCAAGAATTACACTCGAGCAGCATTCCCTTCCCCTTTCTCGTTTCCACACCCAACAACAGCAGGCAGCCCACAGTGAGAGGTCCAGCACGACACAGTGATCCAACGAGCTCACACCCAGAGTGCAGCATTCCAGTGAGAATCTGCCCTAAGTGGGAATGCAGCACTTGAGAGGCCGGGACCAGTTGTGCCCAATGAACACAAATGGGGTAAATTCTGACCCCTTAACTTTGCGAGCATCACCAGTGATCTGAATCTACCACTGTCCCATAGCTGGCTGCTAAGCACCTTCACCATGATTAACAGTGAGACACGATCTCAGCGTGGTGAAGGGAATGAGGTGAGCACTGAATTTGGGTATTCAGGAGCACCCCAGGAACAGGTTATGTGTTAACTCCGTCTCCCAACAAAACTGCTGTCTCACCCAGCTGCACCAGGCATCCCTCTTGCTTTTCGCACCCCTATGGGTTGTCTCAGGGGTTTCCCTCTGCAAGCTGCACTCCCACACCTCTAACATTCACCTCCTTGTCCCACAGGGCCGTGCTGCTTGAAGCCCATCACCTTCTCCCTCCGTCTGCCCATGGATGCTCTCTGTTGAGGCCTTGAGGGAGCTTTGGTGAACCTGAGCACCGCACAGGTGGGTTTACAGCAACAGAGCTGGTAAAGGCAGGGGTAAGAAATAAAGCTGTGTGTGTCCAGGTGGGGGAATTCTCCCAGGAAAGAGCAAATTCTATCTCCTGTATTCCACTTTCAGATGCGAGCTGGCAGTTGGAACGGAATCCCGGCCACTCGAGACATTTGAAACTAGGTTGGACAAAGCATCTGAAAATATCCTGCTGGAAGCAATCCGGTGCTGTCCCCGGGGAAAGGAGCAGCCACGACCCACAGCAGGCTCCCTCCATCTCTCTAATGTCTTTTATTCTACTTCAGCCAGGAAAACGAACGCAATGCTGGAGTTAAACTGAGAGAGCTGACTGCAAGATGAGCCAAGGCACAGACACAAGGAAATAGAAACTACATGAAAGCAACGACAGAGGAGCCTGCCGAGGGTCCATCTTTAGCAACAGGCTCAGGGCCAACAGCAAGCACTCAGCTGGAGCCAGCGTGAGCTTCTGTGCCCGCTGCTTCCAAAAGGAAAACGGGGAAGAAAACAAGGAGAAAAGCAGTCTGTCAATAAGGCAGAGCTGCAAACGTCATCTGCAAATGTTCTTCTTGGAGATTTCGTTTCCAATTTTTGTTAAGGTCTTGAATTATTATTATTATTTTTTTTTGCTGGAGAGATGTCTCAGTGTTGTCACAGAAGCGGTACTGGTGGTTTTTAACTCAGCTCTGTGCTGAGCAGGGGGTTCCTCACTGAGCCCTACAGTCATCCCAAAAGCCAACTGTGGTTCTGCAGCTATTCAGGCATCAAACACAGTGTGTGGCCATGGGGAAGGAGATGAGATGAACTCCCACAATGGTTTGCTTCTCTTTAGGAACCTGAAGCCCAGCAAAACACCGCACTGCTGCCGTGCTTGGGGAGCAAACTGAAGGTGTTCTGAGCAGCCCCAGCACACTGCTCTGCTCCCCATGAGCTCCTACATCCTAACTACACAGCTGTGCTTTCCAACCACACCAGCAGTGCTCTCCCAGGGGCTCTTCCAACACGCTCCAGCTCTACCAAACCAACACAACCTGCCTGCACATCCATCTCCATGGCCATGGGGCCCAGAAGCACGCACCCTCACGTGCCACAACTTGAAACCATTCTTGCCACCAAATCGAAGCGTCCAGCTGAACCCTGGCAGCGAGCACGTGGATGTCAGCATCCTTTACCTCCCTCCAAAAACAGCGGTGAATGAAACCACTCCCTCACATGCAGTTCGATGAGAGATGGGAGGAATGGAAGAGCTGCACCACCGACATTCAGAAGCCAAACATCCTTCCAGAGAGACCCAACACGGAGGCAACCAGGAGATGCCGAGCACCGACGGAGCGCAGAGCAACCCTGACCGGCTTGGCTTCCTCCTTCATCCCCTCTCCCATCACCTGCTCTCAGCACAAGCACGGGAAAAAGGAGAAGAAAGCTCCACCTGCGGACCCCCAGAGCCGCGCCTGATGCGGGAGGCATTTCGTGCGGCCGGACAGCGGGGAGAGCGGCGCAGGAAGGGGTTGGGACACGCGGGGAGATGGATGGGATAATAATAGACGGCAACACGGACACGCCAGATGAGACCAGAAACCTCGGTGCTGTTCAAAACAAACCAGCCGGGTCGATCGCCGCTCCTCTCTGTCGGATTTAAAGACGCACAAACGCGCGCACGTCTCTATTTCCTGGGAGATGCGCGGAGGACAAACTTTCCGGTCCCATCGCGTGTGTTAGGGGCGTGCTCCGAGTCATTTAAAATGCAAATCGCGCTTATCTCGGGGAGGAGAAGGGCCGCTTCCTCCCTGCCCTCGGAGGAGGCGGCGGCTGCCGGGCCCGCGGCCGCCCCCGCGGGGTTACACGGGGCCATGCGCGGCCGCGGGGCACGGAGGGGCGGAGGGTCTGAACCCCCCCCTCCGCGCCGCGGTGGCCCGACCCCAACCCCCCCCCTCTCCCCGCCCCTCCCGGCCGTGCGGACCCCCCTTTTTCCCCCCTCGCACCCCGCGGCAGGAAGCGGCCGGCCGTCGGTTCCCGGTACCGCGCAGAGCCCCGCACGCTGCGGGCCCCCCCCGCACCCAACCCCGGGGCGCAGCTGACGGTCGGTTCCGCTCCCCCCGCGCGGCTCCGCGGCGGAGGCGGCCCGTCGGCAACACCGTTATTTGGAACAATGGGGAGAAAACAAAGCCCCCCCTCACTCCCCCCCCCCTCGCCCCCGCTCCCCCGGCCTCCGGGGCTCCCGGCAGGGGAGGCGGCGGCCCCCGCTCCCCCCCCCTCCGCCCCTCTCTGCCCCGCGGGCGCGATGCGGGGCCGCGCTCCTACCTTGGTGCACCGCCACATTGCAGCCGTGTCCATCGCAGTACACCAGCGGGTTCTCCGCCCAGCCCCGCTCATCAGAACAGACACAGCAGCCTCCCACCATCTCCTTCATACTTCCATGAGGGTTTCCTTTCCCCCCCCCCCCCCCTTCTCCTCCCTTTACGCACACACTCCTCCTCCCCGCTCCCCTCCCCGCCCGCCGCCTCCTTTCACACGGCCGCCCCACCGGGGGCGAGGGGTGCCCGGCCCCCCGTGGCGGCGGCGCGGCGGTGCGGAGCCGGGCGGTGCTCCGGGCTGGCCCGGGAGGAGGTGGGGGGGGGGGGGAACCCGGGGGCGGCGGCGTGCCCCCGCCCCGCGCCCGCCCGCACCCCGCACGCTCGCCCCGCGCCCATGCAACAACGTAGGGACACACGTACACACGTACACACACATACACACGCACGTACATACATACATACACACGTACACACACACGGCCCCCCCCCCTTCTACTCCCCCCCCATCCAGCAATCATGGCTGCGCCGCCCGCACGCTCCGGTAAAATCTGAGGTTCACGGATCGCAGCCTGAGTGGGTCGGGCGGGTTTCTGCGTGGATTTCCCCCCACTCCCCTCCCTCTCCCCTTTTACCCCCTCCCCTCCCCCCCCGGTGCGCGCGTCCGCCTGGTGCCGTTCTGTTGGGTTCGGGTGGATCTGTGCGTTTGCTTTTTATTGTTTTGTTTGTGTGTTTATTTAATCCTCCTCCGGCTGCTTTATGCTTCTTTCTTCCTATTTTTTTTTTTACACCCTTCCTCCTTTAGAGCAAACCGAGCAGGAATCCGAGCTCAGTCCGTGCAGCCCGTTGGGTTCCCCGGTCACCATGGATCGCTCCGTTGCGACCGTTCCCCAAATCCTATTATCTCCGCAATTCCTCTTTGACAGATTGGGGCTCCGCGAGCGCCACCGCCTGTCCTGCTCCCGAGGCTCCTCCCGGAGGGGTTTAACCCGTTGGCACCTGTTTGGTTGTGATTTCTTGCCTCTTGTGGAAGGAGGAAAAAAAAAAGAAAAAAAAAAAAAAAAAAGCCTTTCTGGAGATTTATGCCCTGCAGGATGAATGTCAGAAATCAGATGGAAACCAGTAAAAAGAAATGATCCCAAAGCAAAGGCAGGGATGCTCCGTGGGATTGCACCTGCAGGTCCCAACACGGTGTGCCGTGAGGAACAAACAGCCCTAAGCCTGGGCACATCACCCCGAGCAAGTGGGGGGAAATGGGGAAAACCCGAGCACGTAAATAACTGATCCTTAGGGGAGAGGCCCAGCAGGAGCCTGAAGGATCGCAGACTCCCACAGCTCCAGCAGGGGCAGCTGCACCCGGAGCCTCCAAAGGGCACAGAGCTGCCCATGTCTCACCACCTCTCACACAGGACCATCAGTAAATGATGCAGATGCTGTCCCCATCAATAAATGAAGCAGAAATGGTAAATCCTGGCTGTTTTCTACAGATGTGGTATAAATTAGAGCTGAAAAGTCATTCCTGGTGCCCAACGGTGCCCTCAGATGCTGTCCCTGGGGCAGCCAGAGGCCCTTTGCTTACACAAACGTGGCTCTTCCCAACAACCAGTGCTTCTGCTGGAACACCTGGAGCTCAACATCAGCGGTTCTGCTGCAAGCACAGCTCCATGGGAACCGTTCCTGGTTTCCAGGAGCTTCAATGAGCCCAGGAGCAGTGCCAGCATCTCCCAGGCACCAGCAGCCTTTCTCTTCTCGCTCCTCTCCTCCTGGGTAGGCTTGGAGGGGTCAGCAATGGTGTGGTTTCTTTATACAGGAAAAAAAAAAAAAAAGAAAGAAAGAAAGAAAGAAAATCTCATCAGAGAGCAGAGAGGAAACCCGTTCCAGCAGCCCCAATAATCACCACTTGAGCTCCTTTATGCTGCACCTGTTCAAGCATCACATCAAGGGGCTGGAAGGCAGACAGCTCCCCGAGCCGCTGCCTGCTGGGCTGCTGTCTTCCCTTTATTGCATTCCTTTGAGAGTCACAGGGGCAGACAATCCGTTCACCACATTGCTGGAAATGCACTCAGCCTTAGCTCAGTGTTCTGGGAGGGTTTCCCCTCCTTCCCCCCCTCCTTCCCTCTCCCCCCTTTATGTTTTTCTTTTATCTATTGTGTTATGGACTTGTTGAAAGGGAAGGGAAGGGAAGGGAGGTGGGGGGGGTTTGGTTGGTTGCCTTTGTAACCTGGAGGGGCTGGTGGGCTTTAAGGCTGTCTCAGCCCCCAGGACAAAACCCGCTGGCCGTGCTGTGGGCACTTGGACTTGAACTGCAGATTTGCCTTCAGGGGATTACGTTCAGCTTTACATCACTAATTCCTGCGGTGAGGAAAGGGCACGGCTCTTCTGGGCAAGGAAAAGTTGGGGCTGTGAATGCTGGGACACGGAGGCAGTGATGCAGCGCTGCTCATTTGTCACCTTATCAGCCCATGTGTCCCAAATGTGGTCGTAATATGGAGCGGGTGACGTTGAAGCGATGTGCGCTGACCCGTGGGCAGCACCGTCCTCGTGGCCATAACCACAGAAGGCGATGGCAGAGCTCGTTACTGAGCTGAGCAGCTAATTGCTGCGTGCAGAGCGCTGTTGGTGATGGAGCTGGCTGCCTCCCCCCCCCCTCCACAACCAGAGCTGTTAGCTTCACTTTTGCCTGAGGAGCAGAGCAGAGCAGCTTTTGGAAGGGGATGGCACCTTTACACTTGCTGCAAGGTCCCCTTAGTTGTGATCTAAGTGGCTGACCTGGAAATCCTTCAGACAGCGGCGAATAAAACATTTTCACCAGGCTTTGAGGCCTTATTGGTGCCTCTTTCAGACGATCCCCGCTTTGGCTCTGCTATCCATAAAATACACGGTAAAGAAAAGAGCAACAAAATGCGTGCAGGAAAAGCTGTCCTCCTTGTGCTAACTCCACGTGCTCTCTGGAAATGTAAAGACAGATGTGCATGGAGCAGAGCTCACAGCAGGGCTTGCACTGGGATGCACACACTGAATGGCTCACAGTGATGGATTGCCTCTCCGCACAAGATCCTGGTCCTTCCCAGCAGCTTCTCTTGGGAATAAAGTCTCTTCCTTGCTTCCATTTATGGGGAAACTGTCACTTGAGGTTATGGTGAGCAGGGATGGTTCCATGTAGGGCTAAAACTTGCCTATTTGTGGGCAGGCAGCTCCTTGCCCCTGTTCAGTGAATGTGGCTCTATGTGATTTTATCTCGTTCCTTGGGGCAGGTTGAAGGAAGGAGGGAGTGGTGCAGAGCAGTAACCCTGGCCAGCCCACTCATCCCTTCAGCAGCAGCCCCAGAGCTCCAGCTCTGCCGTGGGCCCATTTAGGGCTGGAGGGAGATTGCTTTTCCCTTCTCCAGCTGTTGTTCCAGAGGAAGAGATGTGGCCCTTCCACCTCCTGCTCTGTTTCAGGATCGGCAGCATCTTGGTGGCATCCAATCTCTGATGTCACACATAGCCAGAGCTAATAGCAGTTGCATTAAGAACAAAAACGAGCCTGATAACAATTACAGTGATGGTAAGGAACCAGGAGTGACCCTTCCCAGCTTTATTTCTATTCTTTCCCTTTCTCTCCACCGACAGCTGATGGCATCACCCATCACAGCACACAAATGCTCTCTGCCCAAAGGACGAGGTGTCAAAATCCTGATATTCCTCTGCTCCATCAGTGGTGCAGAAAGAAACTGCTGCCATTGAATGCATCTGAACCTCACTGAGCCAGCACTGTGCTCCTTGGTGATGCACAGAGACCTTTAACTCCTTTCCCGTTACCAGAAAACAATTCCAACAGAGCTTCTCCATCCCCCAGGGCTGTGAGCTGTGGGTTTGGAAGTAGAGGTGAAGTCTCTGTTTAAGCACGAGCTGAAGGCAGAGGGCCAAAAGTCTCCCTTTGTGCCCCAAAATCCACTTCTCACCCTGCTCACATCCGAACAGGAATGCATTGCTGGGGTATCCCTCCCCAAAGGAACAGCTCTGCTCAGTCAGGATGCTCAGGGAAGCAAAAGGAGCCCCCAGCTGTCGGAATGGAGGGTTGGAGCAGCACTCATGTTTTGTTAGAATAATACAGTTCATGACTTTGTACTTGCTCTGCCGTGGGCGAGATGCTGCATTTCCCACATAGGAACATGCACAGAGCCCAGCTCCACGCAGTGCCTTCCTGCCTTGGCCCCATTGCCCCCCCTATTCACCCCCCATACACCCCACTCCCACCCCAGAGCCCTCTTAGGCCAAAAAGCACCACAGAAGTGCAAGTTGCTCTCCATTAAACAATGTCATTAAGGACTTTGAAAGGAAACAATGATGTCATTAACAGCTTTGAAAGGAAACAGTGCCATTAATGACTTATAAAGGAAAAAAAGCAGCAATCGGAACACCTTCCATGCTGACCTTTTTTTTCCTCCGGCACCTCAAATCACATGAGAGGGTCCATCAGATTCATCTTTATGGTTGTGATGCAATTAGAGCTGTAAAACTGATTAATATCGTAGGTCACTGGGCAGGAAGACGATAAATTCACAGTTGGTATTAAATTACACTTCTATGAGTGGGAATATTTTGAAGAGCTTGTTAGAGTCCCTCCACCTCTCTGTCCAAAAAGCCAAAACTCCCTCCGTGCTGTGCCATACAGGTGCGTAATTCCAGCCCCTGACCTCAATGGGGAGGCGGGGGGTTCCTATAAAGGTGCTTTGGGGGTTGGTTCACTTCTTCCTGCCAAAGAGAGGATGAGGTGAGGAGCACCTCCAGGACAAAGCTGAAGGGAGTCCTAATCACATAAACATTGCGTTGGATGGAACTTCAAGAGACCAATTAGCTAAATTCCCTACAGCGAGGCAGAACCGAGGGCTGATTAATGCCATATTACTTATTATTATTATTATTATTTACATTAGGCAGCGAAAGTACACAACAATTAACAGAGGAATAAGGGATTCCTATGTCTGGAAACCAGGACTCCACTGAGCAGCCTCAGTTTGGCTTTTATATTTATAATTCTTAGGGACTTCCATGTCGTCTGGCTTTAAAACCAAAACTTTTTGCCCAAGTTTTGGAGCTGCTCTCATTTCCGGGCAGCCAAAGCTCTGCTGGTTTTGAGCAGTACCAAGGATTGGAGCTTCAAAAGCACAGCACAGCGTTGAACCCCACAGCCTCCATCCTGATGTGGGAGGGAGGGTCTGTAACCACAAATGGCAGCTCACCCTGCCCAGGCTCAGCCTTTCTCCTCCCTTCCTCCCCCATCGCCTATATATATCTATCTGTGTGTGTATAATGACTTCTCAAGCTGTTTTCCAGCATGCAAAAGGACACATTGCAAAGCTCTGCAGCAAAAGTGCTGCACAAAGCCCTGCTGCTCTGCACACCTCTCTGTGTGCCCCAAATCCCTCTGACTTCTCTCTGCTGGCATTCTGGAGCATAGTGGGTGCTGCAGGGACCCCCCATGTGGGTGCTGGGGGCCGTCCTGAGGGGCTGCAAGGCTGGGAAATGCCAGGGCCGAGGGAGCCCCACAAATATTGACAGGAAATGATCGGTGGCTTTTCTGGTTGTGAGCTGCAGCGCTGAGGTTCAGGCGATGACATCCTGTCCCCATGCAGTGCTGGGGCTGTGGGGCTGCTTGTGGAGGGGGGGCAGGAAATGGGGGCACGGAACAGGGGAGCAGCCTGGGGATGGGAACTGGGCGTGGGTGTCCCTATGTTCTCCATCTCCTGTCCTCCAGACACTGTTCTCTATCATCTGTCCCCCAACACTCCATCCTCCATCCTTTTATTCTCCATCCTCTGCTCTCCATCCCCCATCCCTCCATCTTTCATCCCTCCATCCCCCATCCCTCAGCCCTCCATACCTTCATTCTCCATCCTCTGTTCTCCATCCTCTACCCCCATTTCTCCATCCCTCATCCCTCAACCCCCATCCCTCACCCTTCCATCCTCCATCCTTCCATTCTCCATCCTGTTTTCCAACCCCATCCCTACACTCTCCATCCTTCCATTCTCCATCCCGTCCCCCATCCCTCCATCCTCCATCCCTTCATTCTCCGTCCTCTGTTCTCCATCTCCATCTCTCCATCCCCCATCCCTCATCCCTTCATTCTCCATCCCTCCATTCTCCATCTATAGCCTTCCATCCCCATTCCTCCATCTCCCATCCCTTCATTCTCCATCCTCTGTTCTCCACCCCCACCCCTCCCTCCACATCTACCCATCATCTCTCTGCTCAAAACAAGAATGTGGACCCTTTGAGCACCCTCTGCCCCCCACAGTCCCCATAGGACACAAACAATTGGGGCCTGATGTGGGGCGGGGCATCTTCCAGCAGCACTTCACACCTTTATGAGGCAGAGAGTAGCTCTGGGTTTCAGTAAGAGCTGCAAGAATGGAAAGGAAGCTGTAACCAAAGCTTCGTCACTGATCTGGAGAGATTTGCATGCACTGTTCTGAGCTGCCTGCTTACTATAAATGTCCTAATTACTTGTCAGAGGAAGCAACTGTTTCCTTTACTGATAATTTTGGTTATTTATCACGGCCGATGCGCGCTGCGTTCAGATCCCTTCAGTCATCTGTCTGCTCAGTAACACTTAGAGAGGGGTCAGACCTTCTCACACACCCGATTACTCATCAGAAATGTTGAGGCTGTGACTCTTTGCAGTCACCGGTGAGTCACGGCCGTTCCTCGGGAAAGAACCGACGGCCAAATTCTGACATCTGACATCTGAGGTTTGCTCCCAGAGGGGTAGAATCACAGCGCTGCCACTGAGCGCCGCTCCTCGGTGGGCGGAGGGATGGAAATCCGGCCGTGGTTCGGGGATTGCAGCCTCACACGGGAGCGATGCTAAGGACGCGTTACCGACGTCTGTCCGTCCATCCGACATCCTTCTGCTCCACCCGAGAGCTCGGCTCCGGCTCCGTTCGGGAGGACCCCCGGCCCCGCAGAGGGAAGGCAGCGGGGACCTCTGCTGGGCGAGCCGAAAATTTCCTTTTTTTCCCCCAAATGCGCTCCCCGAGGGCCGCTCGCGATGGAGCCTCCGGAGGGCGCCCGCAACGCGTCTTCCCCCGCCCCGGGGTACGGGGGGCAGAGCCGGGGGGGTGGGGGCAGAGAAGGGGGAGGAGGGGGGGCTGGGAGGGGCCGGGTCCGCTCTTGGGCGGATGTCGGCTTTTCCGAGGACGTGAGAGCTTTCATACGCGGGAATGACCGTCACAGACCGAATTAAAAGACTTTTGTAGGACAGTTTCTTCACACCATCCATCCGTCCGTCCGTCCGTCCGTCCGTCCATTCATTCATCCATCCATCCATCCATCCATCCATCCATCCATCCATCCATCCATCCATCCCTCCCTCCCTCCCAACAGCCCATCCATCCATTTCTCTCATCTCAGACCCCCCGTCCCCCCAACCCCTCCTGTGACCCCCACGTCCCCCCTCCCCACCCCAACCTCTCCCCCCTTCCCAGCCGAAGCCAAGCACTTCTTTTCTGCCTCCCCTTTGGGTGGAGCAGAGAAATACCCCACTGGAAACCCGTTCCTGCTCAGGAGGCATTTTGGGGCTGAGGGTGCACGGGGTTCAGTGCAAACCCTTCCAGCCCCCTCCTCCACTTTTTGAGTTTTTCTTTCCTTTTTTATTTTTCCAGGACAACCAAAGCTCATCTCTGCAGGTAAAGGCGAGAGCTGTCAGCGCTGCGGAGCTCCGGGACCCGAGAGATCTGGGCCAACAGATGCAATTCCCTCCCCTACACCTAAAGCACAACAATCGTTCATGGGAAGGACCTGAGGACAATCCTCAGCCTCTCAGTAATTCAGCCTGCACCTCACACTGCTGGGTTTGAGCCCATTTGGCAGCAGATAGAGCAGCTCTGAGTGCAGGAGCTCGAGAGGGTGGGGGGCACCGGGGCAGATTTAACCCCTACCTCTGTGAGTTCTGTGTGCACAGAGCTGTGCCAGCTGCGAAGGGCCGCACGGATGCTTTGCTCCAGGTTTCCGTGAGGGTTTGATGTGTCTCTGTGCTCCTGTATACTGAGTTTGTGCCCCACGGACCGAGAGCTGGGTCTTAATTTGGGATATTTCAACACACGTAGGGTGCCTATTCCTCTTATCCAGCTCTCCTTGGCATGGACCTGCGTGGGGCTTCGATGAGAAACTGCTGGAGATTTGTTCTTTGGAGCTCTGTGCTCTCAGCCTGCACCCACCTGGAGGCACTGGGGGGGCACACTCACACTCACACTCATTCACACTCACACTCACACACACATTTTCTGTCACACCAAACAAACACCTCAGCCAAAACCCCACTCACCCAGAGCAAGATTTTACAATGATGTTTGCCGTTGCCAGAAAGCAGCAAACTTTACAACCCAGATGTGTTGGGGGGGGTTGGGGGGGGGATCAGAGCAGCGCACTGCTGCTGTGTTTATGGTGAGACCCAACACGATTGCAGGGGTTTATAATCTGAGGGCATCCATCCTCGCCAAGAATGCAGGTTGCTCTTTGCTTTCTACCTATCTAAGCCAGATGCTGCGGGTATCTCCCACTGCTGACAGCCGCTTTCTTCAAAGGCTTGTCCTCAGCCATCCATCCATTAGGATAAAAAATGAGCTCTCCTTCTCCTGCATTTGTTTTGGGAAGAGGGAAATTATTTAAACAACTGCATCTCCATTAAGTGAGGGTGGGGAGCGGACCCCTTTTGCTTTCTGAGACGGAGAGAAGTGCTGCTTCACAAAACATCTGCTCCCTGCGCTCCCACCCCCCCATCCCAGCTATCAGCTCACAGTGCCTGCTGAAAGAAGCCTCCTTTCGGGGGAGGAGGGGATGATTTCCCCTTCGTTCCCTCCCTGAGGAAGACAAAGGGGCAATATCAGCGCTGCTATCTGCCCCAACCTTTTTTGTTTCATCCATCCACGACTGCACTTCCCAAGGCCTCCCTTCCCCAAGCTGTACGGTGCACATAGGTGAGAGCACGAGGGGATGGAATCACTGCTTTTCTCTGCCTTCCTCCTTCGGAGGGGCTCCGTCCTCAGCCCGAAGCTTGCATGGTGAGCTGCTCCCCAGGCAGGGAGAAGAGCTGGCAGAGCATCAGCCCTCCTGCCATTGCCACCAGCAAGGAGGGCTGCAGGGCTTCCCACAGCATGGCTGCGCTCCTTTAGGACCCATCCCTTTTAAGCAGCCCCTTTGCCTTTTTATTTACAATAAACACATCTCTGGCAACGAAACCCTCGCCCACTCCCAGCCTCCCCCTCCCCAAAGCCCATAAAGCTCCAGCTTTGCATATCAGAGTGCTGTTCTGCAGGGCTGGGTCCTGCGGGGGTCCCAGGGTCACGCTGGGGGCAGCGGGGTCATTGTATAGCCATCATGGGTCAATAAGCAACTGGTCAGGCTCTCAATCCACATCAGGCCTTGAAGAGGACTGGGAAATGGGAGAATCCATTCATAATAATAATAAACTTGTCAATCAATGGCGGGCAGGAGAAATACTTTGTAAAAGGTAAAAAAAAAAAAAAAAAAAAGAAAAAAGAAAAAAGAGGAGGTTTTCCTTTTCAAGTTTGACAACACAAAATGTTGGGAGGTTTAAAAACGCTGTTTGTCTTTTGGGGTTGGGGGGAACTGCAAAGCAGAATGGTTTTCATACAGAGCACCTCCAGGTGAAGGAAGGCAGGCAGGTGTGGGGTGTGCCGTGCTGCCTATGTCAGAACTGAGAAATGATTTTATATATGCTTGGAATAGATACAGAAATGCTCTTGGAGAGAAACGATGACCTCGTGGAATGGTGGGATGGACACCTCGGGGAAAGGGGAAGGCTGTGGCTGTCCAACCACGCTCCTCCCAACAGCAGCACTGTGGGATGGTGAGGAATCCTTTGGTTTAAGCTCATCTCAGCCACAGAAATATATTTTTTTCCAGCATTCTTTTAAGAGCCTTTAAGACAAATTCACAGTAAATCGGTGTGCAGTGCACAACAAGAGGCTTTCCCTGCCTTCTCCAGGCTGAAATGAATGGGAAAACAAACCAAGGGGCAAACAAAGAGGGCAGATTTCTTGCACTGAAATTCGCTGGAGGGAAAATGTTCCACGTTTATCCTTGGATGATCTCTTCCTTGTCCACTCGTTTTTGGAAAGCAAAGAACCCAGAAGTTCCATTGTCAGGGGATGCTGCAGTGTGGTTTATTGGGGGAGAAGTAATGCAGAGAGTGCAACGAGTGACCTCAGGATGGCGAAGGGAGTGAAGGAAGGGCTGCACTTTCCCTCTTCCTTTCGCTTTCCTGTTTCCCTCACATGCAGCTCATTCCCAGCAGGGTCAGCCCAAACACATCTGCAGTTTTCTGGAGTTCCTGCTCTGCTTTTGCATCCCCCCAGTCTGTGATTGCCCCCAGAGCCATGGCAGAATCCAACAATGTAGGGGTGGGGGGTGTGTGTGTGGGGGGGTCCTTCTGCATCTTGGGGACCCCCAGGAAAAGGAGGATCCCAGCAGCCCATCACTGCTTCCTGCAGGAACTGCAGCCCAGTGGATGTTAGAGAGAAATCTGTCTGAAAGGGAAGAATCACAGCAGGAACCCCAGGTTCTCATCCCCCATCCCTGGGAGCAGGAACTGGGCTGTGACTCCAACGTGTGCCCACTTCCCAGGGCTTGGTGCAGCCCATGCAACCCTTGTAGCTCATGCAGCCCATGCATCTCATGCAGCTCTCGCAACCCATGCAACCCTTGGAGCTCTTGCAACCCATGCAGCCCGGTGCAGCCCATGCTACACGCACAGTTCACGACCCCCCAGCAGGAGCAGCACAGAGCAGTCGTGGTGCTGGTGAAACCCAGGAAGCAGCACCCCTCTGTGAGCACCCAGCACACCTCCATGCACCCTATGGGGTTTGCAAAGTGCCCGTGCACCTCAAACCAAGCTGAATCTGCACAAATCCCCCCCACACACACACCCACACCACCAGATTCCAGACTGAACTTTATTCACCACCAAACCACCGCTGGTTTGGGTTCCCACTGACAGAGATTTACAGGGAAACGCCGCAGCCCTCTGAGCCCGTTTCCCCCTGCTTTGTGCTCGGGGGTCCCCGTGCCCCTTCCGCAGCCCCACGCACCGTAAGGAGCCGTTTATTGCACCGCCCCAATCTGTGTTTTCTTTCCCAGAGCCCCTCATCAAACCCACGGCCGCATCAGCCGCATCGGACGGGGCTGCGAATGCCAGCTCCCCTCCTCCAGTCTGGCACGCAGCAAAGCTCAGCTATAGGTAAAAAAAAAAAAAAAAAAAAAAAAAAAAGGCTCTGATTTGGGCTGGAAACAAAAATAACCGGGATCTCCCTTGGTCTGTGCACGGGGCGGCTGCAGCCCGGCGACGAGCTGGACCCTCAACGGCCGCACGGCTCCGTCCATCGCGATGCAAAACTTCCCCTCCCCTCTGCCCAAACAAAGAGAGAATTTCGTGTTTGTGTTGGAAACGGACCCTTTACTCACAGGAAACTCTCTGCCTGTGGAAAAACGAAGGCGAAACGTACCGCACTCTTACAACCACAGCTGCAGAATGGGGCATTTTTCTCCGCCCGGTGAGGCCGCGGGGTGCGCGCACACGTGTGCTGGGAAGGGAGAAATCCGGCCATCAGTTTGTGCTGCAGAGGAACCCATCTCTCATAGCAGCCAGAAGGTGAATGCAATCAGGTGATCCCCGCTCCCAAATCGCGGCCGACGGCGGAGTTATTTTAAATTTTTTTACACACGTCCTCAGGAATGCGCTTCCTCCTCCTCCTCCTCCTCCTCTGGGATTGTTTCTAAATCGGGATCGTTTGCGGTCGATCGTACGCGGAGTTTAACAAATCATTATTATCAAATTACTCCGATTTCGCCATTCGAACCACAAAAAAAGCCGCGGAGGACCGACAGGGACTTTTCATGTGGGAGACAGACGAAGCTCGAGAGGGAGCGGCGTGCAATGCAGAGCTGCAGCCTCCCTTCCCCCAAAAAGGTTTCCGAGGTAACTGCAGCCCCAAAATCAGCCCCGCATTGCAGCTCCTTGCAGGGACCTCCGGATTTGGGGAGGAATAGAGGGGATGGGAGAGCGGAGCTCCGGGCCGGGTAAGGGCCGCTTTGTGGGTTTGGGGTTTGTTTTCCTCTTGGAGACAGAATTCTGCCATCCCCTCTTTGGTTTGTGGGGCGGAGAGCGAGCGCCCAACTTTGCGCTGAAGTTCCAGCAGCGCAACGGCACGCAAAAGGGTTTCTTATTTTTGTTTTAATTATTATTATTCCTTCTTTTTTTTTTTTTTTGGTCTTTTTTTCTTCCCCTCCCCCCCCCCTTTTTTTAGAGGGGGTTTGCGAGATAAAGGTGAGATGTGAATAAGGGCCGCGTGAGTAGAAAGGGATTTTGAAGGGTGTTTGCGCGGCTTTTCTCTGCTCTGCTGCTGGAGTTACACCCGTACCTCCAGCCCGTGCTCCTTCCAGACCATAAATACAGTAATTGGCAATTAATAAGGGTTCCTCTCCGTGCTGAGGGATGAATGGGAGTGGAGTCAGTCGCTGCGAGCAGCTCGCCGGGAGCCCGGAGCCTTCACGGTGCGTTCCAGGGGGACGTTTTGGGAAGGGCTGCGTTACACGAAAGGGCCGAAAATCCCCCCCCTCCCCCCCAAGGGCTGAAAGAAAACGCCCGGAGAGCTGAGCTCGGGTACGGGACGCCTGATGAGATTTTTTAAAAATTAATTTTATTTTATTTTTATTTTATTTTTTAATTTTTTTTTTAATTTTTTTTTTTTTTTTTAATAGAGAAAAAGCGCGGTGCCCATTGTGTGCGCGGGGCTGTGCGTGTGAAATGTTGGGGTTGGTGACATCACGGCGCGCCGGGACCCAATCAGCCTTCGGGCCGCGGGGGGTCCGACAGCTCCGGGACGAACCGAACGCGAAGCGCGGAGCCCGGAGAGGCGGCAGCGATCGGAGCGGATCATCCCCCCTCCCCAACCCAACCCCCTCCCCGACCCCCGGCCCTCCGAGCAGCTTTGTGCGCTCCGATACCTCAGAGGCTGTAAGCGGCGGACGGCTCTGTGCTTGTTGATCCCCCCCCTACACACACACACCCCTTCTCCCGCCCCCCTCCCGCCCCCCAGAGGGATTATTTTGGGAGTGGAAGGTGGGCTGGGACCTGGCTGGGGGAGCTGCAGGACTCGAAATGTTTGACTTCTTTTTTTTTCCTTCTTTTTTTCATGCTGGGGAGGGGGAAGAAGAGAAGTGCGGCTCCAGTGCGGGAGGAGCGGGGTGTTGGGAAGATGTTGCACACCGTTGACTGGAACGTTTGAAGGGGCGATCGACTGCTTTGGCTTTCCCCCCCCCCTTTTTTTTTTCCTATTTTTTTTTTTCCCCCCCTGCTCCCTCCCCCACCTCTCCGGAGGGGCAGCGATGTGTGATCACGGAGTGGAAACAAATATGTCCTTACTTTCAATGCCCCCTTTGAAAGAGACAAAGTAAACGCTCCTTGCAAAATGTTCCTGACCTGCGAAGGGACCTTCGGGATTGTTCCAGCCACCATGGATTACAATGGGGACGCCGGGCCGGGCCATTTCCACGCCGGCTATCAAGAAATCGAAGGGATAAACTTGGGATACTTACAGATCAATGGCACTCAGATGTTTGCTCTGGCCCAGGTCCTCAGCGACCTGTTCAAGGATATCCCCAGGACCACCATCAGCAAGAAGATGGAAACCTTAAAGATCAAGAGCCGCCGCTGCGATCTCCACGAGCTCCGCACCCTCAAAGCCATCAACTCGGTGCCCACCCGCGCCGTGAAGTGCTCGCTCATCTCCAAAGCGGACCTGGAGGCTCTCTGCACCTCCTGCAAGAGCCTCAGCCCCCGGCGGAGGAAGAGGAAAAGGAAAAGCAAGAGGAGGGAGCAGCTGCTGCTGCCGGACCCCGGGGAGCTTTTCTCCTGCCCCCGGCCCCAATTGCTGCCGCCCTGCAGAGCCGGCGGCTGCTGCTCGTCCCCGACCCCCGCCCGCCCCAAGCTGCCCCCCGGCCTCAAGCCGCGCCCGCCGCCCGCAGCTCTCCTCCCGCAGCCCTTCCCTCGGGGCTGCCCCGGCCTCGACAGGGCCCCGCGGGGTCGCAGGGGCTGCGCTCTGCCCGAGAGCGGGGGGCTGCTGGCCGGGGCGCTGGGCGCGTATCCCCGGGACCTGGCGCTGCTTCACCCCGCGGCCCCCGCCCCCCACCCCGGCCTCGGCCCCCGCTGCGCCAAAGGGCTCTTCCAGGCCGAGAAGGGCCCCTCGGGGGGGAGGAAAAGCCGCTCGTCCGCCTTTCCCGGTTGCAAGCGGCAGGGCACCTCGGCCGGGTATTCCAGCGACTCGGACTCCAGCCTGGACTTCGGGGGGTCCAGCCCCGCCACCTCCAGCGACTCGTCTGAGGAGGAGGAGGAAGAGGAGGAAGGGGACACGTCGTGCAGCAGCGAGGAGGGCAGCTCCTCGGAGTCGGAGAGCAGCTCGCTGTGCAGCGGGGACTCGGTGCAAAGCACGCGGTACAGGCAGGCGGCTCTGCCCCGCTTCCAGCCACAGCCCCCCCGGGAGCCCCTCGGCGACGAGCGGCCGTCGGAGCCCCCCCCGAGTGCGGGCAAAGCGCTGCGGGCAGAGCCCGACCTCCTCTTCCTCTCTCAGCAGCTCTGGGCCAGGACTTTGCGAGCGTCAACTTCGGAAAGTTTGAGCCCGGCTCCGACCCTGGGCTCGGGGGCACAGCCGGAGCCGTACGCGAAGCAGGAGGCCTCCCCTTCTTCCTCCTCCTCCTCCTCCTCCTCCTCTTCCTCCTCCTCCTCTCCCCCCCCCTCTCCGAGCGGCTCCCCTGGGGGGGACCCGCCACAAAAGGAGGGCGGCTTTGGGGGCGCGGAGCCCTGCGCCAAAGGGAAGGATTTGCACAAAGATGCCTCGAACAATAGAGCCTCGTTAGGCCCCGGCGACCGAGCGGAAAGGCAGAGCGGTGCCGCAGCCGGGCCGGCGGCTTCCCAAGAGCCGCCCCCGGAGCCCCCGGCCCCATCCCCGGCGCTGGCTGGGGGCCTCGGCCCGGACCCCCCCGGGGAAGCGGCGGAGCCCCGGCGGGAGCACTTCGACCGCCTGATCCGGCAGTCCAAGCTGTGGTGCTACGCCAAAGGGTTCAACGTGGACGGGAAAAGTTTGCGGCACGGAGGGAGGACGGAGCCCTGCAAAGCTGCAGAGCTCAAATCCCCCGGCTCCAAAAGAGCAGAGAGCCCCGGCACCTTGTCAAACAAAGCTTTGAGAGGCAATGGCTCGGAAAGGAATGCCAAGCGCAGACGCCTTGCCAGAGGCGCTGAGGCAGAAAGGCAACAGAGCTCCTCCAAAGGGAGGCCACAAAAGACTCAAAGGAGGAATGCCAAAAAGGGAAACACTCATTGCAAACGCCTCGGCAGCGCCGGGCCAACCCCGCCTCGGAATTCCTTCAGCCTCATGGGCAACTTCCCGTGTATTCCCTCCTTGGTCGTGGGGGAAGACGGGGATCTGTGCCCTGCCTCCTCCCTGGGGGGCAAAAACTCCTGGGCCCTCTCCAAAACCCACCCGCTGTGGAGATGGCACGTGGGGGGCAACGCCATCCCGGTGCCCCCCAGCCTCAAATTCCGGGGCTATAGCTTGGAGGATCTCTAAGGACAGCGGACGGCCCCGCACGAAAGGTTGCGCGCAGCAGATGCGGGAGGGGAGCGGGACCGGGGGGGAGGGGTCGTGGGAAGGGGGGGCACGGAGCGGGGCTGAGTGGGCCGGGGGGGGGGAGGAGGAGGAAGAGGAGGACGAGGAGGAGGAGGACGAGGAGAGCTCCCCGCTGGGGTTGGGGTCGGTTCTGTTGTCCCGGTTGTGTCGGGACCCGGAGTTGGTTTAGCGGAGGTTTAACGCGCTCGGAGCCGCCCCCCTCCTCCTCCTCTGCACCACGGGGCTTTGGGGCAGAACGGGGGGATGGGGGGGGGTCCGGGCCCGCAGCATCGCCCCCAACCCCAACCGCCGCCCCACCTCTAGATGCCAAAAAGAAAAAAGAAAAAAAAGAAAAGTCGAAACGAGGAAAGAATAGATCCAATTTCTCCCTTTTCCTCCATAAATGCATTGGATTAAACCCATAATAATCACACGCAGAGAGAACGAATGATGTCACGCAGCAGAAACTCGCGTTTCGGCCCCGCTCGTCCCAACGAAACCGACGGCGGCGATCCCAAATCGCTGCGTTAATCGCGATCCCAAAATGTTTTCTGCCCGCTTAAGGGACGGGATGAAAACACCGACTTTAAAAAGAGCAGGAAATGCTGTTTGCTAAAAGAAAACAGGAGGCTTTGAGGGGAAGTTATTTGAGACTGCTGTGTATTAAAAGGAAAGGAAAGGAAAGGCAAAGCCGTGCGTTGTTTGCTGGATAACAACCCGCTCCGACAGCCCGAAGGTAGCAGGCCTGTAAAAGCTTTACGGGCACGAGAAATCGGATCCAGGAGCATTAGCAATAGCGCACAGATGGACAATTTGATCCTTCCCGAGCTCCGGGGTGGAATGCGGGGAAGAATGCGGAGGGAATGCGTCGCCCTGTGCAGAGGAAATCAAACCCCGCTTTAACTTTCCTCGCAAAGCAGCGTCTTTGTGCCGGCCCTTCGGACCGCTGCTCTGTGAAGCTCCTCGCCTCGTTTGGGGAACCTGAGCGAAGCCCAGAGATGCGGCTTTACGGAGCGGGGGGGAGCGGGGGGGTTCCCCTTCTTTTCCATCCGCAGCTCCGGGTCGGAGTGAGAGTTTTTCTGCGACCCCCGGCTGGGAGTCCATCGCAGAGCTGAGCCCGGGGAAGGGGAATGGGAAGGGAGGAGGGAGAGGAAGGGAGAAAAGCACGGAACCCCCCGGAGCCGGCACGGCACGGCCCGCTTCTTTCTTTCTTTCCTTTTTCTTTTTCCTTTTTTTTTGGGGGGGGGTGGGGGTTAATTTTATCAGCGAGTAAAAAGGGAAGAAAAAAAAAAAAGGAAAGAAAGAAAGAAAAAAAGGCGTTTTTAACGTCAAACGTATTTTGTCTCTGCTAAGCGCTGTTTATATTGGAGACGGCGAATTGTTGCTAAAAGCGGTGTTTGTTTTACTTGGGTTTGGAGCGGGTTTTTTGGTTTGTTTACACCCCCCGCTCCCTCTCCCTCCCCCCCCTTCCCCCATCGTTTCTCTCTCGCAGAGCAGGAAGGGATTTCTTTCGGATTCCTGCGGCTCCGGCCCCGCACACCGCGCTCCGACGCGGCCGGGATGTGGCTGTTCACATCTCCCCCCCCTCCCCCGGTTCGAATTAAAACCTCAATTTTTTCGGAAAGGAAAACAGTTAATAGGAATTAAAAAAAAGCGGCGGAGTTGAGGATGGAGAGCTGGGAGCAGGAGGACAAAGGAGCCGGGTGAAAAAAAAAAAAAAACAAACGGGAAAAAAGCAGCAGCAGCAAACAGAGCGCGCCGCTCCGCGTGCCTGGGGGGGGGGGGGGGGGGGGGTGACACGAAATAACTCAGGAACGTTTTCTCTCCGGGATGTGATCAACTCACCCAGGGGCTGTTCGGGTCACAGCTCGGGGTTTGGGGGGGTGTGTGGGTGCACGGAGCTGTGCACGGTGCAGGTGGGTGGCAGCAGGGCTGGGAATTCGGTGCGAAGATACCTCAGAAGTTTCCGTGCTTCGAGCCGCAGAAATAACCCCGTCCACGGCACAAAAATAATGGCAACGACAGGAACTGACCCTTCCGTTTGTGCGTTTCGACGTTGCGAAGTAATTGGTGACGCAGAAAAATAACCCCCAACTTCACCCCCTGATAGGAGATGGGAGAAGGGAACCCAAAGCGTTCTCCAAAACGGCTTTTTTCGGAGCTCAGAACTCAGAGAGGTGCGTTGGGAGCACAGAGCAGGGAGGAGGGGAAGCTCTGGTTGCAACCAACCCTCTCTGGTTGGGAGCAGAGGTTTTATATGCGTGGCCAGGATGGCATCATGGACAGGAAGGCACCTTCCCGGTGTACCACCATCCCTTGAGTTCCAAACGGGTGCAGAAGAAGCAAAATTGATTTATTTTTTTGGTCGTCGTCGTTCCGTTTTCACGTTTTCATCCGGGGAGGAGAAAAACGCAGAGCTCTTCTTGTGAAATAAAATAAAATAAAATAAAGGAAACTTTAAGAAAAGGGCGTTGCTGCTTCCAAAAATGCAGCGAGACTCAGGAAAATCTCAGCTTGGATCCGATGTGGTGCTGTGGAATTGCAGTTCGGGAGGGTTTTTGTCGGGCCGGGGTTTTCAGGGACCTTTGCTCTCAATGTGCGTCGCTGGGTGGAAAATCCCCATCATTCTGACCCCATCAATGGGCTGAAAAATGGCACATTTTGGTGCAGGGGATGCCTGTGGGGGGTGGGGTACAGCCGTGGAGGGGGGGGGGGGTTGGGAGAGGGGGGGAGAAATGGAGCTTTGCCAGCCACGCATCGTTTGTTCTCTTTAGATTGACTGTACCTTTATTTATTTGAAGCTGTTGTGTCTGACGATGAAAGTGTTAATTCCTGCGTGCAATATGGAATCTAGGCTGAGAAATAAATACCTTTTTTTTTTTCTTTTTTCTTTTTTTCTTTTTTTACAGGCTGCTTTCTGTTCTGTTCCGTGTGTGTCGTGTGTTGGCTGCGTGGGGATGCTGGGATGCTGCCGTCCTGGATGTAGGGGGGGTTTTGCACCCATCCCAATGCAGTTGTCCCACAGTTTCTCCGTGTGCAGCTGCACATCTGGCTGCACACCCTCCATATTCACGGGCTTTGTGGGTGCGAGGTTGGGCTGTTGTGTGTGCAAGCATGCAGCCCGCAGTGCACACACATATATTTGACTTCACCGTGGATTTCCGGACCGATTTTAGCCCCGATTAAATGTTTTTCTCCCATGTTTAATAGGAAATCAATGGCTGCTTCCATTCTGCTTTGTAGCCCCGCGGTTTGGTTCAAAGGCCCTCAGGATTCGGCGCCTCTGGATGGAGAAGTTGGGGTGCGTTTGTGGTTCTTACTGGAGATCTTCGGGAGATTCAGAGCCAAACAAACCCAACCCGGAGCTGGGGGGCGGCTCCCATCTGTGCAACGCGTTGGGAAGGGAGCGAGGAAAGCGATTTGGGGCCGGGCAGGCTGAGATCTGACCCACACTGAGGAAAACGGGAATAGCAAAAAGGACCCCCGCTCAGAGCCTCATTAGTGCTAATTAAGAGCCGCGCATTATTTCGCTGCCACGGAAGCGTCCCCCGATGGGCGGCCAGGTAAACCTGGCATTGCAGGAGGAGGTGGGTTTGTGTTGGAAATCGATTTGTAGCCTTTTATGCCTTTTTTTTTTTTCTTTCTTTCTTTCTTTCTTTTTTTTTTCCTGCTCCTGATCTGGCGTGGAGGAAAGGAATCCGAGCTGCAATGCTTCCCACTTCCCAACATTTCACATTTCTAAAGGAAATTCAGCCTAAATCTAACAGCCCACCCCCCCCCCCCCCCAGCAGAGAGCAGAAGACTCAGGGCAGGACGGGCTGCTATGGAGGAGGGGGAAGAGAGAGAGAGAGAGCGCTCTGATTGCAGCCAAATGACCCCGCTATTATCATGATTATCTTTTAAAGAAGGTAATTTAATAATTACGTTAATTATCTGCAGGGATCGGCGTGGAAGAGAGCTCTGAGCCCCAATTTTCGGGGCTCTTTGGTGCTCCAAAGCAGGAGAGGGCACAGAGCAAGGTGCGGGGCGGGGGGGGCCGCCTTTATTTAGCTTCGTGTCAGGGCGTTAATGATGAATTTGGGGGGGGGGGTCGGTGACACCGTGGGTTGTGAGAAAGAAGCAGCGAAGCCCCATTCCGGGCGGGCGGAGGGGGGCGGGGGGGGGTGAGGGATTAAGTGTCACTAAAGGCCTTTCATTTACCGTGTTTACACGCAGTCAATAGGGGAGAATGGACAAGGGTTGATTGTGAGTTATGGGGCTCCTGCGAACTGCCGTGTTATCAATATCTCCCTTTTTAAAAAAGAAAGAGAGCTTAAAAAAAAAAAAATCCGCAAAGAAATGAAAAAAAAATATATATATATATTATTATTTTTAATTAATTAAGATAATTATCTGCAAATCCCTTCGGAAGGTGGGAGCTCCTCCCCTTCCCCACCCCACACTTCGCGGGGTCCTTCAGCCGCTCCATATCCATCCACGGGGCTCCGGAGGTCGGGTTGATGCTCTGAGCAATTGAAAGAAAATGACCCTCAATGAGGCCATATGGGAAAACGTGCTCATCCTCCCCCCTCCCCAACCTTGGGGGGTGGATTCGGGGGAGAGGGGGGGGGGGGGCTGCTCCTCCTGCCCTTTGTCATTAAGGAACTGCTGGGGCCGGGCAGAGGAGCTGCAGGGTTGGTGTTGGGGCTGTGTGCCTTCCCCCATTTCCCCCCCCCCCCAACCCCCCCCAGTGCCATTTTTTTTTCCTCCACTTTGGCACATTGGGATCCATCTCAGCTGGAAATACCGACGACCGCCTGGACGACCGCTGGCAATTAGCCATTCGTTACAGCTGTTAATCACCCCCCCCTCCCCCCCCCCCCTCATCCCACCCTCCTGCACAACTGTAGGATATTTGGAATCCGGCACAAAAAAAGGGCAGCGTCGTAAAGGAGCACCCAGCGATGGGATTTCAACCCAGCCCAGCCCCGGTGCCAGGCT
This sequence comes from Meleagris gallopavo, assembly GCF_905368555.1. Classification (NCBI taxonomy): domain Eukaryota; kingdom Metazoa; phylum Chordata; class Aves; order Galliformes; family Phasianidae; genus Meleagris; species Meleagris gallopavo. The sequence goes on along the minus strand of NC_139432.1, from coordinate 4,082,502 downwards.
CTGAGGTTGGGGTTCCTCTGCTTCCCATCGGCGTTGATTTGGGGTGGACAAAAAAGGTTTGCTGTACCCTCAGCTCTGATGGGTTTTGTATCTTCCCCGCTGCCTCAGCTTTGGGGTGATTTCCATCCTGGCTTCATACGCAGAACCATCAGCAATGAGGAGAGTTGTGACAAAGGCCTCATTTGGGAGCACAGAGGACGTGGGACCCACCTGGGGGTGCTGCCTCCCCCCTCCCCACCCACAGCCCTTCACCCCCACATAAGGCTGCACCTTCCCGGCTGCTATGGGGCTGAGCTCTGAGCTCTGCATCCCAGCAGCAGGAGCACAGAAAACACACGAGGACACAAACACCCCTATGGGAACGCTGTGGGACCACATGTGAGGCTGCTCTGCTCCCTCCCTTCCACCCCACGTGTAAACCCCTCTCATTTCTCTGCCGATCCCAAACCCCCCCACGTTCAGGTTGGACTCCTGGCAGAGCGCAGCAATGAACGTCTGCACCCCAAAATCCCACCCTGGGACAAACGGGTGGTTCTGAGTAACAGACCCGGGGCTCAAGGGGGGGGGGGGGGGGTTGGGGGCTGCTGCTACCCCTAGGGTGCTCAGGCTCTGCCCACGGAGCTCCTCGGGTGTCAGCTTTCCCCCCTCTATCTCTCCCAATCTCGGCGCGGTTGAACTCTGTGAACCCAGCACGGAGCAGCTGTGCTCCTCCAGCTGTGCTCGTCCAGCTGTGCCGCCCGGGGGGGGAGGAGGGGGGGGGGGAGCTGGGGGGAGGAGCCCCTTTCAGTTGGTAATGGGGCTGCGAACAAAGTCCTCCCGCTGCACCCCCCTCCCCGCCCCCCCCCCCCCCCCAAACCCCCCGCCTCCCATCCTCGTGCGTGGCGCAGTTCGGGATGCGGGACCCAAACCGGGTGGGGGGGATTTGCGGGGGGCGGTGCGGGGTTCAGAGGTTTACATTCGTGTTTGAATCGTGCGTTTTGTAGCGGGATCCTCCCGCTCCATCAGCAGCAGCGCCGGCACCGAGAGGGAAATCCTTTGGTGGAGGAGAGCTACAGATCCGTTCACGGGAGTTTGGGACAGAAAATCGTTCGGGTTCTGTTAAACACCTGAACAATTAATGCTGCCCTTTTATTTCTCCCCACCCCCTTTATTCAAATATTGAAATATCGGGATCTTTGTGGGAAGGGAACACCTCTCCTTGGAATTAATTGCCGGTAAAGATAAGGAGAGGAGCGACAAAACGCATCGATTTGTTTTTGAATGAAAGAAAATGCAGGCAGGAAAAGGAAAATAAAGAAAAAAAAGAAGAAGAAGAAGAAGAAGAAGAAAAAGGACACGCAAAGCGTGCATTTCCTGCACCACAAACCTGTTGCACGCATTGCAAAGCCGTGTGGGTGCCTGGGGATGCACACACGTGTGCACAGCTGCGTGCATGGGGGTCTGTGTGCAGCCATGTGTGCCTGCAGCCTGGGGCTGGGGGCTCTGCTTGGGGGGGGGGGGGCTTCTGCAGGGTGGTGATGGGGGCATAGGGGTGGCTGTAAGACGGGGGGAGGATCCTTCAGGGGTCCCCTCTGCATCTGGGGGCCAACTCTGGTTCTGCTCTGGGGGAAGCACAGAGCCCCCCCCCCCCCCCCCCATCCCTCAGGATCTGTATTGATAACATCCCACGGGCACAACGCTGTCTCTCTCAGTTTAAACCAAAACCAGACTGAGTCCTGAGGGTCAAAAGGGAGGAGGGGGAGGGCCTCTCCCTACCTACCCCCAGACAAAGATCCCTTTGAATCTAATCAAGCAGAAAAGAAACCCCTTTCCTGTGTGTTTTCCTACGAGGGGAGCGGGGTTAGGGCTGCCCTGGAAGGTAAAAGGAAAGGAGATCCCATTTTGCTTTTCAACAATGAGATCTTTATAAAGGTTCTCCAAACCCCACCGCCGCGGAAGGGGAAGGACCAGCAGCATTTTCCCACTGGGAGGGGGGAAGGTGGGGCCGGCGTTGCACCGAGGGGGTGGTTGTGGTGTGGGGAGGGGGGCTGAGGGGAAGGAAACCCCGACCATAAGGCATCCCATTGCACCCTTCTTATAGGGGCTGATGCAAGGGGCGCTCCTCCATCCCCAGCTCTGCTCGGCAGTGCAGGAATGGCCCTTTCCATCCTTCTAACCAATGCCACACGACAGTGATTGAAGCTAATCAACGCAGGAATACCCACAGCTCCGTGTTTACATTTAAGTGCAGCGATGTTTCAGCCATAAAAGCGCTTTCAAACTGACATCAGCTGCAGTCGGATTGACTGGAGTTGGGTCAGATGCTGACAAAAGGGCTGCAAGGAAGAGCTGCCGTGGCATTTAGTGCAGCAGCATCACCGTGGGGCTGCGCTCTTGGCACAGCACTGCTTTGCATCCCTTGCTGATTCCCATTGAATTTGCTGGGACGGTGCCTCAGGTATGGGGGGGTCACAGCAGAACTCTGCATCGTGGAACCCTCTGGGTTTGGTTGCAGCCACGCAGTGGTGGTTTGCAGGTTGTTCCCTCCTCTCTCAGCCCAACCTGGAGGGGGGGCACAGCCTGAACAGAGCAGCTCTGAGCGCCCCCGGTGCTGCCCCCCATCCCTCGCCCTCTGCCAAGCACTGCGCTGACCCCGCTGGTTGAGCCAAGGGAGGGTTTTTCTGCTCCATCCCAGGTGTTGTTGGGATGCAGATGGGGTCAGGGCATTCCCTGCTCTGCCTCTACGAGGCCCCAAACCCCCGACTTTCGGGAGCACGTCATAACCTTCACCCTGCACGCATCCTCATTGCACAGCTCCCACCCGCGCAGTGCTTGGAGCCAGCAGCAACCCCCCCTCCACCCCCCGGCCCCCAATGCTGCGCTGAGGACAGCGATTCCATAACCCGTCTGGAGCATCTCTCGGTGCCCCTGGGACATCCCCAGTCCGTGGCAGGGATGGGTTTCCTCATTGCCTTGCTGGGGGGAGCCCCATATGCTGCCCCACACCCACATCCACGCGTGTTTCCATGGCACCGCGTGAGAACAGGGGGGGATTCCCGGCGCTTCTCAGCCCCGGGGGGGCATTTTCTACCCCTGAAAGACCCCAAAGAAATGGGAGGGGGAAGGGGGGGGGTGGAGGGATGCGATTTTCGCTGCGGTTCTTGCGGGCCGTGCCCACACGGTGGCAATGTCCGCCCGCAGCGGGGGCTGCGCTGAGCTGGGGGGGGGGGGGGGAATGGGGGGGGGCTGCGCCCGCAGGTGTCGCTACCCAAAAACGCGGGGATTATTATTAATATCATCATCACCGTCATTATCAGCATCATTATCATGATCGTCATCGTTTTTCCCTCTCGCTGTCCCTGCGGATGCCCGTAGGGGCTGTAGGTTTGGGGCCGCCCATCCAGTGGGAGTTCTGAGGTTCCAAAGTGCTCGCCTGTTCCTGGGCAAAACTCAATTTCCTTCTCTCCTGCAGCAGGGAAAAGCCTGCGGAGCCGTGAAGCATTTCTATCCCCAGCTTTAAGACCTCCTCTCGATCTCTCTCATCATTTTTTTCCCCTTTAAAGTATGGAATAAAAAGTACTGTAGTTCACAAGAAGTCAAATTCCGACACGTTTATCTTCAGCCCTTCTCCTTCAACTGGAAAACGTATCCAGACCAATTATTTCAGGCAAATGAGTTCGATCTCAGGCAGTTGGAATTTTCTATGAAAAAATAAAAAATATAAAAAAATGTTTAATCAAAACATTCCCAAACAGCCCAACTGTTAGCAACCAACAGATGTGTGCTCGTTCATCAGCCCGAATGCTCAGAAGGAGCGGGAGCTGAGCGCACAGCCCTGCTCTGTGCGTGGGTTTGGCAGCTCCTGCTGGAGCTGCTGGGGTGGGAATGGTGGAATTATGGGATGGTTGGGTTGGAAGGGACCTCAAAGGTCATAGGGCCACAGAATGACTTTGGTTGGAAGGGATTTTAGAGATCAGAGGATCACTGAATGGTTTGGGGTGGAAAGGACCTTAAGGGTCATAGGGCCATGGAATGACTTTGGTTGGAAGGGGACTTAAAGATCATGGGATCATTGAATGGCTTGGGTTGGATGGTCCTGAAAGATCATAGAACTATAGAATGGTTTGAATTGGAAGGAACCTCAAAGATCAGAGGATTGGCAAATGGTTTGGGTTGGAAGGGACTTGAAAGATCATAAAACCATAGAATGACTTTGGTTGGAAGGAACCTCAAAGATCCCTGAATGGTTTGAGTTGGAAAGGATCTGAAAGATCATAGAAACATAGAATGGACTGGATTGGAAGGAAGATCTTATGATCCTATGGTAAGGAAGGGACCTTAAAGATCACAGATCTGACAAATGGTTTGGGTTGGAAGGGACCTGAAAGATCATACAACCACAGAATGACTATGGTTGGAAGGGATCTGCCAGATCATAGGATTGCCAACTGATTTGGGTTGGAAGGAACCTTAAACCTTGCCCCAGCCCAACACCCACCCAAAGCACTTGGCTCTGTTGAACCTCACTTGGTTCACATAGGCCCACTTTTTGATCCTGTCCACATCCCCCAGGTGCCATCCCTTCCTTCTGTTCCTTCCACCATCAAACCTGCTGAGGGTGCACTCTTTCTTACCGCTGTGTCATTGATAAGGAGGTCAAAGAGCATCAATCCCAAGAATGACTCCTGGGGGACACCGCTGACCACCAGCCCCCACCTGGGCATGGAGCTGCTGACCACAACCCTCTGGCTGTGACCTTCCAACCAATTCTTTGTCCCCCCTCCCTTCAAATCTGTATCTTTGCAATTTAGAGATAAGGACGTGGTGCAGGACTGTGCCAAAAGCCCTGCACAAAGCCAGCTAGACAAAGCCCAGAAATGCACTGTGAGGGTGAAGGAATGCTCTCTTCTGGTCCACCTGGCTGTGCTGGCTGCATTTTGGGCTCTGCAGCTCCCAGCCCATCCCTGTATGGGTTCTGCTGGAGGAGTTTGGTGCAGACAGAGGGCAGCAGCCCTCATATTGGCTCCTTGCATCAGGGTATGCGTGCGTATCCCCTCTCGATGGCTGGGAGCTGGGTCCTGGGGGCTGAGTGCTCACATTTGTGCATTCCAGGTCCTGGGGTGCTCCCAAAGTGGAAAGCACAGGACCCATCTCCATCCCATCATCTCAGCAGGACGAGCCCACCCTGTGTCTCACCGCCCCACCCCACGGGCCCCCAGTGTGCCCAGTGTCACTCCCAGGGGTGGCATCAGAAAGCGAGGGATTCCCTTCCCCTCTGAGCCCCTCCAGGTGGGCTGATGCCCTCTTTTCTCCCTCACGAGGCTCTCGAGACAAAAGCCACATCAAACACTTTTATTTCAAAACATGAAATAAAATTAACTGGGGGAAAGGAGGGGGGGGGGGGGAGCACGCTCTTCTAAAGAGCACCAAATTGTGTTGCCATGGAAACGGGAGGAGAAGCCCAGTAGCTGATGCTCTCCTGGGGCTTTGGGGCCGGCTGTACCAGCCGAGATGTTTTCTCATCTATCAGTCTCCCTGCTTTCCCCCCTCCTTGCCCCCAGTTTTGATATTGTCTCTGTGACTTTGCAGCTTTCTGCACCCACTGCCTTCTGCCAGCGCCCATCTGGAGGCGGTGGGGTGGGTTTGGTCCCCGGAGGTGAATGGGGAGAAGGCAGGAGCTTGAGGAAGCAGCCCCCCACCCCAATTCTCCTGGCTCTCCACCAAATAAGGACTGCACTGTCCAGCCCTGTTGTAGCTTTCGAGATCAAAATGTGCTTTTTCATTAAAAAATACCTTTTTTTTTCCTTCAAGCATCTTTGCAAACCCTACTTTCAGCAGTGCAGGGAGCTGAGAGCGTTCCCATGCAGCCTTTCCTCCCTTGGCTTCCATTTTATTTGCAAAGGGACCCTGAGGTGCTGCTCTTGGGGAGTGCTGACACCTTGCTGCGCCCTCTGATCTCTCACCTGGTCCTTGCTGGCAGGTTGGTGGGAAGGGGTTTTATTGCTGCCGTTGCAGGGCAACACCTCGGGGTTCCCCTTTGTTGCTGCATGGTTGGTGCTTGGCCCCACAGCTGGGCCCCAGAGCACAGTGCCATCATAGGACGCATGGCTCAGGGCTACAGGTGCAGCACAAGACCAGTATTGCCACCTGGGGGGGTAACCCATCACCCAGCCCTCCCCCATCATTTCTGGGCTCCAATAACTCTCACCTGGTGAAGAGCAGAAGGAATCGCACGCCTTTGCCTTAGGGAAGTGGCAACTGAAATCCTTGCAAGGCCAATTCGCTCCGAAATCAAATGACTTCAGCACATGTTGGAACATGGAAAGGTGTGGAGGGGGAATAGGGAAAGGTGTGGAGGGGTGGGGGTCCCCGTGTGCCCCCCGTGCTGTCACTGCTGCCCGCTCCCATGCAGCTGCACTGCGTCGGGGCTGGGAGAGGTTGGCAAACTATGGAGGGGAGGGGAGAAATACGATGGGATGTAATATTTAATTAGCCCCAAGAGAGCCGTTAATTGGCAGTCTTAATTTGAAGCCTTGCCAGGCTCTGTTGTATTCCTACACTATTTAGCATAAAATGGGTCTCGAAGCTGATCTGTAGGTTGTGCTGATTGGAGTGCTGGTGTGGGGCTGCTGAGGGGAGGGGGCAATGGGATGGGATGGGGGCTCCTGACCCATGAGCTTCCCTTGCCCCCTTCCCTCTCTTACAAGGGGACGTCGCCACCTCCCTGCTCCCAGCTTTGCCTTTGAGGGCTCACGAAGTGCTGAGGTTCCTGGGTCCTCACCTCTGGAAGTTGTGGTAGTGGGGGAAGAAGGGGGGGGTTCTGCAGCCCATCTCCATCCTCCCGCATCCGGTTGCCGTGGCAACCAGGTATTTGCACCTGATTCCCATCACCCTCCAGAGGCATCACCCCCTCAACCTGAGGCTGTGGGTCATAACTCACTGGTTTGGTACCACAGTGGGTGGTGTGAGGAAAACTCATCTTGGAAAGGGGAGATCCTCATGCTGCCAGCGTGGTTTGAGCTCAGAACTGGCAGCTTCCAAGCGGCTCCATCCCACATCTGTGCCCCTCTCAGAGCTCATCCATAACACTGGGATGCTCTGGAACTGGCATTACTGAAGGCACTGAGAGCCAAATGGGCCCTTTAAGAGTGGTCGTGTGAAAAGAAATCTTGCTTTTGTGTTATCCCCATCCAAAATACTTACCAACCCAACAGGAGCTGCACCAGCAGCTTGCTCTCACCCCGCTTTCTCCTTCCACCACCTTTGCAGGGCGCTGCAGCCCAGCCCTGCTGAGCCCATCCATCCCATTCCCCAGCACCTGGCTTCGTGGGGCTTCACCTCTGCACAGCTCCACACACTGCCCTCGTTAGCACTGCTAATGACTGGCACTTTTCTGATGACAGATGTGCTTGTTTTCCAGGGGAGATGGCTCTCCCTTAAAGGCATACAGCCTTGGGTGACAGCGAACATGGAACTGCAGGAAGGGAGAGCTGGGAGGGATTGCAGGAGAGCTAATTTAATTCATCCCTCGCCCCAAGGCAGGATCAAGTATTCCTATGTAACTTGTGGCAGATATTTGTCTGCCTTGTTCTTAAAAGCCTCCAGTGATGGAGATCCCACTGTGTCCCCAGGCTGTCTATCGCCCTGCTCTAATAGTCCTTATTATTAGAAAGTTCCTTTCGCCATCCAGACAAAATCTCCCTCGCTGCAGTCTGAGCCCATTATTCCTTGTCTTTTCTGCAGCAGACACGAAGAACAGATAATTCCTTCCCTCCGCCACTGCTCTGTCTGTGTTTGAGGGTTTGCATTGCTCCTTCCCTTCCCTCCCCTCTTGTTCCCTAGGACAAGCTGTGCTCTGGCTGCAGGCGCAGGGCAACAGCAGTGCTCCAGACCCGTGAGCAGAGCTGCAACAGCATTCTGCTGGAAGCTGTGAGCCCAAGCTTGTCCATTTCCCACCCACCTGCCCGTTTTCTGAGCTCCATTCCCTCTCTGCCCATTGCACCCCCTGTTCCCAGGTCCCGGCTCTGCCCTTCGTTAGGCTGCAGCTCCCATTTGCATGTTCAATATTTAATGGCAAAGCCTCCTGACAGATCTCTTCCTCCCGTCAGCAGTCGGTGGTGTAATGATTGTTTTGTTTCAGGCTGTCAGCTCCGCAGGAGGCAGTTTGCTGATAATCCAGGAGAAGGAATTTGGAGTTTTTTTCCACCCCCATCCCTCTATTCTAAGCCTGTGTACGCAGGGTGTATTTTGCAGGCACGTAATTATTGATATTGAAGGGGGATGCCATCCCCGCCCCTTCTCCCTACATCCTGGTGGGGATCCCTTTGCTTTAGCAGGATTTGGGACCTCCGTGTGCTGCATTTCAGGTGTTTTGATCAGCACATCAAGTGCAGGGGTGACAACGCTTGGTTCTCCTGCACTTTGCACCACGGGTGGGAAAAACCCCTTAAAGCCCCACAGCGTGTGGGATGCTGTGTGTCCCAGCAGCAGGGATGAACCCCAGCTGCGCTCTGGCTCTGTGTGCAGGTGGGTAGATGCTCTCCATCCCTCTGACCCACCCAGCAGCTCCCAACAGCTCCTCCTTGGCTCCTGTGATTCACCGCAGTGCTGCTGGCTTGGCATTACAGTTCACCAAGGTTTTCATTAGGGAAATCGATGAGCCATATCATCCCAGTGCTGTTTTGGTCATCGGAAAAGCATAAATAACAGTGAGACCCATTGGTGTCTCCAGGGCAACATCCGCCATCCAACAGGTCTGTGTGCACAGTGCCCTCAATCTGCCATTCCTGCAAGCTCTCTACCATCCCCGCTCACCCCATCACCTGCACACCCCGAGCTCTGCGGGTGCATTTGTGTCTGCGTTGGGGTAATCATGTGCTACGGGTGCAGAGTATCCAGGACAAATGCACTGTGATGGGCGGCAGCCCCCAGCCCTGCCCACCCCCCACCACCCGGGCTCCGTTTCTTCAGGATTCACACAAATTGTTCTTTTTTCTATAGCGAAATTGCCAGCAATTCTACTCAGTGTGAGCCCGGCAGCGCAGCATCCTGGGATTCCTCCCCTGCCTCCTCCTTCCATCCCTGCTGCCCCAGGAGCTCTTTGCATCCCCCTTTCCCTCTTATCAGCAATGAGATACCCGTGCCCTGCTTCCCCCCACCCTGCCCTGAGCTGTGCACGACTCAGGTGAAGTTTCCCCTCTCCCACCTGCACCCCCCTCCCCCCCCCCCAATTCCCCTTGTTCCCACACAGACCCCACTGCACTGCCTTAGCACGGCGAGGTCACCCCATCCAACTTACCCAGCATCCTTCTTTTCTAAGGATGCTAAAAAAGGCCCCACGGAACACAACAGCTTGAGGTATCCTCCCCACCACCCACCTTCCCTCCGAGGCAGGCAGGCACGAGCTGCCCAGAAATAGAGGCAGAGAGTCCCGCAGGAAGCAGATGGTGGATGGGAGCAGAGCCCGGCTATCGGGTTCTCTGCCGGCTCTGTAGCCGTGCAGTCGTGCTGCTGTCTCAGCCATAAAGCCTGGACTGAGACGGGCTCGTGTTGGGTTCTGTGGGGTGATGAGGGCTTTGCAACGTGGAAGGTGGATTGGGAAGTTTCCCCAGTGGTTTGAAGCTGCGGTGCTGTCTGAAAGCAGTTCTGCAGGAGAAGCAGGTGGGAACAGCAGGAGGAAACCAGGAGGGGAGAGCTGCAGCTCTGCTCCAGAGCATGGCTGGATTTCAGCTTTGATGAATCCCTGTTCTGTGGTCAAGACTCAACACAGCACAGCAGGTCCTGAGAGTGGGGCGGTGGGGCTGGGAGCCCACATCTCCCCTTTGCATTTCTCCCATTTCCCTGCCTCGCCTCCTGCTGAAAAGCAGTGTGGGCTGTGGGGTGGAAGTGTTGTCCTGGCTGCATCCCCCCTCCCCCCCAAAGCTGGAGGGCAAAGGGAAGTTTCTCCTGCAGGGCTGCAAGCAGAGCCCAAGGTCTGCATGGGAACCAAGAGCCCCGTGCTGCAGCCAGGCTGCAATCTCCTGCCACGGCCAATGCTTTTGGGTTCCCAGTTTTATCTGCAGTCCCTGTGCTGGGGAAGGGGCTGTGGAGCTGCATGCGGCCGTAGGAGCAGCTTGGCAGGTGTTCCTGCTGGATGCAGGAGACCACGGGCTGCCTGCATCCTTGGCTCTGTCATTGCAGGAAACCAACTTTCAGTGAAGCAGTGATTGCATGCAGGGTTTAATTAGCTCTGGCTGATGAGAGCACACAAATGGGAGGTGTGACTGGCATTTCTGTCCTAAACTGCACCTTATTGGGAAGGTCTTTGTGGCTCAGGTGTGTGCAGGGGGCAGTGGGGTCAGGAGAACTGTGAGCACCCGTCCTCCTGCCCTGCTGCATCCCTGCACTCATTTTGGGGTGCTTCTCAGTTTGGCATCCAGCTCAGCTCTTCTGCACTGAGCTGAAGGACCTGCAGGCTCTGGGCATCGCTCCCTGCGGCCACGTCTGCCAATTCCCAGCTCTCATCCCTGCAGAGCTCTGCATCTGCCCCTTCCAGCTGCTGTCCTGGGAATCGGCCTGAAAGGCACAGCCCACCAGAGCTGCTGTGCTGCATGGGAACAAAGGAGAGAGAAAGGGCTTTTGGGGACGTTTTCTCCCACCAGCTCCATCCGAACCCTTCCCAGAGAAGAGCTCACACCTTTGCCTGCTGTCCCCTTACAAAGCAAAGGGACTCATCTGCAGCATGAGGAGGGTGGCCAGGCAGGGGCATGGCACCACTGGCACCCTCCAAAAGAAATGGAGGATGTGCCATCAGCGCAGGAAGGACTGCCACCTCCCCGGGGAGAGGAGCGATGCAGTCATCAAACTTCAGCTTTTCAGGAACAGACATTTTGTTCCCCCCCCTCCCCCCCCATCCCTGCACATTTTTTGACTTTTCAAAAGTTTTCCTCGTCTGTACTGGGATGAACCCAAGTTTTCTAGAAATCTTTGCCAAAACCTTCTTTTGTATGGCAGGAGAGATAATCAACAGCGTTTGGATTGCCAAGTCTGGATCAGGGAGTCAGTGGGAAGCAGCAGAAAGCCACATGCGCTGCTCCTGCTCCTCATCGAGTGCTGCAGAGCTCATCATCCCCAACTGCTGCTGCCTCGTCCTCCTGGGGACAAGGGCTTGGGGACAGGGGTGGGGGAAAGGGTCTGGGGACAAGGGGTGTGGGGACAAGGGTATAGGAACAAGGGCTTGGGGACAAGATGTGTGGGGACAAGGGTGGAGGAAAGGGTCTGGGGACAAGAGGTGTGGGGACAAGGGTGGAAGAACAAGGGCTTGGGGACAAGGGTGGGGGAAAGGGACTGGGGACAAGGGGCTGGGGACAAGGGTGGAGGTGAAGGGTGTGGGGACAAGGGTGCAGGGAAAGAGGATGGGGACAAAGGGTATGAGGACAAGGATTTGGGGACCACCTGGTGCTGACCAGTGCACACATCCCTCAGCCTGGACGGAGGGCACAGCCCAATAAACCCCTTCAGTCTTCCCTATGCTCATCTCCTGGGTGCTATGGAAATGGCCCTGTGTCTGTGACTCCTCCTGGGGAGCTGTGCTCTGCTTGGGGATGGCAGAGCTGCTGCTGTTGGGGACCTCAGCCCCACTCCTCCTTTAGGAGCAGTGCTATGTTCTTACCCTGCACGCTGCTGACGATTCCCCTATCCTTTCTGACCCAGATTCCTGGTTCCTTCTGCTGCAGAAATAGCCTTCAAACTCACTCTTTTCAGACATCCCCACCCCCCGAGCTGCCCCGTGCAGTGCATGGTTCACAGGTACACCCCACCCACCCCTCTGAGTGAGCCCTGGTGGGAGCCCTGGGCAGCACAGACCCCCACCCTGGAGTGGGAGGGCCTGGGAAACCCGGCTGCCCCACTGCTACCCCTCCATTGCTGGGAGCAGAGGGGCTGAACTCTCACCACACCTCCACTGATGGATGAGGGTTGCCTGTGTGCTGCCTCCTGGCCATCAGCTCAAACCCAACCGTGCTCAACCACATTTAATCTTCCCCTCCGAGTCCTCTACCCCTCTCCTTCCCCTTTCTTCTTCTGTTGCTGCAGACAGCCCCGATCTGCTGCTCTGAGCAGAGCTGTGGCATTTACCCATCAGCAAGGTGTTAGCCGTGACTCAGCCTGCTCCTTGCGCTTCCCCATCCACAGAGCCTCAATCTTAACAACCCCTTTTTTTGCTTTGCTCACAATATGCCACAGTTCTTCTCTTTCCCACCCCTCTGGAGCCCACCTCAGGGTCCTGCCCAACTTGTCCCCAGCAGCACGAGGCCATCCCTGACCTCAACACACATCATTTTGCCCCCACTGCATCCATGCTGAATGCTGCGCCAAGCTGGCTCTTCTGGCCCAGCAATTTTGCTGCATTGCTCTTCCCTTTGTGCCTCTCTGCTGTTGTTCCTCCTCCCAGAACACACACACACGCACCAAATAGATCAGCTGCTTCTCGTGGCTTTCTGTGACCTCCCCCCGCTCACCCCAGTTCTTCTCCTCTTTTAACTGTCAGCTGCTGCCTCAGATCAACCCCTGATAATGCGTCTCTGTTGGATGATGGCTGAACCTTCCTCAGCTTTCTGCTGAGCTGGTGGGGCTTTGGGGAGTCCCAGCACTGTGTGGAGGGCAGCAGAGGCTCCTCCACTGCTCACAGCCCTCCCAGACACGGCGACCAATGCAATACTGGGGAGCTGAGGTCACCTCCATCATCTGCAGGAAAGCATCCAGGTGCCGGGAGACCTCTGGCTGTCCTCCCCCAGGATCCATGCATGATCTCCTCTCTGGTCAGTGCAAATATTTGTCATCTCCAGCATCCATAGAGATGCTGCTTCTAACAAGAAAAATCTTAAAGCTGCACGAGGAAATGAAGCTTCGGGGTTTCTCCCCAGCATTGGGCTCAGCGGGATGGGTGAGGATCCCATCCTGTGAGGATGCTGAGCTGGGTGCCTCCTGGCTGCTGGTGGCATTGGGGGCTTTGGGGGGGGTCACACACTGCAGGAAGGTTGACATTGGGAGTGAGAGACCTGGAGGGGCTACGAGGAGGAGGGGGGGGAGGAGGAGCTGGCAGGGAGGGGCTGGGGCAACAGAGGAGCACCAAGTAGGGTAGGGAGTTCTGGGGAGCAGTGGACCCCCAGAGAGCACAGAGAGATACCAAATCCAGGGTGCAGAGGGAGAACACCTGCCCATCTCAACCTCTATTCCTTCCCTTTCCTTTTCTCTACTGTTTCCTCCCCTCCTGCTCACATCTCCATGCATTATGCATCCACGATCCTTTGCCCACACAGCACTGGTGGGGAGCAGCTGATGGTGCCTCCTGTGTGGCGTTGCTCCACACAGCTGCCTGGAGAGATGTGCACAGCACACAGAGCAGAGCACAGCCCCACATGGGACACGGGATCTGAACCCAGCTCTCCCTTGTTTAAGTTCCCTTCTATAAAACCTGGGCAGCTCTGGACCCCCCACCTTTGCAGTCTGGCTGCTACATGGTGCCGTGCTCAGCCCCAAAATGCTCAGCCCCAAAACAAGCCTGGTGGAGCACAATTACAACTCACGGTCACAGCTGTCCTCAGTTGCTATGGAGACTTTTCCTCATCCCGATGCCCAGAGGAAAGCAGTGCACACACAGTGATGGGGGCTGGCTGGGGGCTGCTGCTCAGTCCTATGGGGTGGGCAGCACCTGGGGGGCAGGGCCTGGGCCCAGCTCTGCTTTCTGGGGGGTTTCTCTGCTGGAGCAGAATTCTTTGCTTCCCTAATAGCAAAAGGGATCCCGGTGCATTGCCCCAGGCTGCTCTTCTCCTTTGGGTTTTGCACTTCTGCAGCTTCAACCCCATTGAGGTGGGATGGTGGGGTGAAGGATGAGGGGGTCCCCTCCTTGCCCTCTGTTTGCTGCACCCCCAGGGCTGCAGGATGGGGGGGCTGAGCACACACCTGCTTTGCAGCACAGTTCCCAACAGAAATCGGGCGCAGACAGGCTCTGAGCAGCACTGCCACTTCCCTGCATGCTCCAGATGGGAAGGGACGTGGAGGCTGCAAAGAGCCCCGTTCTGAGACACCACAATCTATTTGCTTTGCTCACACGTCTGCCAAATACATGTATTATTTAGCTGTTATTAAGCCCTCATCCATCACTGCGAAGCTGGGCAGCCAGCTCCTCCTTTTTTGCATCCCACGTGGAGCGGGTTGGGGAGATCCTTCAGGTTCTGCAGTGTTTCCCCTCCACGAAGCAACTTCTGCTGCCCACCTTCCTGCAGCACTCCAGCCTCTCCCTGTGCTCCCAGAGGGTCACTGCTGGGACTCTGCAAGGCCCCATCACGGACAGCCCTACGCCCTTGAACTGGAGGGGGATAACACAGACCATATTTATCTTTGATGTGCACGATGGGGTGCATTATAAATGGAAACGTGGGGCAGCACAGCCAGCGTGGGCAGCATTGGGAAGCAGGAGGCTGAGATCACGTGCAGCGGGGGGACAGATGTGTGTGGGATGGCTCTGCAAAGCAATGATAAAAATACAAGCAAGGCAGACACCGGTCCTTGGGATGCTCAGAGTTTGCTTTAAAACCCCCCCAACCCAGGGCACAGCTGGAGGCCCTTCTGCCCCCTCGGCCCCATGCCCAGCCGGTGCTCATCAGTGCTGCTTTCGTCACCTACAGAAGAGATGGTGAGCTTGAAAGATGGGGGCACAGACACACAGGGCTGCTTCTTTGGGGTGGGTTTGGTGTTGCCTTCCCTGAGGCTCCCTGTTTAATAGGGCTGTGTGTCCATCCCACTCCCCCAGGTGAAGTGACAGTGGGATGGGTAAAGAGGAAAACATTTGATATCCAGAAGAAATGGGGGTTTGGTGCTGGGGGAGCTTGCAGTGACCAAGAGGGGTTTTGTAGGGCAGATAGGAACACCCTGTCAGCATCGAGGTGTTAAACCCCTTGGGACAACATGGGGACTGTGGCACTGATCCCCACCTGGTGGGGAGCACCTGTGGGGCTCCTGCTCCCCAAAACCTTCCTGATGCACTGCAGGAGGAGGTGCATGATTGTGGGGGAAGGTAGGGCTGCTAAGTGAAGGCAAAGTGTGCCCAAATTTCAGCCTGGGGCCTCGATCCTGGCCCTGCAGAGTGGCTCAGGGTCTCTTTGCTGTGGGATGGAGGGGAGGAACACGAAGGCTGAGCCTCAGCCCTCAATTATTTATGGCACGTTCCTTTTTTTGTCTGATTTGTCCTAAAAAGTCCTTTGGATCCCCCGGTTCCTCCCCAGACACGGAACAGCCTTCTGTCTACCACTGCAGCCCCTTCTCTGCCCCTTCCATTGGGGGAGCTGTGCAGAGGGTGGGCAGGGGGCTTAGGGGCAGCTCTTCTCTTTCATCTGGGAGGAGAAGAGCTGCAGCTCTGCAGGGTTTGGTGCTGGGAGCATCCTGGGGGGCAGAGCTGTTCCTGATGGGATCTCAACCCCACAGCTCCATGTGAGTGGTGCCTGTTGCCGTAGCCACAGGGTTACCCACAGTCTCCGCTTTCCTCTTTCAATTAAATCCCCGTCTCTTGTGGCTGCGGGACCTTCCTTCTGCAAAGCCTGGGATAACAGAAAGAAAGAAACTTGTGCTCTATCAGGGCTTCCTTCCGTGGGCTGCTCCCACAGTGCTGTTGGCTCCTGGTGCTGGTGTGTCCCACTCTGCCCGTCCCTATGTGCCTTAACAGCTTTGGAGGTGGCTTTGTGCTCTCCAGAGTGCAAGTTGGTAGGAAGGAGACCAGCAAAGGTCCATAACCCTTCTGCTGATGAGGACAAAGTGCTTGTTTAATACATTTTAGCTTTCAGATATTTCTCCTTAATGCGTTTTGGAAATGAGTGCAGCTCTGAAGAGAACATGTAACTTGTTAGAGAGTAGATGTGCCGATTAGGCTGCGTTTCAGCACGTTTAGAGACGTCTCAGCACCTCCCTTGGATCTGCTGTGATCAAAACTGCTGCTTCCCTGTGAGCCAGCAGCTGTCAGAGCTGCCCTGGGGGGGGGCTGGCATCGCTGTGGGGGTCCTGGGGGGCAGCTTTGGGCATTGCTGGGGCTGTGCAGGTTGTCCTTGCTGTTTCTAGCCGCTTGCTGCGATGTCTGTTCTGGATCTGAGTGGCTCTTGGTGGCCCTGCATGGTCTGCTTCTGCATTGCAAGGGAACATTTTCCACTTTGCTTCTTACATTTTGCCCTGATGCTCTGTATCTCCCACCCCATGGTGACCCGTCCAGCAGCAGTGTGAGGTCTGCAGTGGGGAGCAGTGAGGGGGGGTGTGGGGGGAGGTCTGTCCCCTGCAGGGTATCTGCTCTCCAAAATGCAGGGAGTTTCGGGCCTTCCTGGCAGCATCTCTGCATGCAGCAAATCAGGGCCAGGTCCTCACTGTGACATTTAATGCCAGGGGGAACACGAGCTCCTCTTGTCTGACTGCCAGTGTGACACAAACTGGACCATTTCGCTCTGCATTATAAGCACTTCACCTCCAATTACATCTCTGAAGCACTCCCAGGTCTAACAGCAGCTCGAGGTCTCTTTCTATCCGGATTTTCATTCATGATTTTTCTCCCTCTTTCCCCAGCCAACACACAAAGCTCTCTCTCCCCTTTCTCCCCTCATGACAGGACAGTTTCAGGGCTGCAAATTGGCATGGAGTGCATCACCGAGCAGGGACAGGCTGTGCATTGCCCCCTCCAGGCTCTGCGTGCCGGACCATCCTGCCAGCATCACGTCAGCCCCATCAAGATGCACTTTGCTGCTGCTGCAAAAAAGCTTTTGCCCCACGGACGTGCTCTAATGGAGCAGCTCTCCCCGTGCCACCGGGCAGTGGCTCTCCCTTAATGCAGCGCCGCAGGGGAAGGGGTTGCTGGGGTGAATTGGGGTCTCCCCACTGCTGTCCCTGGGATGGGAGGGACTGGTGGTCCCACAGCCCCCGGGGATGGGAACCACGCTGGGGTGGGGGGTGGGGGGGAGGAAATCTGTGAGCCCACCCTGGAAACTGTGCAAATCAAAGCACTGCTTGCCTTTATTGTTCCTGCTCTGTCCGTGCCATTACTTCTGGACTGCAGGGTGGGGTTTGGGGTTTTGTTTTGACCACGAGGTGCCAATCACGGCGATGTGCCATGGGAGCCCTCCGTGCACCCAGTGCACTGCGACTGGGCAGGGGCTGCTCCCCTCTGCTCTGCAGCACTGCTGGACGCGGGCTGAGCCTCTGCACGGATACCCCCATGCAATCACAGCGCTGTGCTGCAGAGGGTCTTCGGTTGCCCGTGGGGAATTGCCAGCTGCCGTGCAATGGGGAGGTCACGCCGGATGCATTATTTGGGAGCTGCTGGTCCTGCAGGCTCCGTTGCTGGCAGCACCGCACCCACCCCATTTTTTCTTCCCCCACCCCGACCTCCTTTCACAACAAAATCAACACCTTGCAGCCAGGCAGCTCGCTGCCCACCCCGCCCCTCTCCCAGTCGCTGGGCAGCTGCTGTTCCGCTGTGGCTTTTCCTCCCTCGCCTCACCCACGGCCGCGTCCCCCGCGCATCACCGCGGCTCCGATCCCCTCCCCCGGTCCCGGCACCCTCTCGCCCATCGCCCTTTCTGATCGCCCATCTCCAAATACCAACGGCGGGGACCTTTAAGAGGGAGCGGAGAGGGGGAGCGTCTCCCCGCACATTAATCTATCATGAGCTAATGTGTTTTTCCCATTTGTTCCTTTGTACAGCGCCGGGCTGCGCGCTCCCACGCGCACACACCCGGCGCGCTCCCGTTCGCTCGCGCTCCGTCTCCGTCTCCCATGCGTGGCCGGGCCTGAGCCGGCGGCGGACGGCAAGGAGCGATCGGAGGGAGCGAACGGCGGAGCAGGATGGGGAATACACCCTCTCAAGGCATGTCACTCTCACTATGTGCATCCATTCTTAAGTAGCAGGTATTTTTTTTTTATTTGTGTGGTTTTTTTTCCTCCTCCTCCCTCCGACGTCTCCCCGGTGCAGCGCTGCCGATGCTCGCGGGGTTGCGGGGCTGTGCCGGTTGCGGGGCTCGGTGCTGCGGGGCTCGGGGTGTGGGCGCAGCTCGGGGCCGGGCGTTGCGGGGTTGGATGGGATGCTCGCAACGATCCGTTTTGTGCCGACGGCTCCGCAGCGTTTTGCTGAACCCGGACCGGGCTTTGGGTTCCGTACCCCGGCAGCTCCCTCCTCCCCCTCCCCCCCCACCTGCTCCTCACCCCTCGTCCGCGGCCCGATGGGCACAATGGCAGGACGAGCCGCTGCGGGTCGCCCCTCGGAGCTATTTTCAGCATCCTTTCAGGAGGAGGAAAAATCTGGCGCATCCCGGGCTGGGCTCGGGCGTGGGGGGAGGTGGCGGGGAGGGAAACTTAAAATAACTCCAAAGGCTGCCTGCCTCCCCCCTCCCCCCACCGCGCCGCGCAGCGGGTCCGTCCCCCGCGTTCGGGGCTGAAGTGGGGGGTTGGGGTCGCGGCGTGGGGCTGCGGTGCCCGTGGGTGGGGGTCCCTTTGTCTGCCCTCGCCGCGGGCAGCGCTCAGCCTTCGCCCCGCAGCCTCTCCCCTCTTTGTTCTCTGCGATTTTGCTCTGGCTGCGGTGAAGCGGGTGGGGAGGGCGATGCTGTGCCCCCCCTCCCCCCGTCCCTCCCCCTTCCTTCGCGTGCACTCAACTCGCGGGGAAGTTGGGTTGGGTTGGGTTATGCGTGGCTGTAGGATCGCGCCCTGCACTGGGAGCAGAGCCCTGGGGGGGGAGCAGGGGGCTGCAGCCAGCCGGCTCCTATCTGGAGATGGGAGGGAGGGGACTCCTGGCTGGGCTGATACCTGCGATATCTGCGTGCCCCCTCCCCTGGCACCAAGGGGAATTCACACCCAGGGACCCCGAGCTTGCTCGTGATCTCCCTGCCCAGACCTGGGGACAGCGATGTTTCTCAGCCCCTCCGCGACTTTGGCGCTGGTGTGGGGGCTGCTGTGCAGGATCCAAGCTGCCCAAAGCCGCCTGATCACTCCCACCCCAGCGGTCGCTCGTCCCTCATTTTAATGAGGAACGCATTTCCAATGTGCTAATTATTTCCCACCAGACTGCCCCTGTAGCCGCCAGCGTTTGCATGCCTGTGGAAATGGCTCCTGATGGGCACCTGGGGGCAGCGGGTGAGCTGCAGACCTCCCGGCCATGGCAGGGCTGCCTTTGTGCCAAAGGGCCTTTATTTGCTAGCAGCCAGTCCACCTGCCCTGCTCGTGGCCGAGGAAATGCCCCTGTGCACTGGGCTGGGGAGGGCAGTGTGGTTGACTCCAGCTGTGGGGGTGATGCTGAGACCCTGTGTGGCCATTGCCCCGGGCTGGTGCTGCTGGTGCTCGTGGTTGGGTTGGTGTCAAAGCTCCCTGTGTGACCTTGGGCACGCTGCTTGGCTTCCCCGATGGTTATTTTTTCCCTCTTTGGAAATGTAGATAAAGGCTCGCTTCTGCCTCATAGTGTTTCAGAGGTGGGGATTTGGCTGTGCCCCCTCCCCCAAATCCTCCTCCTCCCTTCTCCCATGCAAGCATCAGCCTCACAGCCAAGGCCCAGCTGGCAGGAAACACCCACCCATGCCTTTGCTTTCTTTTTCCTCTAAGAAATTCTCCGTGCTGATGCCTTGCCATGGGAGCAGGGGTGCCCTGATTGAGAGCTGCTTTGGCATCGACCAGAAGCGCTGGTCCCTGTGGGTTGTTGCCGTGAGGCTGGACCAGCCCTCTACCACAGGGAGCGGGGAGGGAAGATGCAGCCCAGCGGTGCAGGCTTTAATTATAGAAATTGATTCTCCTCTTTGCCATGCATCGATCCCAGCCAGGGTGCACAGCAGCTCCCCGTGCCCCAGGGATGCTGCCTGGCACGCACGGATACCCACGCACTGTGCCCATGGTGTGGAGCAGGGATGAGGCTGTGGGACACATCCCCACACAGCCAGGGAGGGGATCTCGGGGTTCTGAGAGGTGGGAAGCACACAGAGGTGCCCCCAGGGTGCTCTGTGCACAGACAAGCCTGCTGAGGCTCCTGCTGTCAGAGTGTTATTTCAAGCTGTGCTGGGGAGAAGCAGAGGGAGGCTGCAGGAAGGTTTGGAGAGGCTGTTGGGTGTGGATGTGGATGGGGAGGAGGAAGGATGCAGCTCGCCTCCAGCTCTGTAGGAATCCACTTGGTCTGCCCTGCCCCGTGCTGGGGACGTGTCCTCAGACCATCCCATCTGGGGATGAGCTGCTGGTCCCAGCCCAGACCTCTGGCAAAGCAATGTGCTGCAGGCTGGCACCTCCTGCCCTGGGGTCTGCAGAGAGGAAGGGGCAGCATGAACACAGTGCTGGGCAGGGAGAGCTGTGAGGAGGCAAGCTTTGTGGCTGTGAAGTGCCTGTACCCCTGCGGGCTCTTTCCCAGCAGCTGCACTCACATCCTGGGGGGGATGTGCAGGGGGAGTTGAGCAGTGCCTGCTTGGAGATCCCCACTGCGCACAGCAGAGGCCACCC
Source organism: Meleagris gallopavo (assembly GCF_905368555.1). Taxonomy (NCBI): domain Eukaryota; kingdom Metazoa; phylum Chordata; class Aves; order Galliformes; family Phasianidae; genus Meleagris; species Meleagris gallopavo. The sequence continues at coordinate 4,062,045 of NC_139432.1, read as the reverse complement.
AGCACAGCTTTGCAGAACGATTGGGACCACAAAGCAGCAAGCAATGCTGTTGGCACTGCTTGGTGAGCTGCAGCTCTGAGGAGAGAGCACGCTGCCACCCATCAGCTGTGCCTGCTCCCATCAGAGCCCTCGTTAACCCCCCCCCCCCTCCTGGTTGTGTTGGGCTGCAGGTGCACAGAGCCTCAAAGAGGCACTCAGCAAAGGAGCTTAAATGCTTGTTAAAATATTACTGATTTGCTCCTCGCCGCCCAATGGGGATAATAAAACTTTGCCGTCAGCTGTTTTTTATTTTATTTATTTATTTATTTATTTTTGCCCTCCCCCCGCACGGTTTCCACTTTCAGAAAAAAAAAAAAAATGCAAATGAAGGATTTGAATTCTATTTATTTATTTATTTTAAATTCATCTCCAACGGAAGGACTGATGGAGAGGGCTGGGTGGGGGCGGGAGGAAGAGGAAGGCGGAGGGACAAACACTTCTGGTTTGTTTGTTTTTCTCGTTTCCCCGTGCTGAAATGTTCTGATTGCAAAGGGGGTTGGGGGAAGGGGGAGTAAGGGAAGAAGATGGGTTTGAGCTCTTTGCACAGCTCACAGCTCTGCGTTGGGAAACGGAGCATCTGCTCTCCATCCCCAAAGAGGGAACTGGTGTTACAGCCCAAATAGGGGAGGTGACATGGATAAAAGATGCTTCTTGTGCCAGCCCTACCCTGCAGCCCTTTGCTGGGGTGGTCCTATCCTGCTCAGCCCTTAGGGTGGGATGCACAGATGAGCTGTGAGCAGAGCTCATGTCCCCATTCCGCTCCTCCTGGGCTGCAGCAGAGTCCGCAAGCGGCCGCTTCGGCTGCTGGTGTAGGATCTGCTCCTCTCGGGTTGGCACATTTCAATTACAGCCCATTAAAAGCTTCCACGTCTCAGGAGCTGCCCAGATTTACGGCTGCCATCTCATAGCTCAGGGCTCTGGCTGTGCCCTGCGGTGCAGCTCTGGCTCAGGGCTGTGCTGGCGGCGTTTTCCTCGAGAGCACCTTGGAGTCAGAGACATCCAAAGCTTCAGGCCGGTGACTCTCATTTGTTGGCCTCATTACCACGGAGGCAGGGATGCTGGAGGTGCAGAGGGGAGGCTGTAACCCCCAACCCAGCAGTGAGACTCAGGGAGACGGTGTTGAATAGTGGCATCTGCGTTGGGTTTTGTGGTTTGGTTTTTAGATGGGATGTTTGGGGCTGAAATGGGACTGGAGGCAGCACAGCGGTGGCTCACGTGGACCCGGCAGCATGACGTGGGGGGCAACGGGATGGGCTTCAGAGCAATGGGATTCAGAGCAATGCTTTTCCCCGTGTGGGATCCCCCCTGTTCACCATACCCCCTTCTGCTGGTGGGGGGCGGGTGGGGGCAGAAGGGATGGAAAGGAGAGGCACATCCAGGGCCGCGCAGTGGGAGCTGGGCTGTGGCACAGGGCAGTGTGACCCAGCCTCGCCAAAGGGCAGAGCTGCTCTCCTCCTCCCGCAGCGCCATCTCTCGCTGCCATCTGCATGGGCTCAGCCGGGGCTCAGCGCCCGTGGAGCCGAGGCGGTGCGGGTGTGAAGCACCACCTGTCAGCAGCTCCTGCTGCGGCTGCCGGAGCGCTTGGCAAGGGCAGAGCTGGAGACGGATGCGCTCCTCTCCCGTGTTATTTGGAGGGATGCTGTCACGGCACTCAGGGCTCCTATTTGGCTCGGTGGTTTTATGGTAATGAACGAGCTCTGAAAAGAGAAGGGGGAAAAAGTGTCACTTTGGATCTTCATGCATGGAAAAATACAGCACCTCCCTCCTGCAATTCGAGCTGGATCTCGGGGAAAGAGCGCTGCAGGCATGGACAGCCGACCTGCAGTGGCACTGCCGGCCCCCACCTCTCTTTTACAGCCCCCCACCTCTCTTTGCCCACCCTTCCCTCTCCTGCCTTCCCAATCCCACCCCCAGCAATGTGCCATTCCCCCCATGGGGGTCATCCAGCAGTCTGTGCTCCTTTTCACTCATCGCTGCATCGCAGTGCCACAGCACAGGCTCCTGCCAGCCCTGTGGGGGTTCCCTCTGGATGTGGGGACGTGGCACTTAGGGTCACTCCTAAACGTCCCCGATGCCACCAGGAAGTGACAGAGCAGAGGCAGAGCTGCCAGCTCAGCCGTGCAACAGGTGTTACCCCGGCGCTGCCTGAGGATGTGGAATCTGTCTCATTTTGGGAGGATTAATGATTCCGCCATCGTTTGAAAAACATTATATGGCTCATTAAAAACACATTGCCCAGACCAAACAGAGCGGGTGAGTGTTCCCACACTGCCAGCCACCTCCCGGTGCCAGTCTGTGCCATCGCCCTGCACCCACTGGGCTATGAAGATTGATGGTGATGCCAAAGGCTGTGCTCAGACCGTGCCCACAGGGCACACAGAGGCAGCCTTTGCTCTTCTCCCTCCTCCAGCTGCTCCTGCAGGGAACCAACTCAGGCTGTGCGTCCCTTTGGGTGTTTGTGACAGTGCTGAGGTGTGGATGCACTTTGGGAACAGCCAGGGGTGTGCATGTTGGCTGCGTGCTCTGCCTGCACTCCCCTGGCAGGTGGGAGCTCCCAGGGAGCCCTACCCCCCCCCGAATCCTGGGGGGGGGATGGAGGGGAGCAGTGTGTCCCCATCTCCCTTCCGCCTCCTCCCTTCCCACACGCCTCCTCCTCCCTCTCGCCTTCGCCGCCTCCTTTCAACTCTCTTCATGACAGGGGGGGAGAAATCAAAGAGGAGAGCAGTTTGGGATTTTCAATCCTTCCTCATCTGCTGTGCTGCGCGAGAGGCAAAGCCTCTGAAGGACGCTCAAGGGCACTGCATGGCACTCCCACTGCTCTCCTCCTCCTCCTGCCCCAGCCATGCGCAGGGCACGCGGTGCAGAGCAGCGTCTTCTCCCCACACTGGGTGACGGTGACACCCCGGATGGGTGACAGGGACCTGTGCTCCCCCCTTGAACGTTCTCAGGTTGTTCACTCTAATGTGATCCTGTTGCCACGTCTTTGCACCGGGGCGCAAGGAAGACTGGAATGGGTTGGGACGTTGGCACCGCGGTTTGGGTGCTGCTCAGCTCTCTGTCCCCAGGATTTGGGGATCTTGTGGGAACTGCTTGACAGTGCAGCATCCCAGCCAAAGCATCCCTGGGAAGGTTGTGGTGCTCCACAGGTGATGTTCAGCTCTTCCCATCTCCCGGTCCCTGCTTCCCAACAAAGCAATCCATCATCTCCCTTCCATCTGAGGGGCTCAGGGGGCAGATCCTCAGCATGAGGCGAGGGGCAAAGCGGTGGCCAAACCGCAGGGCAGACCTGCAGCAGCATCTTGGCTTGGGAGGCTTCACAACCGGGCCAGATCCCCTCCTTTTTCCCCCTCGGGGTTCCCCTCACCCCATCCTCACAGGGGCTGCTCCCTCCTACGGCCGCCAACCACCACAAATTCACCACACAGCATTCCCTGGCGCATTCCAAAACGCAGCATCAATAATTAAACCCAAAGCTCCGTTATCACAACAAATTAACGAAGCGCATTTCGGAAGGATTTTCCACTTTCTCCTTTCTCGTTTCTCTCCCATTACGCCTTTCAGATTATTTACTCACTCTGGGTGTGAAATCCATTCACAGACCACGAGGCTTTGGATGCACACCACGGGATGCACAGCCCCTCCCCGTGCCCATCTCAGCTCTCCCATATGTGGGGGGCAATGCTGGGGTCCCTACCCATGGGGTGCAGCCCAGCTCCCCGCCGCACCGACGCTGCCATCCTCAGATACCTCCTGCTGCTGTTCTTTTGTTTCAGACTCATTGTGTGTTTGCTTGCTCTGATGTATTTATTTATTCCCCTCCATCCCTGGCGAACTTTTCCACCCGGATCGCCTTCATTCATGAATCTCCTCCTTTCCTGTCCCTAACCAGGGCTCGATCGCATTGCAGGAGGGAAGAAGCCAGGACTCTGTTCCCTTTGTTTAAAGTCACCAGGTTAGTACCGGGGACGGGGGCCAGCACTGCGCTCCTGCCCACCCTCCTTGTCTCGTGTTCCGTGTCTGCTCCCCCCAACCCCCCCAGCAGGAAGGCATCGTGTCCCGCTGCCCACATGGAATCTGATGGAGATATCGACTCCCACCCTCTCAGCGAGGGGTGGGGGGCTTTGTGCTGGGACCATAACTCTAGGCAGAGGTGTTGCCCCTCCTCCCCCCCCCCCCCAGCACAGCCCACAGCCTGCAGGGTTTGGGCTTTCCTTGCTGGGATGGGAGGGGAGGTTTCTGCAGGGAGAAGAAGCGCAGGCTCTGCGGGGGTGATGTGAGGAGCCAGGTGCCTTCGTTGGGAGCCAGCTGTGCAAGTGTGGATGGCTTAGGAGGAACTGTGAGAGGGAAACGCGGTGGAATCTGTTCAGTAGCAACCCCTGCTGGGTCTGGGTCCTAATAATAGATTTTCTTTCTCTGGCATCTGTTGGCCTCTGATGGGCTGGGTGGTGTTTGCATCGGTTCCGGTGTCTTGGTAGAGATTTCTGCAGCTGGGTGGGGGCTGAGGGTGCACCAAAGAGCTGCTGGTAATCTCCTAAAGCAGCAGCAGCCATCAGACCCAGCCCAGGAGATGGGGGAACTGCAGGGAGCTCCTGAGCTGAGAGCCCCTTCCCCTCTGCCATGTGGGTGCACCATCCCATCCCGTGCCAACCCCATACCCTGGACCTGATGGGTTTCTGGTGCTGGTTTGAAGGGAAGGGGAGCTGCACAACTGTGGGATGTGTGAGCAGGGAGGTGCCCAAAGCTGGAGGATGCCCGGCTCAAAGTGCACCTTGTGGTCATTAAGGCTGGAAAAGAGCGCAGAGATCATCTGGTCTGTCCATCTTGTCACCACAGCTCCCGCTGTGTTGGGATGCTCTGGAGTGGGGCTGGGCAGCGCCTGGAGGTACTTCAGCATCGAGGGGTGAAGGGAAGTTCTGTGGTCTGTGGGTTCAGCATGGTCTGTGGGGTCTGATGGATAAGTAGAAACTGTGGGCTCTGTAGGGTCTGAGGGCTCTATAGGGTCTGAGGGCTCTGTAGGGTCTGAGGGCTCTGTAGGGACTGAGGGCTCTATAGGGTCTGAGGGCTCTGTAGGGACTGAGGGCTCTATAGGGTCTGAGGGCTCTGTAGGGTCTGAGGGCTCTATACGGACTGAGGGCTCTATAGGGTCTGAGGGCTCTGTAGGGACTGAGGGCTCTGTAGGTTCTGTGGGCTCTATAGGTTCTGAGGGCTCTATACGGACTGAGGGCTCTATAGGGTCTGGGTGCTCTGTAGGGACGGTGGGCTCTGTAGGTTCTGAGGGCTCTATAGGGTCTGAGGGCTCTATAGGGACTGAGGGCTCTGTAGGGACTGAGGGCTCTGTAGGTTCTGTGGGCTCTATAGGAACTGAGGGCTCTATACAGACTGAGGGCTCTGTAGGTTCTGAGGGCTCTATGGGGACTGAGGGCTCTTTCCATGGCCGCAGACGACCCTTCCCATACCCAGTTTGACCCCACCTGTGCTGTGCAGTCCCAGCAGTGACTCTTGCAATGGCACCACCATCTGTGGCTGAGCTGGGGGTTGTCTTTCCCATCTCCCTGCCTGGATGTAAAGGTGGGAAGCGATGGCTGCCCTTTGGTGCAGGCTGTTCCGGCCCCGTTAGCACATCTGCCGTCTCCTGTCTGTGTTTCTGATGCTCCAGCTTCCAGCTATCAGATCTTGTTCTGCCTTTTGTCTGAATAAGATTAAAGGGCCCCCCGCTCCCAGAAGCTGCATCCTCACAGGAGCGAGCACACAGGCAGCACTGAGGTCACCCCGTGGCTGTGTAACGATGCCCACTAATGAGCACGTCTCATGGGAAGAAAGGCAGCTTCACCCCTTCCCAAAAGCTGCACGCCCTGGCTGGGAGATGCCCAAAAAAAACAGCAGAAAGCAGACGGTCCTTTTTGTCCCACGTTGTGTCCCGTGTGGCACGGGGTCACCCTCTGTGGGGTCACCCTCTGTGGGGTCACCCCTCCCCGTGTTGCTCCCTCCATCCCACTGCTCCTTGCACAGGATGCTGGAGCAGCCCACACACTCGCTCCCCATCACAGCTCCCCCCAAAGAGGAATCATTCACAGAGTCAACGGCTTTTTAATATCTCCGTGCTTTGAGTCAATTTCCAGTGCACTCGTTTGCCTTTTAATTAAAATTATTGCTTCTCCCTCGCATGCATTTCCCTCCTGCTTCTCCAACCTGCAGCTTTCCCAGTTCCCCAGCGCTGGATGCTCTTTCCAACTGCTGGCTGCTCCTGGGCTGGAGCTGCTCCGCTGCCCCTGCTCACTGCTGGCAGAGGAGATGCTCTGCCTTCTGCATGAGCAAAGCACAGGGATAGCAGGAGCAGGCCATGCAGAGCTGGGTGCTTTCCCTCCAGCCCTGCTTAGTTGGGCTGGTGGAGTTCGGAACCCGCTTGCAGCTGTTTGGATGCAACCCATTGCTGCCAGCTTGGGATGGAGCAATCCTGCAGCCCGGGGCAGTGCCCTTTCCCCACCCACTGCTGAGAACCCTGAGCCTCCAGGAGCAGCCCCAGAGCACAGCCTGGCTGATGGGGGATCTGGTGGGATGGGGGTCCTGGAGCCGCCCCTCCAGCCGAGCTGGGAGCGCCGTGGCCCCGCTCCCTGTGCACCGTCTGCAGCTCAGCACTGACAGGTGCCGTGCTGACGAGCTGCAGACTTGTCAGTGCCGGTGATGCACCTATAATTACTGTCTGATGTGCCGGAATTAGACCGGGAGCCGAGCAGTTTGATGCAGACGTGAGTGTCCTTGGCTGCCAGCGGGCAGATGGAGAAACGCAAGGCTGCGGGCAGAGCCCACCCAGGGGCTGGGACTGCTGGGGGGCTGCATCCCACCCCTTGGGCTTGGATCCTGGGGAAACTCCCCGGGCTGGGGCACAAACCCAGACCCCATTGCCTTGGCTGAGACTCGCTGTAGGGCAGAGCACAGTGTGCCAAGAGCCAACAAATGGGAATGATTCAGAATCATTTAGCGGCTTCTGCTCGGGAAGAGAGAGACCAGGACCTCAATTAAGCTATTTGTAAATTGTTAATTTAAACTTTTCACTCAGATGCCTTAAATTGTTCCCTCCCGCAGTTTACAAATGGGTAAAGAGAGCAGAAATAGAAGTGGAGCAGTGGGGAGATGCCATTTAGTTCTCGTTTTCGGCAGCGGTAATAGCACTGTAACTAACAGCACTCCGGCTTAAATCACTGCCAACGATGGCACTCCGTAGGGACGGGGCAGGGGGAGGTGTGCGGGACCCTGAGGGGCCCACAGGCACTGAGGATATGGGACACGGAGCTGCCAACCCTCCGTGTGCTGCTGTGTCACTTCGGTCCCTCCGCTGGGCCCCTTCTTTCCCAGGGAAGGACAAACGCTCTCCTGTTGCGGCGATAAGATCGCTCTCGCTGTGCTGGCAGCGTGTCACATCCCATGTCACCACCACCGCGTGGCCACCGACGGCTGCAGGCACCGAGTGCCACCGAGCACGTGGTGTGCGACATGTGTCCGAGTGTCCCTGGGAGCGGGGATGTGCCACAGCCCCGGGGCTGCTCTCGGATGGGGACTGAAAAACGAGGAAGGTGGAGGCAGCAAAGGGCGCATCTCCTGTGCCTCCACCCCCATCCTCATCCTCATCCCCACCAGAGCTGGGGCTCGGCTCGTCGCTCCCGTCTCGCAGAGCAGGGTTGGCAGCATCTGTGCTCAGCAAACTGAGCAAAGGAGCCGCGCCGCAGGGTTTGGTGCCGAGCCACCGCGCCGGCTGGGAGCTGCGCCGCAGGAGGCAGCAGGACGGGGCCGAGCTCCTGCTCGCCGCTTCCCCAGGTGGCTCTGACTGCTGAGAACAGCTTGGGCTCTGCCAGCAGAGCTGTGCACAACGGGGCCCGTGGGAGGCTGCACCCTCCTGGTGCCAAATCCTCCCTGAGCCCCACCTGGCAGCGCTTGGCAGATCCCGGCGCCCATCGGTGCGCCCGTGGCAGCGCAGTGCCAGCCCTGCACTTGTTATCAGCAGTGCAGCCCCACGGATCCGCTCCTTTGGGGATGCGGAGCCACCTCAGAGCCCCCTGTTCTCAGTGGGGTTGAAGGAGTATTTATTTCTCAAGGACTTATCAGCTATCAGCTGGCTGAGTTTAATAAGAAATGACGCTCCCCGGCCCTTCAGCTGTGAGAACGCGTTTAGCCATGTGATGTCAAGAGGTCTCCGATGGATTTTTATCTTTATTCTTTTTCTCTTCTCCTTAATCTGGCTTCCTCCCCGTTTCTGAGAGCGGCAGACATGACACATCTGCTGATATGATGCCTCCAAAAAAGAAAAAGGCATTTCTGCCCCTTGAGCACCCGCCTGCCCCATGGGCTGGGTGAATTCTGGACATGTGGTCAGTCCCCACAGCTGGGAACATTTGTCTCTCTGGTTTGGGCAGAGCTCCTGCCCTCACGTGGGCTTTTCTGGCAGTTTTGGAGCATTGCTGTGCGCTGAGCTTCAATTCTGTCTGTGCACTAGGAAGGGAATTCAGACAGGGGAAAGGGATTCCCAGTGGGATGCGGAGCTCTCATTGCCCACCACGTCCCTCGCCCCGCTGAGCCATTCTGTTGTGCTGAGGAATGAACAGATGAGGGCCGTCCACCTCCACCCACCCATCCATCCATCCGTCTGTCTGCCCATACAGCCTGTTTGCTCCAGGGAAAAGCTTGAGCCTCTCATTCACCCCAGCAATGGGTCACATCCTCTCCCGTGGGCAGAAATGTCGCTCCACAACCCAGCACAGAGCGCAGGCAGTGCTGAGCAAAGGCCAGGCATCAAACTGCCTGCAGCTTTTCTCATTGTTTATTGCAAGGCTTTCAGTGCGGCTCCCTGCTGGTTAACCCTTCTTTGCTGACGGATGGGGGCAAGTCCCACTTCTCCTCTAGCACTGGAGCACTCGCTCAGCACCCCATATCTGGTCACTGCATGACACACAATAAGCCCACTGTGCTGGGCGTGTTGGGCACCGCATGCACGAATATTGCTGGATAGACTTCGAGCTCAGTGCCGCCGTTGTGCTGCGTGTCAGCAGACACAAAGCTGTGCTGTCTCACTCCCAGCGAGGGGTGAAAGGGGCTGCAGTGCCCGAGGAGCGCTGCGCTGTTCGTGCCACGGCCAGCAGTGCCACAGCAGAGCAGGGCTTCATTGTGCCGGGGCTGTGCGTGGGCATTGTGAGGAGCAGGCGTGGGTCTGCAGAGCAGAAAGATGGCAGGGACCAGGACGGGGAGCACAGGGAGCCACGATCCAGACCCTTTTGTAGCAGACCCCTTTGCATCCAGACCCCATTGCACTCAGACCACATTGCACCCAGATCCCATTGCATTCAGGCCCCTTTGCATCCAGACCCATTGCACCCAGACCACATTGCACCCAGATCCCATTGCATTCAGGCCCCTTTGCATCCAGACCCATTGCACCCAGATCCCATTGCATTCATGCCCCTTTGCATCCAGACCCCATTGCACCCAGACCCCATTGCACCCAGATCCCATTGCATTCAGGCCCCTTTGCATCCAGACCCATTGCACCCAGACCACATTGCACCCAGATCCCATTGCATTCAGGCCCCTTTGCATCCAGACCCCATTGCACCCAGACCCCATTGCACCCAGACCCCATTGCACCCAGATCCCATTGCATTCAGGCCCCTTTGCATCCAGACCCCTTTGCACCCAGACCTCACTGCCCCTGGTCCCCACTGCACCCTGACCCCTCTCCACCCAGACCCTGTTATGATCAGACCCCACTGCTCCCAGACTCCACTGCACACAGACCCCGCTGTACTCAGACCCCATTGCACCTGGTCCCCACTCCTCCCAACCCCAGTGGCTGCTGCAGTGCTCACATCTGTCCCTTGTCCCCATCCAGGTGCTGGTGGCAGCTCCTGGGAGAGCCTCTGATTGCAAATCTGTGTCTGGCATCGCATGTGCAAATGCAGGCACCTCGCCTCGAGGTGTGAGCTGCTTTTACCAGCCTCCCCCTGGGAGCTGCCTTGCTGCATGCAGCTGCTCACAGCCCCACTGAGGCTGAGGTGTCACGCAGCCATAGGCTTTTTGTGCACACAACACCTCATGCCACCACACTGCCAGCTCAGGGTTGTGCTGCAGAGAAATCGTGGCTTTGGGGAGTCCCCAAGTGGGGAACTTTGGGTTTCAGATGGGGCACCCAGCCTCTCTGCATGCAGCCCCTTCTGAGCAGCTCTCCAGCTGCACTAATGCTTATTTGCTTCTCATTAGCAGAGCAATCAGAATTCAAAGGTCACCTCTTCCTCTGGCCCTCCCTGCAGCACGGCTGTGGGTGCAAGCCAGGATTCAGGGATCAGTGGGAAGAACAATTAATCCTTACTGCAAGCAGTGACCATGTTTGCCTTTCCAGCACAGCGTCCTCCCATCTCTGCACCCTCCTGGTGCCCCCACACCTTCAGCTTTGTGTCTCTGCACTGTGTCCAGGACGCTTCCCCTTAGGGAGGGGGCAACAGGACCCCTTGGGATGGAGGCAATGTGGGGTATCTCATCCCAGAGGCTGGGATTCTCCCACCTGGTTGTGCCAAGGCTCTGGGCGGTGCTGCACCCCCTGTTCACACCTCATTTCCCCATCTGCAAAATGGGATAAAACCCCACTTTGTGTCTTTGGTGGAGGGTTTCCTGGATGCTGTAGCCCCCAGCAGCTGGTTTTGCCTCTTGGGTTGTGTGGGACGAGCTTTGAAGGCATGAGAAATTATAAGTTCATGACAGCCTTTGGGATACTGAAATGCACCAGGAGCGATGGGGAGAAACACTGGGAACGGGGGAAGGAGGAAAAAGGGTGAGTTTGGAAAGCAGCTTCTATGCCCTGGAAAAGCCATGAGATGGGAAGAAAGGAGGGAGCAGCTGAGGGAGATGCTGCCCAGCTCTGGTCCCATGTGCACATCTGCTGGCTGCCACATCCCCCCCAAGTCCCCGCTGTGGAGGTCGGGAGCAGTCCCACATACCGTGGCTGCCCAGGGGCTGTGCAGAACACAGCTGTGTGGCAGTGGGCAGCAGCTTGGGGTTGGTTTCCATGGGCTGATCCTCACGGTGCCCACGGGTGGGTGTCAGATCCGTGCCAGGCGGGCTGCTGGCGGCAGTGCTGAGGGCAAAGTGTTTGCTGCTGGATGCTTCGTGCTCTGGCAGGTGGAGAAGGAGGCTTTGGGGAACGGGTGGTGCTGGAGCTGCCTGGGGGCTGCAGGGCTCTGCTTTTAATCACCGGTAATCGGTGTTCGTGTGCTGCTCGGCGGCTGCTGGGGGCTCTGCTGGTGTCCCCCCGTGCAGACCCTGCGAGCAGGGAGGGGCATCCCATGGGCTGACGGCGTCGGCGCTGTGCACGGATGAGCAGTGGCTGCTGGCTGCAGCCCATGTGATGCATGTGAGGGGGCACGCTGACATTTCGAGAGGAAAAAAAAAAAAATAACAAAAAATAATACCCAGAGACCCACGGGGAGCTTTGAAGTGCCTGAGCCAGAAAAGAGAGCAAGAGAGACAGACAGACAGACAGACAGACATCAGTACGGAGAAGAGGAACCGAGTCGGGCAGGGGGGCAAATTCTCGGGGCAGGAGAGAGGATGTGAGCGCAGCGCTGGCACGGAGCCGGGAAGGATGCGATGGCCGCTGGCACCGAAAGCGGAGCAGCGATTTTTAGCCACCGAAATGGAGCGGGGACGGCAGCGGGGAGCGGCGGGGACGGCAGCGTGGTGGCAGCTGAGCGCTGTGCGGGATCGGTGACACCGCGGCGGTTCCTCTCCATCGCGCCGATGTGACGCGGCGGTGCCGAGCGGTGGCTGCGCGGTGCTGCTCGAGGTCAGTGCCGTGGACGGGGTTTGGTGAGAGCGCAACCCGCTGCTCTCCTTCTCTGCGTGCGCGTTTCGTAATGAGCCGCTCCTGTATTTAATTAACGCGAGCAGCTAACGCGAGCCTCCCTAGATTTAACCTGACAGAGACGACGTGTTGCTTGAAATGCCGAGCGATTAGTAAAAGCGGGTTTGATTCGCTTTAAACATATGCCGTACGATGCATGTGTTTGTCGCACAGATTTTGGAGCCGTCTCCCGGTTCCTCCCTGCCCGGGTGTCACCATGCTTCCTCGCTGGGCGAAGCATCCCTCGGGCGCTTCCCCTCGGCTGCGGGAGCAGAACAGAGCCTCGGAGCCCGGGGACCGCAGGCTGACATCGCTGCTCGTGGGTACGGATTGGGGACGTGGGGGCGGGGGGGGTGTTGTGTGCCCGGAGGCGATGCTGGGATGGGCCGGGCGGGATGCTGGGTGCTGCAGGCAGCTGCTGTGCCCTCCTTTTGCTTGACTACACTGCGATGTTTGGACAGCTGCGGGCAGGCGCTGGTGGAAGGGTTCGGAGGGATGCGGCGCTGCTCCGGGTTGGGGATGGAGGAGGAATGGGTGGCGTCTGCTGCGGGATGTGGGGATGCTCCTGGGGGGGGACGTTGCGGTGCCTTCATCCCGTGGCTGGACGTGGTGTGCCGTGCATCTGGGGAGCCCCGTGGGGACCTCTGGCAGCAGGACGTGGCCCGGCTGTGTCCCTCCGTGTGCCCAGGGCTCTGTTCTGGCACAGCTGCCCCGGTTATTCAGATGATGGGTGCGCTTTCTGGCATCTAGAAGGCTTTAGGCATAGATCTGTGTGTTTTTCCCAGCCTTTTTGACTCGTAGCTCGCTGTGACTAACCGGGCTGGCAGAGCAGTCTGTGACCAACCACCTACGTGCTACCTGCATGCTTATAAATAGGGGCTGTCCTCCCCTCCCCGTCTGGAGCATTGCTCCCAAGCCCCTCCATAACACAGAAATAGCTTCCCCAGCATCCTCCCCCCCATCACCCCAGCTCTGTGCAAAGCAGCACAGGATCCCCAAATGCCCATTTCCCACGTGATGCTCTGGGCACGGCTGGGCTCCAGGCTGCCAGCACTGATCACAGCAGGAGTCAACTCCTCGAAGGAGCTGCGTGCCCTTGTGCCAGTGCAGGAGCTGTGCCAGGCTCTTGTCCCCCCATTTACCCCCCCCCACCCCCCCCAGGCTCTGCTCCCAGCCTCTCAGGCAAGGACTGGGGGAGCTTTGGGTTTGATTTGAGTTTTTCCCCTTTGTGGCACCATCCAGGGCTCTGCTTCCCTGCAGGAAAGCAGGAGGGGCACCTTCCCACCTCCCCCCCCCCACCTTGCTCCCGCTGTGCTCTTCCAGATGGATTTGCTTTTGATGAGGTGTAGCGTGCCATCGAAGCTCCTGTCAGGCAGCTCCGGCCTCCCATCAGTGAGCGAGCAGTTAGCATGACTGCACTAATGGCAGCAGATTAGAGGAAGTGATTAACTTGCCTGAAAAACTGCACTGAGTGCATTCTGCACAACCCCAGGGCTGGTGCAGTGCAAGGCCCCGCTCCCCTTCACAGGGGCTTTATCCCATCATTTTGCTTCCCTCTACAGCAACCTGTTGCATTTCTTTTCCACCTTTGGCTGCAAGCTCTCTGGTCAAATCCTGCCCCTCTACTTCCAAGCTGGAATGACAATGCTGCCCTTCCCATCTGCGGGACAAGGGTGCATCCCCATGCAGCAGAGCACCCTGCTCTTGGCTACCACCCAGCGCAGGGGGGTCCTGCAGCCATCCTGCAGCACTGGGATGGGTGACACCAGGCACAGCCATGTTCTGGAGCTGCCACCTCTCTGCTACCCGTGTGCTGTTGTGCTGTTGATCCTCATTTCTGCTGTCACCAAAGCAATCAAGGTGGCCTTGCTCTGCTCAGCGACTTCGCTCGGTGTCTCATTAGAGGAAGGAGTGGTTCTGTTGGGAATTGATTTTTGATCTCGTTGTGTTTCCCTCCGGCCCCTTCTCCCCCCTGCCTCGTTCCTCTGCCTGCCTCCAAAGCCACTCACCTGCCAGCAAGGAACCACCCCAAACCCTGACCAGGGGGAGATCTTGCATCTCCCACTGATTCCTTATGGGGAGCACAGCTTCTCTGTAGGTCTGCTCCGAGCAGCCCCTGCTGTTTGGCATTCCCTCCTTCCTCCTTTTCCCTTTTTTCTTCTGTACCTAAAAGCCAATTAACTGCTGGGAAAGGGGGGTGCTGGGCAGGAGGGTAGGGATGTGGTGGTGCCAGGTGGGGCACAGATGGGGTGGGAGCTGTGTGCCTTACCCTTGCCCTCATTTTGGGGTCATTTCCCTCCAACCAGCTGGGCTGTTTCCTTCCCTCCTATTTGCAGCAGGACCCCGGCCCCCCGTTCCCCACCTCCTGCTCTGCTCTGGCCTAAGAGGAAGCATCGATTTGGTGTCTTGAGGGGCAGTTTATCGCTTTCCTGATGCCTGATAGATTGGAATTGATTTCCAGAGCAATTTGCCTGAGCAGCTGAAGTCAGAGTGGTGGGACCCATGCTGCAGCACTCCTGCAGTGGTAGAGATGCAAAAGGGTGATGGAGACGGCAGCTCTGCAGGGTTTTGCGTGCTCAGGTCCTTCGCAACCTCAGGTTCATCCCCGTGCTGTCTCTCCCCAGGCTGTGCATGGGATCTCTGTGTGGAGAAGGGGTTTGGCAGCTCTTTGCTGCACGACGCAGTGAGTCACTGCCCCACGCCTGGCTCAGCACAGTGGTGGGAGTGAGACAGAGCTGCCGGGTGCTGAGAAGCTCGGGGTCCTTTCAGGAGATGTGCATCCAAACCAAGTGGCTCTGCTTGTGCTTTCCCCTTTCTCCCACCTGGGTTTGTCCCCTCCACATCTCTGTATCTTGCTGGCAGCCGGACCCACGTGCTCTGCATCTGCCCCCTTTGGATTGGGCCATTCCCTCTTCAGTCCTATGCCTCAGTTTCCCCCTCAGATGTGAGCCTGAGGACATCCCCCAGGCTGCAATCTGGCTGCAGCCACATGGGCTCATCCCATCCTCGCTGCACTGCCTGGATCTGAGAGAGGAGACCACCACACACTGTGTGTTTGTGCCGTGACAGCCCCCCCCACCCCTGCTGTATTTTAATCCAGTTCCTGAGCTGCTGGCATCTCCCCCAGCCACAGTGCTGTGCCTCCCCACTTCCCCAGGCAGCGCTGCTCAGGGGATGCCGCCAGCTCTGGCCCGCTGCCAGGGGTCAGGGAGGAAGCTGGCAGCAGAGGGAAGCTTTGCCCAGCTCTGCTGGCCGTGACTCATCCTCCTGCATCGCGCATCCTCTGTGAGCTCACCCTCTGTGCTCATTTTCCCCCTCCACCAAAGCAAAGCAGCTCCGTGAGGAGCGCTGGGACGAGGATGGGAGCAGCTCGAGGGGAGATGCTGAGCCAACGAGAGAGCGCAGGAAAGAGGAGGGCTGGGAGGGGGGCTGTGGACAGGGCTGGGGGCTGCAGGGGGCTGTGTGCCCATAGCCCAACTCGCGGCCCTGATGATGGATGTGTTGGTGCTGCTGGTGCCCAGCACGAAGCTCGTGGCTGGGGGAGCGGGGTGCGCTCGCTTCCCATCTCTGTGTGTGCGTGTGGGTGTGATGACACCCAGCGGGGTGGGAAGGAGCTGCTGCTTTTCATGGGGCCGGGCCAGATGGGCTCTCTCCTTCAGCTCAGGGTTTGAGACATGGGAATTGAGCCGCCCGTGTCCCCGCTTCCAGAGCAAAGTGCTGCGTGCCAGCACAGGGCTGGGTGCCAGATGCCTGAGATGGGGCAGGGCTGCCACCAGCGTACCCCTACGTGTCCGGATGGATCCTGTGCTGCTTCCTGGCTTCTTGGCAGCTGCGGTGGCCAGGGCGCATCATGGCTGGGGACAGGCAGGGCTGGGTCTGCAGGGACACATCCGGCACTGTGGGCACCGAGCGCTGCCAGCCCGTGGGGTGTCCTGGCATGGTCCCAGTGGAGTGGGGCTGGGAACTTCCCAATGAAGCGATCAGTGGTGGGTGTTTTGTCTCCCTTGGATCCTCTTTAATGGAGAGAGAAAGGCCCCGTGTTGTGGAGGGGACGCCTGGGGATGGGGGGGTGGCATTACCACCGCTGGGACAGCTGTGCCACGGGCAGGGGTTGTATTGGGGTGGGCACTCTCTGCCCCACGCTGGGTCTCCATCAACCCAGGAGTGAGCAGATCACATGGAAGCTTTCAGCACAGCCGTCCGTGAGCTTTCACTCCTCATATTGCTCTGCACGAGGCTGCTGGGAGGCACGGGGAGGGCATGCTGTGTTCCTGCTGTGATGTTCATGTGCTGGGACAGCCCCACCGAGCGGTGCCGCATGGGCATAGAGAACCCTCGTCTCACGCTTTGGCACTGGGTGAGCTGCTGCCAAGCCCCCCCTGCAGCCCCCAGCCATTCAGAGGTGTTCCCAGCAGGCACGGCTTTATTAGCTGGGGCTGAGGCCAAACTGGGACCAAGGGTTGCTGTGGGGAGGTGTCCCTTCTGACAGCAAAATGCCAGGCAGGGAATGACTGCTGGAGAGAAGCCAGAGTGTGTCCAGGACAGAGCTGTGCCCCGAGCTTCGCGCTTCGTGGGACACCAGCACCCAGTGTCACACCTTGGCTGTGTTCACCAGGTCCCATAGCACAGCTCACCTTACCACCACAGCCCCATCCTAACACAACTGCTTGGCTGAGCACAGCACAGTCCGTCCATCTGTCCGTCCCCCCTCCTCCCCCCTATAGATCCTGCCTCAAATCAAGCTGAGCACATCCCAACGAGCATCACCTCCCACTGCCCTTCCCCTATGGCTGCATCCCAGTGCCTTGCAGCAGCCTGGCAGAGAAGGGGTTACTGCAGCACGGGGCTCTCCAGGCCGTGTCCTCACGTGCTGCACACAGCAGCAGTTTGCAGCTCAGCGGCTGCGGCGTTTCGGGGAAGGCGAGCGCATCTCCCAGCTGCCCTAATGGCCGGGTGTGGGGAGCTGCATAGCTCCAAGGGCTTCTATTCTTCTGCCTCCCTTTCTCCCCAAACGTAATCTCTCCTTCCCCTCCCCTCTCCCCGTTTGGTACAATTGCTTGCTCGGACTATTTTTCATGCTCTGCTAACTGTCACGGCTTTCACGGCCCGCGTGAGCTCGGCTGCTTCATGAAGATTTATGAAACTGCAGTAATAAACTGTGTTTGAAAGATCCTCTTTCTGATAAACCCCCGCCACGCTGCGGGCGGGGGGGGATCGGGGCGGACCACCCTGCTGGATGCCCACCCCGGTGTGACTCTGACGGGGTACAGGGCAGGATTTGGGGCTCCTCTCCCACCCACGGCACCCGGTAAGGAGGATGGATGGACGGTCCCTGCTGCCCGGAGGGGGATTTCCAGGATTTCCCATTGGATTCCGGCTGCTGTGGGAGCACACCTGGAGGATGCTCATCCCATCCCACTGATGGAATCAAAGGGGTGAAGTGGGGAAGGGTGCAGCATCTCCTCTTTCGGGATGCCTGCTCGTGTTCTTGCTGGAGCCCAGTGAGGAGTTCAGGAGCGGATGCAGCGCAGCCAGAGGTGGAAGAGCCCCCGTCGGTTCCCGGCTCTGCTCTGACCCGGTGCTGATTGTGCAGGGCTTTTCAAATCATCCTCTTTAGCAGTCGCAGAGAGACAGCGAGCTGGCGCGTTCCGCTCCCGGAGCGTGTAATCAGGGAGCAGGGAGCTGCATGCTGATGTGAGGCTCAGCACCGGGGGTGGGAAAGAGTCAGGAGGGTGGCTGGGATGGGTGCTGGGTTCTGGGTTCTGGATGCTCGGTTCTGAGTGTTGGGTTCTGGGTGCTCGATTCTGGAAGCTGAGTTTTGGATGCTGGGTTCTGGACGCTCGATTCTGGGTGCTGGGTTCTGGGTGCTGTTCTGGAAGTTGAGTTCTGGATGCTGGGTTCTGGATGCTTGATTCTGGGTGCTGGGTTCTGGGTGCTGAGTTCTGGATGCTGGGTTCTGGATGCTCGATTCTGGGTGCTGGGTTCTGGGTGCTGAGTTCTGGATGCTGAGTTCTGGATGCTGGGTTCTGGATGCTCGATTCTGGGTGCTGTGTTCTGGATGCTGGGTGTGGGTGGTGGGTTCTGGGTGCTGGGTTCTGGGTGATGGATTCTGGGTGATGGATTCTGGGTGTTGGGTTTTGGATACTGGGTTCTGGGTGATGGATTCTGGGTGTTGGGTTTTGGATACTGGGTTCTGGATGCTGGGTTCTGGATGCTCAATTCTGGGCACTGGGTTCTGGATACAGGGTTCTGGATTCTGGATGCTGAGTTCTGAATGCTGGGTTCTGGATACAGGGTTCTGGATTCTGGGTGCTGAGTGTTGGGTTCTTGATGCTGAGTTCTGGGTTCTGAGTTCTGGCTGTTGGGTTCTGGATTCTGGGTGCTGAGTTCTGGATACTGAGTTTTGGGTTCAGCCCCTGCATATCTCCATTGCTCTGCCCCCCAGACAAGCACTTTGTGACCAGCTGAGGGCAGGAGGGCTGTGCAGCCCCATAGCACACCCACAGTGAGCAGCGTGATTTGGGGGCTGTCACACAACGGGAGAGATGCACACAGGTAGTGCCAAACCCAGCGGTCACCTCCATGGTGACATCATCGATCCATCCATGGGCATTTTGCACACCATCACCGTGCCAGGGTGACACGGGGACTGGGCTGAGCGTGGTGGGATGGATCGGGATTGCAGTGCTTGCTCAGATTCTGTTGTCATGCAAGGAAGGGTGTCCCAAGGCTTTGGTGTCCCAGGGCTTTGGTGTCCCCAAGGCTTTGGTGTCCCCAAGGCTTTGGTGTCCCAAGGCTTTGGTGTCCCAGGGCTTTGGTGTCCAAGGCTTTGGTGTCCCAGGGCTTTGGTGTCCAGGGCTTTGGTGTCCCAAGGCTTTGGTGTCCAAGGCTTTGGTGTCCCAGGGCTTTGGTGTCCCCAAGGCTTTGGTGTCCATGGTTTTGCTGTCCCAAGGCTTTGGTGTCCCCAAGGCTTTGGTGTCCCAGGGCTTTGGTGTCCCCAAGGCTTTGGTGTCCAGGGCTTTGCTTTCCCAAGGCTTTGGTGTCCCCAAGGCTTTGGTGTCTGGGGCTTTGCTGTCCCAAGGCTTTGGTGTCCCAGGGCTTTGGTGTCCAGGGCTTTGCTGTCCCAAGGCTTTGGTGTCCCAAGGCTTTGGTGTCCAGGACTTTAGTGTCCCCAAGGCTTCTGCTGGGGGCTGCACTGATGCCATCACCTGCTGTTTATCTTGCTCCACAGCTTCTGCTCTGAACAGTTTTTCTTGTATTCCCACAATCACCCAACTCACAGCAAACCCCTCTGTATGACCTTGAGCAGCCGAGTGGCGTCGGCAGCGCAGACAAAAATCCTGTCCCACATTAATAACACAATCACTCGTTATAAAGCTGATATGTTGGGCTGATAAATAATTAAGGGAAAAGGAAAAGCTCTCTATGATTTGCTTAGCGGGAAGGAAGGGGGAAAAGGAAGGAGATGAATAATGAATCAAGGTTAAACGGGAGTGAAAGGAAAGCCTTACGGTGGTGAATTCCCTCAGCAGGAGTGCTGCAGGTTGCCAAACATTTGGAGCTGGTGGTTGTGGGGTGACGTGGGCCGGGCAGCATGAGGTCCCTGAGCTCATCAGCAGCGCTGGGACGGATGGGGCTGAGTGCCACGGGGTTGGGCACTCCACACTCACTGTGTTGGTGATGGGTTTTGGCAGCACGCAGGGACTTCCAGGCATGAGTTACACTCGTGGTGTGTGAGCAGTCGGCACGGCTTCCCTGGGAATTAAAGTCATGGTGTGATGCTGATGAATGGCTGTGGTGGTGAAGGGATGAGCGCTGCCAGCACCCACTGACCGGGGTTGAGCTCTGCGAGGGCTGGAATAGCTTTGGGGGGGTCCCCGGCCACAGGCAGCAGCACAGTGCAGCACTGATGGGACGATGCAAGCCTCCCCAACCCACCTTTCATTTTCTTTTTTGGTCTGTCCGTGTGTCTGTGTCCCTCTGTCTGTCTGTGCCGCGGGGCGGTGCGCCCGGCTCGTGTGTCTCGTCTGTGCCGTTTTGGTGCCTTAGCGCTGTTCATTCCATGTTTTAGCCCAAATGTTGGGGTCTTGGTAGCACCTCGGCCCCTCTGTCCCTCCCGTAGCCCCCAGCCCTTCCTGACCCCCCCCCCCCACCACCACCACCATCACAGGGAGACGAAACCCTGCACCCCTCCCACCCCCACCGCTTGCATCCCACCAAACGATGACCCCACACCCGGCCGGACTCAGCCACATTTAACACCACCCCGTGCCCCGTCCCCACACCACAGCACCCCAAACCCACCAGGGGGCCTCCCCTCACCCCGTTCTGCTCTCCCTCCCCGTGCAGATCCCGACAGGACCAGCGCCCACATGATCTCGGCCGACGATGCCGAGTACCCGCGGGAGTACCGCACTTTGGGCAACGGCACACGGCGCTTCTCCAACGTAGGGTTGGTGCACACCTCGGAGCGCCGGCACACCGTCATCGCCGCCCAGAGCCTCGAGGCCCTCACCGGCCTCCAGAAGTCGGAGATGGAACGCAAACGGGACGCCTTCATGGACCACCTGAAGAATAAATACCCGCAGCACGCGCTGGCGCTGCGCGGGCAGCAGGAGCGCATGCGGGATCAGGTAAGGGGTGTATGATTGGGGGAGGGGGGGGGAACAGGACCCCCTCATTTGGGGAAGTGTGGGGGGGTCGTAGGGGGCATGGCATGGGCAGGAGCAGCCCTTCTCGCACAGGCTGGGGGTCTCCAAGTAGATTTTTTCCTTGGCTGAGATGAAAGCAGTGTCTCCGCGCATGCAGGTGGAGGGGTGGGTGTGCCAGTCATGAGGTGCGTGGCTTCACTCTGCTAAAGATGGGGGGGGTTTGACATAGTGGGGACCCCTATCCTGCTCTCTGCAGCTTCCTGGTGCTCAGCCATGGGCAGACCTGACCTGAGAGGGATGGGGATGCTCAGAGCCAGGGCGATGTGGGGCACCTCCTGGGGGAGGGGTCTCCCACTGCTGCCTGGGTGAGGGCTGGGAAGGGCAGGGCTGTGAGGCAGCGAGGGGCTGAGGCTCCCTCACAGTGCTGTGCAGGGCAGGGGCTGCACGTGGGTCAGGTGCTCTCAGAGCTCAGGGTTCCCTGTGTTTGGTGTTCCCACAGTTCAGTGCTGTCAGGTTCGGTGCCCACATCCCTGCAGGGATGTCCCTTGGCTGTGCATTCCCAGGGACTCCATTCTCCCCCAGGGCCCAAAGGTGGGGGGATCTGCAGAAGGGACACCTGATTTCATGCCCCCACGGTGTGGCAATGGGGAAGAGTGACCCCCCCAGCCTGGAGTCTGCTGGAGCAGCCATACGTTCCTACCAAAACTATCACTTATATGCAAAAAAAGCACAGGGGAGGGCGAGCACGGAGCAGCTGCAGGAAGAAATCCTATATCATCTCCAACTAGACACCTCCCCGTGGGGTGAAGGCAACAGCTCCCAGACTCAGCAGAAAGAAATAGAGAAAGAAATCAAGCTGTATAAGGAAACGCAGCTGCTCCCACGCTGCAGCCCCTATCCTGGCTTTGTGGGGCTGGGATGGCAGCACTGGGGGGTCCCACAGTGCAACCCCTCTCCATGCAAAAAGGTCGTTGGCTCAGGGCTGGATGCAAAGGGGAGCAGTGCAGCCCTGCAGTGCGTTGCAGCCTCCAGCTGTTGGCAGAGGTTGCAATGAGGTGAGGGCTGCGAGAGTTTCCTTGCAGCAAAGTGCACCTTGCTCCTCTCTCTCCCTGCAGAAGCGATGCTGGGTGCTGGTGCAACCTGAGCAGGGTGTGCACGAGGTGCAAGGTGTGCCCCCACCCCTTCTGCTCTGCAGCAATGTTTGCCATTTACCTCTCAGTAAATAATCAGGAATCTTCCCCTCGTTATTACAGTGGTTTAAAGACTTTTTTTCTTTAGGCAGCAGCTGGGAAAAGCAAATCTGCCCGGTGTTGGCTCAAGGTTGGGAGGCTTTAGAGGATTTTAGAAAGCGAATGGGAAACTTTGGGATTTGGAGCATCCTCTGTGCTTGGGAATTGCTGTGGGGCTGAGGGCCGCGCATTTCCAGCAAGATGGGAGGTTGAGAATAAAAACAGTGGGAACCTGGGTGTAAACCTTTAGATGACATCGTGTTACAGCACTGAAATGAGCAGAGTGCTGCCCTGTAATCGAACCATCACCCATGGAGCACTGCAGAGGGGTCCAAGGTGGCAGCTGCTGTAAAACCCACATAGGAAAACGTGTTCGATGGGTACGGTAACAGCAGGGGGTGGGAGATGTGCAGATCTGCAGCTGTGCTGCTTCACTTTGGAACCGATAACCCCCAACCAGCACAGATGCATGCATCCTCAGCTCTCCCCCATGCACCATCCCCCCCTCCCCTCCTCTCCCCCGCCGGGGGTCCCGGTTCGCACACAGCCCTGCAGCTGCGGGGTCTTTTGGAGAGCAAAAATCGTAGCAGAGGGAAACGAACGGCAGCAGCGCTGCGATGGGTGCAGGGGGGTGGGGAGGAGGGGGGAAGTGGGGGGGTTACAAGCACGGCTGCGCGTGCATGAGCGCGCGTGCATGCATGCCTGCGTGTGCGCGCAGCCCCACGCGCGCGTGCGTTTGCGTGCGTGCGTGCGCACAGGTGTGGGCACACGTGTGTGTGTGTGTATGTGTGTGTTCGTGGGCGCGCCTCCACGTGCACGCGCGCTCCTCCTCCGCCGGGAGCGCGCACCGCCGCGTGGCGGCCCCGCGACAGGTGGAGTCGCGGTTGTCATGGAAACCGCACCCCGCGGGAGGGGCGGGCGGCGGGGCCGGAGCGGAGGCCGCAGCGGCGGCGGAGGAGGAGGCGGTGGCGGCGGTCGCTGCTCCGCGCAGCGCTGCGCTCCCGGGCCCCGCCCGCCCCCGGGCCGCGCTGCGACGCGGAGAGGAACGGAGGCGGTCGGGGCTGAGCGGAGCGGGCGCACCTGGTGCAGGTACCGAGGGGGTGATGTCTGTCTGTCCGTCCGTCCGTCCGTTCTCCCATTCCTTCCCCCCAGCGACTCCCGGTATCCCTTCCCTATATCCTCTCCTTCCCCCATCCCGCTCCGTTCCGCTCACCTCCGCCTTTCCCGGTGCCCCCCCCCCCCATGTGTCCCCCACCTGCATTCTTTCCACCTCCATCCTTCTCCCCTCCATCTTTCTACCCCTCCGCCCCCCATCCCGCTCTGCTTCACCCATCTACTCTCTTTCCCCGGTGCCCCCCCCGTTCCTCCCGACCCTCTCATGTCGTCCCGTCTCCCCCCTCCCCCCCGCGCTGTACCCCCGTCCCGGTGCGCGGAGCCTCGCAGCTCCGCACCGATCGCCCCCGGCTCCGCTCGGTCTCCGGAGGGCGAACGCTGCGGGCGCTGCAGTGGCGGAGGAGCGGCCGAGGAGCAGCGCACGGTGCGGCCCCGCGGGCTCTGCGCGTTCCTCTTCGGTTCGTTCAAGGAAGGGGTTGGGGGGGGGGGGGTTCAGCCCTGCTCCTTTTGGGATTTTGCGGGGAAGAAGCGGCTGCGGAGCGGCTCTGAATGCGGCAGTGCGGGCGGCAGCGGCCGCAGCCCCCCCGGGTTGGGGACAACGAAGGGGCACCGCTCGACATCCCGCCCCCCTCCCCCCCCCCGGAGCTCTGCTCCCGGCCCGATGCCTCCGGTGCCCATCACGCGGCCCCGCACCCCTGGTGCTGCTGGGGGGCGCGCAGAGCCCGCAGCCCCTGGGACCCCCCCCCCCGGGGAGGTGGGAAGGAGGAGGGCCGGTTCCAGGTGCTGTGTAGGATCTCCTGTGTAGGATCGCACCCGGCTCTGTCCCCACGGGGCCGCCGGTGGATGCCCGCGGATCTCCTTCCTCCCTTACCTCGCACGTCCCTTTTGTGCCCGTCCACCTACGCGTGCCGTTGCCATCGTTACCCCGCAATTCGAGCTGCCCAACTTCTCCCGGGCTTCCTGCCTACCCCCCCCTCCCCTCCCCACACCAAACCCTGACCCCCAGCCCCGCTCCCCGGCTGGGGGGGCACCCCTCTGCCTCTTCCTGCCCCTATGGGACCGGGATTCCCGCAGTGTGACACCCCCCCCTCCCCTCATCCCCCATCTTTCTGCGTGGGGCTGTTGCAGCTCCCCTTGGATCCTCCAGTCCCGGAGGGGTGCCTGAGCTTGGAGGCTGCGTTGCAAGCAGGGGGGGTTGCACGATTTATCCTAGCAGCGCTCTCCCTCCCCCTCACCCCTCGATGCGTCGCTGCGTGCCGGTGCGTTTTTGCAAACAGCCGTCGTCGCTGCTTTGCTCTGTATTGATGTGGTGAAAAGGGAGGGCTTGGGGAAGAGCCAGGAGCACAAACACGGTGGTGCCTGAGTGCGTTCCTGCTCTGACATCACCTGAGCTGCTCCAGAGGGAGCTGAGAGCTGGAACTGCTGCTTACGGTGGGCTCCGTGCTGTGGATGCAGGCAGGAGTTGCACGCAGAGCCCTGAGCTTTCCTCACCCCGTGCTGCCGTGCCCGGCTTGCAATAATTACAGGACCTCAGATAACAGGATCTGCAATGCACAGCCTCGGTGTCTCTCTTGGCTGCTTCTGGTTGCTGTTTGCATTCGGCTCGTTTTGTTGCTTCGGCTTCAGTTCCTTTCGTGCTGAAAAGCATTAAAAACTTTTAACACGGAGAAACGGCTTCAATCCACTTTGCCGGTGTATTTCGGGGAGGTTTTTGTTTGTCAAGACGTTGTGCCTGAGGGGGAGACTCTATCAGAAACTGCAACAATTGGAAATGAGTTAATTAAAAAGCCAATGAGAGCACTGCCGTCCCTCCCCCCGGCACGGCGTGCTGGGATGCTGCTGCTGCCCATTTTGGAGGGAAACATCGGTGCTGCCTTGTTAATCAGTAACAGATTTGTGCCATAATTGCTAACCAGGGGCAGTCTGCCTTGGTCAGAGCAGTGACTTGCTTGGATTTCGTTCACCTGGGACAGCTTTTCTCCTGAGACAGCCGCAAGGACGCGGGGTTTAAGTGTGATGTGCTTTGCTGCGTTCCCCAGCTCTGGCTTTCCTCTCATCGGCAGTGTTTGCTGGTGCAGCTCTGTGAGCATTGCTGTGTGCACGAGTTCCCTCGTGGCCGTGGGTTCCAGCAGATCTGAGGTTTGCATGGGTTCTCTGCCCCTGAAATGCATGGCTGTGTTGGGAGGGGCCCGAATCCTCCTTAGTCCCTCATTTTGCAGCTCCGTGTACATGACTTTCATTGTAATTATAATCTCAGCCTTTGTAATTCTCCCTACCGTCGGCACAGCTCGAGCTGCCTGTTTTATCGCGTGGAACAAGGCTGTCGTTTCCAATCCTCTCTCAGACCATTATCTCCCTTTGATGCTTTTGAAGAGTCAGGGACGTGTTAATTCTACCTTGGCCTCCTCCTCTCCCCTTCCCTTCGTGCAAACCTCCAGCAGGGCAGCGTGAAGGGCGCTGGGACCGTCCCAGCCCTGTCCCCATAGCGCAGGGTTTGTCACAGAGGTGGCGTTTTGCTTTGGGAGAGGCCAGGTTGGTAGAAAATGAGCTCAACCGGGCGCAGTGCCTGCGAGGACAGATGGAGCCTGAGGTGCCTGTGCGGATCTCTGCCCTCAGAGCATGGCACCAGATTGGTTGCTCTGGGCCAGCATGGGGGGAGCCTCCATCCCCCCTTCTCCCCCCTCCCCCCCCCCCCCAGACCTTGCAACCCAATGGGGTTTGGCTCCTGTGCGCAATGGGACAACGCTGAGCCATGCAGCCACCTGCAGAGGTGCCCTCCTGGTTCTGTTTGGGCAAGGATTTGGGTTTTGCGCTCCGTCAGCATCACTTTGGGGTCACGGAGCTGTGGTTGTGGGGCAGTCCGGGTGCCTGGGGTCGCTTCCAGAACATTCCCCACCTGCTGCCCTGGCACCGGCGGGGGTTCAGATGCGCTGGATGTGGCGGGGATGTAATGGATGGGCTTTGTGATAAGCCTGTCCAGTCATCCTAAAATAATAAATAAAATGCATACCAAGAGCTGCTGTGAGATAGGATCAGCAATATTGGGGATGGGGAAAATCACTGCGGCTCTTCAGCAGCAAAATGAAGGGCGTGGAGGGAAGGGGCAGAAGGAGCCATTCGAGAGCATCCGCTCCCAATTTGGGGGTGGGTCCTCTGGGGTCGGGGGGCTGCAGCCACATCCCTGTGCTGCGGGCTGCCCTGCTCAGCACTGGGTCTGTGCACTACCTGAAGGTGTTTGGAGGCAGCTCTCATTTGGGCAAGTTCTGTGCCCAGGGTGGGTCCTGTGGCTGCTGTCTGTGGGCTTCTGTTCCTGGTGCTGCTTCTGAGTCACAGCGTGCCCTTGGAAAAGACCTTTGTGCCTCCAGGCTTGCCTGCCTGAGCAAACAGCAGCGCTGGGCTTGAATCACTCCCAAAGCAGCCTCGGTTTGTTTGATGCAGAACTTGTGGGTCTGCTCGTGTCTGGTGGAATGTTAATGTCGGTGCATCGATGAGGACGTTGCATTGGGATAAGAGCATCTTGCTGAGGCTGTAGGTGTGTCTAAAAGGGGATTTAGGAGAAGGTTTGTGTTTGTACAGCAGACTTCTGTTCACACTGTCGGGGTTTGAACCTGTACACAGAGCTGAGTCCTGCACAGCTGGTCAGGGAAGGGTTAATGCCTCGGGCAGTGGTGGTGGTTAAAGCCATGGATGGAAGCAAAGCTCTGCTGTGATCCAACCTGATGGGAGCTCCTGTGTGATCCCGGAGCACAGCAATGGGATGGGCAGCACAGGGTCCCGGGAAGGGAACCTGCTTTGTGCTGAGAGCTCTGCAGGGCGAGCTGAGCACGGTGGGGAGATGGGTGGCTGTGAGCAGGGAGGCAAAGAGAAGCCGAGAACTCTGATCCCAATAAAAGATGGGAAGGAGCCGCCCCGCGGGTGTTCCTCCCACCCCACCCACTCGTGGCACATCCTCAGCCCCGTCCTGGGAGGGGAGCTGCCCTCGGTGAGGCTTTGCTGTGAGCATCCTCGGGAGCTTTGCGTCCATTTCTGATGCTCATCAGCGGGTGTTTGGGGAGCGCTTTGCAGCGTGCCGGGCTGCAAGCGATGCCAGCTCCCATCACTCGCTGCAGCACATTGCAATGACACCGGTGGAGACGCTGCAAAGAAGCACCAGAGGGAGGTAGCAGGGGCAAGCAGGGTTGTAAGGGGGGGCGAGGGGGGGATTTTAAGATGCTTTTAAGACTGAAAACCGTTCTGGCTCCCTGGCAGCACGTGCTGGGTGGTGAGCATGGGGCTGAGCCACGCTCCCTTTGCACTCAACTGCACACCTCACTGCTTGCACAGCCCCCCCCCCAGCCCATCCCCAGCCCTTGCCTGCAGGGAGGGGGATGCTGAGCAGAAAGGAGAGCAGGTCGAATGTAGTCAGCAATTCTCAAAGGGAAAACGAAACTCAAACCAGAATCTTAATGGTATTTTTTGTTTGTTTGTTTGTTTCCTTTTTTTTTTTTTAATTGTTGTTGTTGTTGTTTTTTGTTTGTTTTCCTTCGTTTTGTCACTTTATTTTATTGTCGTTAGCAGCCCAACTACTGGAGCTTTAAGGTCAGTATTCCTGATTTTTTTGTCATGCTTTGGTTTGACGTGCATGCACTTCTCCACCTGTGCCTCATCTGTGTCCATGCAGGGGGTGGGAGCTGGGGGCTGTGCTCAGGGTTCCTGTGCCAAAGAGGTGTGTTCTCAGCTTCGGCTCGTGAGAAGGCTCTTATGCTCCAGGTTGAGGTGTTGTGTGGAGGTGAAAATGCTCCCTGAGAGGGAGGAATCCACGCCTTGCCCTCACTCGGGCTGCAGGCAATCCGTGCTGCTTTGCAGTCACCTCACTGCTGCAGGGCTGAGGGCCGCGTCCCCTTAACAGTGGGAAAAGGACAGAGCAAAGCCCATCGCGGGTGGATTCTGAGCTCATCAGGAAAGCTGCCCGCCCCCGGTGCAAATCTTATGGCTGTTGATAGGGTTGCCGTGGTTCCCAGGTCGGTCGGTCGGTGCTGAGCGCAGCCGAGGAGCAGCGAGGGATGCGGTGATCACCAATACCTGCACCCAGCACTGCACAGAGCAGAACCAGAGCTCGCTGCCAGCGCCTTGCAGGCGGTCACCCGGTGGTCTGGGGGTGCAGAACGCGTGACCCGGAGCTGCCTTCCTCCCTCCTCTTCTTCCTCGCGGGGCTGCAATGGCAGCGCTTCAAGGCCGGCAGCGTTGCCGGGTGACCTTGGCACGCCGTCCTGGTGGCTCTGCTCTTCCTGTGGATAAAACAGGCGCTGTGCTCGGCTGGCAGCTCCGAGCTGAGGAGTCATCAAACACATAATATGAGCACTTGTTCCGAGTGCTCATTCCTGAAGTGCTCGCAGTGCAAAATGCGTGCGAGCGGCAGCTCTGTGCACATCCAGCTGTCTGCATCCTCCCATCTCTGACATTTCCCGGGCCTGAAGGGGTGGCACAAAAGCTCTGATTTTCATTATTTTTGTTTTTTTTCCCCTTTCTTTTTTTCTTGTAAGGAATGAAATGGGGATGAGCTCTGAGCGCCAGCTGTCCCAAGAGCAGCAGCAGTTGGGTGTATGCAGGGAGCGTTGCTTCACCCAGCAGCGCTTTGCATTGCAGGCAGAGCATCCCATGTGGGAATGCATGCAGCCCAGTGCTCCCCACCTGGGGACCCCCAGCTGCTGACCTGGGGTGTCAAGGGAGCCCTATGCTAGGCTGATGTGTGGAGCAGATGCTGGAGGCTGCCTCGCAGCCACCTGTGTCCTGGGGGTCTCCTGGCTGTGCCCCCCTCCTTGGCCAGGGAGCCACCATCCTATGGGAAAAAGCCACAAAGGGTCCCAGGCAGGACCAACTCCCCTCATCCCCGTGTCCATGGTGCGTCCCCACTTCCACCCACAGACAGCTGCTGGCTGCAGATTTGGGGCTCTCCAGGTGTGGGCTTTGGTTTGTCACGCTCAGGGTGGAGATGAGGAGATGCTCCTGGTTGTCAGTCTCGCTGCGGAGACGGTTTGTCCCCAGCCATGGGGTCTTCTGCACCCCGTTGTGTCTACCCCCTAAAACAAAACATCCCCTGTGCATCCCTCAGCCCCCTGCCCTGGCATCTCATTGGCTCAGCTGCCGGTCCCTGAACCCCCTGCCATGTGTTTTATCAGCACCCACAGCCAGAGCGATCCTCACTGCATTTCTGGGTTGCTCAGGACCCTGCTCCTGGAATCTGCAGGCTGGGTTGGCTCCCAGAGCCCAGCCCTGCTGCTGACTGGTACACATTGAGGGTACCTGTGTGTGTGTCAGCACAGCCCCCTGCAATTGCTTGTCCCCTTCTCCCCTGTTCCCTTCCTGCTGCTTTCTCATGCCCAGCTTTCCTTCTGCTCCCCGGCGTCCCTGAAGGATGCAGTAATTTGCTTATTTTTGGAAGATGCTGTCACACGAGGCAGCACCACCATTGAGCAGAGGATAAGAGGCAGCTCCTGAGCAGCGGGGAGGGGGGGGGGGGGAGAAGGGGGGTAAACAGCCCCGAGGAGGCAGGATGCTGCCCTCACCCCAAATCCATCTCCGGTCGCACATCCCCAGCACAGCCCCATCAGCAGGCACAGCTCAGAGGGATGGATCAGACTCATCTCTGCTGTTTTCCCGTTGATTTTCTTCTGGATGAGCCTCTTTGAGGCTTGGGAGGAACAAGCTCAGGAAAAGCAGCCAGGTTTCCTCTGTGGGGTGGCTGCGCTTATCCTTCCCATGGGATGGGAGTCACCCCCAGCACCAGGAGGTGGGGTGTCCCTGTCCCAGCTCTGCCTGTGCTGGGTTGGCACGGCTCTCTGGGGTTCCTTTGGAGCACCTGCTGCTCCATCCCGTCCTATTGGGCAGCAAGCAGCAGTTTTGGGGGCTGATGCTGTGGGGAAACCCCACTCCATCCCGTGCACATCTGGCGGCTGCGCACATCTGGCGGGACGGCCCCTTCCTTTAGTCAAGGGGTCTGGTTTAAAAAACTAATCCGATTGGAACACTAATCCTGTTAACATTGAGATCGGGATTAATTCTGGGTTAATCGGGATAATCCTGACAAAATGGTGAGCATTAGGCGCTGGGTGAATTATTGTTGTGCCGTGAGCAGGGCGCTTTTGCTTCGGGGGTGAGATGCAGGTGGGGTGGGAGTGATGACCATGCAGGGAACCCCATAGGTGGGTGCACCCTGACCACCTTTGCTTTGTGCTCAGAGCACCCTGGACCTATGGTTTCATCCACCTTTGGTGCTCAGCCCCACTTTCCTCCGGTTCTCACTCCTTTTTTTCACTGTTGTGCGCCTTCAGGAGGTTCACAATCCCCCCTTGAACTGATTTTTGCTGTGGTTCAGTGCTCTGGGCTGCCCTGGAGCAGTCAGTGCACGAGGCTCAATGTGGCCATTCGTGTGCAGGGAGCAGGCATGGAGCTGGGGGTGCAGGAGGGGCTGCCACAGTGTGTGCAGCCCCCAGGATGCTCCCCCAGGGCTGTGCAGCCACAGGAGCTCTGAGGGGCCGTGTCCCATTACCTGGGCTCTGCCAGCAGACCGTGCTGCCTTCCACTCCTGGCACATCAATAATGAAGGATGAGCAGAGTTCGTTAGCAATGAATGAATGAATGAAGCGCTTTGTGACGCAGCGCGTCGGTTTCGTGTTTCCTTCTTCTGTTTGCAGATGGGTGGGAGCTGCTCAGGGCAGCAGCAGTGCTCCCAGTGCTGGGCTTCAGGGCTCCCTGCCCAACCCCAAGCATCCCAGTGGTGAACGCAAGCCGGCCTGGCTGCAGTACAGCAGCAATAGGATGGGACGAGGCAGGCAGCACTGCAGGCAGAATGTCCAGAAATCCCCACCCTCCAACTTCTGTTCCTGCTTCAGGAAAAAAAAAAAAAAAAAAAGAAAAAAAAACTTCAAAATTTCAATTAAATTTTCCTTGGAAGCGTTGACAGCAGCAGAGCTGCGGGAGGCACAGATGTTGTTTTGCTCCCAGCTTTGCTAACAGCTTTGCTTGCTGCTGACCCTCTGTTGGCAGCGTGGGGATGAGCGGCCGCAGCCCTGCACGTCCCGAGGGGTCCCTGTCCAAGCTCCATGTCCCCGTGCCATGGAAGCTCTCTGAGGAGTGCATCACAGAAGGATGAAATGGGGCTCTGAGCGGCACGGTGTGAGCAGCAGTGAGTGCTGGGGATTACGTGCAACGTCAATGCGAAGGCTTTTGCAGGTGCGTGGGGTGAAGGGGCTGTGTCAGCTGGCTTGCTCCATCCCTTTGGTGCTGAGGTCTGCCCACCTGGGAGCTGGGATGCTCTTGGCAACTCTGCTCCCTGCACTCTTTGCTTTGCCCATCCCTGGCCTTGCCTGATCGAGGCGGTGCTGCAGCGTTGTGGTCTCAGCGCTGCACCTTTAGCTCAGGTGACCAAAGGGTGGGATTTTAGGGCAGAATTGCAACGCCATCCCCGAGGGCTGTGCCTGTGGATGGGGATGGGCCAGAGGATGGAGCACGATGGAGAGCATGAGGAGACCTCAGTCCACGTAAGGGGTCCCATTGCCCCCATCCTGCCCTCACCCGTGCCTGTAGTGCTCCCCATACGTCCCCATGGCTTGAGCAGCGCCAACCTGTCCCCCCTCCCCTCTCTCTGGGTGGGTCCCCTTCCCAGCCCAGCCCCATCCAGCACAGTGCTGAGCTCCGGTCCCTGTCCTGAGAGCGCAGTGCTCCACCAGATGGGACTGCACTCAGTTGCAGGATTAAGTGCTGAGAAGGGGATTACAGGGACTTAATCCAGATCCGTGTCCAACCAGGGGCCGCAGCCGGGCTGTGTGCATGCAGTAAATAAGCAGTCGTGGTGCTTCGCTCAGGGCTGGGCTCACCAGCTCCATGCCAGCTGCTGCCCAAGCTGGGTTGGATTTCAGAGACCTTCTCCTTTATCCTGAAGCAGAGGAAATGCAGAAAGGCTGGGGAAGCTGGGGGGGACCCCTCCAAGCTCTGTGCCACCGCAGCAGCAGCGCGATGCTCCCTCAGCCCAGCTGCCCCCAGCACTTTGCAGTGCGTTATCCCTGCGAGCACAGCACGATGCGGTGTGAGCATGGCAGGGCTGGGGACAGCTACAGCCCCCCCATGCTGCTGCCCGGCTCCAGCCCAGCCCAGCCTGCAGGGTCCTGGGGAGGGGCTGCGCTCAGGGCTGGATGCTGCCTGCAGCAGTAACACGGCGAGGGCTGATCCCAGCCCACTGCAAGGCCAGGTCGGTGCTGGTGGGGGGGGGAACGGGGGCTGGGTAGGGTTGGGCTGCAGGTGGTGGTGGTGGGGGGGATGCTGGGAGCTTCATCTCTGTGTTGCAAATGATGTTCTTCCCATGGCTGAGGCGCTGCAGGGCACTGATTGTTGAGGGGTCAGCAGAGAGCTGAGTGAAGGTGTGAGGTTGGTGCTGGTGGTTGTGAGCCTTGCATGGGAACGAGCCGGGGTGCCCTGCTGTGTCCCTGTGTCTTTCTCAGTTCTTTCAGAAGTGCAGGGTGAAACCCTTCGCAGCTCCTCTGCCTCAGTTCTCTCCCTTTCCCCGTTCCCTGCCTCCATCCCAGCTATCCATCAGTGGGATGGGATGGGAGGCTGTGGGTCCCATCGCTGCCCCCACCTCACCCCATCCTCTGACCACAGCTGGAGCCACAGCTGGAACCTGGGAGTGGGGAGGGAGGGGGTGGGAGGAGGAGAACAGCCTTGCCCAGCCAGGCAGATAGAATGGAACTGCCTCAGCGCTGACAGGAAAGGGATTGTTGGAAGTTTTAGAGCTGAAAGAATCACTTAATTGTAGCTTATTTTTAGCTCCGGGGAGATAAAAGACAAAGCCCCCCCCAGTCTCACCCTTCCCCCATCCCACCTCTTTTACATAAGACACAGAACCAAAGCAGCACCCGGGATGGGGGGTGGTCTGTGCCCACGCTGCAGGGAGGGGGGTTGCAGCCCCCTGACCTCAGTGCTCATCACCACACCATTCTGTGGGTGCTTTTAGAGCTTCCTTTCCCCCCTCTGTGCTCGGAGCTGCAGCGTTACCATCCACCTGTGGCCTTGGGCAGCTTTGTTTTGCTTTGAGCAGCTCTGTTTTGCTTTGGGCAGCAGCACTCCTCTGCTTTCCATTCACCTTCTGCCCCTGAACTCCTAAGAGCGCAGAGCGGCTCCAGCTGCATTAACCCTGTGCTGCAATTCCAGGCAGAAATGGGTCATCTCCCAGCGTGGCATTGCAGGGACGGCCAGGGGGGGCTCCTCCCCCTCCATCCTGCTGCTCCTGGGTTCAGGCACCATGGGAAGGGTCTCGATGCCTGGGGTATGGGGAGATGTGGGGCTCCTTGGGGGCAGAGCTGGGGCGGAGCTGCCCCTGGGGGATGCAATGCCTTTGTTCCACGGTGCTGCTGGAGCTGAGGTGCCCTCACCCTGCACCCAGCCTGGGGTCAGGCAGCAGCGGATGCACGGCCACGAGCATCAGCTCCTTCCACAGCACAGCAACAGCGTGGAGGTCGATAAGGCCCCTGGGATGAGAGGTGCTCTGCGAGGAGGTGGAGGATATTCCGCTCGTTGTTGTTGTGTGCTTTGATATCTCGCTCCTCAGCTGCAGTGTGTGATACGGTCGGGGCCAGGAGGGGAGTCAGGTTTCCATTCTGGAGTCACTGCCTGGGTTTGATGTCGGGTTTCGATGAATGCTCTGTGCCAGCGCCCTGCACACAGCCCTGGGCAATGCTTGGCCAGGTGAGGTGTTCCCCACAAGGGCTCTGTGGGGCTGTGGGTACCTCCTACCCTGGTACCTGACCATCCCAGGCTTTACTTTGACTCCCAGCAAGGCAGAATTGGACTCCCCTGGGCATCTCCAGACAAGGAGGAGCATGGGTCTGGATGCTTGTTTGAGCCTTATTACCTGAGAGAGGGATAAGTCATTAGCGAGGCAGTGCAATAAAACACAATTCCCCTGAAGTCAGCTCATTAATGGTCCACAGGAGGCCAAGGATGTGGCTGTGGTGCTCTGTGGGTGCCCCAACCCCAGGGGTGCCTCCCCCTCATCAGCCCATGTGGGAGAAAGGGCTGAGTCGTCGTGTCCCCCCCCCCCCCATAGCATCAGGGTCTGCTCATCCCTCTTACAGGGTGGGTCGAGGCACCCATCCTGCCCCACTGCCCATTGCAGGGGCGCTGCTGGGGTCCTGGGGATGTGGGGTACCACAGGGGTGCCCAGCAGTGGGGGTGCCATGGGGGGCTCCGGGGGTCCTGGGGACGTAGGGGGGTGTGTGCCATGGAGGTGCCCTGCTGAGGGGTTTGCTGGGGGCTGTGTAGTGCTGCTGGTCCCTGCTTGGGTTGCTGTCTGAGCACGTGAGGCTGAGCATCAGGCTAATGATCAGAACAGTCCCTTCCGGGCTAAAAATCCATTAATTTTCATCTTGCCCTCTTTTTTCCTTTTTTTTTTTTTTTTTTTTTTTGGTGGATGCCATAATTAGCTCCATCAGAGCAGCTTAATTACTTGAGGTCAGCCAAAGCTGTGGGGCAGAGGGCAGGAGGGGTCCGGGCTCACCTGGGGAGGGGGGGTTGGCAGCTCTCCCTGCAGAGTGCAGCAGGGTGCAGCGCTGTGATGCTCACACACCACATCCCATAGCAACAGCGATGCTACATGGCAACAGCAATCCCCACCATCCTGCTGTGCTGAGGATACAGAGAGCCAGAGACCCCCAAACCTCACCCCCAGGGTGACAGAGCGCTGGGGATGGGGGTCAGCCCTGAGCCCCCCCATCTTTTGCTGCTGCAGGGCCCCCCCATGTGCAGTGCTGCTTTGCTCTGGCCCCGCTCCCGTCCTGCAGGAAACCTCTCCTAATGGCAGCATGCAAAGCATCTGTGCTGCCTGCAAGCTCTGCCTTCAAACAGCACCACCAAAACGAAGCAGTCAATTTTCCAGCAATTAGCTACAGCGAGAACATTTCAAGTTCTAGAAAACCCCGCCCCGCAGGATTAATTAAATCCTCCAATTAATGTCTAATTTAAATGATGATGATGGCTGTTATCATTTCGTATTGATTTTTCTTTTGGCTCTTAGAACAGAGCTGTTGTCCCTTCCACGCCGCCTTTTCCACACCCTGGGAGCTGTTTGTTCTCCTGGGTTCATTTGCCAGTGTTAAATTTGTGTCTGGGAAATGGAGCTGTGCAGGGCTGGGTGCTGAGCTGGGTGCTGAGCTGGGTGCTGAGCTGTGCTGGGTGCTGAGTGCTGATCTCAGGGGTTGTCCGAGCGCTCCTCCCAATGCACTCCTTTTTGCTTAGCCCACAGATACCAGCTCACAACACCCATGTCCATACCCTCAGCTTTTATGCAGAGGAAATACACTTGGCCGTGTGAAATTGGACTCCTGGCATATTAAATTTTTACTGCTGTAAACCCAAACCCATTACTTTCCCTTAGCTCAGGCAGCCATAAACCTCAGTGCTGCTTTGCTTCTAGGAGAAGCTGGGCATTTATGTATCCCGGGAGCTGGTTCATTGGCGTAATGGATGTGTAACCTCCTGTAATTGCTAAGGTTATTCCTGTGCTCGCGTGCAACTCCTGGCTCTGTAACCAGCCAGCCAGCGCTGGATTTATTGCAGTGAGTTGCTTGGAATGGCTTTGAAATGTGGAAAACACATGTGAGCAGTGCGGGGATGCGGGGTTAGGGGTATGTGGCCATACACGTGGGTGCAGGGCATGGATGGGTGCTGGGCTCTCACCTTCCTGCTCCCCTTGCAGACCAGGAGCTCCCGGCACTCACAGGGCTCCCAGCCTGGCCTGGCTGACCAAGCCAAGCTCTCCTTCGCCTCGGCTGAATCCCTGGAAACCATGTCGGAAGCAGAGCTGCCCCTGGGCTTCAATAGGATGAACCGGTTTCGGCAGAGCCTGCCTCTGTCCCGCTCCACCAGCCAGACGAAGCTGCGTTCCCCAGGTACTCCAGCACTGCCCCAGCCTTTTTGCATCCATGCGTTGGGAAATGCAACCCCTGCCCACAGTGCAGCACTGCTTATTGCGTCCATGCATTGGGAAATGCAACCCCTGCATACAGTGCAGCATTGCTTATTGCATCCATGTGTTGGGAAATGCAACCCCTGCATACAGTGCAGCATTGTTTATTGCATCCATGCATTGGGAAATGCAACCCCTGCCCACGGTGCAGCACTGCTTATTGCATCCATGCGTTGGGAAATGCAACTCCTGCCCACGGTGCAGCACTGCTTATTGCATCCATGCATTGGGAAATGCAGCCCCTGCCCACGGTGCAGCACTGCTTATTGCATCCATGCGTTGGGAAATGCAACCCCTGCCCACGGTGCAGCACTGCTTATTGCATCCATGCGTTGGGAAATGCAACCCCTGCCCACGGTGCAGCACTGCTTATTGCATCCATGCGTTGGGAAATTCAACCCCTGCCCACGGTGCAGCACTGCTTATTGCATCCATGCTTTGGGAAATGCAACCCCTGCCCACTGTGCAGCACTGCTTATTGCATCCATGCGTTGGGAAATGCAACCCCTGCCCACGGTGCAGCACTGCTTATTGCATCCATGCATTGGGAAATGCAACCCCTGCCCACGGTGCAGCATCACACCAGGATGTGTGAGCCCAGCAGCTGTGGAGATGTTGGCTCACCCCACTGCTCTCTGCTCGCTTTGCTTCCAGGGGTCCTCTTCCTGCAGTTTGGGGATGAGACGAGGCGTGTGCACATCACCCACGAGATCAGCAGCATGGACACCCTGCACGCCCTCATCGTCCACATGTTCCCCCAGAAGCTCACCATGGGGATGCTGAAGTCTCCCAACACCGCCATCCTCATCAAGGACGAGTCCCGCAATGTCTTCTACGAGCTGGAGGATGTCCGGTGAGGGACAGACAGACCTGGGGGGCAGCTCAGGAGCACACAGACCCTGATTGCTGGCACAGAGCACTGAGCGCATCCATCTCAGAGACGTGCTGATGATGGAAGCCTCTCTGCCGTCCCAATCAATGGGGGTGGGACGACCCTTGCAATGGGAAAGGGCTTCCTTGGAGATGGTGGAGGGCTTTGGGTTGGTGTGGTGGTGCTCATTCATCTCTGCAGAGCCAAAGCAGCCCCTGGTGCTGCTGTCTTGTGCCTCCTGCCTGGGCACGGCCACCAAACCCTCCCCCTGGGACCGCTGACATGGTTTGGGGCTCTGCAAGCAGCACGGGTGCAGCCCTGTGTGACTGCTGGGGCTCTCCTCATGGCTCTGCCTCTCCTTCCAGCGACATCCAGGACAGAAGCATCATTAAAATATACCGAAAAGAGCCGCTCTATGCCTCATTCCCTGCCTCGCACATCACCAATGGTGACCTGAGGGTAAGGGGCTGGGGCTCGGGGGGTGGGCAGCACCCCGGTGTGGGGCTGGGGTTGGTGCAAGGCAGGAGGGCGATGAGGAGGGCATGGCGATTGCATGTGTTTGTGGAAGGAGTAATGGCTGCGATTCGTCTTCCCCAGTCCTGGCATTGTTAAGCTTTGCTTTAAAAGAATGGATGTTTGGGGCCTGGCAGCGGGGTGTCATAAACGCGATAATTAGGGGATTCATCACAATGAATCATCCGCTCTCGGAGGAGAAGGAGGGAGCTGCCATTTGCCAAAGCCAGGGGGTGACACGTGGGCTGCTGGTCCTCGGGGCTGCAACCCCCAAGGCAGGGAAAAGGTGACGGGGCACAGCAGGATGCAGTGCTGACCATCCTTTCTTCTTTCCTCAGCGGGAGATGGTTTACACCTCCAGGGAATCCTCTCCCACCCGCCGCCTGAACAACATGTCCCCTGCCCCCCACCTGGCCTCAGGCTCCCCCCCACCCGTCCTGCAGTCCTCATCCCCCTCCCGTTCCCGCATGTCCTACAGCGGTGGCCGCCCACCCTCCTACGCCGGCAGCCCGGTGCACCACGGCGAGCGCCTGGCCAGCCTTCCCCCAGCACCCGGAGTCTCTCCCAGCCCCAGCGCCATCCTGGAACGTCGCGACGTCAAACCCGACGAGGACCTGGCAGGGAAGAACATGGTGCTGGTGAAGAACGAGGGACTGTACGCCGATCCCTACGGCATGGTGCACGAGGGGCGGCTCAGCATCACCTCCACGCAGTCTCTGGCCGGCATGGGGGACCCTTTTGGTTACTCGGGGGGGCTGTACAAGCGGGGCTCGGTGCGTTCGCTCAGCACTTACTCGGCGGCTGCGCTGCAGACGGAGCTGGAGGACAGCCTGTACAAACCCAATGCACAGATCTACAGCAATACGTACGGACCCGGCCTGGGCTTCCGCATGCCCCCCTCCTCCCCGCAGAAGATGGTGGAGGGGCAGAGCCCGCACAGCCCTTATTCGGGGCCGCCCAGCCGCTCCTCACCCGTCCGGCAGTCCTTCCGCAAGGATTCCTGCTCCTCTGTCTTCATGGAGAGCCCGGTCAGCAAGCCTCGCAACCCCAGTGCTGCAGGACCCCCCGAGCTGTTCCCTGGCCCTGGGGACCGTCCGCTCTCGGGGTTCAGCTCCCCAGTGCCAGCCAAGGACACAGAAACGAGGTGAGAAATGGCCCCGCTGAGGTTTCCCTGTGGAATTGGGCTCCGCCGGGTGGGTTGTCTTTGGGTACGGCTGGGGAGCGGGGCAAGGTTCCCTATTGCCAGCCCTACAGAAGCACAGGGTTGGGTGGTGAAGTGCTGCCTCTAACCCTAACTGTGTCACTACCCCTAACCCTCACCCCCTGTCCTCGCAGGGAGAGGATGGAGGCCATGGAGAAGCAGATCGCCAGCCTGACGGGGCTGGTGCAGAGTGCCCTGCTCCGTGGCTCTGAGGCTGAGACCCCCAGGTAAGGAGGTGGGGGGAAGAGAGGGGAGGAATGAGATCTGGGGGGCTCCTCTGGGCAGCTCCTCTGTGCTCCATGTTCACCCCTTCCTCTCTTTTGTTGCAGTGAGAAAACTGAAGCCACCAATGGCGGGACTCCCCCATCAGCATGTAAGTGGCTGGGGAGAGGTTTGGAGATCCCTCTCCCCCCAGTGGTGATCCCCACATCCTGGGGATGTTGTGGGTCCTTGTCCCCATCCCACGCTGGGAGCTCCAGGCTCACTTTTGTTCCAGCACAGAGGTGGTGGCAGTTCTGGGGACCAAGCAGCAGCACTGCTGGGCTGGGACACAGTGGGGAAGGAGAGGGTTTGTGGGGAGCCCACCCACCCAGACTGGAGCTCCACATCCCAGCATCCTCCTCTCGTCTCCCCCACCCCACAGCAACCAGCCGCAGCGGCATGGGGACCCCAGTGCCTGCACCCCCCCCACCCTCTGCCACCAGCACGCCGGCAGGGCAGCCCACAGCCATCACCCGCCTGCACATGCAGCTGCACCTCCACGACCTGCAGCAGAACGCCAGCGACCTCCGCAACCAGCTGCAGCAGCTCAAGAAGCTGCAGGTTGGTACCGTGGGGTCACCCGACCCAACCCCGGGGGCAGAGAACGCCCCTTTCCCGGTGACCTCATGCAGGGCAGCCCACCCAACCCTGCTTTGCCCCCCAAACCCCCCCAGCTGCAGAACCAGGAGACGGTGAAGACGATGCTGCGGCGGACGGAGACGGAGATCAGCGTGCGGGTGACGGACACCATGCGCAAACACGAGGACCCGCTGCAGCGCCAGCGCAGCCTGGTGGAGGAGGAGAGGCTGCGGTACCTGAACGAGGAGGAGCTCATCACCCAGCAACTGAAGTGAGCACGGGGTGGGAATCCTGCTGCCCACACCCCCCCCTCCCTGGTTCGCATCCTCCACCGGTGCCGTCCCCATCCCTGGTGCCATCGTTGTCCCCAACGCGGCTCTCGGTCCCTCTGAGGGGACCTGGTGCCATCCCGCCCTGCTTTGTGCTCACAGTGACCTGGAGAAGTCGGTGGAGAAGATCCAGAAGGATCTGGCGCACAACCACCGCCTCATCCCAGTGCAGGAGCTGGAGGAGAAGGCCGTGGTGCTCAAGCAGCTCGGGGAGACGCTGACAGACCTCAAGGGTGAGCGGGGGCCATGGGGCTGCACCAGTGCCCCAGTGCTCCACCAACTGCCAGAATCAACACAAGTCCTCCCGGCAGCTCGCTTGTGCCTGGCACTGCTGCCCCTTCCCCATGCTGACCCCCAGCCTGTGCACACCGCTGTTATTTTGCTGCTCCTGCAGCTTTCTCCATTCCGTCTCTCAGCGCAGAGTGGCAGAGCTCCGGATCTGGCAGCAGTCACTGAGGCTGCAAGAGGACACGAGGACAGTGGGGACAAGGGGAGGGCACAGGACAGGGGTGGCAGCAGCTCTGCTCTCCTGCAGTGAGATTGCCTGATGCTGAGCAAAGGGAGTGAGCTGCTCTGTGCCCCCCAGCAGGACATCTGTGGGTCCTGGTGACCGAGTGCCCATCTCCAGGCAGCATTGTGCCCGTGGGCTGCAGTCAGTGCCAATGGGAGGTGGGTTGGTGATGGGATGGTGAGCACAGGGAGGTGAAGAGGCAGCAGCCCGGGCTCCCTGAGACCCTTCCATCCAGATGCGATGGCAGCAGTGCTCTCAGTGACCCCGCTGTCCCTTCAGCCCAGTTCCCCAGCCTGCAGAGCAAGATGCGGGTGGTGCTGCGGGTGGAGGTGGAAGCTGTGAAGTTCCTCAAGGAGGAGCCGAACCGCCTCGACGGGCTGCTCAAACGCTGCAAGACGGTGACTGACACACTCACCCAGATCCGCAGGTGAGCTCTGCACCCAACCCCTGGTTCTGACCCAGCTCTGTGTCCTCCCCATCATGGCATCCCACGGCAGGGTGTCCTGGCTGCACCTCGGGGCGCACGGCCTTTGGGTGCTCCTGTGCTGCTGTCCTCTCTGAGTTGTGGATGGAAATTCCCAGAGCAATTGACAAAAGGTTCATTTTTCTGCTTAGAAATTAGGAAGGAAAAAAAAAAAAAAAAAAAAGAATGGTTGAATGACCCAAAGTGGAACGGACCAATCAAGCCCAACCCCAGTGGATTGAATCTGATTTCTAATGCCCCCAATGCTGTTCAGAGCGTAGGTGGGAGCCCCTCTTTGAAAACGGCTCCTTCCTTATCACCTTGAAAAAATGTGGCCGTGTATCTGGGTGCGATGGGAGCACTGAACGTGGCCAGAAATCTCATTCTTGAGGAGCAGAGCTGTTGGAGTGGAGGAAGCCATCTCCAGAGCTCACCTGCCCGTTCCCATTAGGAGACCTTTCAGCAGAGCTCACTGCTGGGGCAGGCTGTGTTGCTGGGCTCGCCCCGGGCGCTGTTCTAGCCTGGTTTGTATGGAGATGAGCTCGTCTGATGGCACAGCACGCTGATCTGCCTACCTGTCACTCTCCTTCCCTAATAACTTCTGAGTCCAAAGGCGATTTTGGGCAGATCTGACAGAGGGGTGGAATTTGGAGAGAGCTGCTTTCCTGCAAGGTTCGTGCAGAGGGACAGGCAGGTGGAGGAGCTGCTGTGGGAGAGCAGGCACTGGGGATGCAGATGCACACAGAGCTGTGTGCTTTTGTAGAGGGCTCCAGGATGGTGCTGTAACCCAGTGCCAGCACCATGCACTTAACCCAGTGAATGCCTTCCCTCTGTCCCCTGCAGGCAAGTGGATGAGGGCGTGTGGACCCCCCCCAACAACCTCAGCCAATCCCCCAAGAAGATGGCCCCCGAGACAGACTTCAGCAAAGGGCTGGAGCTGGAGATGCCCCCGAGCCCCCCCGTGAGCCTCCACCACCTGACAGCTGGCACTGAACCCCTGGGCATGCCCAGCTTTGGGCACAGCCCCCCCCAGACCCAGAGCCACCCTTCCAAGAGCAATAACCCTTCCCGGGCTCCAGAGATGGTGCCTGCCAAAACCCAGACGGGTCCTGAGACGCCCAGTAAGAAGAGCGCAGACAAAGCTGTGTCTGTGGAGGTAAGAGCCCGGGGGGGTTCCTGCCTGGGAGGCTCCTCTAATGGCTCTAACCCCACTGGAGCATCCAGCTGAAACTGGGGTGCACCCTCCCTCGTGGGTTTGGAGCTGATGGAGCGTCTTAATAGTGGGGAGCCTCAAATATTGGGGAGACCCAACGTGCAACTGGGATGTGGGGGGACGGGGGGGCTCCAGCACGGCCTGGGGGAATCTCAGTGATGCGTTAGAGCAGCACTGGTGTGGGCTTGGCTGTGGGAGATTGTGGGGCAGCGGGATTCAGTGGGACAATGGGGAGATGGTGGTGGGACAGTGGGGTCACACGTTGCCCATAAGGGCAGGGCTGCAGTGGGCTGTGCTGTCACAGGCTGCTGAGAGGGACTGGGAGGAGAAGCGGGCAGCGCTGACCCAATACAGTGCCAAGGACATCAACCGCCTCCTGGAGGAGACGCAGGCTGAGCTCATGAAGGCCATCCCCGACCTGGAGTTTGCTGCCAAGCACAAGCAGACCACGGGCAGCAGCAGCGCCGCGTCCACGCCAGAGCATAAACCATCCAAGCCTCAGCATGCACAGAAATCCACGGGGAAGGTGGACCCCAATGGCCGCAGAGGTTCAGGTATGGGGAGAGGAAGGGGGCTGCCTTGGGTTTGTGCAGGACTGGGACAAGGGCAGGGGCAGGGCTTGGTGCCAGCTCTGCTTTCTGCTCAGATGAACTGACGGTGCCGCGGTACCGCACCGAGAAACCCTCCAAATCACCACCTCCACCCCCACCCCGCCGGAGCTTCCCCTCATCCCATGGGCTGACCACCACCCGCAGCGGCGAAGTCATCGTCACCAGCAAGAAGGAGCCTGGCTTTATGAAGGTGGGTGGTGGGGCTGGGCACCTGGTGGTCACCCCACGGTGGTCACCCCACGGTGGTCACCCCATGGATGCAGTCCCTCACCCCTCGCTGCCCCACAGAAAGCAGAATCGGAAGAGCTGGAGACCCAGAAGCCACAGGTGAAGCTGAGACGGACGGTGTCAGAGGTGGTGAGACCTGCATCCACCCCACCCATCATCGCCTCTGCCATCAAAGATGACGACGATGAGGACCGCATCATCGCGGAGCTGGAGGTGAGCACAGCAGTGTGGGGGCACGGGAAGCACGGCCCACCCAACTCCAGGCATCTGCAGGAGCAGCTCTGGGAGAGATCCCCACTCACAGCACTGTGGCTGCCATCCCCATCCTCGCCCCATCCGTGGGGACATGAGGACGTGCAACACTGCGGTGACTGTCCCCATCCTGTCCCCATCCTGTCCCCATCCTCATCCCATCCATGGGGACATCAGTGGCTGTCTCCATTCTCACCCCATCCCTGGAGACATTCAGTGCTGCAGTGACTGTCCCCATCCTGTCCCCATCCTCATCCCATCCATGGGGACACAAAGCACAGTGGGTGCCGTCCCGTCCTCACTCCATCCATGGTGACATGGGGACAGCATGATGCTCTCCCACCAGTGGTTGCCCCCCGGTAGTGCTGAGCCCTGTCCTGGCTGGGCTCCATCTCTGCCCACCCGCTGTGCCTCCCTCCTCCAACACAGCTGTTTGACTTCCCAGGTGTTTCAGAGAAGCTCTGCCTCCCCTTTCCTCCCCACGCTCCGTTACGATCCTCTCGCGGCTGCCGTCTCCCCTGGGCACGCAGACATGTGGCCCAATGGAGCCTCCGTTGCAGCCGAAGGATGGAAGGTAACATCCCTCCTCCTGCAGATCTCCTCCTGGCTGGCTGCACTTAACCACCGCCTCTCCCATCTCTTAACTCACTTCTTCCTTATCCGGTTTAACCAACTAATGGCTTCTCTTCACTCCTCTGCTCACTGCCACTGCGTGTACGGCACCGATGCGGCACCGACCGAGCACCAATGTGGCACGGGGCTGCAGCACTGGGGCAGAGGTTGGGGTGGGATCACTGCTCTGATGGCACTGAATGGGGCTGCAGACGGCGATGCACGGCACTGCAGGAGGGAGGGGAGGGGATGCTGGGAGCCCTGGGCTGCATCTCATCTCTTTTTGTTGAGCTGGGTGTTGGTAATGGGATGAAACAGAGCAGTGGGGATGGGATGGAGCAGAGCAGCACTTAGGGAGCAGAGCAACAGGGATGGAGCAGAGCAGCAGGGAGGGAGCAAAGCAATGGGGATGGGATGGGGCAGAGCAGTGGGGTGGGATGGGGCAGAGCAGCAGGGATGGAGCAGAGCAACAGGGACAGAGCAAAGCAATGGGGGTGGGATGGAGCAGAGAAGTGTGGTTGAGATGGAGCGAAGTGGTGAGGATGGAGCAGAGCAGTGGGAATGGAATGGAACAAAGTAATGAGGATGGAGCAGAGCAATGGTGTCAGCAGGTGGAGCAGAGCAGTGGGATGGGATGGAGAAAAGCAGTGAGGAGGAGATGGAGCAGAGCAGTGGGGCAGGCGCTGGAGCAGCCCCTGCTCAGGGCAGTGCTGTGCTGTGGAGCTGAGGCCTCACTGCTGCAGCTCAGGGGAGCAGTTCTCCTGCCAGAGCATTTCTCCTGCAGGGCACGGCCTGCTGCAATCCCCTGGGTGCTGCACAGCTCATTGCACATCCCTGGGACTGTAACAGACAGGTGAGGGGAGGAAGGACAGGCTGTTCCAGGTGACTTCTTGCTGCTCAGGGATTTAAAGGTCTGGCACCCACTGCAGCTCATTTGCAAGGGCTCATCCCTGCCTTCAGATCTGCTGAGAGCAGCACGGGGATGAGCAGCAGAGGGCTGCACTGTGCTCTGACACAATTGTACTGCTGCAAGAGAAATCTCAGCCAGACCACAGCAGTCAGGTTCCCATACGCATCGGGGAGGTGCAGCAGCACCAGGTCTGTTTCGCTGAAGACTCCAGCTCACTTGTAGCCTAAACCTCCTCTAAAGTTGCCATGCCCGTGGGAATACCCATGGGGAGTGCTCGAGCAGCCCCTCCCTGGCTGAACAAATCCTTGCAGCGATGCCTGGAGGCACAGCAGGACCCGAAATAACCCGGGTGCTCTTCCCCAAGCAGCTGCCATCCCCCCAGCACAGCATCCCACGCTGCTCCCAGGCCCTTAATCTGTCTGACTTCTCTAC
The DNA here is from genome assembly GCF_905368555.1 of Meleagris gallopavo. Lineage (NCBI taxonomy): Eukaryota > Metazoa > Chordata > Aves > Galliformes > Phasianidae > Meleagris > Meleagris gallopavo. The sequence continues at coordinate 4,017,149 of NC_139432.1, read as the reverse complement.
CTAGGAGCTGGCAGCCCCAGCAGCCCCGGGGAGCAGGGCTTTCTCCCTCCCGCAGATTGTGCTCACCCAGTGGGTTTCTGCACCGCCGTCCCCCGAACCCGAACCCGCAGTGGTGGTGGAACAGCGCTGCTCTGAGCACGGGGATCCCGCTGGCCGAGGAGGAGCAGGAGGGGAGCGCACAGCCGAGGTGGGGAGGAGAGGTGGAGTGTCAGCCAGCAGCCCCAGCAGGTCTCCGTGTGCAGCTGGGAGTTCTCCATCCGCAGCCCTGCAGCCCCTGAGCGCTGCACCCCGCACACTGGGAAGGACGCGCAGGTTCCCCCTGGCACACAGCGAGGTCCCGGCTGTCCCGAAGCACAGAGCAAGCTGGCCGGCAGCAGGAGCACGAGGAGACCCTGCTCCAAACTCTACCAGAAGGCACGAAGGCAGCAAGGCTTCTCCTCGGTGCACTTCGGCTCCTTGTCCCCAAGGGATGGTGGTGGCACTCCCCCTTGGTGCGGGCACTGAAGGGCACAGCATCGCCCCGCAGCTCATTGGTGATGCAGAGCCCAGAGATGGAGCTGGGCAGGATGCATCCCTCCCTCCTGGATGTGCACGGAGGGAGCAGCGTGGCAGCACGCCGGTGCCAAGAGCCAGGAGCCCCCCAGCCCTGCAGGGCAGCAGATGGAGCCAGGCTGGGCACCCCACGTGTGTGGCAGTGCAGGATCAGAGCTCTGCTGGGACTGGAGAGGGGGGGGTGGCAGCTGAGGGGTTCCACAGCCCCACTCCTCAGGGAAGGAGCGAAGCAGAGGGGTCCCCCCTGCACAGCATGTCACCACGCAGCAGGGAGATTTGTGAAGGTGCCTACCAGAGATTGGATAGCCTGGAAGAAACCATCCGTGAGCTGGAGATGACCATCAGTGAGATCAGCAACCAGCGCTCGGCTGAGGCTGCGTTCCCTGCAGGACTGCTGGGACAGGCAGTAGCCAGGGTTACCAGCCAGGAGACTGAGGATGGTGTGGGGCACAGTGAGCACTGTGATGATGGCACTGCCCTGGATCTCAGCCAGACCAAAGCTGATGCTGCCAAGAGTCCATCCTTGAGCCACACCAAACCTCCTCTGCTTCCCAAGCCGCAGCTCAGCACGCCTCAGGTTTATTTCCTGTTACTCCTCTTGCCGTGCTCTGCCCTCGGATCTGCTCTGATGTCTGCTCTTCCTCCACCTCCACCTGCTCCCTCTCTGTGACTCTACCTCCAGGCAGAGCTGAGGTGCGGCACCCGTCTCCTTTTGGAGCTGATGTGTAAAGGCAGCAGCAGCAGCACCACCCACCTGCCCACTGCCACCTCACACCTTCCTGGCTGTGCACCAGGGCTGGATCCCACCCTGGTGGCTGCAATGTGCCACGCAGGGTGCTGGGCTGTGCAATACTGCGCTCACAGCCCGCAGCTCCATTGTGTCAGGAGCAGCGTTTGGAGATGGAACCCTCATTTGAGCCAGCAGGGGTTGGCTTTGGAGGGGGCTGATCCACCCTCCAGGCGGTGGGTGGCAGGAGGATCCCACGCTGCTGTTGTTACTGGTTAGGGGGCACGGATCCCCCCGGGCTGGGGCTGCCACCTCAGACCCTGGGAGGGCAACTGCTGTGCGCACATCCCACACCCCAGGGTCTGTCCCTGCTGCTGGGCACCCAAGGAATGAGTTCTGTTGGTGTGCCCTGGTGCTGGGTGAGCAGAATGGGAACGCAGCTCCTCTCCATCCCGTTTTGCACGAGCACTTTTCCGAGGAGCTGCAGTTACAGTGTGACTGCAGAGCAGCAGATGTTTCTCCTAATTAAATCACAGCTCAGGCTCCCCAGCGCCGTCCAAATGGGTTTCTGCTGGAATCTGCAGCAGCCACTGGGCTTGCTGAATAACTGGAAAAAGATTTGGGGGGGGGGGGGGAGGAACCACCCCCAGCCGCTCACAAGTCAGCCTGCTCCTTTATTAACAATCAGCGCTGCTGAATGAATCTCCTTTTTCATTTGCAGCAATTATCTCAGCCCTGTTTCCTGGTTGCACCGGGCCTCTCGCTGCAGGAACAGCCCTCTCCAGTGGGTGTAGCTGCAGGTTCTCCTCTGGTCGGGTCCTGGAGCAGAGCCATGGGGTGGATTTATGGCCGTGGCTGACATGCGTGCTCCCAAAGCAAAGCTGAGAGCAGGGCTGGGCAGGGGGGGCTGCACTGCATGGTGAGGGCAGAGGGCTGTGAGCTCAGATACGAGCACCTGCCTGGATGTGGGGGGATGCAGGTGGGAGATGGACCCCTTGTGCAATGGTTTCAGGGGTTCCAAAGGAGCACAGAGGGTCCCAGAGCACGGGCAAGGAGGACAGGCACTGGCATTCCATGCAGGCAGCAATGCTTCTGATCTGACCCCAGAAACAACCTGCTGGCTCTGACCTGGTGCAGCCAGAGCATCCTGTGTGTGCTTTTGGGGCAGCACAGCGGTGCCGCTTTGGCCACCAGACCAGGCTGGCACAGGGCAGGTGGGGTTTTGGGGTGCCGATGCAGAGCGCTCCTCCCGCTGCTGCTCTTGCGAGTCTTTGTATCTCAGCCTTTGCAACCTGTTAATAAAAAACCTCTGCGTTTCCACTGTCGTCGTTTCCACCTGGAATCTGCTTCCACCTGCCGTCGCCTCCTGTCCTTTTTTGGGGCTGGGTGCTTTCCTCCTACCCTCCACCCCCCAGTGTTTGCTCCTCACCCCCCTGTACGTGGCAGTAGGGGCTGGCGGTGGGTCCTGCCCGCTCCCTGGGCTCCTGTGGCACACGGAGCTGATGACCCCTCCTCGGCTGCTGTGATTGTGGCAGAGCCCCGCAGCCCTGTGGTGCTGGGAGGACTGGGATCCCGCAGTGCCTGGCTGCGGGTTGTGCTGCTGTGGGTTTCCCCCTGTTCCGAACTTTTTAATCTCCCCAAATTCTCTGTCCCAACAGAGTGGTGGTGTTTCCATCCCGCCCATGAAGATGGTGAACCCGGCATCCAGGCTGAAGCAGAGCCAGCAGGGCAGCCCCGACAAGGGCAAGCACATCAAGCAGAGGATGGAGTACATGAGGATCCAGGGACAGCAGCAGGTAGCCTATCTCTAGAGCAATTTCCCAGCAGCAGGGCCAGCTGCAGGCTGCCCACAGCCCCTGCCCCCCCTGCACTGTGTGTTATGGGGTGGTGGGCACGAGGTTACTGTAGTGGGATGCTGGGATGGGGGATGCAGCTCTTTGCTGAGCAGGGGGTGCAGGAAACACTTCTGTGCCACGCTGGGTGCTGCTGGGTGAGCCCAGCACCTGGAGCTGTGGTGAGGAGGGGGTGCTATGGGTGGGGGCTGGAGCCCTGCAGTGCATCCCCCTGTGCCAGGAGGGGGGCGGTGGGATGGGGCGGTGGGGTGGGGCGGGGGCCACAGCAGCTGGAAGAGGAGAGCTGTGGGATGGGACTGTGCCTGTCCTCAACCCAGCACCGACCCCATCCCCATCCTTGTCACTGGGACTGGTTGCACTCTGGGTACCACAGCCCCATCCTGCTCCTTCCTGCCCTCCCTCTCCTGCCCCAGGTCCCAGCACTGCCCCTCCCTGCACGCGGGCAGCACCCAGCCTTCCCCCATCCTGTCCTCCTCCCCTCCCCACTCTGTGTCTCAATCCCTTTTCCCTGGGGCTGTCCTTGGCAAACCACCCAATGAACCCCATTTTGCTCATTCTGTCAGATCCATAAAAAAAAGGGGGGAAAAAAGAAAAAAAAAAAGAAAAGCCAAACAGCCTTTCTCCCAGCTACCTCAAACTGCAGCCGGGGTGAGCGATGAGGAGGGGGGATTTTATGCTATTTGGGCAAATGTCTACTGAGCAAAACGAGCCCCTCCCTCCCCACTGGCCCCAGCTGTGCATGAGGGCTCAGCACTGGTGCCATTTGTCACTGCTGTCACCAGGACACGGCTGGGGCAGGGGCACAGCTGCCCTCAATGCGCATTGCAGCCCCTCACCACCTCCTGGTGCTCACAGCCAGGCCCCCCCTGGCAGCTTCATGCAGCTCTCAGCCCCCAGCCCCCCAACCCAAGGCCACAGAGCTCTCAGTGATGCCACCAAACCCTCTGCCTGGAGGCCACGTGTGAACTCAATCCCAGCTGTCCCCATCTCACCTCGATGGCAGCACCATCACAGCCCCCTCCTCACCAAGACCCCTGGCCCCCCTTTCATCCCCACTGTCCTTTGCGCAGTGCCCACCCCCTACTCCAGGGACCCCTTTCTGAGCCCCTTCCCAGTGCCGACCCCTCCTGCTGTCGCTCCTCTTGGCTTCACCAGCTGCAGGGTCTGTCGCTGTGGCTGCTGACAGTGGGCTGGGGGCCGGGGGGGGGCTCTCAGAGGAACCACCAGCAGCTTCGCTGCGGCACCCCGGGCACACAGCGCAGCCCGTGCCCACCCTAACGCTGCCATTCTTGTCCCCCCCCCACCTCTCTGCCCCGTCCCCTCTGCCTGCCTGCCTCTGTCCGCCTGTCCGTCCTCCTGTCTGTCCATCCGTCTGTCTCTCTCTCGTCTCGCCCCCCCACCGTGGGAATCCCCTCCTCCCCCCCCAATCCAGTAACGCGTGGAACCAGCTCGTCTCGTGCTCTTTGTGGTGGACCTTTTCCAGCTGCTTGACCTCAGGCCTGAATCAATGCTGCTTCTGAACAAACTCCTGTTTGGTTCTGTTTTCTCTCTCTTTTGTTTTTGTTTTTTGTTTTTTTTTTTGCCTCCCCTTTTATTTATTTATTTTTTTCCCCTGTTTTTGTGGATTTTTTCCCTTTTGTTTTTTTTTTTTGTTTTTGTTTTTTTGGTCTGTTTTTCTTACCATACTGTCCGACTCTCCTCCCTTTCTCCTCCTCCTCCTCCTCGGCTCTCACTTCTCTTTCCAGGCCGCTAGACCATCCAAAGATCCTAGCGAGACTCCCCCTGCAGAGAAACCCCCCTCGGGCAGAACATCCATCCCCGTATTGACTTCCTTTGGGGCAAGGAACTCCTCCATCTCCTTCTGAGCCTCCTTGCCGACTCCAAACATCATTTCCTCACTCTGGGGCTGGGCTCCTCCTGCCCTGGACTGTCTCCTCTGGGCATCTCCACGTGCCCCCCCCCATATCCATGTCCCACCCCACATGGCCAGCTCAGCCCGGCTGCTGCCCCACGCCTCGCTCCAGCCAGCCAGCCACAGCCACTTGCTGTTTCTTTTCTCTCTTTCTCTTCCCCTCTCCCCTTTCTATTATTATTATTATTTTCCACGTATTTCCGTTGTTTTCTTTTCGGTTCTTCACCTTTTTGGTTCTCCCCCTCCCCCCCCCTTCCTTCCCTCAACCCCCCCCCCCCCCTCCTCCTCCTCCTCCACCGCCGTTTGCTGTTTATTGAAGAGCTCTCAGAGCTTCACCCCACGAGCTCCAAGCAACAAGGACCCAGCAGGCAGAGGGGGCAAAAAGCAGCAGCCGAGGACCCCCCCGCCCCCCCCAGCCCTCTGAGCTCAGGACACCGCATGGGGACGATGCTCCGAGGCCACCTGAGGTTCGGTGCTGCCCGAGGAGCATCCCAGTGCCCAGGGAGGTGGAAGGCTGTGATACGTGGGGAGGCGTGGGTGGGTGGGTGGGTGGGTGGGGGTTGGGGTGCTGAGTGGGGGGGGGAGGGTTTGGGGGCCATCCCCACCGCCGTTGGCGTTGTCCCTATCGCTGTCGGTTCGTTACGTAGCACTTTAATGGTTTGTCTGTGTTCCCCCCAAGGGAGAGGGGATGCTGTGATGCTCTGAGCGTGTGGGGACATCGTGTCCCCTTCGCCGTCACCCTGCGGCCTCGGGAACACTGGGGACAAGAGGGGCTGTGCCCACGTGGGGACCCCGTGTCCCCTTTGACATCACCCTGCGGCCTCGGGGACACTGGGGACAAGAGGGGCTGTGCCATGTGGGGCACTGTGTTCCCTTCCCCATCCCCCTGTGCCATTTGGGTCATGGGGGACAAGAGGGGCTCTGCCCACGTGGGGACCCCATGTCCCCTCCCCCATCACCCTGCACCTTTGGGGACATGGGGGACAAGAGGGGCTCTGCCCACGTGGGAGCCCCACGTCTCCATTTCCATCAGCCTCCTCCCTTGGGGATATGGGGGGCAAGAAGGGCTCTGCCTATATGGGAACCCCGTCTCCCCATCGCCCTTGGGGACAAGGGGGACCCACAGGGACAGAAAATCCCAAAGCCCCCATTGCAGCAGGGTTGGGGGGGCAGCGGGGTGAGGGGTGAGTGCAACCCCCCAGCCCCATACAGTGGGGGGGGGGAATTGGGAAGGGGGGGAGGGGGGGGCACGCTGCGTGTGTGTGCATGTGTGTGTGCCCGTGTGTCCCGTGCCGTGCTGTCCGTCTGTCCCCAGTGCAACAAAGAGTTGGAATCGCTCCTTTTGTTGGTTACTTCCTTCGTCTTTGGGTTGGTTTTTCTTTTCTATTATTTATTCCTTTCCCCCCCTCCTCCCTCCCCCCCCCCCCCCGGACACCTAAAATGCTTTTTTTTGTTGTTGTTGTTGTTGTTAGTTTTTGTTGGTTTTTCTTTTGTATATCAGTCATTTTTGTACAGAAGAAAGAGCCTTTTTTTGGATAACAAAGGAAAAAGGAAAAAAAAAGACAAAAAAAAAAAAAAGACGCAAAAAAAAATAATAATAATAATAATCATGATGCAATTTCTTTGGATTGCAAAAAGAGCAACTCTTTACATTTAAGTGAAGTGTCTTAACATTTTATATTGTTTTAAAAGATATATTTACATATTATATATATATATATAATATACGTAATATAAATATATATCTAGAGATATTTAAAAGAGGAAAAAAAAAAAAAGAAAAAAAGAAGAATAGATCTCTTCCCATCCGCTGTGTGAGGGGGGGGGGGGGATTTTCCTTCCCTGTTCTGCTCTGATGGTGAGAGGGTCTCCCACCCCCCCACCCCCCCCCCATCCCTGTGTCCCCATGGCCCCCAGCGAGGCCGGGGTGGGGGCCAGCAGCTCCTGGCAGCAATAGCAGTCATTTGATGATGCGTTTGATTTCGGGTTGTGATTAATTACACTTAATTATTATTTTGAATTGAATTTTTGTTCTTGGTACCAAAGTGGAACACTGTAGCAAAGCCACAGCTTTTATGGATGTTTTTGGTTTTGGTTTGGTTTTGGTTTGTTTTTTTTTTTGGGGGGGGGGGTCTTTGTGCCTGACCCCCTCCCCAGTGCTGTGCCATCGTCCCTGTGCTCAGTGCACAGTGGGGGTGTGAAGATGGGGGGGGGGGGCAGACTGTGGGGCTGAGTGCATCGCAGCCCCCCCCCGGGGGGGTGGGCACAGGGCTGGGGGGGGTGGAATTGGGATGCAGCTGTGTGTGTGCAGCAGTACTGCAGTGCTGTGTGCACGCCAGGACTCCCCCCCCCCCAATATCTTGCATTGGGACCCCCCCCCCCACCTCCAGCTTTGCCCCCCCATCGGCACAGAGCACAGTGGGGAGGGGGGGGGGGCATGAGGATGCTGCCATGCAAATGCAGAGCTGCAGCACTGCTGTGTCCTGGTGCGCGCAACGCTAGGACCCCCCCACACACACCCCTCGTGCATGGTGACCCCCCCCCCCCCAAAGCTTTGCACCCCCATTGGCACAAAGCACAGCGGGACTGGGGAGGGGGGGGGGGATGGGAATGCTGCAGTGTTAACACAGAGCTGCAGCACCATGCATGCCAGCCCCCCCCTCCTTCCAACCTCCATGCATGGCATCCCCCCCCCACCCTGCACCCCTATTGGCACAGAGCACAGCATGGGGGGGGGGGGTTTGCAGTTCCAGCTGTGAGCTCAGCTTTAAGTAAGGGGGGGGAGGGGGGGCACAGCCCTTAAGTTTGCGTTGGGTCCCAAGTTAAGCATTGGGACCCCTATGGACCCCCCTGGTGCGGAGCTCAGCGCTGCCCATCCTTCTGGTGTCCCCCTCCCCCTCCTTTGTCCCCCCCCCGTCCGCTGTCCATCGGGCTGCTGTTCTCTGTGTGTCCGTGCGTCTGTCCGTCACCTCATGGCATCGTGCAAAAAAAAAAATCCTCGTCATCTCCAATAGAAAAAGAAAGGAAAAGGAAGAATCGCGTGCGCGCTCCCGATGAGGGAGAGGAGGAAATAAAAGGGGGGAAAAAAAAAAAAAAAGAAAGAAAAAAAAAGAAAAACAAAAAAAGGGGGAAAAAAAAGACAAAAAAAAAAAAAAAAAAGATGTGAAAATGATACCCACCACCCCCCCCACCTCCAAAAAAAAAAAAAAAAAAAGGAAAAAAATAATATAAAAAATATATATAAAAATAAAGCATGTGTCCGGAGGCTGCATGCGCACCCCGCTGTGCTCGTCTGGATGTGATCACTTCGAAAAGGACAAAAAAAAAACCCACAAAAAAACCCCACAAAAATAGCCAGAAATCCTGATTTCCTGCTGCTCTTTCGAGGCTCTTTTCGGGGTTCTGTTGTGTCTCTTCGCATGGATTTTTTCTCGTGAGCTGTGCTAGCGGTGGGGGTGGGGGGCAAAAAAAAAAGACGGGGGGGGGGGGGAGGGGGGGGAGCGTCTGTGTGTCTGTCCGGGCGCCTGGGGGGGTTGGGGGGGTTTGTAGCGCTGTGTGTCTCGCGAACTCCCGGCGACGAAGGGTTTGTTGCTGTTGATTTCATTTTATTAACACCCCCCCCTCCCCCTCCCCACTTTTTTTCCTACTTCTTTCTTTTCTATCAGAGTGTCCGGCTTTAATACGAATCAATAAAGACTTTTTTTTTCTCTCTCTCTCTCGAAAGCCCTTTATTTCTTTTGCCCCCCCCCCCTCCGCCCCCCCCCCAATTCATCCATCCATCCATCCCTGGGGAAGGCACAGCAATAAGAATAACCCCGAATCACCACTTTATTTCTGTTATATAGACCAGGACTCGGGGGGGGGGGGGGGGGGGGGGGGGCATTGGGCAGATCCCGACCCCCGTATGGGGAGGTTTGGGGGGGGTTTGGGGGGGGACACTCATGCAGAAGGGGTTACAAAGCGAGTGGGGTCGGGGCTGAATTTTTCCACCGAGTCTTTTTAAGAAAAAAAAAAAAAAAAATCCTTATAAATCCTTTTTTTTTTCTTTTTTTTTTGTTATGTTACACTTTTAGAGGCCATATTTACACCCCCCCCCAAAAAAAAAATTTATATATATATATATAGGAGGAAAAACGAACAACAACAACAACAAAAAAAGAAACTTTACAGCAAATATCGGCAGAACGGATGGGAACGACGCAGTACGGAGTGACAGGGACTGACTTCGTGTCCCACCCCCTCCCCATAACCCACCCCCAATCAGACCCCCTCCCACCCCCCACCCCCTCACCCCCGACCCCGGCAGAGGCTCTGGGTCCCCACCGCGTCCCCAGGGTGGGGGGCACCGCACCCCCCCTTCCTAAAGTGCTTCTCAGGTCGCTGAGCCTGGGGGGGGATGGAGTGAGTGGCACCGGGGGGGGGGGAGGGGGTCGGAAAGGAGAGCTGTGATGCGTCGTCCCCCGCCTGTCACCCTCCTACCTCGTAACCCCGAGACCCCCTTCCCCCCCCCACGCTGCCCAACCCCTGCGAGGCCACCGATGTCCCCACGTCCCTTCTTCCTTTTGGGGGGAGGGGGGACGGGGAGGGGGGGGTTGGACAGCCTCGACCGCAGCAGCCGGGGAAGCGCCCGCACTTCGCATGGCCACGGCCGGGCAGCCCCGGGGAGGGGGGCTGGATGGGTTGGGGGAGGGGGGGGGGGCAAAGGACTCAGCCCCCCCACCGTGGCATGGGGTTGGGGACAAGGTGGCTTCGTCCCTCCTGGGGCTGCACCGGGGCCATAGGGAGAGCGTTAAATAACAGCACAATTAAATACAAGCACAAAGGCGAGTCCTTAAATTAAACTGTGTCCCCCCCGCCCCCCCCCAACATCCCATAAGCTGGAAGGGGAAAGGGGGGGGTGATGGGGGGGGGGGGGGAATCGGCAGCAGCCCCAGGAGGTCAGAGACACTGAGGGAAGCGTAAGGGGGCGGCGGGGCCGGGGCTGCCCGGGGGGGTCCCGGTGCCGGTGGGGTCGGGAACCACGGGCCGGGTTTTGGTGGACTCCAGGCTGCTGAGCCCCGAATCCGGATCGCGGAACGGCCCGGTGGGCACCGCCAGCCCCCCCCTCGACCCCTTCCACTCGTTGCAATTGAGGTCGGTGATACCGCCGGGCAGCACCAGCACCGTGTGCCGCCTCCAACGGCTCTTCCTACGCCGGGTCTCCGGGGAGGGGGTCCTCCGCAGTCGCACCCCCGCATCATCCGCAGAGCCCCGCAGCCGCTGCCGGAGCTGTTCCCGCAAAGACGGCCGCACCGGGGGGACCCGACCGCCCCCAGCGCCCTCTGTTACGGGCAGGGCGAGATCCCCGACGGGCAGCGCGGCGCCCCCGACGGGCAGAGGGTTGTCCCCCCCCGGCCGCGCCCTGCCCAGCTTCCTACGTGCCAACGTATCGCATTGGATGAGGCGGTGGGAACTGAAGGAGGGCCGGCCGGGTGATGCCCTATCGCCGCCTCCCAGCCCAGCTGCCGCCCCCCCCGGCCCCGCGCGGCTCTCCGTGTCCGTCTCCGCGTGGCTCAGCTCGCTGCGCTCATCATCCGCCTCCTCCCCTCGGCTTTCGGCCACCGACTGCACCTCGGAGCTCAGACTTCGCTCCATGGTGGATAGGGTGGAATACCCCGACACGATGGAGCGGGCGTCCGCTGCCGGTTCCTGCCCGGTACCGCCGGTTTCCACGGCGTTCTCCTTCCCGGTGCGTGGGGTTCCGCCGGGTCCCGGTGCGGTGGCCGTGCCCTCCTCCTGCCCCCGGCCCCGCGTTTCTCTGTGCTCCGCGTCGTCGTCGGTGCTGCTGCCGAAGCATTCGGCCTCACGCCACTTCTTCCTCTTGCGGGCGACGGCGGAGATGAAGGGGATGGCCGGGAGCTCGCGGGGCGACGGCTCCTTCCGCGACGGCCACGTGCCCTGCGAAGATGGCAGTGCGAGGTTTAGGGCCGCGTCGTGCACCCCGACCCCATAAGCAGAGGGGCATCACCTCCCTCGCTCCCTCCACCCCCCACCTCCTGCCCCAGCCCGGGTCTCCTCTCACCTTCAGTTTGGCGGAGCCGCTGTGGGTCGAGTCTGTAAAGCAGAGCGGAGAGAAGGGGGTCAGCGAGGCCACTGTGGGGTGGGAGCACGATGGGGGGAGGGGGGACCGGATGGGACACTGCTTCACTCCCGTAGATGGGGGAGGAGGACGCGACCGGGGCCATCAGTTCCCAGAGCCAAGGGGGGCTGTGTGGCTGCAGACAGGAGCTGGAAGGTGGGGGCTCCGGTTCTGGGGGAGAAGGGGGGGATGTACACACATAGATAGGGATGTGCAGATGAAAAATGCTGCTGAGAGCCCGGCTGTGGGACCCTGACCCAATGGGGTATGGAGAGCAGCAGGGCATCACCAGGATGGGACACTGCCTCAGTACCCACTCAGGTCTGCAATAGGGCAGGCAAAGCGATGGGCTGAGCTGGGGGGGCTAAGACAGGGCTGTGGGGCTGCCCTGGGCTCCCTGGTGGGTTAGGGGACACAAAGAGAACAGTAAGGGGACGAGGGTGACAGGGGGACACGAGGGTGACGAGCAGCCATGGCTCTGCCACAGTGTGGGGGGACAACACAACAGACACCCTCACCCCCCCACACACCCCAGCCCAGGGATGGGGTTAGCAGGTGCTGACAGTGAGAGAGGAGGAGGCAGAAAGGGGGTGCTGAGCCCCCCCCAGAGCACGGGGACACCCCAGACCCCGGCGTTGGGGTGCATCATTGCTGGGGCACACGGCACCAACCCCAGGGACACTCAGAGCCCCCATGAAGAGGTGGGGGAGAAGGAGGGATGGAGGAGTTGGGGCTTGCCTAGGGCACGCATCCCCCTGCGGATGGGCAGGACAGGACCCTCCCCCCCTGCCCCCCCCCTCCTGTCCCCCTCTCTCGTGGTCACCCGGAGGAATTAGTGCGTGAGCAATGCACCCAGAGCAACACTGTACCCGCTCTAGCTCTCGAGGAGGTCCGCTGGAGGAGGAAGAGGAGGAGGAGGAGGAAGAGGACAGCACAGAGAAGTTCAAGGAAAGAACAACAGAAATCAGTCCAACATTGAAGTCTCCAAATCTCCGGGCTGACAGCGTGAGAGGTGCGGGGGGAGAGGGGGGGGGGTGGGCAGCAGGCTGGGTGCCACCCAGTGGGGTTGTGGGGATGAGCAGCCACCGGGGCGGGGGGGGGGGGGTACAGAGGGCAGAGTGGGACCTCCAGGTGTCCCAGCAAGGAGGCTGCTGGCACATCGTGCTCTGCATGCACAGAGCTGCAGTCACAGAGGCTGCGAGTGGGGGGACAGAGCGGGCAGAGAGGGGGGGACCCTGCGTGGGGCACAGCTCCTCACCTGGGGCATCGCCGGGCGCTGCGGTGCGGCCGATGTTGGGCAGCAGGTATTCAATGTTGGGCACGGACTGAGCCTCCTTCTCATCCACCGGGGTCTGCGAAGGGATGGGGGGATGCACGGTCAGGGGGTGGGGATGGCACTGTGGGTCTGAGCCAGAGAGCAGCCACCTCAATGTGCCCCCCGAGCCCCGCACCCAGAAGGACTCACCTTCTCCCCCTTGTCCTCCTTGTCGCTGAAGAACCAGTCTGACTGCAGAGGGAGACAGGAGAGGGGTCAGAGCCCAACGAGGAGCTCAGCGTGGCCGCCCCAGGGCTGCAGCAGGACCCCCACGCTGCCCACAGGGCAGCTCCACCTACGTGCTGGATGAGGGTCTCCACGATTTTGTAGCGGTCGGGCATGTGTGTCACCATGTCTGTCATGTTGTCCTCAGATGTCCTGACCAGCGTGGGGCCAAACACCAGCGCCAGGTTTCGGGGTTCCATCTGCATCCAGAGCCCGGGGTCGGTGAGTTGTCCCATCGGCTGCCCCATCCCTCCCCACCCCACACGGGGTGCAGCTCAGCCCCATTACCTTGTTCTTCTCCGAGTGGTCTGCGATGGTCTTCAGGTGACCCACCAGAAACTTGAGTGTCTCATAGTAGTGCCCTGGCAGGTCCCGGATCTGTGGGAGGCGTTGGGTCACCCCTCTGCCCGCCCCCCAGGCAGCCCACGTCCCCCAACCTGCCCCCATCTCCCTACCAGCTTCCGCAGTGTCCTCATCCTCTCGCTGGCATCCTCTATCCGGTTGGCCTCAATGAAATCGTTGTATTTATCTGAAAGGGACACAGAGGGCTCAGGGCAGGGGTAGAAGAGCAGGGAGGCTGAGGGGGTGGGGGGATCAGGGGGGGTCCCAGCGGGATGGGGCATGGAGGGGCATGGAAGGACTCACCGTCGGTGAAGAGGGGCTCAGGCAGCTTTCGGAAGAAGGATTTTAACAGACTGCTGATGACGTTCAGGTCCTGCCAGCGCTGTGGGGAGAGAGGAAGATACTCAAATCCCAACGCCAGAGGGATGAAGTCCCCAACCCAGGTGACCAACACCAAGAGGGACACTCGCCAATGCCACGGGGGAAGCCCAATGCCACCGCAGCGCTGTGGGGAAGGTGTGAGGTGCCAAGTGACAAATGTGTCCCCAAACTGCCACCCACACTGCTGCCATCGGCCACCAGGCGGCCCTGCCAGCCCAGGGAAGGTCCTGCCATGAGGATGAGGATTGTAATGGGGCCATGATGGGAGCTGGGGGCCATGATTGGAGATGGAGATCGTGATGGAGGTGGGGATCGTGATGGAGATGGGGATCGTGATGGAGATGGGGACCAGGACAACAGCCCTAGGAGCATTTCAGAGACACCAGGACAGGGATGGGGACACACACCTCATCCTGCAGGTTGATCTCAGTGGCTCCTTTGTTAAGCTGCTCCTGCAGGCTGGACACCACAGCATTGTTCCCGGGCACGCGGTAGATGCCCATGTACTCCAGGCCACGATCCTCCACCACTTTGCAGCAGGCTTCGACGATCAGAGGGATGTTCTGGGGGGAACACACGGGGTGATGGAGGTGCCGGGGCTGGGTGGGACCCCTGGGGCTGTCCCACCCATGCACCATACCTTGTTGTCCGGGGCGGGCTGGCAGTCCTCCAGCCTCACACCAAAGGCTCGAGGGGCAGATTTCTTGTTCTTCTTCATGATGTTAATGCCCCAGGGGGCTTTTTGGGAGCTGCTTTCATCTGGCAGGAGGAAAAAAAAAAAAAAAAAACAACAAAAACAAACCCACAGAACTTTTAGCTATATGGACCAACAGCAAGAGCATCCCTGCCGCACGCCGGCATCCCTCTCCGTGAGGCTTTGCCATGCCTGGGCTCTGCATACTGCAGGGGGGGATTTACCTTTGGTGACGGCCGCATCCTGCCTCGGGGACCGGGGTGCACTGGTTCCCGTCTGCTTCAGGAACTCGGCTCTGATCCCCAGCCCACGGGAGCCCTTGGGTGAGGAGTCAGGCTTGGCACCCGCCGGGCTGCAGGGAGAGCGGGGTCAGGGGGCATGGCGGGGCTGAGCACTGTAGGTGGGTCCCCAAAATCTGCCCTGCAAACCCTGACCTAGCATCCTGCCCTGGCTCTGTGTGTGCTCATGGGGCCCTTCTTGCCCTCAGCACTGACCCCACAGGGCAGCACTGTGTTTTCAGGGATAGCGAGGGCTGAGCACCGTGCCAGCACCAAGGGAGCTCTGAGCCGGCGTCACCCTCTGCTGTGCCAGCTTGGCTGAATGGGGCCCTTCCTGCACCCCAACCGGAGCCAGGAGCAGCCGGGTGCCACCCCACTACAGGATGCACTGCTTTTGCTCCATCACTTGGAAATTCAGGTGAATAAAGAGCTCCAGGAGCACGGTGCCACCGCTCACTGGGGCATCCCGGGGCAGGCAGGTGCCCCACAGCACCAGGTGCGTACCTCACTTTCCGATAGTCGTTGAGCTTCTTGTTGATAAGTGCTTGGCTGGCAAAACCGGGGTCCTGGGGAGCAGAGAGAAGAGGGGAAGGGGAAGCTTGAGCAGCGCGTTCTCTGCAGGCACCAGGCACCACGCTCTGCCGGGAGCCACAGCCCACGGCCACCTCTGGCACTCCTCATCACCAGGAGGGTTCCTGCCAGCCCCGAGCTGGGCTGAGCACAGCACCAGGGCCCCGTGCCCCAAAGTGGCACCCAGCACCATGCCGAGGTCTGCGGTGCTCCTCACCACGGCGCACCACGCACGGGGTCCGAGCCGTCTGCTAAGGCTCAAGGACCCATCCATCCCTGCAGCTCCATCTGCCAGGACCAGACGCACACGCTGTGCCCTACAGCACTCCAAGACACACTCCGTTCTCCTCCTGCCCGGTGGCACTGCGGCCCCAGCGGGTGCCCACACAGTTCCATGTGCTCCACGTGCTCCAACCCGGCCCTGCCAGCTCCCTGCCCTCCAAACGGGGCTGTGCTGCAGCAAAACAGACACTGCCCTGAGCTCAATGCGCCCTCCAGAGTCAGAGCCTGCCACAACCAAGCACAAATCCTGAGACCAATCCGTGCCATCCTGGCACCGTGGGGACACGGTGCACACCAGCCCCGTTCCTGCACAACCAGCTCAGCACCGGCACAACCAGCTCAGCACCGGCACATCCACCCTGTGCAGCCCTCTGGTGGAGCTGGTGGCTCCTCTCTGACCCAAGCAACCATTGCACAGACCACAAATGCCCAGCGAGAGCTCAGCTCTGACCCCACGCTTGCCCCAAGAGCGGGCAGCACTGCGGGACCGCATCCAGCACAGGCAGAGAGCTCCAGATCTCACCCATGGGCCGACGAGCCCCACGGTGCCAACACACCCCACGGTACCAAAGCACCGGGGTTCCAACCGAGCCGTGCACGCTCCTCAACCGCAGTGCAACCAAACACCGCCGCTCCGGCACGGAACCCTGGCTGAGCCACCACGATGCTCTGAGAGCCGCACCGCGCGATGCACCGCCCGGCCGAGCTGAGCCGCGCTCTTCTTGGAGCCCTGGGAGCACAGCTGGCCGCAGCCAGGGGAAGCAGCACAAGGCAAAGAGCCGGAGAGAGCCGAGGCGTTAGCGCCGGGAGAGCCAGAGGCAGCCGGGAGCGCCGTGTGGCTCTCACCTCGCCCTCAGCCTTGCTGTTCTCCCTGATGACTTTGATCCAGGCCAGCATGTCTTCCCGATCCTCTGCCTGAAAGAGATATTCACAGAAGTCAGCGGTCGTCAGGCGGAAGACGTGCTTCCTCTTGGTCTCGCTGTAGGAGATGTCCACCAGGCACGCTCGGATGCTGATCGGCTGCTCCTCCTCACCTGGGGCCGGGCCGCAGCTCACCGCCTCCCGCCTGTCCTTGCACAGGTACAGCGAGTGGGTGCGCAGCACCGCGAAGACGCGCTTCCACTGCCGGAGGCCTCCGCCAACTTTCTGCAGGGAAAAAGGACCGGGAGTCACGGCTCTGAGGGTCACCCATTGCCAGCCGGGCTGGGGACCCCCCTCCCCCCCCGCCGTACCTTCCCCTTTTTGGTGAGGATCTGCTTGTAGTGCAGCCAGCCCTCCTTCCTGACGTCGCTGAACGTGACGTCCGACAGGTCAGAGGTGGAGTGCCGTTTGGAGCGGGTGTCTTCAGACGTACCGAGGCTGTCCAGAGACTGCGGGGTGACGCGGCACGTGGGGGTCACAGGGGTCGCCGTCACCCCACCGCCCCACGGGTCCAACCGGTACCCCCAACCCCAGCAGTCACCCAGAGATGGCGGGGTGACAGAGCACATGGGGCCGCAAGGAGCTGGCATCACTCCCACCACCCCATGCATGCACAGCCTTGGTACCCCCGCCCCAAGATGCCACCCAGAGACTGCAAAGCTGGCGCTGTCCCCCCATCGCTCGGGTCCTCCTGGTACCCCCAGCACCCCCCCAGCGCTCACCCCATCGGTGAAGAAGCTCCTCAGCATGCGGAGGCTGGGGACCCGGCTGGGCATCCTCCTGTGGGAAAGCAGCCCTGTGAGCAGGGGGGCACGGCAGGGAGGGGACGGGGGGCTGCGTGGTGCCCAGATCAACCCTACCTGAGGATCTTCCCCTCATCCCGAAATGTGTTCAGCCCATCATCACACGACTTGGAGCGCTCGGTGGTGATGGCCAGCAGGTAGGAGGAGCGGCGGCCGGCCTTGATGCTGCCTGTGGGGGGAGGAGGGCACAGCACGTGGCCGTGGGGCTCTGCGGGGTTCAGCGTGATGCCACGGAGGGGCAGAACCACAGCCCTGCTCCTGCTGAGCTCCTCATCCCTATGCCACCCAACTCCAGCTGTGGGGGCTGCTTCCCTCAGTCCCCCCCCCAGCCCCACTCACTGCAGTCCTGTGAGTAGTGCCGGCTCAGGGCGAAGGCGAAGGTGGGTGAGGAGGAGGGGCTGGTGGCCACGGCGGGCGCTGAGTTCATGGCACTGGAGACCACGGAGGAGGCGGGGATGTGCTTGGCCTTCAGGTCGATGCTGGGGCTGGTGGGTTCGTCTGTGGGATGGGGCAGGAGGGTCACAGGAGGGCTCGGGGCAGAACGCAGCCCTCGACCCTTCTCACGTGTTTGCAGCCCCAGGAAAGCCAAGAGCCCCCGCTGCGCCGAGCCACGCCGAGCCCCTCTGCACCCACCCTGGGGGAGCAGCACCATGCAGGAGGGGGCAGCCCCACGTGGGTGCCCTCCCCACCACAGCACCCATCACATCGCCCATCCCAGCACTGACTCCACTCACCAATGAAGGGGATGGATGCCAGCGAGTCCTCGGGGGCTGCTAATGGGGCCACACGCCGACCCGCGTGCTCGCCCACAGACCTCTCCTCCCTGCTGCTGGCTGCGGGGGGGTCACAAACGTCCGTCTCCTTCCCCCTCCCAGAGAACACAAAGTTCATCTGCCGCAGCGGGGGCTGCGCCTTGCGGCCTGTGGGGGGCTTCTGCCGCAGCACCACCTCCTCGCGTCGCTCCTCCGCACGGCTGCTCTCCGTGCGCTGCTCCCGGGGGGCTTCGGGGGGCGGTGGAGGGGCGGCGGGGGTCGCCGTGTGCGCGATGCTGAAGGTGGGCAGCCCGCCGAAGGTCGGGTCGCGGAAGGACAGGGCGTGCAGCAGCCCCGTGCGGCGCTGGAAGGACGGGCTGTAGCTGCGGTAGCCGATGTAACCCGAATCGTCCACGCTCTGCAGGTTGGGCTGCGATGGGTGCTTCTGCACCGCCGGGTCCCGCGGGGGGGGGGAGGAGGAGGAGGAGGAGGAGGATGGCACGAAGGAGCCGCGCACGCCGGGCTGTCCCGCGGCCGCAGCTCTGCAGAGCCTCTCGGGATGCCACGCGGAGCGGTCGAGGCGCGGGGAGAGCAGAGCTGCGGGTTCCAGAGCCTCCATGGAACGCCCGCACCTGCCCAGCTGGTGCTCGGAGCGCGCCCGGTGCTGCGCCCACGCCTCGCGGTTGGGCTGCAGGAGGGTATCGTGCGATGCGCTGTGGGGCCAACCCCGGGGGTGCGCCGAGCCCCCCAACCTCTCCTGGGAGACGCTGCGGGATCGGGGCGGCATGGCGTGCCGGCGCTCCTCCGAGGCGCTGCGCCGCGGCTCCTGGCTGCAAAACCATCGCGACAGCGCCCGCTGGCACTCCTGGCGACTCGGCGGCCGCACGGTGCTGCCCTCCCGGGGGCCGCAGTGAGTCCGGTGCTCCGCCACGTGCTTCGGGGTCCCGTAGCTGGAGGGGGCGGCGGGCAGAACGCCGTAGCGCTCGGGGCAGCCGCTCCGGCGGCCGTGGGGAGCTGCGGGGTGGTGCGGGGGACCCCCGGCGCGTGGATCCTCTGGGCGGTGTGCGGGGCTGCCCCCTGCTTTGCTGTAGGCAGTGCTGTGCGGGGATGAGGGGCCGGCGGGGTGGTGGGAGCGGGGGTCCGGCGGTGCGCCCGGGGGGGGCTCAGAGCCCCGTGTCTGGAAGGGGTAAGTCTTGCGTGGGTAGCAGATGGGGGGGGGCTCGGGGATGCTCTGCGCCCCACCGGAGTACGGCTCGTTGCCCTTCAGGTAGGCGTCCTGGGAATAGGCCTGTGGAAGTGGGGGGTGGGGGAGAGTCAGGCCGGGGGGTGCAGCCACAACATCCCATTCCAACCCTGGGGTCTCCTGCAGCCCCCAGCACTGCTGCTCCACGTGTGCTTCTGCTCTCCCCGCAGCCACACATTGCTGCCCCCCTCCACACACCTTTCTCCTTCCCAAAACACCTCCAGATGCAGCACCAGCCCATCCTGCCTTCCCTTTCTCACTTTTCATGCACACCTCTGGCTCTACGCCCTGAGTGGGTGGGCACAGATGTGAGAGCCCCCCAGCAGGGCTGCCAGACCCCCCTTCCTCTTTTGGGTTGATGCACGAGGACAGCAGTGGGGACACCAGAAGAGAAGAGCCCCCAGCCAACAAACAGCACGAGGAATCCCACTGCCTGGCTATAAGGTCTGCACTCAGTGCAGCACTGGTGCCCCCAGGACCCCCAGAACTGGGGGAGTGGGCTTGGGGCCATCACAGCAAGGCAGCAAGACTCACCAGCTGGAGAATGTCCTCATCTTTGGGCATGATGGAGAGCTCCAACACATTGTCACTGTGGAGAGACAGGGGTCAGGAAGGGATATGGCACACATGGCTGTGTCCCCACAGCATCTCCCCCAGCTCCCAGCCATGCAGAGCAGTGACAGCGTCCTCATCCCAGGAGGGGACAAACATCCCCATCCCCCCAAGTCACGGCCTCAGTGCAGCAGGAACTCACCTGTTCTGGATGAGAGCGATGACCTGCGAGTAGGTTTTCCCAATGATGCTATCCCCATTCACCTTGACCAGCCGATCCCCTGTGGGGTGAGGGGAGACAGAGTCACCTCCAGCACTCCAGCAAGTGGCGGGTGGTGACACCTGGCTGTCCCCTCATAGCAGGGCTGGGAGCAGAACCTTGTCCCGTGTGACACCAATGCTGCTATGGGCATCCCCACACGGGGGTGAAAATGGGAGAATCGGCAGAGAATGCATGAATGGGACCAAAACAGGCCCACATCTGCAGGGTGGAGGGGTGGGGAGTGGTGCAACCCCCCCAGCCTCAAACCTCTGCCACCTCTACATGCTGCTCACCAGTGCGCAGCCCTGCCTGGTGCGCCGGGCCGTCCTCCCTTACATTCTTCACAAAAATGGTGTCCATGGGCTCCAGGCGGCTCCGGGGGGGACCTGCACCGGGGGGACGGGTGTCAGCGAGCCCTCAGCACGGCTGGGTCCCGCAAGCAGCAGGCCAGGAGCACGTGGTGCATGCACCATGTGCACCCCTTGCATGCACCAGGCACAGCCATCACGCATGTGCTGTGCACACCCCGTGCACACACCCCGTGCACACACCCCGTGCACACTCCTCACACCCTGTTGTGCTTCTGCATGCCACCAAAGCAGCCACAACTCCTCCCCAACCTTTGCAAATACAGAAAACGTCCCTTGCTGCACGCCCCGCTTCGGGTTGGTGCTGGCAGGCTTGCAGGGGGGATGCAGTGCCGATGTGGCACTGCTGAATTCCCCGGGGAATTCCCCACCCCCACCCCGTCCCCAGGGGCACCCAGCACTGGGTCTCGCCACCCCACAGCCCTCCCAGCCCTACGGTGCCTCATCAGCCCAGCAGCTCAGCGATGCGTTCCGACGCCTTCACATTCATTCCCATCACTGCTGGCTGCAGCACAGCGAGGACACGGCCCCGTCCCCGAGCACCGACCCACACCACAGCCCCACCGCGTCCCTTTGGGATGTCCTCTATGGCACAGCACCCAACGGTCCCCGTCGGAGGGATGCAGAGGCACCTGCTTGCTCATCCCCACGCTGTGCCACCCCACGTCGCAGCTCCTGCTCTGCCCCACACCACCCCCCACGCTGGGTGCCCACAGCTCGGTGCTTACCTGCTCGGTTCCCATTCTCCTCTTCCTGTCAAGAGAAGAGAAAAGCAGTGATTTGGCAGTTGGGCCAAAACTTTTTGCGGGGAACCAGAAGGGGACAGGATGGGGGCAATGCCTCTTGGCTAGGACTGCTCAGTTGTGCCCAATGGAGCCCCTCATGGATCTGCATGTCCATCCGTCTGTCCCTCTGCCACCACGGATGCAGAGTCAGAGTAAAATTAACTTGTGGCACTGGATCTGGCCATACTGGGCGTGGGGTTCAGCACTGTGCTGCTGAGAAGGTGCTGGTGCCCCCCACCCAGTGATTTCTCACCCCGTAAGTGCCCAACTGTGCCGCCTCTGATGGATGGCAACAGCTCAGCTCTGCCAGCTCCAAGCTGGAACAGAGCTCTGGTGAAGGCAAACAGTGCCCTCTGAGGCACTGGGAAGGGACAGATCTCTACCTGGGATGGTCCCAGTGCGGAGGAGGGGCTGGAGGCATCTCCCCATTGCACAGAGGGAAGGTGCACACCCAGCACTTAGCACACCGCTGTGCAACTGCCAGCGCACCGAGCTGCCATGTGGTGCCACTGAGGGTCCCTCGAGGCACAGACTCTCCCAGCCCAGCCCTGGGTTGCCCCGCTCCCCAGAAAGATGCTGACATCAGGCACGGCGGGTGCCGGAGCGCCAGGAATGCGGAGCTACCACCCCCATCGTGTTGAGTCAGCACCACCGAAACTCAGCCCCCAGAGCTGGCACTGCACCGCCCCGGGCACCCATGGGTGCTGCAGCAGTCACACCCTGCACGGCTGGCTGGGAGCGCCGGCTTCGGCTCAACCCAAAAGCATCCACACCACCTCCCGGCCCACTGCGCCAACGTGGCTTCATCCTGCTGGGGCTCAGTGGCCGTGACATGGGACAGCAGCAGGGTCAGGCCGTGCCCTTGGCTCCCTCGGCTGTTGGAGTCCCAGTTTGTGCAGGAAGAGTCTGTGGCAGCAGAATTAAGACCCTGGGAAAAGTGCTGCCGTGCACACAGACAGCGGGACCGACTAGCAGTGGGGCAGCCACGAATCACTGCTCCCCACCCGGTGATTCATTTCCCACCACGTTTCCATGACTGCAATGAGCACCAAAGCTCGCGGCTGCCGGATGCGCCTTCCTGCGCCTGCACAGGGCTGGGAGGTCACCTCCTGCTCCTGGAATCAGCCACTGGTTTTGTGGGATCCCTCCACATCCATCCCAGTGTGCTTCTGGGTGGCGATGGATGCTCAAAGCTCACCTGGAGGTGAAGCACTGCCTGGTGCCCAGCTCAGGCAGTGAGGTGATGTCCCCATCCCTGCGCTCCCAGCACGAGGGAACCAAAGGATGGGACCAAACTGGCCTTGCAATGGGAGCAGCTTCTCCCAGCCAGCTGCTCCGAGGGCGCAGAGGAGCTGAGAACCCCTCTGGGGCTGCAGTGATCCAGGGGCAGAGCCACCCCAACGCCTCCAGCAGCAAAGCACAGCCCTGAGCCCATCCTTGTGCTGTGTTTCAGCCATTCCCAGTGCCCACAGGTCCTGTCAGAGCGCTGCATCTCCACAACCTGCACCCAGCATCCTCCAAACCGCCGCCTCCTGTGCTCTGGGGCTACATCCTCCCTCCCTGCCCACGGGGTGTGGGACAGCACAGTGTAACCTGGGCTCATCCCAAAGGGGCACTGGAGGCTCACGATCCCATGGGTGGGGACCCGCAGACAAGGCGGGTGATGGATGCACCGCCCTACGGCTCCCCAGACCCCCACCACCACCCAGATAATATAAAAGCAACCTCCACCAGCAGCCCCTCCAAGCTGGGGGTCCCCACCCCTCCAGTCCTTACCTTGGAGGGGGAATGCACCGCCGACTCGGGGGGGTAAACGATGAAGTGGCGGAGGGTGAAGCCAAACCCCCCTCCCTGGGTGCTCTTCCGCAGCACCACCGTCTTCGGGCCCCCCCAAGGAAAGGCCCCCTCCAGGGGCGCGTTGTCATTTGGGGACGCCCCATCTCTGCGGCCCGGCGTCGGCTATGGGGACAATGGGGAGATGTCACATTCAGGGGGAGATGTCACATCGTGCCCCGTGCTGGAGGGCAGTGATCTGCCCCTAGGAAACCCTTCCTGACTTCCAGCCCCACTGCGTGAATGGCAGCACCAAAGCCCCCCCCATCCTCCCCAAAGGGATGTTGTGGGAGAAAGGAAAATAAACAGTGGGGGCTGGAATGAACTGAGTTTGGGGTATGGATGGGACCTGGAAGGGGACAGAAAGGGGGGTGAGTGCAGAAAGCAGGGAATACGTGATGGGGTTGTGCCAGTGAGATAACCAAGGAGGGCATGGGGGGCCGGGGGCGGGGAGAAGGCTGCATGGCAAAGAATGGAGATGGAAGCTGAGCATAGGGGGGGCTGCATAGCCATGGTGGGGGCAGTGGGGCAGAAAGTTTGGGTTTGCAGCAGGGACATCTCTGCATTTTGAGGCTGCGTATGGCACATCTGGATGCACATCAGCAGCAGGGCTCTGCTGTACCCCCCTCCCCCGTGCAGCAATGAGGAGCAGACCACGCTCCAGGAGCACTAATTGCTGCTCTCAGGTTGGGCTCCTTCCCTGCCAGCCCCGCTCACACCACGGCACTGCACTGCATGTGGGGTTTGGCCCCCTCACCTCCCCCCTCCCCCCCCCCATGGTGTTCAAATTCAGACTCTGTATCCCTGCAAGGGTTCGGTGGTGAGGTGATGAATGGGGAGAGATGAGGCAGAAGCCAGGCGGGGAGGGAAGAGGGACACAAAGGGCCGAGGCACAAAAAGCCTTTGTCTCTGCCTGTGCTGAGCACGGCCTTTTTGCTGCTGGTGGGTAAATGGGGCTCCCTGCACCCCACGCACGGTGTGGGGCTGGGGGTCCCTCGTGCTGAGGAAAGGGGGGCAGCCCCACAGCCCCCACCAAAGGGCTCTTGTGTCCTCCAGTAGCAGCAGCCCCATATGCTCCGATCCCAACAACACAGGGAGCACCTGGGGACACCCCAAGAAGCAAAGAGCTGCGATGCTCCAACCGGGGGAGCCTGAAACCACAGCAAAGCCACAACCCCTGCCCTACACCCCCCCAGGACCCCAGGCCCTCCCTGCACCACAGAGACCCAACTTTTGACAGCAGCGGGTGCCCCGTTGCCACAGGGACCCCAGGCTGCCCACAACCCCCCACCCAAGGACGCCCGTCCCCATCTGCGCCCTCCATTGTGTCGGCCGCCGGCACGCTGGATTATTTTTAAGCTGACAGCTGAATGTGCCCCGCTGATGGTAAGCAGCACAGACAGCACTCTGAGCAGACACCGACGGCAGCACCGACCCACTGCCATGGGGACACACGGCCCCGTGTCACAGCCGTGGCACAGACGCTGTGCCCATGACACAGGGATGCATCACTGTCTGCCCATTACAGAGCACTTAGCGCCAGCAGCAGCTGCTCAGTGCCCCCCGGGACCCCCCCCCAGCAATGCTCTCTCCCCCCCCTCCTCCCCAATAGCATCCTGCACGCTGCCAGTGCTGGCACATCACCTGGAGGGGACAGCAGGGCGGACAGAAGGGGGCTTCTCCCTGCAGCCCCCACAAACCCATTGTGCAGAGCGCATGGATGCCATGCAACGAGACGCTGCAACTGCAGCCCATCACCCAGCTCCAGTCCCACAGCCTGCATTCACCATTGCAAAAGAGCCTCGGGAGATGCACTGCATTGCAAACAGCCCTCCTGGGCTGCTCTGTCTGCGCTGCTTCCGTCCCCACGTCCCACATTTGCCTGGGGACAACCCCATGGGGACGCAGCCTCTGGCCCTGCTGCCAAGGACGGGAACATGGGGTGGGAGCACATCGTGTTTGCTTCATCCCAGGAGAACCCCCAGCCCTTCAGCTCCCACTCCCCACGCAGCCCACCGTGCTGCAACCAGCCCTTATCACCGTCACCTCATCCCCTTCCCCAGCCTGAAGCTTTTGGGCTGCGAAGCCTCAACCGCACACTTGGACACATCACCCACAGATCTGTCATCTCAGCCACGGGTCCCCTCTCCCAGCAGGAATCGTGCTGTCCCCACACTTTGGAATTTGCTTCGAGCCCCCCCGCTGGGCTCCAATCAGCTGTGCCCCCCCTCCCCAAACCCAAAGCACAGGGATGGGGAGGGAGGGGGGGAGGTGAGTCTGTGCTGCCCACCTCTACGCCCTCATTCCCAGCACTCCCCCCACGGAGACAGGCAGCTGCCAAGGGTGTCTCACAGTGCAGAGCCCTCCTGGGGGGCACAATAAGACCTTCTGGCGGTGTCCCCCCCCCCGGGGCCATGCACCACAGAACAGCATGTGGGGCACACGAGGCCAAGCCCACCCCTCCCTCTACCCCACGGTGCTCACCCGATGGCCTCTGGCGGTGCGTGGGGCCGCGGGGCCGTGCGGTGCTCCGGGGGGGCGGCGGGGGGGGGTTCCGGCCGCACACCTCCTAACGCTGCTCAGCCAAATGCAGCGCGGTTCTGGGGAGCTGCAATCCACCCCGACGGCGCGTTCGCAGCCCCAGCCCTTCCCGGATCGCTCCACGCTCCATAAAGCTTTGCTCACCACCGCCACGGGGTTGGGGGCTGTCGGGGGGCCCCGTGCCGCCCTGCGGAGCCCCCGCTGCCCTCCGCCCTCCTCCACCATCGTGCGGGGCCGCGCTCCGTCCCGCTGCCGAGCGCTGCTGGCTCGTAGGGCGGGGGCCTGGAGGGGAGGTGGGGGGGGGGGCCGACAACGTAGGGGGAGGCTCCTGCTCCGGCTCCGGCTCCAGCTGCTGGCAGCGCTCAGCGCCCAGCCACACGCTGCCCCCCCCTCCCCCAACCCCAAGTTTTGCTTCACGTGCACTTTCCCTTTCTTTTTATTTTAATTTTTTTTCTAGCCACCCCCTCCTTCCTACACCACCACCTCCCCCCCCACCCCCCCGGGCGGCATCCCAACCCCCGCTTCCTCCTCTCCCTCATCCCAGCCTTTTCCTTCCTTCCTCCTCGCACCGCAGCGCTCCGGGCGGTGCTGGGGATGATGTGACAACGCGGGGTGCCCCCACCAACCCCCCCGTGCCTCCAGCGGGGGGATCCTGGCCAGGAATTAAGACATCCCTCCAAAAGCACAGCGATGCCACCTCTGTTAGGGAGATGCTCCGGGCAGCGTCGCCCCAGCCCGGACCTGGGGGAAGTGGGAGGGGTCTCACTGCACTGGGTGGACGAATTGCCCTTCTCATCCCCCATTATGGCATCAAAGATACGGAAAGGACAAAGACAAGGGGCCAGCAGAGGAGCGAGGGAGAGGAAGGACAGGAGGAAAAAGCGGGAGCCCCCGGGGCCTCGGACACATCCCGGGGGGGGGGGGGAAGGGGGTGTGCAGCCCCCATGTCCCCATGCCGGGGCTCCGACATCGCATTCCAGCCGCGCTGCAGCCGGAGGGAGGCACGTGCGGCCGCGCCGGGGAAATACCGGGCATTGCTGGGATTGCAGCCCCGGCCGCGGCCCCCTCCCCTTCTCCATCCTGCCCCCCCCCCCCCACCGCTATCAGCACGGCGGACCCCACCCGCGGGCACCGACTGCGGGACCGTCCCCCCCCCGCACAGCACCGCGATCCTCCGCGCACCATCAGCGCTCCGGTGCCCCGCACGTCCCCCCCCCCACACCCCGCACCCCGCAGGGCCGATGTGCCACGTCCCTGTCCCAGACAGCCCCGCGGGGGGGGCAGGTTGAGCGGGCCGGGTGGCAGCTGTGCCCTCAGGTCTCGTCTGCCCCCCCCCCCAGCGCCATCCCGGAGCGTCTGTGCCAACATCCCCGGGTGAAATTGGGGCACGGAGATGTGGGACACGCATCTCTATCGCTTCCTCTTCCCCCCGGGCCATTCCCCAGGGCTCCCGGTGCTGTGCCAGGGGTCTCCCGTGGTTCCCCCCCCCTCCCGGGGACAGCTCAGCGTGTCCCAACAGGCAGAGCCGGGCTCCAGCTGTCAGTACCAGCAGCCGAGGTGGGGGGGGGGGGCTTTGCTATCCAACCACCCGCTGGAACCAGGTGAAGTGAGGCTGGGGGCTGCCCACACACACTGCAACCCCCCACCGGGCAGCTGGAGCCCAACACACCGGGGCATTCGATGGGGAGCACCTTGAGGGCCCCCAGCTCTCATGCACGGCCCCATTTGGGGCTGCGCTCCCCGTGGGGGGGGGTCTGCTCCCCCCATGCACATCAGCACCAGAGAAGCAAGAAGCACGGGGGGGGGGGGGGGGCGGCAACAGCTCGGATCCAGGTCTGACCCCACCAACTCCGTGCACGCCTTCACCGGTAGTGCTGAGCGCGTGGGAAGGGACTGAGGGGGGGTGGCGATGGGGAGGGGGGGGTCTGCTTGCCCCAGGCTGAGTGCAGGATGGGCCCCAGTATTGTTCCTGCAGCCCAAACTGGGAAAGGTCAGGCGGCGTTCGCGGGGGCAGATTCCACCCCGAGGAATGCGAGCGCGCCTGGACGCCTTCCAACATACTTGGTGTTTTGCACAGGAGTGTCCTAAATATACAGCCAAGCGGGAGCAGGGGGGAATGCAGCGTGCTCCCGGCATGCACTGCCAGCATCATGCACTGCTGCCACCATGCATTGCTTCCTTGCACCACCATGCATTGCTTCCTTACACCACCACCATGCACTGCTGGCACCGTGCACCATGCACCACCTGCACCATGCATCTCTGGCACCATGCATTGCTGCCGTGCATCCCTCGCACCATGCATCTCTGGCACCATGCATTGCTGCCGTGCATAGCTTGCACCATGCATCTCTGGCACCATGCATTGCTGCCATGCATCCCTCGCACCATGCACCTCTTGCACCATGCACTGCTGCCATGCATCCCTTGCACCATGCACCTCTGGCACCATGCATTGCTGCCGTGCATTCCTGGCACCATGCATCTCTGGCACCATGCATTGCTGCCATGCATTCCTCGCACCATGCACCTCTGGCACCATGCATTGCTGCCATGCATCCCTTGCACCATGCACCTCTGGCACCATGCATTGCTGCCATGCATTCCTGGCACCATGCATCTCTGGCACCATGCATTCCTGCCACGCATCACCTGCACCGTGCACCTGTGGCACCACGCATTGCTGCCGTGCATCACATGCACCATGCACCTCTGGCACCATGCACTGCTGCCATGCACCAGCACACCCACCAAGAACCCGCAGCCTCAGAGCAGTGGGGAATGGAGCATCAGGTTGAGCTGCGGGGAAACTGAGGCATGGGGAGCACAGCACCCAGTGGGTGACCCCCTCCCCCCCCAGCCCTCCCCACATCCCAGCTGTGGGAATACGTGAACCCTTGGCACAGAGAAAAGGATAACGTCACACCAGCAGGGCACAGAGGGACAGAGGGACAGCCAGCTGCCACCACCACCATGTGCTGCGTCCCCCTGCACCGAGCGTGCAGGGCTGGGGGGGAGAGGGCAAACACAAATCCCTCCTGAAGGAGGAATCTCCCTTGAGCCGAGATTAGGGTCAGAAAAATGAGGTTCTAATAGGATTTTCAGGGAAGAGAAAGCTGCGTCGAGGCAACAGCTGATTTTCAGCCCTTATATGGCAGCGTCTCATGGCTCTCACCTGTGCTGGGGCCCATGGGGATGGGGGGATACGGGTCCATGTCACCCCATGGCACAGGTGATGCAGCCAGGGGAACACAGGGATGCTCCATGGGGTGGGGGAAGAGGGGGGATGTGGACAGAGCGACCAGGATGGGAGCACAAGGGTGGCAGTGGCAGAGAGTGGTCACTGCATCCAGATTAACACCCACAGGAGAAAGTACTCAGGTTCTCTTTAACCCAACCTGGGGCTGACGGCTCCGTGGGGATTTGGGAGCCCCAGGATGCTCCTTTTCCACGGAGCCACCAACCCTTGTTAAGCACAGGACCCCACAGACAGCTTTGCACCGGCCAGGTTGATGTGTGGCTTAATCCTACATCCTCAAAGCTGCTCCTTTTCACACCGGTACCCAAACACCAACACCAGAACCCCCCCCCTGCACCTCCCATCCCAGCACTGAGGCCCAGCAGGGCATTTCTGGGACCTCCACTCCCCTCCTGCTGTGCTCTGGGTGTGAACACAGGGAAGGAAATCCTGCAGTTCCTTCCCAGCACCAACTTCCATCACGGCAGCATCGCCTTCACAGCCCCGCGCTGCCGGCTCTGCCCTACAGTGTGGTCACACCAAGTCCAGCTTAACCCGTGAGAAGCCTGGGGGGGGAGGGGGGCACAGCAAGGCCCACTTCCCATCTCCCAAACTCCCCATCCCCACCGTATCCCCCACCCATTAAGGCTGGGGACTTAAATCCATGTCAGGGAGGGCCCCAGAGCCTTCATCCCCTGCTCCTCCTCCTCATTCTCTGCCCCACATCCTAACGGCGGCGTTATCTGCAGCAAGCCCTAGAAAAGTAACACGATTCTGCTTCCTGTTTTTCCCGTGGAAACCCTCAAATAGAAGCTGGCCTCACGGCTGCGATTTTTTCGGGTCTCTTTTTTTTTTTTTCTCTTTCGGCGTTGTTAACAATGAGCCGTTTCCTGCGGCGGCTCCGGGGGCACCGCCGGCACTTCCAGCCCTGCCCCATAGCGGGTGGGGGCCGAGGGGGGTGGTCACGTCCCTGTGCCACTCGCAGCCATAGGGGACCTCGTGGCACCGCGCTGGGCGTTGCAGGGGGACGCGGCTCAGCGATAGGACGGGGGGTGGGAATCGTGGGGTGGGGGGTCCTGGGAGAGAAAAACTGGAAGAAACACACAGGGAAAAGGCTGGCTCCTGCCCCTCGTGCTCGTCACTACAAATGGGGCGTTATTTGGAAATTCGGGGCCTCTGCAAATGGGGCTGCAGCGAGGACTGGAGGGAGGCAGCGCTGCGGATGCAGATTTGGAGACGCAGCTTTGGGGACCTGTGGCACCGGGGCCCGGTGGCGTTTCCCATCACCCCACACACATCTGTGAGCACCACCTCCCGCACCCCCCCACTCACCCCCCCCCCCCCCCCCCCACACCACAGCCCCATCCCGCACCGCTGCTGCCCACCCCCCGCTGGGGACATCGCTGCCCACCGCTGGCATCACACCAGTCAGCACCAGCAGGGACCGCGCTTCACCCCAAAGCGCTGGCACCGCAGCCCCCCCCCCAACCCCCGCTTCCCCCCCTCCACACGCCGCGGCTCAATAGCCCACTATGTGCCACAATAGCGCGATTGTCCCCCTGCTCCACCGGGCTCCCTCCCACCCACCCTCGTGGGCCGCCCCACGCGCTCGGTCCCATCAACGGCCCCACTGTTTTATCGCCGCCCTACGGCCCACACCTGCGCCCCGGGACGCGCCCCATAGCGGCGGTTCCCTCCCAACCCTCGGGGCTCGGGGCAGGCGATGAGCACGGAGATCCGCCGGGACGGATGGGAACCGCCGGCGGCTGCGGGACCTCGGGGCAGCGGGACCGCCCCGGTGGGAGCACGGCCGGAACGCACCGCCGGCACCGGGCTTTGCCCCCCCCCCCCC
The DNA here is from genome assembly GCF_905368555.1 of Meleagris gallopavo. Classification (NCBI taxonomy): domain Eukaryota; kingdom Metazoa; phylum Chordata; class Aves; order Galliformes; family Phasianidae; genus Meleagris; species Meleagris gallopavo. The sequence goes on along the minus strand of NC_139432.1, from coordinate 3,986,750 downwards.
ACCACCACCCCCGGCATTGCCGGATCGCTGCCCGCCGTCACCGCCAGCCTTTGGTTTGGGCCACTTTCTGGTGACTCACGCGTCGGGTTTCCACCCCTCTCCCCCCCCCCCCACCGGCTCGCTCTGCCGCTCACATTTTCCCTTTGCTCAGCCCTTTGAGAGGACGTTGCCGCCCCAAACGCACAGACCCCACATCCAGCAACCAAAACCGCCACCGGGATGGGGAGCTCAGGGATGGGCACGACTCCAAACGGCCCTCCGGACCCCACAGCAACGACCCCCGGAACCCCCCCAGCACCCGCAGCTGGAGGTGCCGCCCTGAGTTACAATTAAGGAGGCTTAATGAATTCGTGGGGACCAGCATCCATGGAAAAGGAGCTGGGAGCAGCACGGGGCAGCCCATGCAGAGGGAGCCGGGCGGGTTGGTGCGGCCGCCGCAGGCAGAGGGGTCGATAGTTTCCAACTTGAGTGCTTAAAATAGGTCATCTATCTCTGCTCCTTTAAAACCAGGTCTTGCCGCCTGCCAAAGACAAACTTGGTTTATTAATGGGACGGCACCGGCTTGAAACCTAATCTTGCTTGGTTGGTTGTTTTTCTTTTTTCCCTTTCCATGAGAACGGGACAACCCAGCAGCTCCCCACGGCCACCCCACACCATGCACCCTTCGCTCCATCCCCGTCCCAATCCCCTCTCCACGCTCAGAGCCGTGTGCTGCCCCATGGCTGCACTGTGGGGCCACTCCATGCACCCCCAGCGAGCAAAACCCCAAAGGCTCATCCATCCTCAGCTTTCCCATTGCGTCTGGTGCTGCAAACAACAACATCAACCCTTTGGGGACACTCCAAGTCACTCAGGTGTCACCCTGTGGCTCCTGGTTAAACACTGTGGGGTTGGGGGGGAGGAGAGGGGGGTCCCACAGTGCCCAGGACCCCGCTGCACCCAGCGCCGCACCCCGACCTCACTGCCAAGTTTGGTGCTTGCCAGGCAGCGTGGCGGCCCCGAGCACACGCTTTTCCTGTCTTTCAAGTTCAGGGTTCAGAAAGAAGGGGGAAAAAAAAAATACCAGCAAGCGTGAAGAAACCAGCAGTGCCTGCAAATGGGGAGAGAGGCAGCAGCTCTGCTGGGCCGACGCTGAGGAAAGGATTTAACCCAGAGGGGCTGCGTGGTGGTGGGGGGCAAAGCAGAGTAGGTCCTGTGCCCCCCCCCCCAGATCCCCAACCACAGGGGGGGTAACAGTTGACTAACTCACATGCCCTGCATCCCCATGTCACTGCGCTCCATTGCTGCCGGCCCTGCTGCCCCCCAGGAGGGCACGGTTTACCCCAAAACGCTGCAGAAGGAAACATCAGATCCCAACACCCCCCTCACCCCAAATCCCAACCCCAACGCTCAGCCCCACAGAGTCAGCGCGGAGGAATCCGACGGGAAACCGCGATTCACGCCCAGGCGCTGCGAGGAGCAGCTCTGCTCGTTTCTGAGACGTTTCGCACGGCAATTAATCGTCCGGGGGCGGTGATTACCCCACTGCGGGGCCGGGGACGCCGAGTCCCGACACCCAGGAACGGAAGGATGGGGCCGAACGCAGCTCTGGGTCAGAACGCGCGGTCACAGCCGCTGCTGTGCCAATGGACCAACGCGGCCGACCCCCGCCCGGTCCCCCCTCCCCCTCCCCGGCGGTGTCCCCATCTCTGTCCCCACCCCACGGCCGTCCCGTCCGTCCCCACCCGCAGCACGCTGTAAGGGCGCGGGGGGGCGATGCCGTGCCCCCCTCACAGCCCCCGACGGACGGACCCGGTACCACGGTCCGGCCCATTCCGTGAGCTCTCCCGGTCAGCATCGCCCACGGGGCCGCCGCTCGGACCCCCTCCCCGTCCCCGTTTCCCCCTCCCCCCTCCCACACCCGGAGGGCATCGCCCCGCTCTGCTCACCGCGGGCGGTGGGATCCCGACCAGGCAGAAGGCGATGCCATTCATCGGGCTGCGGGGCCCGGCACGGTTCGACCCGGTTCCGCACGGCTCGGCTCGGCGCGGCCCGGCACCGCTCGGCTCGGCTCGGGCTGGGCCGGGCACGGCCCCGGTTACTGCTCCGCCTCCTCCGGGTGCCGGCGGCGGGAGGGGGCGGGCGGGGCGGGCACGGCTCAGCCCTCCCCGGCGGCACGGCACGGCACGGCACGGCACAGCTCGGTTCGGTACAGCACGGCTCAGAGTGACCAGAGCCCATCCGGTACCGGAATGGGACACCCAAGCCAGAACCGGCAGCAGAACGGGCACAGAAGGGGACATGGGGGGCTGGGGAGAGGGGAAAGACACCCAGAGATGGGGGTCAGCGGGGGACAGAGGGACAGAGCAGAACCCAGCAGTGCACAGCAGGAGCGGGCAGGGGGATGCTGGGGCAGCAAGATGGGGACAGACGGACAGGGGGACGTAGGAAGGGGGGGACATAGGGATGAGAAGGGGACAGACGGAGAGGAAGCATCAGGACAGAGGGACAGGGCTGGCACAGCCCGGCACGGGGATGGAAACACCGGGTGGGGGGCTACGGAGGGACAAAGGGTGATGCAGAGCTACGGGGAAAGGAAACGGCGAGGCTGGGAAACGATGGGACGGACAGCCGGATGGGACAGACAGATGGACAAGGCCTGGTGGGGCTCAGAGCACACGGAGAGTGTGGCAGCTCACAGCTCGTCGAGCCCCACACCTCACCTCGGGGTGCTGGTGGGTGCTGCGTGCCGTGGGGACCCGCTGTCCTGCACCCAGAGACACCAGAATGGCCTCTTTGGGGTGGGGGGGGAGTAGGGGGGACACAAAATAATTCCTTCCCCGTGGGAAGCAGAGCTGCTCCTGTGTCCTCATCACCCCGCGGGGCAGCGGAGCCATATGTGATGGGAACGCATGGGGTGGGGAGGGCAGCAACCAAGGGCTGCTGTGTGCCACCCCCAGCAATCCCTGACCCCTCCCCAGCACCTCCCACCCACCCCCCCCAGCACATGACACCATCGAAGTCCGTACCAACAGCGCTTCCATGGGGAGAAACCAAACCACCACCGCCAGAACTGATGGCCACGGAACCTTGGGATGGGGGGGGGAAAACTGCTGCCACCCCCAGAACCATAAATCCAGCCCTCAGGGAGGGTTGTGAGACCCCCCAGCAGGGTCAGTCCCTGGATGGGGGATGGCCCCCCTGTGATCTGTTTGCAGAGACACGCCTGGAGTCCCCCCCCCCCACCTTGCTCTGGGCCCCCCAACCCCACTGCAGCCATCCCATGGGAATCAGTGGGATCAGCACCCACCCCCCACTCACACCACCCATCCCGGGGGTCCTTTGCAAAATGGGGTCACATCGTACTGCAACCCCCCCCCCCCAGTGGTCCCCAGGGCAGAGAAGCAACAAGTGGGGGGAGGAGAGGGGGGGTCACAAACCCCAGCGCTGCTCCTGGTCCAGATTTCCCACGTGGGTCTCCAAGCACAGAGGTGGCACCGCACACCCAGCCGTGTCCCCCCCCCACCCCCCAGCACTCTTTGTTTCTCCCGGCCCCACCCTGGCACCGTACAGAGGAGGGGGTGGCGGCCCCCCATCCATAGAGATACGCCCCCAAATCCCCCCTCCCGGCCCCAAACCACGACGGCATCAACAAGGCGGACCCCCCCCCCCCGGCCCGTGCCCATAATCCCGACCCCACCCGCACCAGCAGCAGCAGCTGGAGCTCTGAGCACCGCGCTGCGACCCCCAGCACTGAACACCCCCCCTCCCCCCCCGCCAGGGGCGGCCGCTCCCCGCGGAGCCGCTCACAGACAAAGGGAACGGGGTGGGGGGGGGGGGGGGGGTGGAGGAATCGAGGCTGGGCGTTATTATTATTATTCTATTTAAACCTAATCCATTGAATTACAAAGAAAAGGAACCGGAGAGCAGGGAGCTGGGGGGAGGGAAGAGGGGGGACACCGCACAGCCCCCGTGCGGAGCTGTGCCCACGGGGTTGGGGACGCGACCCCACGCTGCCGTGCGGGGGGGCTCCGGGGGCTGCTGCCCATCCGCAGCACGCAGCCCCTCTCCCCCCCCCCGCAGCTCCGCGGCACGGAGCCATTTTGAGGCAGCAGCCGAGCGGCGGAGGGGCGACCACCCCCCAGCCCCCCCTCGGGAAATGAGAGCGGGGCCATCGGCCCGAACCCACCGCGGCCGTGGGGCGGAGCAACGTGGGGCAGCGCGGACCCCCCGCTGCAGGGAGGGGTCGGGGTCCCTCGGGATTCCCCGGCAGCCCCCGGCCGCGTCCCCCCCCCGCTGTCCCCACTGCCACCCACCCCATCCCTCGCTGCCCATCGCCGCTCCGATGGGGCGGAGGGGGAGGCACGTCGCTGCTCGGCAGCTCCTCTGCATTGCAGCTGGAGGTGCGCGGGGGGGTGGGGGGGGGAGGGGGCGGCTCCGGTGCCCGCAGCCCCCGGAAGGGGATCACGCACAGACCCCGCGTTGGCCGTCGCTGCCCCACTTGGGGAGGCGGGGGGGGGCGGTGGCACTCAGCCACGCCACGCACGTGCCCGCATGCATCCCCGCCCCTGCTGATCGCGGGCTGCGGGGGGGGGGTCACAGCACGCGGCCCCCAACGTGCAACAAAAGCGCGCGGCGCAATGGGGATGCGGTGCGTGGAGCCCCGGGGGGGGGAGGGGGGTGACATGGGGCGGAGGGGGGACACAGGGGGTCAGAGCCCGAGGGGCGCGGCAGTGGAGGAGGGAGTGCAGGGTGGGTTGTAACCCCCCCATCCCGAGGTTGGGACGGCAGCATCCCCCCCCCCCCGGCACCACAGCGCGGGGAGCCGCGAGCAGCCGCACACGAGAACCGCAACGGAACGGCGCCCAGAGGCGTTGGCTGGGAGACAACAACGGGAGCAGATGTGCGAACGCCAACAGCCGCAGCCCCATAAGGACCCCCCCCATTCCTCAACTCCAGGCTTCTTCCGCACCCCACAGTGGCCATCCCAGGGCGGACCCCTTCCCCAAACCCCGCTGCTCGCATCCTCCCACCTCACCCCACACACACCTGAAGCAAAGGGAACCCCGTGGCAGAGCGGGACCGACCCCGCAGCCCCCATCCATCCCCCGCAGCCCCCACCCATCCTCATCACGCGAGGGGCGCGGACCCACCCCGACACCTGGAGCCCACGCGTGGGGCCGGGCGCTGCCGGGGAAGCGATGCTGTCAGTGGGGCCGGGACGTGGGCTGCTTGGGGGGGGTCCTGAGCACAGCCGGTGGGAGTGCCGAGGAAGCGACGCTATGGGGCAGCGGACGGACGAAAGCGACCCGGTCCCGGTTCCGGTCCGGCCCCGGGGTGCGGCCCCGCCCCGCCCGGCCCCGCCCCGTCCGGTCCGTCCCGCTCCCACCTGCTCCATAGGGCCGCTCCGGGGCCATGGGCCGGTACCGGTGCCGCTCCCGGAGCCGCCGCCGCCGTCGCTCTCCGCCGCCGCCGCCCACGCCCGGCGCCGCCCGGCGCATCCCGGGAGCGGCGTCATCTGAGCGGCGGGAGGGGGCCCCGCCCGGCCCCACCCGGAGCCCCGCACCGCCCCCCCGTCCTCCTTCCCCGCATCCTCGCAGCCGTCCCCCCTCCATCCCCCCCCTCCCCTCCCTCGGCCGCGCATCCATCCTCCCCCGCCCCTCCCTGCACCCACCGCACCGCCCGGTGTCCTTCCTCCCACCTCTCCGTAGCATCTCCCATCTCCTCCTCATCCTCCCTTCTCTCCATCCCTTCTCGTGCCCCATCCAAAATTCAGCCCTTCCATTCCCCTTCCATCCTTCCTTCTGCCCATCCCAACCCATCATCCCATCCCCCCCCATCCTATTCCATCCCATCCCATCATCCCACTCCATCCCATCCATCCCATCCCATCCTATTCCTTTCCATCCCACCCCACTTCATCCCATCCCATCCCATCCCATCCCATCCCATCCCATCCCATCCCATCTTATTCTTTCCCATTCCATCCCATCCCATCCTATTCCTTTCCATCCCACCCCACTTCATCCCATCCCATCCCATCCCATCCCATCCCATCCCATCCCATCCCATCCCTCCCATCCCATCTTATTCTTTCCCATTCCATCCCATCCCATCCCATCCCATTCCATCCCATCCCATCCCATCCCATCCCATCCCATCTTATTCTTTCCCATTCCATCCCATCCCATCCCATCCTATTCCTTTCCATCCATCCCATCCCATCCCATCCCATCCCATCCCATCCCATCCCATCCTATTCCTTTCCATCCCATCCCATCCCATCCCATCCCATCCCATCCCATCTTATTCCTTCCCATCCCATCTCATTCCATCCCATCCCATCCTATTCTTTCCCATCCCACCTCATCCATCCCATCCCATCTCACTCCTTCCCATCCCATCACCCCCCTCCCCACCATCCCACCACCCCTTCACCCACGTACCCCTTCCACCCTCCCCATCCCCATCTCCTCCCATTCCTTCTGCATGGCCCCACGTTGTGCCTCAGTTTCCCTTTGCACGGCACAATGCAGCCTCAAGTGACCCCACAGCCACCCCATCCCCATGGGTTGGGTGAGCACCAGGGTGGGCACAGCACCCCCATCCCCCCCGTCCCCACATGGAACTCTGTGCCCCCCCCTCTGGAGACATCCGTAGGCCCAACTGCACTCAGTGGGGTCGTGGCCCTATAGCTGAGATGCTCCCTGGTAAGGTTCCAAATCCCTTCTGCCCCACAGGGGAAATGTTGGTGCCTACTGGGGGCACTCAGCCTCAAACTGGGGAGGGGGGCATCAGCACAGCCCCATAGCACGCCTTGATTTCCCATTGCACAGCCCCATAGCGCATCCCAATGTCCCGCTGTACGACCCCACGTTGCCTCAGTTTCCCCCCCCCGCCCCCCAACAGAAGACGGAATTACCCCCCCTTCCCCCCCCCACCTTTAGGGGGGGTGTCGGACTACCGGGGGTCGGTTGGGGACCCCCCTACGTCCATCCGCGGGGTCGTGAGGGGGAGGGTGGGGGGTGTTGGGGGTGGGGGGAGGAAGGCTCCTTTTGTGCGGGGGCTGCTTTTCAGATGCAAATAAACGGAGCGCCGCAGCCATATTGGGGCTCCTCCGTGGGGGGGGGGGGGGGGGCGGCAGCGGGCGGACAAAGGCGCTCTATGCCCCCCCTCCCCCACACACAGCCCCCCCCCCAAGGGGCTTTCCCAGCTTTCAGCCCCCTCGTTCCGGATTATTGGGGTGGGGGGAGGAATCCCGAGCGTGTCAGAAGCCCGTGGGGGGGGGCGGGGGGTTGGGGGGCGGCCCGACGTAGTGCGGGAAAAAGGGAGGGGGGGGGGGGGGGGTCGGGGGGCGGCGCCGCTCATCCCGGCCCCATTCTGTCGCTCCCCGCTTTGATCTGCAGAGGCTGGGGCGACCAAAGCGCTCCGGGAGCGGAGTTGGGGGGGGGGGGGCGGCAGGAACCGGGACCCCATCCTCGGGATCCCCAGGCCCACGGGACCCCCCCCCCCCCCCCCCCCCCCTCGACCCGTCTCTCCCATCACCCGAATGCTGCCCGCCCTACGGACCACCCCCTCCTCTCTCCCCCCCCCCCCTTCAGACCCCCCCCCAAACTCAGCCCTCACAACAGCACCATTTCCATCACTTTATTCCAAACCCCCACACTCTCTGCCCCCCACCCCCCCCAAGAAAAAAAACAAAAAACAAAACAAAACCAACCAAAAATCCATCGGTCAAATGACAATAAAAAGGAGTTACAAACACAAACCTCAACCCCCCACTCCCCCCCCCCCCCCCCCCCAAAATAACAACATACAAAAGAACTGCGCACAGCTGCCCCAAAAACCCACAGCATCATCACTCACCTCCCCCCCCCTGCCCCCCCAGCGGCCCAAACATGCCTATGAGTACAATATATACAGACAGGACCCCCCCATGGTACAGCCGCCCCCTCCCCAAAATAACCAAACACACCCAAAGTGCATTTGTTGCGTTATAACAGGAAATAAGAAACAACAGCCAAACAACCCCAACCCCATCGTTTTTCCATCCGACAGAGGGGCCCCCAAGGCTGCTTGGGTTTTCTCTTTCTTTTTTTTTTTTTTTAAAACCATTTAAGTAATTATTTTTTCTTTAATATACTTTACGAAAATAAATTATACGGCGACTATTTTAATAAATTAAGCACACACACACAAAAAAAAAACACGTATAAAAAACAAAACAGAACTGAAGGAAATGAAGCAAAGCTGCACTCTCCTGGCTCACCCCCCCTCCCATTACCCCCCCCCAGCTGCCTATGGGGGCTCCCAATGGGACACCCCCCCACCCCCACAACAGTGCAGAGCTATGGGGCAGAGCCCCCCCCAGCACAGTGTGGTGTGAAGATGACTCTTTTCCCTTCTTTCTGCCCCCAAAAAGCAGCTCAGTGCAGTTGTCGCATCCCAGGATCAGCTGCAGCATGGGGGGGGGGGGGGGGGCAGGGGGGGGTGCAGAGGAGCTCCTATGCTCCCATTGCCCCCCCAGCACAGTGCACAGCACACAATGAGGTATTTCTGCAGGTTTTGAAGATCCTTGGGTTCATCTGGAAGCCAAATCCTTTTTAAATCCCCCCCCCCTTCCCCCCCCCGGGGCTGAAGGCGATGTTCAAGATGGGGGAGGGGGGGGGGGGTGAGTGATGCTGAGCCCCCTTTGCAGCAGCGCTTGGCACAGTGGGCACTTCTGAATGCTGCTCTGAGAGCCACAGGGCTGGGCTGCATCCCAGGATGGAGGTGATGCCATGGTAGGGAAGGGGGGGGGGAGGTGGGGGGGGGGGGGGGAGCTGATCCTGGCCCCCCACAGCTCTGCCTGCACCCCAACCCCAAAAGGAAAACCGTGGGGTGGATCCCACGCCGTGCTCAGAGCTCATCCTGGAAAGTCCCATTGAAAGCTTCCAAAGGAGGCTGATGATAAAACTCAGTTATTTCTCATGCTGAAAATAAACCAAAAGAAACACAAAACAAAAACAAACAAAATCCCAAACCTGAAGATGTCAAAAAAAAAAATAATAATAATAAAACTTTTTTTTTTTTTTTTAAAGTCCTAAATAGTGCCATGACATTCTTTGTTCTGCACGGAGTCCGTGGGGCTCAGCTGCCTCAGAGCCCCCCCCACCCCCCCCCAAGTCCCCCCCCCATGTGGGGGTCCCCTCCTGCTGTGCTTGGTGGGTGGGAACGTGGGACCCTCTTCTCTCCTCCAAAGCAGCGCTGCAGAAGCTGCACCTTCGTGGGTCTCATCCCCCACTGCAGCCAGACCTGGGCTACTGGATGGCATCACCAAATTCCTGGGGGGGGTTGAGGGGGGGGGGGGGAAAAGAGATGAGGAAGGGATCAATCGATGCAGCTGTGCCATGAGAGAGCAGAGAGAGCACAGGAAAGCAATGGGAGCCTCAGTGCCCAATTCCAACCCCAAGGGAGAGCAGAGTAAAGGGCAAAGCAGCCCCTTTTTTTTGGGGGGGGGGGGGGCAGCACGACGTACCATCAGTGACAGCAAGGAGGGCGAGGCTACGTGGAGGATTCAGCATCCTGCTTCTGTCTGGAGATGAGCTGAGCCTCCTTCAACGACAGGTAAACCTCCTCCTGCGGGTCGTAGTAGTAGAACTTGCGGATGTAGGAGATGAGGGGCCTGGGGGGGGGGGGGGGGGAGGAGCAGAGCATCAGCTGCAGGAGAACCAGAACCGCTCCCCCCCCACCCCATGGCAGCACCTCACTGCTCAGCTGTGCCCCACGTTGCATCCCCTCCAGCCATCCCCAAAAGGAAGCAGCTTAACCCCCTCCCAGCTGATAGCTGTGCACTCTGCCCACCCCCAGCGAGCAGAAGGGGGGTAGCAGGAACCCCCACCCCCTCGTCCCCCCCCCGCCCCACAGCTCCATGCTGGCTTACTTAGGCAGAGGCAGCTCAGGGATGTGGTCGATCCGGACCAACTGCCTGATCCGAAAACGGCAAAGGTGCTGGAGAGATTTGACATTGCTGAACCTGGAGACGGGATACAGGAGCTGGACGGGTGTTGGAGGGAGACCTTGGGGGTTAAAAACAAACAAACAAACAAACAAACAAACAAACAAACAACACAAAAAGCAACGTTGGTGTTTAAGTGCTTTGCAAAGGAAGCACCAGTTGCAGGGTAGGGCTCCCTGCCGCCTCCCCCCACAGCGCCCATCAAAGCATCACTTTGCACTGAGGTGCAACAGGCTTCAGAGAGAAGCAGAGCAAAGCCAAAGGGAGAGGCAGGGGGTGTAGGCAGCACGTAGGCTCTGCTCTGCACAGCCCCTGGAAGGGTTCTGTTGAGGCATTACAAAGCTGTGGGTTTGGTCAGCGCGAGAGCTGCTCATTCCTGGGGTCACGAGGCAGAGCAGAGCTGTGCCAGCCCCCCACGCAGGAGTTGTGCCCTCCCCCCGACTTATGGGCAACAATTGAGCCCCAGAGCCCAGGGTTGGGCAGCAGCACCAGGAAGGATCTCTGGGAGCTGGGCTCATTCACTGCATAAGGTTTATCCACCTTCACAGAAGGATTCAAAGCCTGTTCGACGCTCCTGCCCCCTCCTGCTGGCTTGTCTCTGAGGACAAGGGAGCAAAAGGAGAAAAGGAAAAGCTCTTCACACTAAGATGGGCTCAGAACCGCTGCGGGCAGCTCAGGATGCTGCGAGCCAGCTTTTGAGAAAGCAAAGAACAGCCATCAATTGAAGGCTGGATTCCCCCCCCCACCCCCCTTCTGACTCTCCTACCAGAAAGGAATCTGCCTCTGGGAGCTCAGCCAGCACAGCAGGGACACAGCACAGGGAATATAGGGAATATCCCCTCCTCGAGCAGCAGCACCACAATCATGGGCTCAACAGGGAGCTGCAGAGCTCAGCACCACCCCCCCCAGGGAAGGTCTGGCAGCAGCATGGGGCATTACACCCAAGGGTGGCTCTCAGAATGGCACCCAGAGCAAATCCTTTCTGCTAAGGGATGTGCCCAGAGCTCTGGGGCGCCCACAAAGCCCAGTTCTCAAGGGAACAGATCCTAAGATGCCTCCCAGCCTCTCTCCCAGCTCTGCTCTCTGTCTCAAGCACAGGATGCTCCTGGCACGCTGCTGTCTGTACCCACAGCTGTCTGTACCCACAGCAGGAGCTGCCCCTCGGTCCTGGTGGGATGCTCACCTGGGACCCTGGATCGGAGGAAGTACAGAAACTTCCCGTTTTTGGAGTGCATGATGGCTCTCTTGATGAACTCCACCACAGATTGGCAGCGGTCTTCAAACTTGGGATGGCACCACAGGCTGAAGGTCCCTGCCAACAGCACAGAGGAGTCTCACACCACCAGGAAGCTGCTGGCTGCAGGAGATCCACACGCTCACCCATAGGGTGGGTGGCAGCTCCCAGCCAGCTCTGCAGCCTCACATGGGGCACGTTAAGCTTGAATGGCAAGCAATGAGACTGCAGAGCAGGAAAGCAGGCCCCCTAGCTGCATGCAGATCCCTACATAGGCTGAAGCCTCTGGCCAGACCGTTGTCTTGCATGCAAGCAGGCACTGCCTGCTTCTTGCACCAGGGAGCAGCACTCGTGCTACGGAGCTGCAGCCAAACCATAGCTCTTCAACATCCTATTCCTGCCCAGTGGTGTCGTGGATGAGCAAAAACATCCCTGGCTTTGCAGCATCTGGAGGAGGCAGCGCTGCACTCACAGCCCACAGCCAGCAGAAGGGCTGCACTGAGCTCACAGCATCCAAAATGTGCTTCTCTCTGCACAGCTCCGTCCTGCTTCACTGGGGAAGACCCCCAGACGGAGCACTGTAGGAACAGGAGAGCCCACCGAGCACTGGGAGCCAGCGAGCTCTGATCTGAAGGGTCTGAAGGATCACCACCCTGGCAAGCAGATGCTAAGGGCAATCCCAGCAGGTTACTGCACAAACACCAGCAGCCTCCCTGGGCTGCCTGCTCAGCTCTCCTATTAAAAAAAAAAAAAAAGACAAGAATCCCAATTTCTTGCTCACATCTGCCTGGAACCTGAAGGTCGAGCAGTTATCTATTTACCATTCCCTCAGCCCCCACCATTTATCATCTTCATTGGGTCAGCAGAGTGCTCAGCTCTGCAGTTTCCCACTCTGCTGCAGCACACTCAGCACGAGGCCATCGCAGCAGGCAGAGCGCAGGGCTGAAGCCACCAACTGTGCTCCGGGGACGCAGCTGGAGCAAAGGGAAGGGCACTGCTTTGGCCCCTTGAGCTCAGAGCATCCCAGAGCCACCCGCAGCCCTCACCTCTGTAGTGCTCCATCCTGGTATGGTGGGTGATGCCCTGCGATCGGAAGCTGAGGCTCAGGATGTAACGGGGGTCAGAACTGTCCCGCACCAGAAAGGATCCATCTGGTTTCCCTTTCAGCTTCATCTCTGCATCCTCCCAGTTCATGGGTCCCCAGTACCACCCGCACTGCAGGAATGAGACACACCACGTCAGCAGACTGCCAGTGAGGAAGCACTGAAGGCACAGCCAATATTCACTCTCCTTAATTCACTTTTATACCAAAATTTAATTTCCTGCTCGTATTCATCCCAAGCGTGGACCCATCGCTCCTGGATGAGAAAGCACCATTGCATCTACCCCCCAGAAGCGGGGAAAGAACTCGTGATGCATTCCTTGACTTGCCCAGGACCTCACTGGGGGTGTTTTCTGGTCCTGCCTCAACTTTGTGCCCCCAGCCAGCTCCAAAAGCAGCTCCCAGAGGGCTGGAGCATCTCTCCTTTTGAGGAAAGGCTGAGGGAGTTGGGCTTGTTGGAAAGGCTCTGGGGAAAACTCACCTCCCAGAGAGCTTATAAACAGGAGGGAGAGCGACTTCTCACAGACTGCCAGTGACAGGACAAGGGGGAATGGCTTCAAAGTAAAAGAGGGGAGACTTAGGCCAAATGTGAGATGGAAATTCAAGACTCAGAGGGGTGGTGAGGCTCTGGCATGGGCTGCCCAGAGAGCTGTGCGCCCCAGCCCTGCAGGCGCCCATATACCCAGATGGGGCTCTGGGCAGGGGTCGAACTCTTCCAACCCAAATCATTCCACCCGCTTACAACACGATTCAAAACACAGAGCCCTGCCCCACTGCCCTTCCCTCCCCACATCTCCCCACGCAGATATCACCTTCTCCAGCTCTCGCAAGCTGGCTGCAAAGCTGCTGGAGTCCGGGCGGTACAGCGGGCACTGGAGGTGTGGGGTGGGCTGGCTGGGTGCTGGTTCTGTCGGTCGGAGGGGAACGATCCGGGGGAAGGCATCTGCAGAGGGAGGGACAGCACAGTGCAGTCAGTGCTGAGCTGCTCGGGCCCCAGAGTGCTCAGCTCCCAGTGCAGCAGGCAGAGGAAGAAGCAGGACTGACAGACAGGAGGACAGCATCCTCACGAAGGGCACTGGGAGGTGTCAAAAAGCTCTTCCAAGGTGACTCAGCACCTTCACCTGTTTGTTGTGCTTGCTCAGAGGGAAGGGAAAAGCACCAAAGGAAGGAATTAACCCATCCCAACACAAAGGGGCAATTAAAGCCCTTCGGGTCCTTTAGGGCAGGAAACTGGAAACCCAAGGGGGAAGTGCAAAGGAAGCCCTAGAGCTGCTCTGACCTGGGGCGTGGGGCGGAGGAGGCGGAGGCAGAGGGAAAGACTGCAGGGAAGACCCCATCGGACCCACTAGGACAGATGTAGGCAGCGTCCCACTGATATCATCTAGGAGAGAACAGAGGCAAGAGGCATTCAGATGAAAGGAAAGCAAGCAAGCTCAGCGCTGCTGGCAACGTGGAACGAGCAAACTGGCACTGAGCACTGCAGGGGGAGCAGGAGACGGAGCCTGTGATGCCCCACCAGCTTCTGAGAGCAGCCCAGCAGCCTGCACTCACACACCCTTAAAGCAAAGGAGTTAGTTTTGCAGCCTGGCTGCCTCCATGCACGCAGCCTGCAGCACAAGGCAGGTGTTTATAGAAGGTTCTGCCTCCCCGCACATGTGCTCAGTGGGGCTGCCGTCCTGAGCACAGAGATGCTCAGCAGCCACGCTGGGCTCCTGGCATCACCTCCCCAAAGTATGAAGCACAGCGGGGACCTGCAGAAAACGCTGATGCTACGGAGGAACAGCAAGAAACACTGTGGGGCAGCAAAGAGAGCCCTGCACCCAAACAGACCGCATACCCAGCAGGCTGAGGCTTCGGCGCGGAGGCGGCGGCGGAGTCGGAGGGTGAGGGGAGCTCAGTCCTCTCTGAGAGATGTCCACGTCCACCAGAGACACCGTTTCACCTGGAGGATGGCAGAGGTAAAACTGTGAGCACGAGGGGAGGCAGAGAGGCAGGGGAAGGGATCCCGTCAGCTCTGGTCGGGTTTGGCACGCAGATGTCTCGGGTGGTTTAAGAGAAGTACATCTCAGCCTACGGGCCATGATGGTATCAACTCCTAACGTTCACAAGGGAGTGGGATAGAGCCTAAAGGTTCTGAAGCCAGGACAGTGCCTGGGGAAAATAACGATATGAAGGTGACCAAGGTAAAGTGAGAAAGCTTGAGCTTACTCTGAAATCGTGGGAGAAAAAACGAAGCCATCAAACCCCATTTAAAGCTCAGCGCTGCACCGATAAAGAAGCACTGCCAGCAACCAAAGTGCTGCTGCCACAACAGAGGCATTGGTCAGAATTCAGCCCAACCAGCTGCCAGCCACCACCAGCACCGAGACCTGTGCACCCACGGCCTCAGGGACCACTTCAACCCCCCCCCCAGACGTGCTCCAGCAGCAGCTCCCCAACCTCCTGCAACCTGCATCAGCATAGGACAACACTGACTCAGCTTCCTCCTGCCTGTGAAAGCTCTCTGCCCATTAATCAGGATCATTAGAGGGGTATTTAGGTGCAGTCCTTACCCGAGGTGCTTTCCCCCAAGGCTCTGTGGGTGTGGATGCACACGTGTGCATGCAGATGCTCTTTCATTTCCACACCCTGCCAACAGTGTCCAGGTACGCTGGGCTGCTTCAAACGAAGCTGAGAGGTGCTGAGGTGCCAGCAGGTGCAGAAACTACAGATCCTATGCTCCCCATCTTCCCCCAGCAACAGCTGATAGAGAAGGAGCAGCCCTGGCTTTGAGCAGCCCCGATGCTCAATGAACACATGTGGCACCCAGGAATCTGCCTGAACCTTGCAGGGAGCAAATCCTGCAGCACTCAGCACACGTTGCCCTCCAGAAGACCAGAGTGCAACCCCTCCAAATCCTTACCTGTGAAGAGGGGGCTGAAAACAACCGGGGAAAAGGCACTTTGAGTTCTTGTCAGTCTGTGTTTCCTGTTGGAAATACAAAATAATGGGGGTGGGGGTTGGAAATCATGAATGGTCTTCATTTGATCTTGTTTTTGAGCTGGGAGAGCCCTCAGCACGAGGTACCCAGCCTGCAGACAGCACCGTGTGCTGATCCAACCCCTGGAGCAGAGCTCTGGTTTAAGTAGGACAGCCAACCAGCAAGGCCGGGGCTCCGTCCTGCTGCTAAGCAAATCTCTGGCAAGGTGATTAATCAAGTCTTAGGAAAGAAAACCCCAAGCAAGTGTGGTTGCTGGAGCCAAGAAGCTGTTTCACAACAGGCAGCGCTGCTGCTCTAAACCCAACACTGCCATGTGCCTCAAACACACTGCATGATCACAGGCATCTTGGGAGCACTTTGCTGAACCTGGAGCTGAGGGAACTCATCTCAATACATAAAACCTCATCAAACTGCTTCCTTTTCAGGTCTCTCATGCCTGCTTGGGGGTTCAGCTCCTCCCCAACTCCCAAAGGAGGATGATTCATTGGTTATCAGCCATACGCTCCTCAAAAAACAGACTTCAGACCAACACCTGCAGCAGGATGAGAGCTGCCCTCACCAACCAGAGCCACGCAGCACTACCACAGCCTTCCCACGTCGCCATCACACAGAGATGAGGTACCAAACAAGGTCAGCTCAGCCCTCCAACTCAGAAGCCTGGACTGGTGAGCCGACCACAGAACCACTGCCAAACCCGCACCAACCCCGAGCCCTGGGCTGCAGATGCAAGAAGAGCAGCCCCACGGATGCAGCTTTCAGAGAGAAGCCTTACAATGCAGCACAAGGAGCAGCACTGCAGCAGCTCTGAGCTCTTGGGCAGGAGGGCAATCCTGGAAAGCTCTGCCTTTTCTGAGGCCCTGAACCACAACAGCTGCTGCATCAGGCACCTTGAAGTAACCTTTGGTAGAACAGCAGCACTGTGCTGACCGGAGAAAAGCACAGCAGCTCCATGGCTGTGATGGAGCTGCTGCTTTTGTGCCCCCTGATCTCAGCACTGCAAGGTCCCACAGACCAGAGGTTATCATTACAGACACCCCGATGTGCTGCTGCTGGGATGGGGCAACGTGGGAGGACTCGCATGGTCCCCATGCACTGCTGAGCCAAACCACGTGCCCTCTGTGATGCAAGGGATAAGGGCCAGCTGTCGGCAGTGCCAGGCAGTGACTGCTGGCTGTGCCCCTGCACGACAGCTTGGCAGCCCCACGCCAGGGGGACACAGTGGCCACGGAAGACAGAGCTGGAGAGGAGCAGCTCAGAACCCAAACCCTAAAGGGATGAGGTTGGAGGGAACCTTACAGCCTACCCAGTTCCGAGCCACGCCACAGTCTGGGTGCTCCCCAAAGGCTGCCCAGGGTCCCATCAACCTGCAGGGATGGAGCACTGCATTTCGCTGAAGCCACCGAGCCCAGCAGCACCGCGCACAGCTGCGAGATCAGCACCTCCAGCATCCCCAGGGAACCCCTCTATGCCGCAGGAAGGCGCACAGACCCCCGCACATCCCCCCAAAAGCCGCTCTCCGGGTTCGGCCCCGGGGCTCCACGGCCCTTCCCGCATCGCCCGCGCATCCCTCCCCCCCCCAGCAGCCCCGAACCCCGCGCGTCCCCCCGCTCCGTACCTGCCCTCCTCCTGCCCGCGGCCCCGGGCCCCTCCGCCGTCGCTCAGGCTGTGCGCCGAGGCCGTCAGCTCCGCTCCCCGCCGACTCCCTCCGCTCCCGTCCCCCGGGGCCGACCCTCCGCTGCAGCTCTTGGTGCGGAAGAGGCGGCTCAGGCGGACGCGCAGCGATCCCTTCCTTCCTCCCGCTGCCCCGGGGCCGGGCCCGGCTCTCCGCGCGGCGGCGGCGGCCCCGCGGGGCGGCTCCTGCGGGTCTGCGGCGCCGGGGCTGCCCGGCTCCTCCTCGGAGCAGCTCTCGGCCTCGTCGGGCTCCAGCGCCTCGAGCACCAGCAGCGCGTCGCTCGTCTCCTCGGCGGCGGGCGGCCCGAGGCACGGGCAGGCTGCGGGGCCCTTGGTTCCCAGCGCCGGGGGCCGCAGCCCGAGGGCCGCCAGCTGCAGCTCCAGCCCCCCCGGCGGCCCCCAGCCGCCCCCCGCCGCCGCCGCCGCTTTGGGCTCCAACGCGCAGCGATGCCGCGGGCACAGCAGCTCGGGGCCGCCCGCCGGGCCTTCCCCGCCGCCCGCCTCCTCCTCTCCGGGGCGGCCCTCGGCGGCGTTACGGAACACCATCAGCTGCGGCGGCGGCCGAGCGGCCCCTCCCGGAGCGGGGAGGGGGAGCGGCAACCGCGCTCCGCCCGGGCCCGGCGGCCCCGCAACCGCCGCGCCGCTACCGGGGCCGCCAGCCGCCCCCGCCTCCGGCCCGGCCCCATAGCCCAGCAGGCGGCTGAGCACCCGGTAGGAAGCCGCGGCCGCCGCCTCCCCGTCGCGCAGCTCGGCGCGCTGCATCGCTACGACCGCCGCATGGCGCCCCGGGAGCGGAGCGGACCCGCCGCCCCCCGCACGGCCGCCGCCGCCGCTCCCTCCTCCGCGGCCAGACCGCACGTGACCACGCCCCTCGGCTTCCGGTTTTGGCCGCGCCCCTTCGCCAGGCTCCGGTCAGTGATCCCCGAGGCCGCGCCCACAATGTCTGTGGCCACGCCTCCTCTAGGCTCCGCCCTCGCCTGCGAGGCCACGCCCGCGTCTCTCGAGGCCACGCCCCCTCGGTCGAGAGGGGAAACTGAGGCACGGCGCTGCCGTTTCTGCACCTTCAGTTTCCCCTCTCAGCCAGGAGGGAACCGGACGGCCCCCACCCCGGGCTGCACGGTGCCCTGCGTGCCCCCCTCCCCACGTCCGTCCCTGCGTGTTTTGGGGGCTCTTGGCATCCTCTGAAGGGGAAAGGGGGAGCAGAAATATGGGATGCTGGGTTCTGGGATACTGGGATAACAGGACGCTGGGATGTTGGGATAATGGGATAATGGGATAATGGGATAACTGGGTGCTGGGGTGATGGGATAGCGGGATGTGAGGATGCTGAGAGCAGGGGTGCCGGGATAATGGGATGCTGAGATAAGTGGATAGTGGAATAACAGGGTGCTGGGATGCTGGGATAACAGGATGCAGGGATAACGGGATGTGGGGGTGCTGGGATGATGGGATCACGGGATACTGGGATGACGGGGCAGTGGGATGCAGAGATATGAGGCTGTGGGGCCGTATGGATGCAGCCGGCACCCGGTTGCCATGGCGGCCCGTCGGGATGCTCTTCCGTCACGGCCGATTCAAGGGGAGTCGTTGCGCTCCCCGCGGCGGAACCGGAGCCCGACGGCAGCACCGGGCGGGGGCGGGCGGGGGACGGGGACGGGGACGGGGGGAGGGAGGGGGTGTCGGGGCGGTCAGAGCAGCGCCGAGCGCAGCGTGGGGCCGTGACGTCTGCGAAGGAGGAAAACAAGCGGCGGTCGGAGCGCGGCTCGCGGGCACCGTGCCACCATGACCCCCCCGGGGGGGCCGCCGCTCTGGGGCGCTCCGGCCGCCCTCCTCCTCCTCCTCCTCCTGCTGCTGCTTCTGCCTCTGCGGGCGGGGGCTCCGCCGCCCCCCGACGACCCCACGACGGATCCGCGGGGGGACCCGGAGGGCTCCGCGGCGCTTTCCTTCCTGCGGACGGGCGACGCGCGACGTTTGGCCCTCGCCAACTGCAGCCGCAGCGCCGCGCTGAGACCCCCGGGGTCCGACCCCCCCCCGGCGCTGCGAGCAGCCCTGCGGGCCGCCCCCGAAGCTCTGACCCAGGCGGCCAATTTTCTCAACATGCTGCTGCAGGGCAACGACCTCCGCGAGGCCAGCGTGGCCGAGGACGTGGAATGGTACCAGGCGTTGACGCGCAGCCTGGCGGGGGGGCACCCATGGGCGCGCCGCTCCCTGCTGGCCCTGGACGCCCACCCGGCTGCCCCCTCCCCCCGCCTGGTGCTGCAAGCCACGGCCGTCGACGGGGAGATCCACCTTCGGGACGTGTCCGCGCCGGGGAACCGCAGCTCGGACGGCGAATGGGTGGCGGAGCTGCGGGAACGGCGCGGTCCTCCGCTCCGCAAACGGGTGCTGAGCAACGACCTGCGCTCCATGGAGACCCCCAAGTGGCGGCGGGGCGACGGGTACGTGGGGGGGCCGGGCCACGTGCGGTGGTCGCAGCCGTTCCTCGAATGCCGAGATGGGAAATTCGTCCCCGTTTGGGCCGTCGCTCTGTCTGCTGCCTTCTATGGGCTGAAGCCCGACCTCAGCCCCGAGTTCAAGTGAGTGGGGGGGAGCGCGGGGGGTGTACTTGTGTGCATGCATTTGTGTTTGCGTGCGTGTGTGCGTGAGTTTGTGCGTGTTGGGAGTGTGTTTGCATGAATGTGTGTGTGTGCAGGTGTGTGCGTGCAGGTGTGTGTGCGTGCACGTGTGTGCTTGCTTGCATGTGCATATTTGTGCTTGCACGTGTGCTTGCGTGCATGTGAGATTGCATGTATGCGTGTGCACCCTTGGGGATGCTGGGGGACACACGCGTGTTTCTGTGCTTGCACGTGTGTGCAGTGGTGTGCACGTGTGGGTGTGAGACCCTCCTGAGGGGCAGGACCTCCCCAGATGGGCTCTGACACCGCATATGTCGTCGTTCGGGCCCACCCCCCCCTCCCTGGCTCTGTGTCCCAGCACTGGGCTCTGCCACAGCTGTGCCCCCCCGGTCTGACCCCATCGCTGCTTTGTAGGGGCGCCGTGCGGGTGGACATCGAGCTGCGGGATGTGGGCATCGATCAATGCGACAGCGGGACGGGGTGGTTCGCGGGCACCCACCGCTGCGACCTCAACAGCACCCAGGTACCCACACCGCACCGATCCCAGCATTAACCCCCCCCACTTCCCAGCACCCACCCCCACCTTCTAGAGCCCCGTCGGATCCCATCGCGCAGTGGGGCTGCCCCGCTCCCCCCTCCCCTCGTCGCACTGTCCCCGCTGCCGTCCTCCCCTCCGCCCGTCCGTCGGGGCTGATCCGCCCCCCCGCCCCCATCTGCCGCTCCCGCACCGCTCTGCGGTTTATTGTGCAAATCTCCCTCCCTCGGCAGCGCCGTGGGGTGACCCGGCTGCCACCCGCGTCGGGACAGCGCGGACCGATGGGCGGAGCATCGCCGGGGGGGTTGGCACTGCTTGGCACTGCCCCCCCATCGGATGCGCCCACCCCAACTCAGAATTCGGGGCGAACCCGACTGGTCTGAGCGGCGTCCCGACCCCAGGGGCTGCCTCCCGTCCCCCCCACCCGCTTGGATTAGGGGCCGCTCCGCCCCCCCCGGATTAGCACCGCGCCGCATTAGGTGTCCATTTAGGTTTTAGGGGGGGATTTGGGTGCCAGGCTTTGGCTTTTAATTCCCGAATGTTTAACCGCTGCGTTCCGGGCTCGGCGCGGGGTGGGGGGTGGGGGGTCGGCTGTCACCGATCTGCCGCAGCTCCCGCTGCCCGGTGAGGTTATGGGCGCGGTGCGGGACGACCCCTCAGAGCAGCCGTACCCCCACCCCGCAGTGCGTCCCGCAGCAGAACCGCGGCTTCGTGCTGGGACAGTACGCGTGTCGCTGCAAGCCGGGCTTCTACGGGCTCAGCGCCGGGACAGGTGCGTGCCGTGCCCCCCCTCCGCCCCCCACCCCCCAGCACCGCAGGGCGCACGGGGCGATGCTTTGGGACACCAAACCCCCCCGTTCCATCCGCAGTGCCGCCTGAGGATGCCGCTCGCTTGGCGTGCCGCCGGTGCCGGGAGGGCTGTGCGAGCTGCCGGGACGATGCGCCCTGCGAGGTGCAGGAGGACCGCGCGTTGCGTGCGGCCGTGCTGTGCTGCCAGGCGTGCTGCATGCTGGCCGTGTTCCTCTGCATGCTGCTCGCTTACCACTGCCGGCGGAGCAAGGCGAGAGCAGCGCGGGGTCCCCACCCCACGATCCCACCGCCTCGAGGCCCCCCCCGGAGGGACGTCCCCCCTCCAGGCCCCGGGCGCTGCTGACGGCCCTCTGTCCCCGCAGAGGATCCGGGCGTCGGGCGTTGTGCTCCTGGAGACGATCCTCTTCGGGTCGCTG
This sequence comes from Meleagris gallopavo, assembly GCF_905368555.1. Taxonomy (NCBI): domain Eukaryota; kingdom Metazoa; phylum Chordata; class Aves; order Galliformes; family Phasianidae; genus Meleagris; species Meleagris gallopavo. The sequence continues at coordinate 3,965,411 of NC_139432.1, read as the reverse complement.
CTGCTCTACTTCCCTGTGAGTGCGCGGCCAACCCCTCCTCCTGCCCCCGCACCTCCCTGCAGAAAGCCCCACAGACCGTGGGCTGCACCCTGCTGCCTATGGGGCAGAGCTGTGGGGCTTTGCCGTGGGTCAGGACTGGCGCCACGCAGGACACAGCACTTTTGCACCCCATCTTTGTCATCGCCGGCACAGATCTGACAGCAGTGGGCAGAACCTTCTTAGGAAACCAAACCTCCTTCCTCCTCCCCGTGGCCATGAGCACGGACCCCTGCCCAAACCCCTCTGTGTGCCGGAGAGCAAAGGGTGGGCGGGGAGCCCGGCCGTCCCCAGCGCTGCCACTTGCCACAGCCTTTCCCCTTTCTCCCCGACACCACGGGATCTATGCGCTGAACACAGGCACAGCTCTGCAGCCCCACACCACCACCATCCTCCCCCACAGGTCTTCATCCTCTACTTCAAGCCCAGCACCTTCCGCTGCATCGCTCTGCGCTGGGTGCGAGTGCTGGGCTTCGCCATCGTGTACGGCACCATCACCCTAAAGCTGTACAGGTAACGGGGAAAGGGGGGGGGGGGGGGGTCCTGCTGGGATGCTGGATGAAGTCCGACCCCACGCTCACCCCCCGGTGTCCCGCAGGGTGCTGAGGGCGTTCCTGGCCCGTGCGGCACAGCGTGTGTCCTACACGGCCAGCGGGCGCGTGTTGCGGGCTCTGGGGCTGCTGCTGCTGCCCCCGCTGTGGTTTCTGGCTGCGTGGACCGTAGCAGCATTGGAGAACGTCGGCCGGAACGTCCCGCTGGTGGTCCGTGCACAGACTGCCCGAGGGCTGCACTTCTCCACCTGCAGCCACGACCGCTGGGACTACATGATGGTGGTCGGTGAGGGACGGCTGAGCCCCCTCTCCCCCGGTGCCCGCAGCCCTCCCCGCTGCTCCACGTATCCACAGAGGTGCCCATGCTGTGTGCTTTGTCCTACAGCCGAGCTGCTGCTCCTGCTGTGGGGCAGCGCGCTGTGCTGGGCTGCTCGTGCGGTGCCTTCCGCCTTCCACGAGCCGCGCTATATGGGCATTGCGCTGCACAATGAGCTGCTCCTCTCGGCCGCTTTCCACGCGGTCAGGTACGGTGTGGGCTGCAAAGCATTCCTCTGCACCACGGGTGTGGGGTTGGAGCTGTGGGACCCCACGGTGCCTCCTTCCCTACTCCAGGTTCATTGCGGTGCCATCGCTGCACCCGGACTGGATGCTGCTGCTCTGCTTCGCCCACACCCACGGCACTGTCACCGTCACCCTGGGGCTGCTTTTTGTCCCAAAGGTAATGCACGGCCCTAAGCCCGCGGGTATGGGGGATGGGGGGGCTATGGGGAGGTGGGATCTGGGGAGGTGGGCGGTGGGGTGGTGGCTATGGGGAGGTGGTGGATATGGGATGATGGCTATGGGGAGGTGGCTGTGGGGTGGTGGGGTGGGATGGTGGGGTGGTGGTTATGGGGAGTTGGGTAATGGGGAGGTGGGATATGAGGAGGAGGGCAGTGGGGTGGTGGTTATGGGGAGGTGGGCAATGGGGTGGTGGATATGGGGAGGTGGGTAACGGGGTTATGGTGGTTACGGGGAGGTGGTTATGGGATAGTGGCTATGGAGAGGTGGGATGTGGGGAGGGTGGCAGTGGGGTGGTGGTTATGAGGTAGTTGCTATGGGGTGTTGGGTATGGGATGATGGCTATGGGGAGGTGGCTATGGGGTGTTGGGTAGTGGGGTGGTGGCTGTGAGCTGGGCAGTGGGGAGATGGGATATGAGGAGATGGGCAGAGGTTCTAAGGTGGTGGCTATGGGGTGATGATTATGGGAAGGTGGGTAGCGGGGTGGTGATTATGAAGTGATGGGTACGGGGAGGTGGTTATGGGGTGGTGGTCATGGGGCGGTGGCCTCGGGCTCCGATGTGTTTGGGGCTGCCTTCGAGCTGCCCCACCGCAGTTCCTGCACGCCGGATCGCCGCTGCGGGAGGAGATCGCGGCGGAGGTGTACGAGGATGAGGTGGACGCGCGGCGCTCCGGGCTGAGCAGCAGCATCGCGTCCGCATGGAGCGAGCGCAGCTTCGACCCCGATGACATCCGGGTGGGTGACACGCTCGGGACCTTCTTTTGACGCTCGCTGTGCCGCCCCGCACAGGAAGAGGTGCCTGTTGCGATCTTTCTCCCGATGCAAAGCGGGGGGGCTGGTGGGCGGACGGGGGGTGGGCGGTCCCCCCTCGCGGGGAGGACGGGCGCGGCGTCGGGTCCCGGTTCGGTCCCGTCGGACGCGCTCCCCCCCTTTTGTCCCCCACCCCCCGCAGGAGGAGCTGAAGCAGCTGTACGCGCAGCTGGAGATGCTGCGGACGAGGCGGATGGCGGCCCGCAACCCGCACCTCCCCGCGCCGCCCCCGGCCCGCAGCTCCGGCAGCCGCCGCTCTTCGTCCAAACGGCCGCACGACGGTACCGGCGGGGGGGGGCGGGAGGGGGGCGGCCAGCTCCGATCCCGCAGCTCCGAGCATCCCGGACAGGACGCGGCGGCGGCGGCGGGGGGGTGCGCGGAGCCGTCCGACAGCGAATCTCTGTGTGCCGCTCCGCTGCTGCCCAGGTCGGCCAGCGCCCAGCAGCTCGGGGGGCACGGGCAGCCCGCCCGGCTCCGCGCGGTGCTTCTGCAGAAGTCGTTGAGCGCCGGTGCGGGCGCGGTCACCCCGTCCCGGGGACCCCCCGAGCAGGGAGGGGTGTCCCGCAGCACCGCCGCAACCCCGGCCGCTGCCACCCCCCCCGCCCCGCTGCCGGACGGGGGTCCCCCCCGTGATGCGTCCCCCCCGGCTGACAGCAAGGGGACGAAACGCGTCACTTACGCGCCGGTCAAAAGCGTCAGCGCGGACGGCCCCCATCCCGCGGGGCGGGTGCGTGTGATGGTGAAGAAGACCCCCCCGCCCCCCCCCGTGCGCTACCAGAGCCTCCCGCATCGCCACGGGGACGGCGCGGAGCCTCCGGGGCCGCCCGCGGGGACGGCAGCGGAACCCACGTCCCCCCCGTCGGGGTTGCGCTCCGCTCCCCCCACCCCCGCCGAGGTTTGTCCGTGGGAGCTGCTCCAGGAGGAGATGCTGAGGCAGAAGCAGAACGGCGGCCAACCTCCGACCTCCGACCCCCCCGGGGACACGGCGGGGACCCCCCCGAGCCTCAAGCCGCCCCCACAAAAGGCTTTCAGGAGTTTGGGGTTCGCCATTAGAGCCATCAACCGCTCCAGAGCGAAACGCAGCCTGAAAGGGAGCAGGGAGGGCAGCGCTCGGAAACGGGGACGTGAGCGGGAGGAAGGTGACGGGGGGGGGCAGCCCGGCCTGGTAGAGACCCCCCCGCCACCCCCAGCAGGGAGCAGCCCAGATCCCAACCTGCGGGATGGGGATGCGGACCCCTCTCAGTGCATCACCACCGGCTCTGCATCCGAGACCCCAGTGATGGGGGACAGCGAGGGGACAGCAGAGGGACAGAGGGATGGTGCTGCCGGGAGGGGCACGGGCGCTGATGAGGGCCCGATGTCACCCTCGGTGGCCACGCAGCCCTATGGCACTGACTCCCTGTGTGTAGCACAGAGTGCAGGGGGCACGGGGCCGAGGGCTGAGGTCTGTCCCTGGGAAGCACTGAGTGCCCCGGTGGGGTCTCTGTCCCAGCAGGGAACCGGGGGGGTCCCAACGGTGGGAGGCAGCCCCATGAAGGTGCTGGGGAAGGGTGGCAGCCAGCCTGCTGCTTGTGGGGGGGGGGGCGAGGGGCTGCCCGCCAGGAGCAGGAGTGCAGAGTGGGGTCGGATGGGGGCTGGGGGTCAAAGGGAGATCTGCCCCTGGCAGGACAGCGGGGGTGAGGATGAGGGTGGCCCCCACCGTGCAGCTCCAGGGGTGGGGGGCAACGGGGCAGGGGTCTGCCCATGGGACACAGAGAGGGGGGCTGGGAGGGAGGGAGGAGTGCAGCTGGATGTGTGCGGGGTTCCCAAAGGGGATGGCAAACCCGGATGGAGGGGGATTGAGGAGCACAGAGCACAGCAGGCTGAGAGGGGTGGGGGTCCGGGGGGGCGTGGGGACACCCAGATCTCTGCAGAGAGCACTGAGGGGGGGGATGCTGAGCCAAGGAAATCCCATAGTGCAGAGATCTGCCCCTGGGAGGGACGGGGGAGATCAGGGGTCAGCAAAGCAGAGATCTGCCCCTGGGAGGAACAGGGGGGATCAGGGGGGAGCAAAGAGGAGATCTGTCCTTGGGAAAGTCAGGGGGGGTTAGGGGGGAACAAAGCAGAGATCTGCCCTTGGGAGGAACAGGGGGGATCAGGAGTCAGCAAAGCAGAAATCTGCCCTTGGGAGAGTCAAGGTGGGTCAGTGGGGAGCAAAGCAGAGATCTGCCCTTGGGAGGAACAGGAGGGGCCAGGGGTCAGCAAAGCAGAAATCTGTCCCTGGGAGAGTCAGGGGGGGTCAGGGGGGAGCAAAGAGGAGATCTGCCCCTGGGAAATGGCCACCCCCCCTGTGGAGCAGCAGAGGATGAAGCTGAGCTCTGGGGGGGCTGCGAAGCGCATCACACGTCAGGCAGCTCTCGTCAGCCCTGCGCGGTCCGTGGAGAGTCTGGGGGTGTCCCGCAGTGCTGAGAGCCCGAAGGCAGAGATCTGCCCTTGGGAGACCCTGGGGAGCTCCGGGGGGAGAGAGGAAATCTGCCCCTGGGAGGGGGCTGCTCCCCCATCTGATAAAGAGGAACTGAGAGAGGCCCAGGAAGGCGCATCGGGAGCGAGCAAAGGCGCTGCTGCACGTCGGGGTCTGCAGAAAGAGAGGGCAGAAAACGTGTCTGCAAAGCAGAGAAGCAGTGCAGAACGTGAGGCTGTGTGCCCCTGGGAGAGCGCAGAGCTCCGCACGGTGAGGGGTCAGGGGTCCAGAGCCAGGGATAAAGCTGAGATCTGCCCCTGGGAGGAAGATTTGGAGGAAGGAGCCCTGGGGAAGGCGAAGAGCCTGGGTGATTCCAGAGCTGCAGGGATGGGGAGCAGCGAACGTGGGGCTGTGTGCCCCTGGGAGAGCGTGGGGGCAGAGGAGCCAGCCCTGAGCGAGGCAATGGGGAAGGAAGGATCCAGAAAGCGTGAGAGCGCAGAGAACAGAGCTGCCATCTGCCCCTGGGAAGCAGCAGAGCCCGGTGCTGGGCAGGAGAGCCGCAGCCCTGGAAAGCAGCCCAAGGGAGCAGCCCCTGCTGGGGTCAGGGAGCACCGGGCGCTGTGCCGCATCCTGCCTGCAGCACCGGGGCGAACTCACACAGCCCAGCGGCACAGCGGGCCCAGCACAGCTGAGGTCTGTCCCTGGGAAGCTGAGGAGGGTCCGGCAGCCCCCAGCAGCCCAACCCAGGGAGTGGTTGCTGTGTGCCCGTGGGAGAACGGCCCTGGGGAGGGTGAGAGGGACGCAGGAGGGTCCAGCGCTGATGTCTGCCCGTGGGACCATGAGTAGAACTCAGCTCAGCCCTGGGGTGCAGGGAGCTGCCCACACTGTATGGATGGGGATGGAAGTGTCAAACAAAGCCACGGTGCTGCAGTGACCGCCGGCCAGGATGGGCACCCACAGCAATGGGGCAATGATGCTGTCTGGGTCAGAGATCCAGGCTCTGAACTGTTTGGGCATCACAGAGGTCCGGAGCTGAATGGCATCAGGGCCCCGAGCACCGTGGGGCTGTGGTTCATGCTCCGTCATGAGCTCAGGGGGAGGCAAAGCAAGGGCAGCTGCAGTGCAGCGTGGAGGAGAGCAACTGCCCAGAGCCCAGCACTGCTGGATGTGGGGCTCATCCCACCATCCCTTCTCCATTTGCTTCCTCTCTCCTTGGGAGAAGCACCAAATATCTTCAGCACCAAATATCTGTCACCCACTCGTGTAAGGAAGCGTACAGATAGGAAATAAATGTTTACCCTGAGTGCTCACAGTGGCTGATTGATGGGGGTACGCTCAGGGATGAGCTGCAGCAGAAAGCGGAGAGGCTGTAAAGCAAGCCCAGAAACAGCAGTGCTTAAATCACAGCAAATATCACAGTCCAAATATCAGCAAAGGTGCTGGGGAGACAACACTAGACTGGAAAGAAATGCTGCTCTCCTGGAAAATACACTCCTTTAGTTCAAAACCTGAGCAGGAGAGCTGAGCCCATGGTTGAGTCTGAGCCACATCCACCAACCAGGCAGCTCACACTATTCCTGCTCCCAGCCCCACTGCCATGTGCTGCAGCACTGCCTCTCCTCGGCTCATGAGCTCATGCTGTGGGTTCCTCCAGGAGAGGCAGACAGATTGTGACACCCCCAATTAACCAAGAGATGATGGGGATTCCAACTCCGGCTGCTCTCCTAGCAGAGCGTGACAGCAACACAGAACAGCACCCACAAGTAACACCGGGTGAGTGCACAGGCGTGAGGCTTTCAGACACGCAGCCTGCAAAACCAGACGTCACAACGTCCACAGGATGGTGCCAGTCACCCACTAAGGACATGTGAGACTCCTGAGCGCCTGCAGCCAGTGCTTCGGAACACAGCAGCCGTGAGAAGTGCTGCCTTCTGATGTTAACTGACACAAACACTGAGCTTGTGAATCACAAGTTTTATGGAAGTGTTTGGCTTGACCAGCAACAAGCACGTGTTCAGCAGGACTCCAACTGCAGCATCCACCCAGGAGAAACCAATTCAAAGCGTGCTTGTTGCTCTTCTGGTAAAATAAAATAACCTGAAATTTGTGCAGATGGGGGAAGAATGGGAAAAGAAATCACCAACAGCTTCTGCTGCAGACTTTAATGAGTCCCCCAGGTGTATCCTGTACCCCACATCTGCCCAGATGTGTGCTGACAGCAGCTCTTGCCGTGCAAGCACAGAGGTCAGCCGGGAGAGCAGCCCCACAGCTCTTAGAGCTCACATGAACACCTCCCAAGTCCCTCTTGCTCCTTTTTTAAGGCAGTTTCTCAGTGCCTGGAGTCCATTTCTGAAGCTGCTTTGTTCGCTGACTGCTCACTGAAGGCACAGCTACGTCCGCCCTGCTGCCTCCACAGACATTCCCTGCTTTGTCCACGCAGGGTTGTTTGCACTTCTCTCTGTGTACAGGCTCTGAAATTCTCTACTTCATTTCCTCATACTCTTGTGAGGGATCCAAGGTTGGGCCAGGAATCATCACCGTCTGAAACAGCAAGGACAAAAATCAGCGTGACGTGCAGCTGTAATAAGAGCACGAGAAAGGGTGAGCAGAGGGTCAGGGCAGTGCCACTGCCTTGCACAGGAGGACGGCCTGATTTTAGGAACAAAGGAAGACAGAGCACCTGCAGTTTGCAGACACAGGCCATGCCATTCCTCGTGGCCTTACCTTCACAATGGGGTCCTTTGGTGGAGCCCACTCTGGGACGATCTTGCCGTGCATCCTCCACGTGCCATACGGGTTGACCAAGTACCTCTCAAACACAACATATTCCAGAACATCCTTGGGCAGCTGCTCCCCACCGTACATCAGCCTCCCAAAGCGGTCATAGATGGCCAAAGTCTGCAAACAGAAAGATGCACTGAGCTGGAGTCAGCTGGGAAAGGCAGGAGGGAGGAGGGGACGTACCTGCCTGCTGTGCATCCGCACCGTCACCTGCCCGTACAGATTGCCCCGGTTCACAATGCTGGTGCATCGAACGTGAACCACTCGTGGAGGCTCCAGTGACTCCACGAAGCTCCACCGGATGGTTTTGTACCTGTTGCCACGGACCATGTCCTAGAAAGCAAAAAAAATAAGTCAGCACCAACTTCTGTGTGTATGAAGTGATGTATGGGTGTGAATTGAAGAAGCAAACTGCTATATGCGGGTGCTGAATGAATGCTGCATTATTACTCAGACTTGTGCTTTGCTTTCCTACTTTGTCTTTACTGTATTTGTGTGAGAGAAAAAAAAAAAAAGAGATAATTTCTAATCTCTTCCACAGTCTTTTCTCTAAACCCAATCAAGGAACTGTAACACCCAGATCAACACCTACCGGGTAGCAGCGCTCTGTTACCAGGGAGTGAAGTTTCTGCTTGTTAAAACTGCAAGTGAAACACACCCAGTTACTCAAATACACGCATTGTGAAAAGGCTTACTCACAAATTCCTGCTTCTCCAGAAGATTCGCAACCCATTGGCAAAGCAGAAGAAGTGAGATTCTCAGCTATGACCTCAGCACGAAGTCAGAACACAAGCTGGTTAAAAGACTGCAGGGGAAGACATGATGACATCCTTTGGAAGCCAGCTGTGGCCTAAATCCTCTATTGATGTTTGGAATTGTAACCGAGGATGATGCAGTTTTAAAACGTGTTCTATTACTAGAAAGTGGAGCAAATCAGTGGAGTATCCCTGTGGCACAATGCTGAGCAGCCCTGAGCACACACTCATCTGCTGACAACACCCAGTGGTACAACAGCTTATCTCCTTTTCAAGTCAGGTCAAGATAAATTTTCTGCAACTTGAACTTCACTACGAAAAGCAAAAGTATCTCCCAAACCACCAATGCCACCTCCTGTTCAAACAGATGAGGGCAGCAAAAGATAAAGCACTTGTTGCAAATGAGATACAAGGATACAAAGACAAGAAAACCAGAGCGTGTGAGCAAAGAGAAGCAAGTCCTACGTAACCCCATTGGTCAGAATGGGTCTTACTTTGCCAGGCTGTTGTGAGCTTCAACATATATCTCCTGTGCCATCTCTGGGAAAGTTTTAGTGCTGAAATTTGGATCGTGATCCTTTACTTTCCGCAGGCTGAAAAGACATGGAAAACCTCTGAGCAAATGAAAAATGTCTTCTCTGTGTTTCAGACGATGACAACTGCATTACTCAGTTGAAGTGCAAGACAAAACTGAGCAAAACTTCAGCACTGCAGACTAATTGAAAAGGAGGTACATACGCTAACTGAGAGGCAGCAGTCTGCTTCAGCTTCTCCATTCTTTGCTTCAGCCCTTCTTTGGACAGGGAAGTCATGCGGGCATCACCCTCAGGAGGGACATAAGGGTCTATAATACTGGCTGCATGAGAGAAAAGGGAGTCAGGAGGGGAATCAAGGAGACAAAGAGGCAGCACCTCGGTTGATGGGGGCCAGAGAAGCAGGATTGAAAACATTTGTAGGATAAAATAAGAGCACTGGGATAAATAATGGGGGACCTCTCACTGCTGACAAGCTGTGCTACACTGCCTGCTCTCACTGCCTGCTCTCCTTCTCTTCCATGCAGCCCTGAGGTATGAGGATAAGACAATCAGCAGCAGGGAGCACGGCCTCCCATGCTATTCCTGGTCCCTGGGTACAAAGGGGCCAACAGGAGACACAGGGCTGACAGCACCAGGGCAGCTGCTATCACTCCCCCAGGACAGAGCAAGTGATTCAGTTTGCTGCATGCAGATACTGTCAGTGCAGTCACAATACTCCTAGTCTGCCTTAGTTGTGTCCTTTAGAAGAGACCAAAGCAAACTGCCACCTGTGCAGGCCAAGTAAAAGGCCCGTTCCATGCGATCCTCGGGAAGCGTTCTGCTCAAGGACTGCAGCCTCTTCTCCTTCTCTTCAGGGGGCAGCTCCCGGGCCCATTCAGGGACAAAAAGTCTCCGCTTCGTCCTCACAGGGACAATGAGGCAGGGTGGAACGGCTCTGGGGGGACGGAGCAGTGATTCCACAGCCTAAGGGAGAAACAACAGAGCATGGGCTGAGCCCAAAGGGCAAGAAACAACACCAACACAGTGAGAGATTTCCCTTCTCGCCTCCAGAGCACAGAAATGTCATCATCACCTCACACAGAACCGGGCTGGGAGGGGGAAACCACAGCCAAGGGAACAGGGGAAAAGGGGAGGGGGGGGAAGGGAAGGAAGGAGAAAGGGAAAGGGGGAGAAGGGGAAGGGAGGAAAGGGGAAGGGAGGAAAGGGGAAGGGAGGAAAGGGAGGAAAGGGACGAAAGGGGAAAAAGGGGAAAGGAAAGGGGGGGGAGGGGAAGGAAGGTGGGAAAACGGGAGGGAAATGAGGAGAAAAGGGAGGGAAAGGGGGGAAGGAGGGAATGTGGGGAAGGGGAGGTGAGCAGGCCCCGCCCATGCCTGACCCCTCAGACACGGCCAAGCCCTCTCCTCCGCTCCGCCCGCCCGGCTCCGCAGCTGACCCCATCCCCACAGCTCCCCGGGACTCCCCACGTCGCTCCCCGCACGACTCCTCGGCCCCCCGTTAACGGCCCGCACAACCCACGTACCCCGCGGCCCAGCCTGCTCAGCCCAGCAGCCATGGCGGCCGCCATCTTGCCGCCGCAAGGCACGCCGGGGAAGAGGGCGGGGCTTCGGGGGGCGGCGCGCGCGCGCGCGCGCGGAGGGGGCGGGGCCAGCGGGGACCCGCGCGGCGGCGGAGAGTGGAAAATTCCATCGGGCGCGGGGAGGCTCCGCCCTACGGCCGGCAGGGGGATGGGGGGGGGGATTCCCCGACCCCCACGTGTGATGCGATGGGGCGCTCGGCACCGTGCAACTCCCCCCTCCCCGTCCCTCGTGCAATGCGCGGGAGCCCCTCGTGCACCATGGAACAGATGCAGGGGCTGCTTCATTGCTCCTCCCGTGCGATGTCCCTCCGTGCCCCCCATGCACCCCATCCTGACCCCCCTTGGTGCAGCCGTAGGGCAGCCCAGCGGCTCGGCTCGGCTCGGCTCGGCTCAGCTGGCTCCCATCTCCTGGCTGTGCTCCCGGGCACTGTTGATCTTGGCCAGGAAGAAGCGTTGCTCCATCGGACAGCTGGTTAATGTGTAGTGACGGCTCTTCTGTGCTCGAGACCGTTGATCCCAGCCCGTGCTGCTATCGGGCCCGGCCCCCCCGCGCACCACGGGGGGTTCTTGCAGCAGCTGGGGGGGAGCAGAGCACGGCCACACACTGCAATCTGCTCCAGCGATGCTGGTGGTGGCCAATTATCATCCAGAGATGATAATTGATGGTGGCTCCAGCCAGCGTGTGACCCCTTGCAAATCTGCCCCATTTCACCCTATAAGGGTGCGTGTCCCCGGGATGGGATTTGGAAAGATGGCAGCACTGGAAAAAGCAGAGTACGCTTAGCACCCAGGGCTGAGCTGCTTGCAGCTCTTCCACGTAGGGTTTGGCCGGATTTGGCTCCATCCCTGCATTACAGAGGTGCTTGTGCAACCCGCCCCAGGTACTTGGCCAACTGGAGGACAACAAGCGGCCTGGCACGCACTGCATGGTGCAGCACAGCACGCAGCAAATGCAGCAGTGCAGAACGCCCAGCCCTGCTCCTGCTGCCCCGCGGCTCCCAGCGCCGTCCCCTGCTCCCAAATGCCATAAATTCCTGCCCTAAGCCAAGGCAGGACCTGTGAGGCAGGATTAACCGGTGCCCTCCGGCTGCTCCCGCTCTTGGCAAGGATGGCAAAAACTCAAGCAGAAAAAGGGAGAAAGGGAAGGCCTCTCTGGGATCTTTCTATTGTTGGCTTTTTCCCTTATTTCCCCAAGTAAAATGGTGCATGGGCAGCGCTCGGTGCAGAATTGGGGCTCCCCGCCGAGCCCTGCTGTCTCCCCATGTTGGTGCTACCACAGAACCCATTTGCTCAGGATGCAGCAGAGGCTTTGCCAGGTTTCTCTCTCCCTTTTATCCTTTCTCTCGTGCTGCTTGCTGACAGCAGCATCTGTCATGGAACAATGCAGCGGTGTGGGCCAGCAGCCGCCGCAGGGAGCACGGCACCAAGCAACCCGGGCTGCAATCAGAGCTCCGTCCTCTCTCCTAAGCTGTGCCCAGAGCTCATCCATCCCTCCTGCCTGCATCCGTGCATCCTGCAGGCCTGGAGGAGCCCATCGGTTGGTGCTGCAGGCTCCTCCTGCCCTCAGCACATCCCCGTTCCTCTTTTCCTTGTTGCTAGCTTCTATCTGAACCAGCGAGACGTCACAGCAAAAATAAATCTTTGGGTTTTGGTGAGTTTTCATGGCTTGCAGCAACAGAAGGCAATTATTGGCCCCATGGAGCAGCTCCGGGGCTGAACCGGCTCAGCACAGGGCAGGGCTAGGGGAGGCTGGAATTCCATTTTTCGCCCTTTTTCTTTCCCATATAAAGGCTTTATGAAGAATTTTTAAACTTCCTGCTGGTGTTTGTCACGAAAGCAGCCGGCCGTCCAGCAGCACCCACTTGGGACGTCGATTGCCCTGTAAATACCACTGGCTGTATCGAGCACGGAGCTTTTGAAGGCGGATTCTTTGCATTGCATCTTCTACAAAGCTTGAGGAGCTGAGCTGGGTGTTTTGCAGCTCTTACGGGGTTGAGATGGCTGGGTAGCAGTGCTGTGCTGCCTTATCTGAGCGCAAGGGCTGAGAGGCTGCTGAAATGCAGCAAAAAGGGCCCTGAGCTCCCGGATACCGGAGCTGAAGGGATTGTCCATCTGTTCTCAGCACTGAGCTGCACCTTGAGTGCTGTGCTCTGTTTCGGGGAGCAAAGAAAGGCATTGAGGAGTGCGTGTAGAGCTGGGCAATGGGGCTCAGAGGGGTCCGGAGCACCGCAGCTCTGCAGGGAGAGGCTGAAGGAGCTGGGCTGGGTCAGCCTGGAGTAAAAGAAGAACAAAGAAGGGGGTTTATCCCATCCCACAACTCCCTATAGGGGCTGGCAGCGAGCTGGCTCGCTCTCTGCTCCAGAAATAAGCAATGGGATGAGAGGAGACGGCCTCACATTGCAGCAGGGAGGGTCAGATTGGGCTTTAGGAACGATTTTCATCTCCAAGGGGGAAATGGTTTGAAGTTGAGGGAGGGAAGATTGAGGTTCTGTGCTACGAGAGTGGTGAGGTGCTGGAACAGGCTGCTCGGAGAGGAGGACAATCTCCCTGGGCAGCTGTCCCAGCACCTCACCACTCCACTGGGGGGGTCTGAGGACCAGTGGGGGCTTTGGGGGTCAGTGGGAGGACTGAGGGCCAGTGGGGGGGGGCTGAACGCGTCCATCCCTGGAGGTGTTCAAGGCCAGGTTGGATGGGGCAGCCTAGTATGAAACGTGGAGCTTGGTGGCCCTGCATGCGGCGGGGGGGGGGGTTGGAGCTTCATGATCCTTGAGCTCCCTTCCAAGCCAAACCACTCTGTGATTCTGCGGCTCACTGTCCCTGCAGGCGGCGTGGAGCTGATGCTGGTGGTGATGGTGGTGGGGGGGCGGAGCACAGCAGCGCCCCGGCTGTACCACACAACCCCCCCCCACCCCCCCTCAATTCTCGCTCCCTACGGGGCGGGGCGGCGCGCACCCGTTACGCAACGCGCTCTCGCCTCTCTACGTGCGCGGCCGCGTGGCCGCCGCGGCGCGCGCACGCGCCGTCCCTCCTCCCCTCCTCCTCCTCCACCTCCTCCTCCCTCTCCCTCTCGGCCTCCTCGTGCCGGGAGCGCGCGCGCGCCCCCGCCCCTCCCTCCCTGCCTCCCTCCCGCCGCCGCCGCCGCTCTCTGTATCGGTGCGGGGCCGCCGCCGATCGCAGCGCCCCCCCCCCTCCACCCACCCACCCCCCCAGGCTTCCCTCATTCTCGTTCCTCTCCTCCGCACCGCCCCGCCGCGGGGGGGCGCTCTGCGCCATGCCGGCTAAGCGGCCCTTCGAGCGGCTCCCCGCCGACGTCAGCCCCCTTAACTACGGGCTGTGCCTTAAGCCCGACCTCATCGACTTCACCTTCGAGGGCAAGTTAGAAGCCGCCGTACAGGTGAGCGTAATCTTTTCAACACTCCCGGTAAGGCCGGGCAGGGGCAGGTGCAGGAGGGCCTCGGGTGCGGCCCCGCCCCGTGAGGCCTGGTCGGGTGCGGGGGGTCGGGGTAGGCCGCGGTGTGAGGCGGGGGGGGGGGGGGAGGAGGGAGAGATGGGGGCGGGAGAGAGCAGCTGGGGGGCAATGGGGAGTGTGGGGGTCAGTGGGGGGGGGGGGTGAGGGCCAGTGTGGGGGTTGAGGGTCAGTGGGGGGGCTGGGGTTCATGGGGGGAGTCTGAGGGCTAATGGAGGGGTCTGAGGGCCAGTGGAGGAGTGTGAGGGCCAGTGGGGGGGCTGGGGGCCAGTGTGGGTCTGAGAGCCAATGTGGGGGTAGGGGGCCAGTGTGGGGATCTGAAGGCCATTGGGGATCTGAGAGCTAGTGGAGGAGAGTGGGGGGGTTGTGAGGGCCAGTGGGGGGGTTGAGGGCCAGAGGGGGTGTTGGGGGTTAGTGGGAGGATTGAGGGCCAGTGGGGGGATCTGTGGCCCAATATGGGAGTTGAGGGCCAGTGGGGGAGTCTGAGGGCTAATGGAGGGATCTGAGGGCCAGTGTGGGGGTTGGGGGCCAGTGGGAGAGTCTGGGGGCTAATGTGGGGGGGTTTGAGGGCTAATGTGGGGGTTGAGGGCCAGTTGGGGGTTGTTGGGGGCCAATGTGGGGGGTCTGAGGGCCAATGTGGGGTCTGAAGGCCAGTGGGAGGTTGGGGGCCAGTGGGGGGGTGGTATGAGGGCCATTGTCGGAGTAGAGGGCCAGTGGGAGGGATCTGGGGGCCAGTGTGGGGGTTGAGGGCCTATGGAGGGCTGGGGGTCCAGTAGGAGCTGCCATGCAGTGCTCAGGGGGCTGCCAGAGCCCTGTGGGTTGCAACACTGTGGGACCCTCTTGGGGGCTGAGCTGTGAGCCCTCGTGACCGCGGACCCGCAGGAGGATGAGTAAGTTTGTGTCATGTGGAAGAAATCCTGAAAAGAAGAAGGAAAAAAAAAAGAAAAAAAAGAAAAAAAAAAAAAGAAAAGGGTGTAAATCTACGTGCCGGTGTCCGTACAGCACCGGTCCTCCCCCAGCGTGCTGCCTTGGAGCTGCAGAAATTCCCCATCTCTTCCGCCTTGATCCCAGCCACCCATTCCTGTCTTCGCGCCCAAGTGCTGCTGCTCGGCCCTGGTACAGCTGTGGGGCTGCACTGCAAATGGGATCACTGCAATCAGCCCGGTTAAAAATAACACGGGGGGAGGGGAGCGATGGGTTTTTAAGCCAGGCTGGCTGCTGGGAGTGAGTGGTGTTGAGCTGCAGCCGTGGAAACTTCGTTTAATTCCAGGAATCGTGTTGGTTCGGAGCCTTCTTATGGGTTTGGTGTGGGGTTTGTGGATTTTAGCCCTGCTGGGATATGGTAATGCTCTTTGCTGCTGTTCAGGGGATTGCTCAATGATTTCTTAGAGCAGAGGTACCACCTGACAGTGCAGCATTCTGGACTTTCTGACCAGCTGAGGGCATAAGGAAGAGTATTGATGTAGAGGGTTCAAGGTTGTCACCAATTCAGCTCTCATTGTGGTGAGCGTGTTGTTCCCACGGGAGAGAGAAATAGAGTAGGGGGAGGTTTTGAAAAGCCTCGAACGTGATGCATCTTTATTCTTAAGCCTCTAAATAACGTAACAGCCATAGATGGAAGAGTTTCCAGGCTGCATCCCAGGTGCGTGCAGAAGGTGGATGTGGTGAGTGCTGCAGATCTGAAGCTTGCTTGGCTGCTGGTATCCCCAGCATGCTCCAGAAAATGAGAGAGTAACTTCTGCTCCTACTGGGGAGAAGAAGAACCAGCTCTCCAACAATGCTAGGTGCAAGGGAATGGCTTGCTTAATGAGAATGTGCTGACGTTTGCTAGTTATGTCCTACTGAGTTGAGATTGAGTCTAGAAGAAATAACTTGCGTGCTTTTGGACCTAATTGGTTCAGTTAAGGACTTGCTGGCCATTTCAGCGGCTTTCATAAAGTAGAGTGGGCTTCGTCCTGTTTTCAGCATCCCTTGTGCAGGCATGGGGGTGAAAGTAATTTAACATGAAGACAAACTGAAATTTTAGGATTTGGGGTAAGGAGTGAAAGTAATCAGTAGGATGCTTCTTCCTGAAAGTCCAGAAATCGTTTTTAATAATTAATAAAGCGTAATCATTAGTCCCCCTGCCCCATTTCGGTGTGATTATGGCTGGGCGAGTGATAATCCACCTTGAGTGGTGAAAAGGGAGATGCTTTCTGATTGCAGGGTGAGTACTGAGACTGTGACGCCAAAATGAAACGGGATTAAACGATGGGAACTTCATTTACACGCTTCAAAAATGCTCGTTTGCTATTTTGCATATTTAACAGCAAACTGGAATTAGCGAAGGCTGTAATTCTTAGTCAAGACACCAGGAGCAAGCACCTGATGGGTGAGTTTGTGCTGCTGACTCTGAGCGGGGCTTGGCAGCTTTCTGTGTAGAGTTTAAGCCTTTCAACTCGAGCACCAGGCCCCGAAAAAGGTGTGATGAGCCCTCCTGGCTGTGGGCACTGCGCTCAGGGAGGCGTCTGCGAGGAACTTAATAAAAACACTTTGCTTTTCTGCCCCAGTAAGAAATGATGCATCTCTTGCATGGCTTCAGATAAGCATCAGAGAGTAAAGCCCTTCGTGATTCAAAAGATAAGGGAGGTTGCTTCAGTGTCAGCAGTGAGCAGGCTGGTTTCAGAGGCTTAAAAAGAAAGAATACGTGCCTGTAGTTTATTGTGGCACTTCAAGTTTTCAAGTTAGGGAAGTGACCCTCTGTCTGCTAATTGTTGTTCCTTGATAAAGGAACAATGCTCTAATCTGTCCCATGATAACATTTAATACCTGAGCTTGTTAAGCGCGCGGCAGCCTAAATATGAAGTTTTGAGTGGTTACCTGAGATTCTTAAATCATGTGAATTGTGACCATAGGGGTACGTTGGGAGCCTGTAGAATTATGTAACAATTATATAAAAGGACAGTTTTCCATTGGCATGGTTTAAAAGCCAGGAATCCTTGCAGGTTCCTTGTGAAATAGGCCTTTGGTCACAGCCAGGACGTGGGGAGGAGCAGATCCTGTGGGTCTGGAGCTGGAGCAGCACTGCCTGCATGGTCCTGTGCCCCTCCAGCAGCTGCACTCCTGGACTCGTGAACCATTCATTTGGGCGTGCGGATGTACCAGAATGAGCACAATGAAGATTTGGGTTGCTTTTCGTTTTTTATTTTTTGAGTGGAAGCAGTTAATCTCCTTTATTCATCTGTTAGCTGGAGATTTCTTTATTGCAGCCCTGGTGCTCAGGGTGCAGTTATCAGCGCCGTGCACCCGGTGCTTGGGTCAGAGCTTTGTGCCATTCTGCTGCTGGAGGGCGTGGGACAAAGAGGGGACGTGCTGTCAGCCTGTTCTCCTGCGCCGTGCTGAAAGTGCAGGAGTGAGTAACGCAGAAACGCATCTGGCTGCTGAAGCTCAGCGTTCCGTGAGCCTCCAGGAGGGAATTCTCAGTGCTGTCACATCTCTGAGCGCTCAGCTGTCCGTGCAGGGCGGTGGGAGCAGTGCTGCCTTCCTTCTGCTGCCTTTGGGGAGCGTAGCAGTGGATTGACACCTCGCAAACTGCAAAGCAACGCGCCTTGTACAGTAAGGAATTTACAACCTGGGCTGGATGGCTCATTCACGGATCTTTCCCAGTCCCCTTTAACGTGTCTTAGGGATACTCTGTTATATTTAGCTATGTTTAACCTGTATCTGTTGCTTTTAATAGGCTGATAAGGCAGAGTGAGCTGAGCTAAAGATACGCAGTCTTCCCATCTCGCTGCCAGTTAAAGATTGACAGTCCAGTATGTAAACCTTGGAACATTAAGCTGTAATAGGTGTAGTATTTGTGCTCTGCTCTGCTCTCCTGAGGCGGGCAGGAGGTGGTGAGTGTCATACACAGGCTTATTATCCAGCTTTGTAGTTTACATTTGCAGCCCATTAAATTAGGTCTGAATTTGGGTAACGTGAGCATTAAAGGTGCTGTGCTGAGTGTTGCAGCCTGCTGCTTCTCAGTAAGTAGGAATCTTTGCTCCTTTCTCCTCCAGCTCTGTATTTCACAGTGCTAAGGTGATTGCATTAATTACAGTTCTGGGGGGATTTCCTTGTCCATGCAGGCTCTTCTCTCCTGAAGCACGTGTGGCTGCTGCAGATGGATGTAGCTGGGATGGTCACTGGAACAAAGTGGGTTTTTCCAGTGGGCCTGTTGGTCTTGGCAGTGGTGGTTTTACTACTTGGCTACCATGATTTCCTCTAAGGTACAGATTAATAAAACCTTTTTATACTTTTCTCACTGGATTTAGGAATTCTTAAAAAGCTGCGTCTTAGAAGAGAACTGAAGCAATTTGAGTTGACTATTTTTAGAGGGTAAAAGCTGCAAGTGTGCATGCTGGATGTAATGCTGCATTAAGGCAAGTATTCTGAAGCAAAGTTACAAGATGTAATTACCTGGACCTGCAAAAGGCCCTGGAGGAATTAGTTTTGGCTGCAGGAGGTGTCTTCTGGAGCACCCAGTGCTGCATTTCAGGTAGGCTGGCATTCCACTGAAGCCATTCAAAATCTTGTTTCTCACGTCCTGAAAAAAGTTTTTTTTCCATCAAGTCCTTTCCTGCTAGAGAAAATAAACGGCCTCACAGCATCTTTGAGTCATGTCTGGCACAGCTCTGCCAAAGTCTTCATTGTTTCTCACTGTCAGAATAACAGTGTAGGTGCCACCGTGCTCACAGCCCCTGGCCCTGGGCTCAGCCTGCCCATAGGAGGAAACGTAACTGGAAAGGAGCTGTGCAGCACTAAGGCAAGAGTGATTTCATCTTTTTGTGCTAAATGAACATTGTGGTGTGCACAATAGTTGACTAATCAGCCTTCTCAGCCCTTCTGTGCAGCACGATATTCCCTGGGAAAACTTTTTGGGTGCAGCTTTAGCTGTGAGATTTGCCTTCCCAGCAGCGAGTGATGGGAAAGCATCGGCACCAAAGCATCCCAATGTCTGCAGCGTGTTCTGGGGCAGTGCTGGCTCTGCAGGCTGCCGGAGCTCCGTGGGAAGCAGCGAGCTTAAAGCTTTGCAGCTCATTCCTCCATTCCGTACCCAGTGGGGCCGTGCTGCAGGTTCTCATGAGATAAACGGGTCAGAAGCGAAGCACGGGTGGTTTGTGGTTCTGTGCTGGTGTTGTTCCTGCAGGTGTGTCTGTTGTTGATCGTCCGGGCGATCAGAGCAGCAGGCTGTTGGCCTCTGCACCAACCTGAGAACTTTCCTTCCACGATTCAAGCAGCAGAGCCTCAGAAGTGCAGTGTGCAGTGCCTGCTCCGTATCTGTATCCATGCGCTGAGTTTCACCTTCCATCTTTCAGAGGACATTTTTCCATCTCCTGCCTCGCTCAGCCCCTTTAAATGCCTCTTCCATAGCACTACTTGTAGGAGGCAAGGAAAATCTAAGAACAGGTAATTGCCTTTCTAAGGAGCCTCTGAATTTGTCTCCACTTCAACGTGAACTTTCTTATTCTGCGGCGCAGTGCTGTGCTGGAAATTCCTCTGTCCTCAGAAGAGTTCATTTTTTACAGATCAAGTCTATTGTTAAATCCAGTATTGTCTGCAATTTGGACAACTATTTATGCATCTTGAATTCTTAATCCAGGGAGATTTGGATTTGTAGATTGAACAAAGGTCTTCACAAGTACTCTTTTATAAAAAGATTTTCTCATCCTGATTTTTCTGTGTTTTAGAAGACCTCGAAAAACCCCAAACCTTAGAATTGTGATGAAAATCATCGGGCTTGGATCTCTGTCTTTTGGGAGGTGTTGCAATCCTTTGGTTTCATGCACACCAAATGGAAAACGTGGATTTCAGATTGCAAGTCTGTACTGGAAGCATCGGCTCCAGCCCGAGTTCTGCAGCTGTTCCATCTGTTAGCTTCTTGCCTTGCCAGTGTGTTGCATCCCTTGCTGTGGAATCCCAAGCAGGTCTTTGGGTGCTGTTGGTTCGGTTCTGTGACCCCCAGGGGCATCGTGGGGAAAGGAGCTGGGTGCTCAGTGCTGCTGGAATGAGCTGCAACTGCTTGCTTCAGCAGCAAGGGAGGTGAGGAGAGAATGGAGAAACTCCTGGGGGAGGTTTGTGCCCAGTGAAGCATCTGAGGGGGATGGCTTTCCTTGGGCAGTCAGCTTTTAGCACTTGGGCAGGCAGATTATTAGATTAGATGGCCCATTCTTACGATGTTTGTGCTGCTATTAAGTTACACGGTTAAATTTCTTAAGCCTCTCATCACCCACCAGATTTGGGTTTTGTGTACACAGTGACTAAGGAAGCATTCCTTCAGTCAGCCTGGGCAGGAGGGCTGGGGCCCAGAGCTGCTGGGCTCACCTCAATGCCTGAAGTGTCCCCAGCACTGATGCTCACACTTGGTTGCTGTGACTGCTGGCAGCAGGGCAGGCACAGGGCTAACAGGGCTATCAGGGCACGTCATAGGAGCAAAAAAGCAATCAAGAAAGGGCTGTAAGTCCTCGTGCTTTAAGGAATGAAGTGTCTGGGTACGATGGTGGCTCTGTTAAGATGCACTTGGCTGTTGGAGAGATTCTCTTTTCTCTGCAGAGCTGGCATTGCCTGCTGCCTGAAGTGCTGTCCGGCTCCATCCAGCGTGCTGGTTTGGGTGGCTGCAGCCCTAAGGTTCTGAATAATTCCTAGTTTAGTTCCCAAATATTTAGCCCCTTTGTAATTAATTGATATTTAATTTGAATTCTTCTGTGTTCGAGCTCTCGCATCCAAATAGGGAGCTGGCACAGGGAGGCGGGTTGTTACTACGCTGGGAGCTGGCCACTTGTTAAATAAAGCAAAGTGTGTGTAGCCAAGAGCTGGCAGAAGGAAAGCTTTCAGGAAAATGTAAAGAGAATTTCTTGGCAGATGGTTTTTAACCTAAGAACTTCTTACAGCATCACCGGTGCAGAATGCTGCGCTGTAGGTTGTGCTGCTTGTGATCTCTGGGAGGTGTGGGTTTGTGTTCACAAGCATTCCACTTGTTCTGCAGTCTCCTCTAGGTCGTTGCTGAAAGGAAGCCTACAGCTCTCTTATCTGTTTTCATTGGTCCTGGCTTCCAGGCATGTACAAGGGCCCTATTGTCCAGCATAGGTATTGAACAGGCAGCCCGTTCCCTTAAATAATTTACAGTATTGATAAGCAGGGACAGAGGGTTTGAATGGGATTCAGGTACTCAGGTTCTGAAAAGGACGAGAGCGGTCGATGGCCAATCTTTTTCTTCTTCGCCCCTTGGAAGCACGTGGTGATGTGGGAGTTTATAGGTGAAGTGGAGGTGAGAATGCCTCCCTCACTGGGGTGCCCTCCCCCCTGTGCTCCCCTATTCCTGACGCTGATGACGTTTCTCTTGCAGGTGAAGCATGCCACCAACCAGATTGTGATGAACTGTGCTGACATCGACATCATTACAGCCTCCTATGCGCCAGAAGGAGATGAAGGTAGGGCTGCTCTTCTGCTGCTGTTTTATGGTAATGTATTTTTGTTGCTGCTGCCAACAGTTAACAACTTCAATAGAAAAAATACATCATCCTTGGAGGAGCTGCCCTCCCTGTAAAGCGTGCAGTGAGTTCCCCAGCCTTTGTTCTTTTCCCATTCCTGTGTGTTGCCTCAAGTTTCCTTTGTCCTGCTCTCACATTTGTGTGTCATAGGCAAAAGGGCATCTGTTGTGACATTGTTTGTTTGTACCGTGGGTACCTGCATAAAAAAACATGGTCTGTACCCGTGGACTTGGCAATATTGACAAAAGCTGCAGCAAGGGCTTAGCTAAGAGTTGGATCAGGCATGGCTGGCAGTAAGAAATCCTCATCGAAGGGTCTGAAAAAGTGCACAAAACTTAGTTGACGTGGAACAGAATTTTCCTAGTGTGGAAAAAGGTGGTTGTGTGGAGGAGAGCATGCAGTGCATTGGAGGTTCTTGGGAACACAGGGCAGCAGTAGCTGTTGATGATGCGCTGTCACAGCAGTTGATGTCATCATCAATTATATTTTGTGGAGAGTTTAGCAGGCCCAAAAAGAGTTACAGTGATTAAAGTATGAAGTGATTAAGGTGTGGGAAATCAGGAGCTTGGAATGGAGTAATGCTCTGACAGTGGGTAAAGAGTTTCTGGCTGTCACGGGGAGCCTCTACTGCCTCAGGCATTGTAGTAATTTGGTCCTCGATGTACAACTGCTTCTTACATCACTCAGACAACAAAAGGCTCTGCAGGAGGAAGAGTCATAGGAGCAGCTGTGTCAGAACTTGGTTGTGAATTGAAGGAGTGAGTGAGGCCATAGAGAGTGGATTAAACTTCCCAGGTATGTCTGAAAAAGTGGGGGCCTCGGAGGGAAGGGCTGTGCCTGAAGCCCTGCACAAGGAACCTACCTTCCTCGGGACCATTTCATTCTTCTTGCAGTGCTCTCTCTGAAATAGCACTGTCCTCAGGCTAGTAGAGTTTGGTGTGGCAAACAGAGCATCTGCAGGGAGTTTTTGCATTTAAGTTGGTTTGACACTTTTTTAATGTAGTGTGAAAGAAAGCAGAGGTGCTGTTGCAAGCTGCAACGGGGAAGCAGCACAGAGTGTGCAGGGAGGAGCAGAGCTCACAGGCTCTGTTCCATCCAGCACTGTGCCCCAGGCCCACACCACCTACTGACTCCTTATTTTGCTGTTGAGAAAGTGAAAACAAATGGAAAAGGTGCCTGAGAACGATCGCTTTCCACTCAAGGGAAGTTAATAAAATAGAGAGGATGTTTTGTCTTGTTTTTGTGTTTTCAGAACTGGTCTCACTGTCCTTCAGGGGGTCTGCTTTTATATTCTTTAACAGTGGTGCATTCTCCTTGAAGTATTAATAGCAGAGCTTCACGGAGGCTTTTGTCTTTAAAACTGAGTAAATTGGAAGTCAATTTCTGTAGCCTGAATTTCTTCATTCTGATTTCAGCTTTCGTGGGGCTCTGGACACGGAGGGCTGCAGTGTAGGTGCTCAGCTCTCCAACTGCTGTAGCATAAATACTGGAGGTGCAGTTTGGTGTGTTTTCTGTAATTATAGTCTGGCTTCATGGGGTTAAAACATATCTTTCAGGTTGGTAAACTGCCAAATAGTATAATGGCTTTGGAAGTAAAATTGCATGAAATTGGCAGACTGTTTGCTGGCACCTGTTGATACAGATCAAGTCAGTCTTACTAATGCTTCTATTGTGCACAGCTTCTGGATGGTAATTTTAGAACTGGTCACAAAAACCAAGTATGAAATGTGGTCCAGTGAAGCAACAGAAATCAGCTAAATCAGCAGAGTTTGATCCCTTGGCTGAATCTTCTTCATATATCTTATGGAGAATGTTTGAGAGTGAGTTCATTCGCATGAGGGTTTCTTCTCAAAGGCTCCACCTGTTTGTTCTTTGGGAGATGGAGGCAGCAGATGGGTGGGATTCGGTCTTTGGAATTTTAATGCACATTTCCAAGGAGATCAGATACGTTCCCAAGGTTTGACTGGGAGCTGAGGGATGATTGCTGAAGTTTTCAAGTCAAAGTTCCAATTTCTGCTACGTAGTCCACAGCTGAACGACAGCGAGGAATAAATCAGCAGATACTGATAGCTCAGTACTTTGCAATAGAAAAATTCCAAACCAGAGTGCAGTGATGGGAAGCGGGGGCCGTGGCTTTGCAGTTTGGGTGAGCTCAGTCGAAGTGGCCCACAGCCCCTCCACAAAAGTGAGTTTTGCATCGCTGTGGGTCCAGCTGACTTCTCCCAGCAGATCTGTTGGAGTGGTCGATCTCATCCCGCCTTATGTGGGGCCAATTGGAAAAAGAAAACACAACCCCCCCCCTCCCCACAGCCCAACCTGTGTGCATAGAGCAGCGTTATTCTACAGCCAGCTTCATGCTGATGTTCCCAGTCCCACCATTTCAACCTTGCTGTGTTGCTCCATCTGACATGGGTTAAAACCGTTGGCGAGGATCCACGTTTCTAAGTATGTAATACAGAAATTGGAATCATTAATTGACGTTTCCATCTCGTTACCGTGCAATTTCAGGAAGTACTTTGTAGGAAGGCTGTAATTTGTTTAAAATGCTGGTGTAAAATCTAATCTGCAGCGCTCCCAGTCCGGGAGAGTCGCTAGCTCTGATTTGGATGCTTTCTTTCCAAGGCAGCTCTAGCAGCTTTGTGTTTTCTCATGCTATTTGGTCCAGACTGTGCACTAATGTGCTAGTGATTAACTTGCAACCTTGCAGTGCCAGACTCTCCAAAGTGAGCAGGCTGCCAAAACCGTGTTGTTCTCCTCAGGAGCTTTTGTACTCAGTGCTGTTAGGAATTCGGCTGGCCTTTAACTGCAATTACATCTTCGTTGTGAGTGGTTCTCTGAAATGACGAGAAGCCTTGCTGGTGGTTTTCTGTGCTTCTTTTTGCTGTGGGTTTAATTATCAGTGCTGAGTCGTCAGTTTAGAGAGTGCAACTTCAAATCTTTCATTTATATTCTGTTATTTTTGACACGTGAGCGTATCAGTAACCGCTTTGAGAACTATGCGAGCCGCCACTGAATGACAGCGAGGAATAAAGCAGGGGATATCGACCCTGCTGTACTTTGGGATAGAAAAATTCCAAAGCTAAGTGCAGTAAGTGGAGGCCATGGCTTTGGTTTTTTTTGTGTGAGTTCACCTGTAATGGACCACAGCCCCTCCGTGAGAGCGAGCTTTCCATCGCTGATGGTACAGCTGGCTTCTCCCAGCGAGCAAACCCAAGCGGGTCTGTTGAAGTGGTTGATCTCATCCAGCTCACAGCTGATCTTTAAACTCTTGGAGCTTCCCGGTACAGTCTGGAGTTGGTTTTGATCCTGTCAGGATCTTTGTTTGCACAGCTAGAGTTGTGTCATGGTGTTGCCCTGCCCGAGGGCCGAGCGGCTCGGTGTGAAAGCAGTGTGCTTTGTGTGCTCTGTGAGCAGAGGGTGGTGTTTGCTTTGACTTAAGGCTGAGAGCATCATATTCCAGGAAAAAAAAAACAAACCAAACCAACAACCCATCACGTTTTATACAAAATAAAAACACGTCTCCAATTACATTTACTATCTATAGAACAGCTTATCTGAACATCTTGAGAACATTCAGGCTGCCTCCGGAGCTGCGTACCTGGGTTCTGGTAGTGACACTTGAGCAGGGAAGGCAGGGCATGCTGTAAATTACAGCCTTGTTTTAAACGAGCTTTTCATCCTGCTTGCACAGCCAACGGAGCAGTAAGCTGTTCTGTTTTGTCCCTTCTTTCTGCCATTGTTCAGAAAGCAGCCTGTGCTCCTGGGCCTTTCCCAGGCTGGATGTGGCTCTGGGCAGCCTGGTCTGGTGGTTGACGGCCCTGCTTGTGGCAGGGGGTTGAAACCAGATGATCTTTGAGGTCGTTTTCAACCCAGGTCATTCTATGATTGCAGAGGCTGCTTACTGGATCGTTCTTCCTAGGTCAGTTCTGAAAAGCTCTCTGGACTTTCTCTGCCATTTCAGCACCCAAACTGTGTTTTCCTATCGGATTTACTGTCAGTGGGCAGTTCGTGCTGGGAATGCTGTCACTGGATGCTGGTTTGGGAATTTCCTGCATCTTCACAAACTGTTCTGACCTGCCAGATACTC
This sequence comes from Meleagris gallopavo, assembly GCF_905368555.1. Taxonomy (NCBI): domain Eukaryota; kingdom Metazoa; phylum Chordata; class Aves; order Galliformes; family Phasianidae; genus Meleagris; species Meleagris gallopavo. Next base: position 3,940,087 of record NC_139432.1, on the reverse strand, counting down.
ACTGTGACCCTGCAGTTACACGTTCCTGCACGGCCAGGTGCGTTGCCGTGCCCAGGGTTACCCAGCTGGTTCATTCATGGCACTGACATGCGGTCTCTCTTTCTGCTGATCTGTTTTGGTGGAGATTTGCATTCCTTAGAGATAGCTAGTTATGGCAGCAGTTAATTACAGGGGGACAAAGATAGCAGAACTTGCACAGCAAGGCCCTGTGCAGCTATTTTAGATCTGTGGTCGGAGGAGCGTCGTCGTGCATCGCTTCGTGTGCCCCAATGGCACCTGGGGAGCTGGGAAGGAAGGAAGGAGCACCAGGAGGAGGTGGGTCTGGCCATGGGCTGCAGGGCTCTGCTGGTTCCCTCCCCCAGCTCTCCTGCTTGCTCTCATAGTTGAGATGTTTGCATCTACAAATAGATCCCAGTGCTGTGTGAATGAATGCCGGGCTGCTTCATATTCCAGTTGGTTTTGGATGCCCTTGCTGAGTGGTGCACAACTCCAAGGTAGGTCCGTGGATCTAAAGACATGCTTTAAATAAAATCAGCATTGAGTTTTTCTTAGTGGTTATAACCAAACAAAACCACCTTGCTGTGGGTATTAGTGTGCTTTTCAAACCAGCCCACAAATTATTAGTTAAATCATAAGCATCCTGCTCAGGGTAATTAACAGGACTCCTGCTGCACTAATGTGAGCGTTTAATATTGAGGGAAAACAGTGCCATTTCTTGCTGTTTTCGAGGGTTGGAGTAGTGTTGCTCAGGCTCTGGAGTAAATGTGCTGAATTCAGGTCTGAAGCGAGGTGAGGTACAGTCATCTCAGACAAAAGCTGGCGTTTCTTTGGCTGCTCAAAACGATCCTTCTGGATTATTCAAAACCTCCATTGATTTGCTGTTGGATTCAGCTGATCAGGTTCATCTTAAGTGCTCAGCAGTTACAAAAGCATCGCTGGATCTTATTTCAAACAAAATCTGTTTCTCTTTCAGAGGTACATGCCACAGGGTTCAACTATCAAAATGAGGATGAGAAGGTTACCCTCTCCTTTCCCAGTACCCTTCAGAAAGGTAAGAGAGATTCAGGTGCTTTCAGCTCACTTTGCCCTGTGCGTTTATGGTGCTTGCATTAGCAAAGCTGGAGCAGCAGCTGTGTGTCCCCTGGAGGCTGAGGGAGTGGAACCTGAGCTATCAGCTGTCAAACTGAAGTAATTCTGAGAATACCTTAGAGTTGGAGTTCCCTCTTCTAGCAGAAAGAATGCAGTTCAAGTAAGTGCCATAAAAAGCTGCTATTCATCTGTTTCTCTAGGAAATGCTTTGATTATCTCTGTGACTGTTCAGCGAATGGATACTTACAAGGGGCAGCACAGCTTAACACCTGACTTAAGAAACCTCTTTTACAAGGTCCCTCTGGTACTAAAATCTTTAAGATTCATGGGAAACACAAACGATAAGATCGCTTTGACTGCGGGCCCCTGCAACTGGAGAGATTGTTTTCTTAATGGTGGTGTTTGCTTCTAACATGAAGGTGACTCCAATTATTTACCTGCAATTGGGCGTTAGGCTCAAAGCTATTTTGTCACATACTGATGATCTGTTCTCCTCTTACCGAGAAAGGGCTAAGCTGAGTTACTGCAGCATTTTCCTAGGCTTGAATGCACTAAATCTTTTGAAACTATTGTTGTTTTTTGCTGTGTTGGGTTTGTGGGTTGAAGCTTAGCTCCTTGCTTCGGATGAAGCTGTTTTACTTCATCTTTTCAAACACGAGTGTTGGGATTGCCAGGTGATAAACTGCTGGCGTTTCATTCTGTGGGATTTTGGCACGCTGCCTTTCTGATCAAGATCAGGTTTCCCCTTTTACACCCAGACATCGAGGGCAGAATAAATCCTGAGACTAATTGACTTAGAAGCTTGAATGCAGCCATTGCTCTGCTTTGATTTTGCAGTAGGTTTCAGAGGATAAATAGCCACATCTTAGCTTTTTGCAAATATACACAAGAGCTGTGGGACCAGATTTGTCAAATGGCTTAAGGGAGACCTCTCTTGGTTCCTGTGTTGTGTTTAGAGGGTGAGAAGGAGTGCTGCAGGATCCTTCCAGGTCTGTTGTATGGCATGCCTGGCTTTGCCTGCGCTGGTTTTGATGCTCAGCTCTGCTGGATCTCACTTTCTCGTAAGGAGAGCAAAGGGTTTGAAAGAGACTGGCAGAAAACCCGTGGCTGGGCACAGACTGAAGGGCTGCAGATCTGGGCCAAAGAAATGCTCTGTGGTGTATCCATAACAATCTCCAATCTGTTTCTGTTTCAGGGACGGGAACGCTGAAGATAGACTTTGTAGGGGAGCTGAATGACAAAATGAAAGGCTTTTACCGAAGTAAATACACAACCCCTACTGGAGACACACGCTATGCTGCTGTCACTCAGTTTGAGGTATGGGCTGCATTTCTCTTTGCAAGGATTGTCATTCTTCTTGTGGTCTTTGTTCTCCAGAGCAGGGCAGGCCTGCTGTCCTGGCTTTAGCTCTGCTTTGGGTAAACTTTTATTTTTGCTTCTTGTGGATGGGCGATGCTGAAACTGTCCTTTATTCTGTGTCTTGAAGGTCAGTGCTTTCTGGATCTGGCACGTTCTCCAACCAACAGTCATGCTGATGTGTGATGCATTATATATAAATAAAACAGATGCAATGTTTAGAAACATCTATTTATGTAGATGTGGTCAAACACATCTGTATAACTTGCCTCTGTGAAATATATTAATTTTTAATTAGAACGTTCTGCCTTTATCTCAGCATTATAATGACATCCAAAACGCGAGCCAGAAAATGGCTCAAGCATTATGTAAGCCCTGGTCATAAGGACAGAATTTCATTCCATATTGTGATTTCATAGCTGTGTGCTACATGAAAACACAGAGTGCTCAGTTTGTACTCACAGAAGGTTTCCTTTGGGTGCAGGCTGGTGTTTAGGATATGGGTAGGAGGTCCTGTGTGTGCTGTCTGGGAATGCCTGCGTGCCCTTCTGCTTTCACATGACTGAGCTTTGCTCCTGCCATGACTCTGCTGAATTCTGCACAGACTGTAGAATTCCATCAGAGCACAGAGTGCTTTTTAGCTGCGTTACAAGGGGGAAAAAAAAAAGAGAGAAATAAACTATCACATCAGTAACAAAATGCCTTGGTGTAGGGGTCAGTGAGGAGGCTGCACAGTGCCGTCACCACCAGCCAGCATTCATCCAACTTCTTGCCCATAAAATGTACCTATTTTTTGTCTGTTTCCATTGCAGCAGCTTCTTGTGATTTCTTGGGTTAACATTCTTTCTTCTTTCAGGCTACTGATGCTCGCAGAGCTTTCCCTTGCTGGGATGAGCCTGCTATTAAGGCAACTTTTGATATTTCATTGGTGGTTCCTAAAGACAGAGTAGCTTTGTCAAATATGGTAAGTTCTTGGTGCACCGACTGTCTTCTGAATACAACTATAATAAAGGCAGCTGCCTGATGGAAAGCAAAATGTGTTTGGGGACTTAGGAATGCAGTCTTAGTAGCTGTGAGTAAGCAGCTCTAAATTGAGAGAACTCTTAAAAGATGATGCTGTTATTTCAGATGCTAGCACAAAACCTAAACAGACCTTACAAACCACAGTGGTGCATGTTTGTTTTTTTTAGCTAAAGTCTAGCATATGTCGTGCCACGTGCTGCTTGATGAAGAGTGACTGGGTGGGGGGAGAAACAGCCAACCCTTTGCATGTTTGTATAGCTGCTATAACTTGAGACAAACAGGCATGTTTTTTGCCCTGGAGAATTTCTGAGAATGAGGGTAAGATGTGCAGGTGGCAGAACTGCTGTCACAAACACAAGGATTCTCAGGTCGCTGTTTGAAATATGGTGCAAATATTTCTGGAATGTGCTTTTGGAGAAGTTTTATTTTTATGTTTTTCTTTCAGTATATTCAGTTTATTTCACCGTCCCCCTTCCCCGTGAGGTCTGGCTTTGCTCACTGACCACGTGGTTATGGTTTCTGTTTCAGTATTTTGGGACAAGCCTTATTGGGAGCTGCATAATATCCTCTTTGGAGGGCAGCAGCTGATAGCTAACGTGTTCAGCTGCCTTTCCTGTAATAGAACATAAAGTATGTGGCATAAAAGAGCACCTGCCTTTCCATTGATGGAATATCATGTGTGTATTACAGAAGCACGTCTCCATACGTGATGGGGCTTATTTTAGCTGGGGGGGGAAGCAGTGATCTGCATTATAAAATCAGGGAACTTCTTTCATGTTAAACACGTGATTCCCAGCCACGCTGTAGTTAATCCCATGCGTTGCAGAACAGTTTCACTTCCACAAAACTGCTTCTCTTTCATGTTGAAGAATGTCATTGACCGGAAGCCGTACCCAGATGATGAGAACCTGGTGGAAGTCAAGTTTGCTCGCACCCCCATCATGTCGACGTATCTGGTGGCGTTTGTGGTGGGAGAATATGACTTTGTAGAGACCAGATCCCTTGATGGGGTCTTAGTGCGTGTTTACACTCCTGTGGGCAAAGCTGAGCAAGGAAAGTTTGCATTAGAGGTAAATGCACTCGAGGTGATTTTGTTATTGCTGCTGTGAGCCCTGCAGGCTGTGTGTGCCTCTCTTGTGCTCACACAGACCTGCCAGAGCTTTGGGAGGGTGTTCTGCTTTAATTGCTCAGAGGGACTGGGCTTGATGTTGAGGGAAACTTCACTGGTGGACAAAGTCATGTCCCTAATGACAGAAGAACACACCTTTCACTCGAGTCATTTCGATTTGATGGTGCAGACTGTGATCCAAAGATGATGAGGAATACTGATGGAAAGGGTAGAGCCTGGGAGCAAAAGGGGGTGGGAGCCTTCCAAGGTGTTGGGGGGGGGTGGGAGCCTTCCAAGGTGTTGTGCTTTGGAAGCTGGGAATGAGTTTTCTGGAGGAAAGCTTGTGTGTGCTGCTCTCATAGGCTGGTCTTGGCCATCAGGGAGCTTTTGGTTTTAAAAATAGTTCCGAGTTAACAAAATATTTACCACGTTTCTCCTCTTCTCTCTTACAGGTTGCTGCTAAAACTCTGCCTTTTTATAAGGACTACTTCAATGTTCCTTACCCTCTTCCTAAAATTGATCTCATAGCTATTGCAGATTTTGCTGCTGGTAAAGTAACTCACTTTATTGATGAACTGTATTTTATTTGAATGATAAACATTTAGGAAGAGGTGTGTATCCATATCAATAAACCTTTGTATTTATTTTATAAAGGTGCCATGGAGAACTGGGGCCTTGTTACTTATAGGTATGCTGTTAAAATACTGTCTTTCCCCTTCTTTGTTCACTAATTCTTAGCAGTAAGTGGATTAGTTGTAGGGAGCTGGCATCATCCCAAATAAGACCAAATCAATACCTTCAGCTCTTGCTTCGGTTTGAATCGTTGTGATTTCTGCAGCAGCGTGCATTACTACCCAAACCTTAGGAAGGCAGGAATGAGCTCTGTAAGCACTGTCCAGGGCTGTGAGGGTTTTTAACTGCCTGGCAGCACTGCCTGTTTGCCAAGAGAACTTTCTTGACTGTTTTGTTTTTTTTTTTTTTCCCCCCCTCCAAGTCACTGGCACAGCTGGAAGGGTTTCTTATTTTATGTTGTAGGCAAGTTGGTCAACGTAGCAGCCACATGATTATCATGTAAATGAGAGATACTAACTTGCCTTCCTTTTCAGTTTTTTGTGTTCATCTGATCAAGCTTTTTATACCTTTGCTTGATACTCCGACGTGACCTGTGCACACTGTTAGACTGATTCTCCATTTTGTACACTGGACTCGGAAGCTTTGGACTTCAGTCCTTTCGAATTTCGTTTGCTAAACTTTGAATTTGGCCTTTAAAAAAAAAAAAAGAATTGCAATGGATGTTTGAGTCCAGGTTTAAAATCTACATCTTATTACAATTTTGATGAAATCTTTTACTTACTTTGAGGGGGAAAAAACCCCACCGACTTATCTTGGATGAGTAGATTTATTGTATTTTTTGATTTTTTAAGCCTTTCTTAATTTTTGCTGCTTCATTTTTCCCCCTTTTACTCTTGATTTGGCACGCTTGCTTTATCCCCTTGGGGACAGAAGGTTGGCACAGTCTGTGTTTGGAGTTTTGTCCCCTCGGAGCACAGCAATCCTGAAGCTGTGGCTGCCCCACCACGTCCTGCTTGCTTGGGGTGTTTGCAGAGGAAGGTCGTGTGCCTGAGCCGGGAGCTCCTGTGTGCTGTGTGTGCAGGACCCTGTGTGTGTGACACAGCTGGAGGGAGCTGGGCTTCCTTTGGGGCTGAGGGAGGCAGAGGAGGTTGGCTGTGCATACACCATGCAGTGCAAAGGGAGTTTCAGTTAAGGTGAGACTTGTCGTCCCCCCCTTCCTTCCTAGATTATGTAGGTGAGCTATTTTATACACAAAGCATAAACTTTCTCGTTCCTGCTTGGGTTTTTGCACTTGTCTTCTTGCATGCCGTGAGGAACTGTTGCTCCAAAGCATTCCAGTAACTGTGGAACTTACCAAAGCAACGTCTAAACTGAGATACCTCGTGGTTTTTTGCAGTTGTTCCGATCACTCTGTAGCTTGTTTAGGTTATTTAACCTGCTTTTGCTGTGTTTTTGAACCTAGCCTTGTTCCGCTCTGTTCAGTTACCTCTCTCTTTTAAATACAGGGAGACTGCATTGCTCATTGACCCCAAAAATTCCTGTTCTTCATCTCGCCAGTGGGTGGCTCTGGTTGTGGGACACGAACTTGCTCATCAGTGGTTTGGAAACCTCGTGACCATGGTATCTAACAGTTACAAGTTCTGGTTTTTGTTGACGCGTGCTTCGTGTCAGTGTTATTAAGAGGCCTGTAATAACAGACACGCTGTCTTAAAAGTTGCTTTATCATCAGTTCCTTCTTTATTAGCGTGTCCTGTAAAGGTATTCCCAGATCTTTTCTAAGACAGGAGAAGACTGAGTGTGCTCACTGCTCCTCTTGGGCTGCTGACATCTTCACAGGGAGGAGCTGGTGCTCACAGGCATTACCCGTTTCTGTGCTAAATGAGGACATTAAAAGCTTCTCTTTGCTGCTGACTTCTTGTTGGTAAAGTAAAGCCCTCGGAATCTTGTTCTTTATTCTACCTTCTTCATTTTCCAGGAATGGTGGACCCATCTTTGGCTGAACGAAGGGTTCGCCTCCTGGATTGAGTACCTGTGTGTCGATCACTGCTTTCCAGAGTATGACATCTGGACTCAGTTTGTTTCTGCTGATTACACACGAGCTCAGGAGCTCGATGCCTTAGACAACAGTCACCCAATTGAAGTAAGTCTTGCCCTTCCTACTGGTTATCTCCCTTCTTTCTTGTCAGCTGGCTGTGAGTTTTTCGGTCCCTACTAAGAAAGAACTTTACGCTCATTCATAATGCAAAGAAAAACCCCAAATTGCATTTACACTTTGTGGATTTTCCTCTGTTACACCTGTTACTTCGGTGAGAAAACTCCTTAAGCAACAGAACAAACAAAAATCAGGACGTTGTGGCACTTAACTCACCGTTAATTATCCTCTTATCACAGGTTAGTGTTGGCCATCCATCCGAAGTAGATGAAATATTTGATGCTATTTCTTACAGCAAGGGAGCATCTGTAATCCGAATGCTGCACGACTACATTGGTGATGAGGTAAAAAGTCTGTTGTCAGGAGCTAGCTGTAGGTTTTCAAGTATTCCTACCCTGCAAAAACCTTAAGCTTATGTCTACATTCTGTACTTTTTTTCTGTGTGGTTTTGGGGCTGTATTTGAACTTAGCTTGGAGAAATGAGGCGGTGGGAAAATAAAATCATTTCAGTGGCAAAACCTGGCTTAGGGAAAAACACATAAGAGTTAATCTTTGTAGCAGCAGGGTTTAGGAGGGAGTGACAGGTGCACATGTGGATCCTAGGATTCTTGGGTTGATTCTTGAATTAAATGCAGCACGGAGGGAGGACAGAAGGGACCTCCAATGTGGTGCCATGACATGCATTCAATTCTGTGTTCCCAGGACTTTCGGAAAGGAATGAATTTATATTTAACAAAGTTCCTGCAGAAGAATGCAGCCACAGGTAACTGCTGATTATTACGTGATTAAGAAAACTAATTTCTTGAGGCACAACTTTTGGTGGTTTCTTACATAGCTGCTTTTGCAACCGAGTGACTGAAAAGCAGGGAATAATGGGCTTGTTTCCAGTTTCGTACAATGTTCCCCTGCACAGCCAGAATTCTGCATCCTCTGGGGGTTCTGTCTCTTGGATGAGGTGATCTGCAGGACCTGCACTTGCTGCTGATGAGCACATCCACGTGATGATAGAACTGGAGCGGGGTGGTTTGCCTGCTGCACGCCATGCTTGGCACTGTTGATTGCATGGATGAGTAAACAGTTCAAAGTCTGCCCTAACATCTCTTTTCTTAGACTTTTTTTTTTGTGTGTGTCATTCATAAACGTGGAATTGGACCTTCAGCCTGAAGCAGTGCATGTGGCTCACTTGGCTCTTTTGACATAACAGATGAAAACTGCAGGGAAAGACTCTTCTTTTTACCCCTTCCAGCATACAGTATGGATTGATGACGTGCTTTTAGTTGCTGTGAAGTTTTCTCCCCCCCTTTCCTCACCTGCAGATGGTTTAAACTACGTCCTTTTTCTCACCTACCATCATCACAACTTGACAGAGGGGCAGTGGAGATACAGTGGGCAAACGGGAGCAGTACCACAGCTCCCAGGCCCCAGAGTGGAACAGTCTGACATGGTGGGGCTCAGGGTGTCCTTAGTCAGACTTCTTTTTTTTCCTACAGAGGACCTCTGGGAAAGCCTGGAAAAAGCTAGTGGTAAACCTATTGCTGCTGTGATGAACACATGGACCAAACAAATGGGATTTCCACTCATTTACGTGGAAGCTGAACAGGTGAGTCGTGCAATAATTCCCCTTATAGCGATCGGTTTATTTTCAGATCAGATGTTCTGCCTTTTGCTGTGTTTAAGATCAAATTTGGTGGTTTCCAATAACTTAAAAACATCTCTTGGACCTCTAAAAAGCAGAGCATGGTGCAGTGAATTGCTTTGTTTAGTGGCAGGTCTGTTTCTACAGGGAGGAGAAGAGGAGGAACCCGGTGGAAAGTGAAATAGAGCTGATCCACGGGCACTCCAGGCCCTGTGCCTGGGGTTTGCTGACATGGCCCATTTGCTCTTTGTGTTTGAAAAGCTGCAGGGGCAGTGGAATATCTGCTGTAGGTCCCCTCAGTGCACACTGTGCTTCCAGCTCCATTTTGATTGTGCTTACTCTGCAACATCACAGGCTGAGCTGGGATTAGTGGCTGGAAAGTGAAATCAGACCCCAAAAAATCAGTGGGTAATCAGGGCGTGCACGTCTCAACAATGGTAATGATGAGTAAACTGGAATGAATCCTTGAGTTAGCTTCTGTTTGTGGGGGAGGATGGAAGTTGTGTGAGCTTAAGGAGTGCACAGAAGTTGTGATGCATGGAAGCTGAGGTTAAACGATCTCAAGTTCCTTTCCCCTTTAACTCTGTGAACATTGAAATAAGTTGGAATTCTTGAAGAATCTGATTGATTTTTTGCTTTTATGTTTTAGCAAGAAGATGACAAAGTGTTGAAGTTAGTCCAGAAGAAGTTCTGTGCCAGTGGACCATATGCTGGTAAGATGAGGGCTGAGTGTTCATTCCTTTTTGTGCGGTGACAGCAACATTGGGTGATGAGGCAGCTGCACTGCTTGGATTTGGGTGCTTAAGACTTCAGAATGGATGTAAAGCTGAGTGCTGTGATGCTTTCCATGTCCTCCTGCTATGGTGAAAGCTGCAGTCTTCAGTTCAGCTTTCATTCTGAGGCTCTTCTCTTCCCATGTCTGCTTTAAGGGCATTGCTGCCATCTGAGGAGCTCTGTAAGCTGCTGATCTTATGGCTGTGAATAAATAAAAATGCCTTGTATGGAAGTCAGCTCTATTTGAAGATGAAAATTCTGCCTATTTCCTCTACTTATGGAAAGTAAAGCGTTAGGCTTCAAAGGTGCTGTAGATACCCCTGGTGTTGGACTCTAGAACTGCCCTTTTCCTTCAGGTTTTGTCAATTTAAATTGAAACATACTGACATCAGCTGCTGCCAAAACTTCACCCTCATGCAGGGTTTCTCAGTGTGCACACCCTTTTTCCTTAGGCCTTTTTTTTGTTGTTTCCTCTCTTAGGGGAGGATTTCCCTATGTGGATGGTCCCCATCAGTATTTGTACCAGCGATGACCCCACCAGTGCCAAAATGCAAGTGCTGATGGACAAGCCAGAGCTGACCTTGGTTTTGAAAGATGTCAAACCAGACCAGTGGGTGAAGGTGAGTGGCCACGAGGGAGCAGTGAGTTTGGTTGTCACTGCCATGTTCTCCTTCATTCCAGTTTCCTCTTGCCTCTCTTTTGCCTTGCAATCTTGTATTTCTTGTGCAGGGGCCTCTCTGTGCTACTGCTGGATATTGGCTCCTGTCTGTGATGCTTAACATTTCCCTTCAGACCTTTGTTTCCAGGAGCAGCCTAGACAATGTAAACTGGAACCTTCTCAGAGTGTGAGCCCAGAAAAACAGAGTCCCATTAAGCAGAGGCAGCTTTTGATTTTAAATCCAGTGGCTTTTTCAGTATCCCGTGGCAACTGCAGTTTAGTTCAAGTCCATTCTGAGCAAAAATAGTCCTGTTTATTTCCCATTAGCGTGAAGGTTTTCAATGGGTTTTACCAGACAAGTAAGAATCTGCAAGTGGAAAAACCCACTGCTGAGATGTGCTGCAGAAACAGGATTTGAGAATGGAAAGGAACCAACTGACTGGAATTATTACTGCGTGAACTAATGAGGTTTAGAATAATGCTTTCTGAGCTGGAGGAGACTCCACGAACCAGCAGTAAGAGTTATTCTAAATCAGATCTTCCTGCTGAAGTAAGGGGAGCGTTTCAGCCATCAGCTCTGTGTGTTCCCTGGAATCCCCACATCTCTCTGCATCACCCTGGTGACGGAGGGGCACATCACAACCAAACCTCTGCCCCAGCAGCAGCAAAGATGCTGACGATCTTTGCCTCCCTACCTCAAAATGCAGTTCTTCAGGCTCGCTGTGCTGCAGGGCAGGGACACTTGCTGTCCTTCCTTGAGAACACAGTTCTGGATCAGAGTCGTGTTGACAAAGCTGAAGTGAGGTTACAGAAGTGAGGTTTGTAGCATGGGCAGGCACCTGTGTTGTGTCTTCTGCACTGTGTGCTCTTCTTCCTGACCCTTACCCTGCTTAGGAGTGGAGGTTTCTCTTTCCTCCTTGCTCCCATCCTGTTTCCTCATGCCAGCTCTCTCTCATCTACCCAACTCTCTCTCATCTACCGTTCCTCTTAGTGAGCCCTCCTTATTCAAAATAAAATAAAATAAAAAAATCCGTGTTTTTTTCCCTTCCTGGCTTTGAATTTTTTGCTCTTTGGTGCATTTCAGTTGAACCTTGGGACAGTAGGCTTCTACCGCACGCAGTACAGCCCTGACATGCTGGAGAGTTTAATCCCAGCCATCAAAGACCTCTCCCTACCCCCCGTGGACAGGCTCGGCCTGCAGAACGATCTTTTCTCTCTGGTAAGGAAGCTGTGCTCTTCTGTCCAGTAATGAGATCTGGGGTGGTGACAGAAATGGGTGTTTGAAAAGTCAGTCTCTGTTCTTGGAGGCAAAGCACCCTTGGGATTATTGCCTGTGTTTAACCCTTAACTCGCTCAACAAGTTCAGCAATGTTCATAAGGCTCATAAAATTGTTTTGAGGACTTTCTTTTAATTGGTAAAAGCAGGGATATTTTAATGATCCCCTCAAAGACTTCATCCAAGACTTTACCAGCACCGTGCTGCAGCCAGTAGGGTTTGTAAAGTCCTCCTCCCCTGGCAGAGGTGGCTGTTGGGGATTCTTAGTGCCCCAAAGCAAGGGTCTGCCTCAAAAGCAGGCAGTGTCAGCTCCGAGTGCATTGCTGTGCTTTCAGACTCTGCTTTTGTGTTCTTTTTGGTTAGCAAAAGCATGGAAGGTTGGAGCGATGTGGGTTTGATGCCCCATCCCTCTCTCTTCAAAGCTTCTAAGTTGTCGTGGTCAGTCAAGGGGTTTGAAAGTGTGACCCAAGTCCCTTCCCAAGTATTGCAGGACCAGTGGCACAAAGAATAACAACACACACAGGATCTGTGTGACACTCCTTTATTTTTGTGCGTGTTGCCATTGAAATAATATTTCATCATAGCTGAACGTGGCTTAAATAGTAGGAATTGATTTTCCACCCCCTTTTCTTGGCCATAACTTACCAATCTGCTCCCAGGTGAAGCAGTCTGGTTGGAGATTTGTCACCTGCACTGAGCATAGGAGTACCTTCATGGTGCTGGGAGGCAGCATAGATTTTCCCTGGCACAGGCAGGGAGGCTGCTTGTACTTCTATGAGAAGCAGGAAGCACAAATGGTTCCTGCATCTTTACACTCCCAATTTAACGAGGAGCAAAAATGAAACCTCACAGTCATTAGAATTTTAGGTTAAAATAAGCTGTTGGTGGGTGTGATATCTGGCTGAGAATAACTCTGGAGGTTTATCATCTCTTGCCAGCTCTGCTTTGATTTGAAGTCGTTTAAGCTCGTTGTTTGTTTTCCTGTTTGCAAAATGGACTTCTAACTGTGTCACCCTCTCCTGGTGATGCTCTTCCCTGTGTAGGGAAAGCACTGTGTGCCCTGAGAGCTCAGCACGGCCGTAGTTACAAGGCAGTGAGCAGCTGAATGCCTTAATTCTGCATGGAAGTAAAACTAATCTGTGTCTTTTCCTCTCCCAGGCCCGAGCTGGAATCATTAGCACTGTAGAGGTTCTAAAAGTCATGGAAGCATTTGTGAATGAGCCCAATTATACTGTGTGGAGCGACCTCAGCTGTAACCTGGAGATTCTCTCAACTCTCTTGTCCCACACAGACTTCTATGAGGAAATCCAGGTGTTTGTGAAAGATGTCTTTTCACCAATAGGGGAGAGACTGGGATGGGACCCCAAACCTGGAGAGGGTAAGAGAACACACCATTGGGTTTCAATGGGTTTCACAGTGTGGTGTTGGGGTTTGAAATAAATAAGCCATCAAAATGTTGGGAAATGGCAGAGAAGGGAGGAAGAGGAAGGGCTGAGGAAGGCATCTGGGGGTGTTTTTATGTTTAAAAAGCCCAGCACAGAGCCTCCAAACAACTCTCTTTTCTCAAGTGCACGTTAAAATGGTGAAGATTTCCCTGTCCAGTCAGTGGTTGATTTAAGAACTCTCTGCTGTAGTTTTGCATCTATTAGAGTGCACCAAACTTCTTAGGCTGTCGGGGTGGGATGCCACACACTTGTCCCAGTTTGTCCCAGCGGAGATCCAGCAGGTTGGTTGTGATTGCCAGCCTGGCTCAGATTGCAGGCAGAGCGTGCTGTGTTTGGTCTGGAATTTTATTCTCCTGATCCTCTTGCAATTTAAAAGCTAAAATGTTCTTGCAATGATGCTGAGGAGAGCTGGAACGTCCTGGTTTGTTTACATATCCCCTCATTTGCAGAAGCTCTGTGCTCATCAGTGTACGTGGAAGAATTCAAGAATGACATTTATTAATTTAGTTGTCTCCAAATCATTGTTTTCTCCTCCTACTGATCAGGTCACCTAGATGCCCTTCTGAGAGGTCTGGTGCTGGGCAAACTAGGCAAGGCTGGGCACAAGGCTACCTTGGAAGAAGCCCGACGCCGGTTTAAAGACCACGTGGAAGGAAAAAACATCCTGTCAGCTGATCTGAGGAGTCCTGTAGGTTATCAGAGGGTTTGGTTCCCACCTACACTGACACAGGAACGGCTCTGGTCTCTGGATGGTGCTGGTTTTAGAGACTGGTGGATGTGGATTGAGTGTGCGTGAGGTGCTTGCTGGCTGTCAGCGCGTGGTACAAAGATTTCTTGCTCTCTTGTTTTGCTGAAGCTGAAATTAAGGAAGAGGGGTTGGCAAAGTCGTCTTAAAATTCAGTGCTAAACCAAAAAGGGCTCAGTGCAGCTTCCAGCTCTGCTCACCCGTTTGAAATCCAGCCCAAATGCATAGCAGCTGTTTGTCGCAGAGCCCCTTTCAGCCACGGTGAGCTTTGCACCTCTCCAGGTGTGATGTGTGAAGGATGTCTTTGTGCTCTCTCCCAGGTTTATGTCACTATTTTGAAGCATGGAGACAGTGCTACTTTAGACACCATGCTCAAGGTGAGTGCACGCTCCTTTCTTCACACAACCAGAAGAGCTAAACGTCCCACCTGGGGGTGGATTGTCTGAGCTGGAGTTTCTGTGCTGCTGAGCCCGGTGGGCTGATGGACAGATGATGATTCAGCCTTAATTTGTGCTCCTTGGTCCTCGAGTGGTGTGAAATTGCCACCTAGTGGATTGCTGCCTCTCTCATTTTAGGATCATTTTCCGTTGCTCAGAGGCACGGTTCTGCCTTATATAAACAGTGGTGAAGATCAGCTTGTTCCTAATGGTACTTTCTGCTGGTGCACGAGGGACGAGGTCCCTCATGTAGATAACGGCCGCGTTATTCATCAGCGGGTTCAGTTTGCCATATATTATGCTTAAAGACAAACCTGGCAGCGCATCCAGCAAGGTGAGCAGCACCAGGTGATGAGAGGAGGTCACTTCAGATCTGTGCTAACGCTCTTTGCTCTGCCTTTTGAAGCTTCACAAGCAAGCAGACATGCAGGAGGAGAAGAACCGAATTGAGCGCGTCCTCGGGGCCATCGCCCAGCCAGAACTGATTCAAAAAGTTCTCACCTTTGCACTTTCAGTAAGTTATTGCAAAAGCTGTTGTTTTAGGAATAGCTGCAGCTATTGAATCCCATTTATACCTTAATTTGTGCGAAAAGGAGAAGAGCTGCCCTCGATATTTGTTAGCAGCAGTTGGGAATGTTTGTTGATGTGTTCGTCCCCAGGAAGAGGTACGTCCCCAGGACACGGTGTCTGTCATTGGAGGAGTGGCAGGAGGCAGCAAGCAGGGGAGGAAAGCTGCTTGGAAGTTCGTAAGAGACAACTGGGAGGAGCTTTATAATCGATACCAGGGTGGATTCTTGATATCCAGACTAATAAAGGTGAGAATGGCTCTGTGAGCGTGCAGGGCCCAAACTCAGTTCTGTCTGAAATGCTGACTGCTTACCTTTGGTTATCTTTTTTCCTGCAGCTAACAGTGGATGGGTTTGCAAACGATAAAATGGCAGCAGAAGTCAAGGTAAGAAATGTGACTTACGGAGGTAATTAATTTAATTTGTGATTAATCTGAGCTGTGAGCTCCTCGTGGGAGAGCCACGGGTTTGGGGATCGTGCCTCTGAGTTGTGGGATTGCTGTGTAGTTCCTCAGTTGTGCTGCTTTGAGTTATTCGATTGAAACATCATAAATCAGCAATTCATTACACGGCTCTTAATGATCCCCACTTCGTTAGCTTTGCTTATTACTCCTCACATGGTAGAAATGAGCTCGATTCCACGCTGTAGGTCCAGGTTTGTGCCTTCAGTTGTGCCGTGCAATGAGAGCAAGGCTTTGCCATGGGACAGGTGAGTGTCTGCAGGGCTCTGCTGGGAGCTGCTGGCTCAGGTATCCCCATGGTCTGTGAGCACGAGCCCTGGGGAGCCTGCAGGCTTTCCTTGCTCCCTGCCTGCAGTTTTATGGGGGCTCCTTGGCAGAAGAAACATAAAAAATGTGGCCCTCGGTTATCACTTTCCCATCAACCAGATGCTCAAAAGGAACTCACGTTTTGAAGATCCACTGAGCCACGTGTTTGCATCACTTAGCAATCTCTCCCCCTGAGGTTCAGTAGCAGCAGTGATGTTGCAGAGAAATCTCGTGCTGTCACCGGTTCTTAAAGACGTTTTGCCCAACGAACAACAGAACCATAAAACTCATTTCCGGCTCCCTGCTGGAACACGTGGTGTCCCCGTGCCTCACGTTAGTGTGTGTGTGTTGGGGTGAGGGTGAGGATGGTTCCCTGCAGGGGCAGCTCAGCCAACCCAGAGCCGTGTGCTCACAGCACCGTGTTCAGCTGGAGCTGCAGGCAGGTGATCCAGGCTGGATGTGGCTCTGGGGAGCCTGGTCTGCTGGTTGGTGACCCTGCAGGTAGCAGGGGTATTGAAACTACCTGATCATCGTCGTCCTTTTCAACCCAGGCCGTTCTGCGATAGAGGGGTTGAACATGAGAACCTCCAGCGATGCCCCAGCAGCTGCAGTGCCCAGAAACACGATACGTAGAGCAGTGCTTTGCCAAAATGGCCCCGAGTGTCACTTAGTGCCTTTTTCCAAGCACCCAGAGATACACGCTGGGTTTGCTGCTCGTGTTTGCCGTCCTGCAGAGGGGCTGAGGCCGTCCCTTGCCTTGTCAGCGGCCACGAGGATGGGACAGAGATGGAAACACAGCCGTTCTGCCGCCCCCACGGCCAGCGCAGAAACCCCATTTCTTCCCATACAAACTCGGGGTGGGGGGTGGGGGGCTTCAAACACAGCCCCACCGTCAGCCCTCGGGCCCTGATGAGGACAGTGGTGTGCTTTGTGTGCAGGCTTTCTTCGAGAGCCACCCAGCGCCATCCGCAGAGCGCACCGTCCAGCAGTGCTGCGAGAACATCCTGCTGAATGCTGCCTGGCTGAAGCGGGACAGCGAGGACATCCATCAGTTCTTCCTGCAGAGGAAGGGTCCCCCCCCTGCCACGGCGTGAACCCGCGGTGCTGCTGAGCCCCACTGCCTCCGTGGGGGGAAGGAGGAGCTGCTGCCCCACAGCTGATTGATACGCCAAGAATTCGGAGTCTTTTATCTCAAGCGGACGGGGATTGGACTGTGAATGTAGTTAACTGGTTCCTGCTCACACTCCAGAATTAAAATTCTATTAAAATTAATCGCAATTTCAACGAAAAGAGGGGAGAGAGAGAGAGAAAGGAAAAAAAAAAGGAGGAAAAAAAAAAAATCTGTAAATATGATAGTAATAAAATAGAGCATAACAAAACTGTGAAACTTCCTCAAGCCTTGTCAGTGGTTACGATATTTAACATCCCCTCCTCGTTGACAGATGTTCTGGTTTGTTTTTTTTTAATGCCCTCCCCCCAAAAGAGGAAACCAGCAGTGCGAGGTCAGCAGAATTTGGGGCAGGAGAGGCTGAGTGCTCACACAGTGCTCAGAAGGCAGGAGGCCAAACAGCTCCCAGTGCAAGGTTTGGGGGAGACGTTCCTGCAACCCCCCACCCCGCGGATCGTAGGTTTCCCCCTCCCCCCCCCCCTTTTTGTGTTACCTGTCAGCAGAAAGAAAACCCTTCTGTCGCTCCCCACTTCTCGGTTCCACTTTGCTGATGTCCTTCTTAGGATTGTATGGAAACATCTTTCATAGCCACATTAAACGAGAGAACGATTCACGCAGTCCATCCTTTTTTCTCCTGCCTCCATGGCACCTCGCCATGCATGCCCACGGGCAGCACTGCGTGCCCAGCTCTCCGCTGCTGCTGGGCACGTTCTGCTCCGTGTCCCCACAGCCCAGCTTGTCCCACCTCCTCGTGGCCGTAGCAGCAATAGCTTTTCGTTCCTTTCTGTGATGTCGATGGTAATTTGATTCAGAAGCCTTAAATGAGTGCTGAGTGGAGTGCTGATGAAGCCTAAGCTGTGTTTCCTCGGCGAAGCGGCGCGGGCTGCTCACCAACACGGCGCCCTCTGACAAAAAGGTTGGAGCTCCGTACGGATTTTTTTTTCCTTTTAACAAGAATTCATCTTTGCTGTGGCTTCACTGTACTTCAGAAGGTCATCAGACTGTCAGACCGCTTCCCCTGAAACATTTTTGTGCTCTTGTTTAAAAAACCAACCAACCAACCAAACGGAAAACCACAACAAAAATTAAAACAGTTGGCGTTAATAAAAATGTCAATGTGAAATTCGTGTCCTGAGCTCTTGTTCTTTTCTGCCCCTGCCCCCGGGCTCTGTGATGGCTGGAAGCCCCCAGCTCCGTCCTGAGCCGCTTCCCCTGCTGCTCTCTGTGCTCTTAGGGCAGCGTGGCCTGCACTGATGGGCCACAACCGTGGGGTGATGGTCGTACAGCTTGGCCTCGGGCTCCAGCTGGAGCCAGGACAGAAGGTGGAAGGCACAGGAGTGGTGGAGGGGCCCTGGGAGCCCTGTTTGTCCCAATGGCCCCCATTAAGTTCACTGCTGCTTTTCCCTCCCGTCAGCACTGCAGAGCCAAAGTGATTTCAGAGCTGTAAGCTGATTTCCCTTCTGCTTTGTGCACCCTGACAAAATAACGCGCAGTTGTGATTCTGGCCTGAGCAGCGATGGGTGAAAGGAGAACAAGCGTGGCTGTGAGTCGAGGTGGCTTTGTTTTTCACTTCAGACAACGCAAACGAGCTGAGAGCAGCTGAAGGAAAGCAACAAAAAGAACAAAAAAAGACACACAGTTTTTCCTTTAGGTGATTTAACTCCGAGTTCTGGGGGAGTCCTGATGTCTTCTCAGGCAACAGTGAAACTGGGGTGATGCTGGTGGAGGCTGGGAGCTGCCACAGAGCTGGAAATGGAGCACAGGGGATGGGTTTTGGAAGGGCTCACGGTTGGGGGGGGGACCGGCGGCCTCCCAGCCCTCACTGCTCTGCAGGTGGCCCTCATTGGGAACACAGGCAGTGTGTGAGAGCCCTCCCAGGCGACCTGGAGATGGTGGGCTTTGTAACAGCAGAAATGCACGTTCCTGTATAAAGGTCATTGCTTCGATACCTGCCGGGCTGTTAGCTATGGGATAATGCTTCACCCATCAGGGAGACAGGGTGTGGGATTAACTGGGAAAAATTCAGGATCTGTTTTACCCTCCCGAAACACCCGGATTGCAGAGCAGCGTGCAGCACACACGGAATGGCAGCAGTGGGGAGGCTGCAATGAGGTCCTGGTGTTTCCCATGGCTGTGCCTCAACGCTCCGTATCCACATCGTGGTACGACACCTCGACCCTTGTGAAATTCATGCTGTGGGTTTGTAATAATTTGCATTCAAGCAAAAATGTTTGGGAGCGAAAGGCAGAGGATGGTGCCCTGTGCTTCAGTGCCATCTGCTCTGTTGGGTTGGAGTTCTGGTGGAGCAGAAGGCCGTGCTGCTGCTCACTGAGACCACAGAATCACAGAATGGTTTGGGTTGGAAGGGACCTCAAGGATCACGAAGCTCCAACCCCCTGTGCCATGCAGGGCCACCAACCTCCACATTTCATAGCAGCCCACGCTGCCCAGGGCCCCATCCAACCCGGCCTTGAACACCTCCAGGGATGGACGGGGATCCACAGCCTCTCTGGGCAGCTGTTCCAGCACCTCCCCACTCTCACACCAAACAACTTCCCCTGACATCCAACCTCAATCTGCTCTCCCTCAACTTCAAACCATTTCCCCTCGTCCTGCTGTCATCTCCCCTTTCAAAGAGCTGACTCCCCTCCTGTCTGTAGGCTCCCTTTAGGTACTGAAGGTGCCATCAGGTCACCCTGCAGCTTCTCTTCTCCAGGCTGAACAAGCCCAGCTCCCTCAGCCCGTCCAGACCAGAACAGGCTGACAGCTGGGCAGTGAAACGCGATGGGGGTCAGTGTGGGGGGCAGCACACGGAGGATCCTGCAGTGCAGGAGGAAAAACCATCAGTGCGATTTGGGGCTGAGCTGCTGGGAAGGAGCTCCGCAGGGAAGGAGCTGAGGGCGCTGGGGGCCGCGAGGCGACGGTGAGCTCACGGTGCGGCCCAAAGGCCAACGGGAGCCGGGCTGCGGGCAGAGCAGCTGCAGAACTGCGCCCAGATCCGGGAGGAACGGGAACTGCTGGGAGAGCTGAGGGCTCAGGGCCTTTTTGTGCACGGACCGGAAAGGAGCGCGGAGCCGCCCGCGCTGGGCTCAATGCCGGGCGCGGTGTCCCCGGTTTTGCTCCCCGCCCAGCCCCCCGCCCGTGCCAAACGCGGCGCTTCCGGGCCGGGCCGCGGCACTTCCGGTCGGCGCCGCGCCGCGCGGACTCCCGCCCCCCCGAGCCCCCCACGTGGCCGCCTCCCCCCGCTCAGCACCGCCGCGGCCGCCGCCGGGGCGCCCTTCGCGGCGCCGCCCAATCAGCGCGCGGCGCCGCCGGAAGCCCCGCCTCCTCTCTTCCTCCCCGCGGCCCGCCAACGCCCTCCCCCCGGCGCCGAACCCCCAATAGGAACGCGAGCCGCCTGCCGGCTCCCACCAATCGGCGCGTCGGCGCGGGGCGGCGGGCCGCGGCCGTGGTATCCCTCCGCCGCTCGGTGTGCGCGCGCGCACCGCTCCGCCCGCGCGGCCCTTTTTCTCCCTCCGCCGCCGCCGCCGCCTCCCGCAAAACCCGGAGCGCCGCCGCCCCCCCCGCCCCATCGCTCCCCTCCTCCCTTCCCTCCGCCGCTCCGGAGCCGCCACGCCGCCGCCATGGAGCTCATCACCATTCTGGAGAAGACGGTCTCGCCCGGTAAGGCCGCGCGCTCCGGGCCGTGCCGGGGGGGCGGCGCTCCCCGCTCCGTGCTCCCCCCGCTCCCCTCGGTTCCCGCTGACCGCCCCCCTTCCCCCCCCCGCAGACCGCTCGGAGCTGGAAGCGGCGCAGAAGTTCCTGGAGCAGGCGGCGATCGAGAACCTGGTGAGTTCCCGGCGGTTCCTCCCAGCCGCGCCGCCGCCATCGCGGCCCCCACCCCCCCTTCCACCCCCCGCCCCCCCCCCCGGTTCCGTTCCTCCCGCGCCCGCTCCGCTCGGCTCCAATGGCGGCGCTCCCGGCGGTGGCGGCGGCCAATGGGGGCGCGGCGGAGGGGAGCGGCCGGGCCACGTGCGGCCATCGCAGCGCCGGGGCCTTTCCGGGCGGGGCCGCGCGGTACCGAGGGCTGAAAATACGGCGATATCCGCCCCTCCCGGAGCCGTGCGGCAAAGGGAGCGACGTGCGGCGGTCCCGGTCATCCGGTGCTGCCGTTGCGTGGAGCTCCCGTTGTACCGGGGAGGGGATCTGCGGTCCTACGGAGCGGGGATGCGTTGGGCTGGGCTGCGGCGGGGGTCCCGGCGTTGTGGGGATGGGGGGGGGTTGGGGTCGCTGCCATTTTTGCCCCCTCCCCCCCCGCTCCGTGTTTTTCTGCAGGAATTGACCTTAAAGCTCTGTTAAAACAACCCAGAGGGAGAAATGGAAAAGCTTTTGTGGAGCTGTAGGATTTGAGGGCCGTTCCCTTAAAGGCGGCAGCAGCAGCAATGTGGTCATTTCACCTCTGTTCCTCATCTTTCAGCCAGGCTCATCATATGAGATATCCACCCCCCTCCTCCACTGGGGGATGGGCGGCCCTCCATAGGGCTGTGCTCAGAGCTGGGACCCCCCAGATCCACCACCCCCCCCCCCTCCCCACCCCACAGCACTCTGTCCTTCCTCGGGGAAGCATTCCCAAACCTCTCCTTTTGGAAGGCAATGGGACAAAACCTCACAGAGCAGTGCTACAAAACGTTGCGTTTCCTCCTCCTGGAAACAAAGCTGACCCCCAAAGGCAGCAATTCCTCCTGCCCCCAGCTCTGTGTGCCCCTCATCCCATTGCAGGGAGCTGAGGGCTGTGCTGTGCGCAGCTGTACGGTGTTTATATTTGGGGAAGTCGAAGCTTTTGGCTGTTGTGCAGCTGTGCTGCCTAGGAAGGTTTCCTTGGGAGGCAAAGCAGCTGGATCGGCGCTCAGGTTTTGCTGCCGGGGGTTCTGCAGAACCTCACGCATCAACCTGCTGTGTGCTTATGGGCTTTTGGTGCCACGGGAGCCAGGTGGTGCGGGTGCAGCAGCCCTCACTTTGCACACCTCCATCCCATGCGCTGAGGAGAAGCAGAGCACCCATTGCTGTGCTGGGGTTTGGCCTTTGCCTCCGAGCAAAGGAACAAAATCACGGTGCTCCCCAGCACGCTGGGTGCACGTCCCAGTGCAGGACCCACGCGGGTCGCTCAGAGGATGCTCCGCGCAGGTGGGAGCGCAGAGGCGGCCGTCTGTTGGGTGAGCTGATGGAAGCCAAGCGAAGCGCTGCCCTCCCATGGGCGGGGGTCTGGCTGGGGTTGGGTCGGGGGTCTCAGCGCCTTCCTCTCCTTCCCTCCGCAGCCAACCTTCCTGGTGGAACTGTCCAGAGTGCTGGCCAACCCCGGCAACAGCCAGGTGGCGCGGGTGGCGGCCGGCCTGCAGATCAAGAACTCTCTCACCTCCAAGGACCCCGACATCAAGGCTCAGTACCAGCAGCGATGGCTCGCCATCGACGCCAACGCCCGCAGGGAGGTCAAGAACTACGTGAGTCCTTCCTTTTCCCTTCTCGTCCGGTTTTGAGCCCGTTGGATTCTCTTGGGTTGATGTCCGCCCTGCTTTGTGCCGAAGCTTTCTGGCTGCTTCTTCTCAAGGCAGCAGCAGCGTCGTCTCGCTGTGCTTTGGTGCTCTGCTGTAGTTCTGTGGAAGCATTGGGGTGAAAACCAGACAGGTGTGAGGCCTGCTGCTCTTTTCCGTTTGTCTTATGTAAGTGCTCCTACAAAGAAATCTCTGAATGGCACGCTGCTGGAGCAGTGGGCACAGCTTCCCAGCTCGGTGGCTTCTGTTGACTTTCTCCATACAGGAGCAGCTTCAACTGCTCTCCGGTCCCTCGTGAAAGCCTTTGAGCTGTGCTCTGTGTGAGCACACATCTGCACAGGGCCCGGTGGGCTTGGAGTTGGTAGGATGTGCTCATAAACAGGCAAATCCCCAGCAGGGAGCAGCGTCCTGCTCTCTGCATGGGGGGGCTCTGCCTGAGGACCCCTGAGCTAGTTAGGGGTAACCTCAGGGCTTGCAGTGACGCAAGTGGTGCCTGAGGTCTTTCACCTGGTGGGAGCACAGGTGTGCATGGCTGTGTGTGGCTCTGTGTGGAGCTGATGTGAGTTTTATGCTTTATATATTGGCTTTCTCTTAATAGAGATGTTTGAGTCTGCATCTAGCAGGGTGAAGTTGGTCATCAACGCAGCTTCCATCACAATGAAGGAAAAAGTGGATCTTAGCTCCTGTTGGCAGTGTAAGCTGCTGTGTTGTGTATTAAAGCTCACAGCATTGGATCGCTGCTTTGGTGTCAAACTGAAGCAGAATCCTTTCTGTCTTATCCAGCTGACATGTTTGGTGCTTAACAGTTCCCCATGGTGGGCTTCTCCTTCAGCTCTGGGCTGCCCATTATTTGCATTGCTGCATTGAGTGACCAATGAATGAGGGTGGTGACCAATGAATTGGTGGGGTCCCCGTGAGGCTGTTTGGGGTCTGATGCCAAACCCCTTCATCTGGGAGGGATTTGGGGAGAGGGGTTGTAACTGGTTTGGGAGAATCTGAGTAACAGGAGGAATGGTGTTTCTTGTGGAGTATTTGGGAAAGGGAGGGGTGTGCCTGGTTACTTTGAAACCAGTGCCCCTCCCTTGTTAATTCTGAGAAACAGTTACATAAGTATGCAAAAAAAAAAAAAAGTCATCTGATTGACTGCAGATCATCAGAATAGAATGAAATAGTTTCATTTCTTTTCATCTTGATGTAAGCAGCCTGGTGTTCGGGATGATTTCAGAGTGCAGTGGGTTCACTTTTGTAGCTCTGTCCTGTGGTCGTAGAGGAGTTGTTGGGTGGGCTGCTGGCGTGTGGGTATCAGTGAGAAGCTCTTTGCTGTGAGAGAGGTGAGGTGCTGGAACAGCTGCCCAGAGAGGCTGGACGCCCCATCCCTGGAGGTGTCCAAGGCCAGAGTGGATGGATGGGCTCTGGGCAGCCTGGGCTGGTGTTAGATGTGAAGGTTGGTGGCCCTGCTGTTGGCAGAGGGGTTGGAGCTCCGTGATCCTTGAGGTCCCTTCCGACCCAAAGTGTTCTATGACACGGCAGCACTGTGTGCAGCCACAGCCACGACCTGCTTCCTGAAGGGGCAACCGTGGCCGGGTTCAGAGCTGAGACGAGGAGCTGCTTTGAGGAAGGCTTGCAATACATCTGTAGCACCACAAACCAAGCTGGGAGAGCGCAATGCCTGCCCAGAGCCAAACCCTGCTCTCTGCTCTCAGGTCCTGCAGACGTTGGGCACAGAGACGTACCGACCCAGCTCTGCCTCGCAATGCGTGGCCGGCATCGCCTGCGCTGAGATCCCCATGAACCAATGGCCTGAGCTCATCCCCCAGCTGGTGGCCAACGTCACCAACCAGCACAGCACCGAGCACATGAAGGAGTCCACGCTGGAGGCCATCGGGTACATCTGCCAGGATATCGTGAGTACCTCTGAAGTTTGAGGGCTGACCTCTCCCAGCTCCGCGTCTTCTCTTCTGTTTGTGGCACCTCTACGAGCCACGCTGCATCCTTTCTTTCCCTGCTCGTCCTGAGGATCTCTCTGCTAGCAGCAAACGCGCACAAATGGTGTCTGAAGGAGCTGACCTGCTTTTGCAGCACAAATCCAGGTCGCCTCTCAAAGTCAGTGTGCAGCTGTAGGGTGGGAGGGTGCTGGTGGGGAGCTGCAGTTTGTAAACCTTGCAGGTGAGTGGGGAGCTTTTGGTTCCTCCGCGTGGCTGAGGAATTGCTGACCTCCTTCCTCTTGTAGAGGGCTCTCTTTATCCTCGTGGAAGGAGGTTTTGATACAGGAATGGGCATCTCTGGGAATCTTTTGCTCTCTGGGGCACTGCCTGCGGAATGTCTCCTGGTTTTTATCAGTATTATTGGCAGCATCACCAATAACACAGACTGCGAAGGCACTGCGCTGTCGGAGCTCCTGCTGGAAAACAAAACTGGCTGCTGAGTGCTTTCAGTGTGGGGAGGCAGGAAGAGGAAATGTATCTGTCAGGCTGCAGGGGGTTGCTTTGCTCTCCAGCATGTTTGCTTGTAGCCAAATCCAGGCCCCTCTCCTGTGGCAGCAGGGCAGTCCCTGCTGCAGGAGGGATGGGAGCAGCACAGAGCTCTTCTGGGAGGGAAAGGGCCTTGGGTGAAGTTA
Organism: Meleagris gallopavo; assembly: GCF_905368555.1. Lineage (NCBI taxonomy): Eukaryota > Metazoa > Chordata > Aves > Galliformes > Phasianidae > Meleagris > Meleagris gallopavo. Next base: position 3,915,169 of record NC_139432.1, on the reverse strand, counting down.
GGAGCAGCAGGAGGGATGGAGGGCAGGTAGGGAGGGAAACAGGCAGAGTGGGCTGTGAGAGAGGACTGGGATCTCCCATGTTTGTAGTCCGGTGCTCCCAGTGAACAAAAGCCTTCTTGGCTTTCATGTCTCACAATTTCTGCTCGTAGAATTCCAACTTGGGTGATGCTTTGAAATATGGAGGAGGCTCTTTAACTGATGCGACTATCAATGCTGCTTTTAGGAACCAGAGCAACTTCAAGACAAATCCAATGAGATCCTGACAGCCATCATCCAGGGAATGAGAAAGGAAGAGCCCAGCAACAATGTGAAGCTAGCAGCTACTAATGCACTCCTGAACTCTTTGGAATTCACCAAAGCAAATTTTGACAAAGAGGTAAAGGGGGGGGAATGGTAACAACTCTTGCTCTAAAATACAAGGACAGAATCCATGGTCTGTGATGAGAAATCATGCACCACGCTGAGTTTTGATGCATAACCCCATTGCATCTGAGACTTGGATTCGTTTCCACGCAGCCGGGCTGCTCTTGTGATGCGGGAATGCTGTGGAAGTTTTCAGAGATGGGCCAATGGAAAAGAGGCGTTGCTGAGTTTTGGGGATGAATTTGACCTGACTTTGGGCTGTTAAATCTGCTTCCTAATCCAACTCCACTCTGTAATGCTGCTGCTACCCGCTTGGATCAGCGCTTTCTTTCGAGTTGCATGGCAGCAATCCAGCGTGCATCGCCTCTGGGAGTGGCTGGGGGAGGAAGGCCTGCAAGCCTTCAAAACAGGGGCATCCACTGTGGGCTGGTTTTTTTTCTTTCCTTTCTTTAGATGAGGGATATCCCTTAGGACCCTACCCGGGGTGTACGGGAAGATGGAATGAAGATTGAACCCTCAGCTTAGAAAGTCTTTTAAAGGAAGTCTTCCTTTCCCAGCCTCTGTCCTGCAGATGGGGATCAGCTTCACAATTGTCTGCTGGGCTTTTCTGTGTTGGGCAGCAGCTCAGCACCATTCACAATGGATCGGGGTTCCCATTTTGGGGAAGAAAGGATTCCAAACCCTGCGGTGAATCCTCACCTGTCCACCTGTGGAAGTGTTGTGTGAGGGGCTGTGGTGGTCAAAAATGCATTCTCCATAAGAAGGCTCGCAAAGTTTTCAGAGCTTTTGTGATCTAATGTTCTTTTGTTTCTTCTTCAGTCTGAAAGGCACTTTATTATGCAAGTAGTCTGTGAAGCAACGCAGTGTCCAGATACGAGGGTGAGTGGAACCTGAAGGATGTGGTGATGGCTGAGAAGTGCTGATTTTTTTTGTCACTGTTCCTTTCTTGGGAGCATCGTAACGAGCAGCACTAACAGTGGGCTGGTAAAAAGTGGGTGGGTGTGCAAGTTCTCAAACACACTGAGTTTCCTACTTAATGTTAGGAGCAGTAAACTGCTCGGGGGATTTAAGTTGCAAAGAGTAAATGGAATGGGTATGGAGTAAATGGGATTATTGGTGGAAGGGCTGGGATGCTGGGGAGGCCACAGCTGCACTTGTTTGTCTGAGGGCTGTGATAAATGTCACATCTTGGGTCCATTCTGTGCCCTGGCAGGTACGAGTGGCTGCCTTACAGAACCTGGTGAAGATCATGTCCCTTTATTATCAGTACATGGAGACGTATATGGGTCCTGCACTTTTTGCTGTGAGTACTTGGACTTCTTATGTAGTCATCTGAACTCCACCTGTGCTGCTTTGTCTTAATTTGGGAGGAAATATTTTCTTGCATCCTTGCTTAGTTTTTCTCTGTCTGCGTTTGTGTGCTGCCAGTGCCAAAGCCCCTGAATTCAATGCTGAGACCCCCAAGTGTGGGGCAGCACAGGCTGCTGGGTTTGCTCTGCAGCCCTGCCCGGGTAGCTGATAGCAGGAACTGCTGTGGCACCTGATTTCAGATGATCTGGAGCCCTGGGGTGTGTGTTTGAGGAGAAATCATGTGCTAAAATGCTTCTTCTCTCCCCTCCTCTCTTTCTCGTTCCTAAAGATAACTATTGAAGCAATGAAAAGTGACATAGATGAGGTGGCTCTACAGGGAATCGAGTTCTGGTCAAACGTGTGTGATGAGGAGATGGATCTGGCCATAGAGGCATCAGAGGTGAGCTTGCAAACACCTGGGATATTGTCTTCGGGAGTGCTGCAGTCAGGATTTACCCACATCTGGAAGTCCTGCTGTCCCCTGTAGCTCCTGCTACTGAATGAGAAGCCCCCCCAAGCTCCTGGTGTGGCAGTCCTGGTCTGTGATGAGACATCATGCACCACTCTGATGCTCCAGTGATGCATGACTGATAGAAGCTGAGACCTGGGGCTGCCCAGAGCCCACGAGGCGTGTTGGCTCTGCAGAGAGCAGCTTGGCTTTGAGCTGCTGGTTTGGTTCTGGCAGCTGTCTCACCCAGCACTCAGCTGGGATCGATTTGTTCTGCTGCTGAAGGTAAAAGCGAGGCTTGGAGTTCAAGTTGCACGGGGGCCACTGAGCGTAACCCCCTTCCATAACTCACTGCTTTCAGTGTAGCTCGAATACAACCCGTCCTGCTTCCCAGATCAGATGAGGACGAGTTGCCTTTTTATAACCAACCAAATGGTTTTCGTGCCAACCTGGCTGGGAATCAGAGCAACTTGAGATAAAGATTTCCTGACAGCTTTGATGAGAATACGCTGTGACAAAGAGGTGCTGGTTTCCTGAAGATGGTACATGACAGCTACCTGATTTCTCTTTAGCATTCCAGAGTCGAGTTAAAGCTCCTGTAAGGTTCACCTAAATGCACATTGAGCATGTATAGCAGCACTGGGAAATTCCCTTTGTCCTGAATTTCTTGGAGCCGTTGCTTTGTTAAGATGGCATCTTGAACTGCTGCAGTGTGTTTTGTGTTGGAGGGAGGGTGTTCCTGGGTTTGCCCGCTGTCTGTGCCTGGTGGGCTCTGCTTTTATGGGCTCTGTTCCTGGGGTCTGTTAGAGGCACGGCAGCACTGTCCTATTCTGACGTGGAAAAGATGGATTGCATTCTACATAATGCATAATTTCTGAGTTAAGCACAAAGTAATGGGATGAAAGTAACGATTCCCCTTTGCAGTGGATGGGCTGGGGATGAACTTGGGGTGCTGTTCCCCGTGCAGATGTTGTTTGCATGGATTAGTGGCACAGATCAATAAGAGCTTGAACTTCGGAGGCCTCTGGATGAATCATATCCATCTTTAAAAGCAGCTAAATATATATTTGTCTTGCCTGCCCAAAATAGCAAGGATAAAAGGACAGTCAGCATGAAGGTTCAGCTCGTATACAGAAGGACCTCTTGCTTTTCCTACTCGGGGTCACTTGTTAATTGCACATAACTGCAAATATTTCTGTTTGTGCCATGTGAGGAGAGGCCCTTTGTGCATGGGATGGCACAGTGAGCTGTGCTGGTGGAATATTTAACTGGATGCAGAGCAGGGTGTCCTTAAGGTTCCTGTGTGTTGCGGTGACTCGTGGTGCTGGGAAGCAGAGGGAAGCATGCAGAAGTGAGCCTGTATGTGCTGGGTGGTGGACGTGGTGCTGGTGTAGCTGCTGAGGATTGTGTTGTGTGCTTCCTTGCAGGCAGCAGAGCAGGGGAGGCCTCCGGAGCACACGAGCAAATTTTATGCTAAGGGAGCACTGCAGTATTTGGTCCCAATTCTGACACAAACGTTAACAAAACAGGTGAGTTGCAAAATGCCTGCTGTGTATCCAGAGGGGGGAAAGGAAAAAGGGGAGAAAAAAAAAAGAAATAAAAGCACCACTGTGCTCAGTTCCACGCTGTGGGACAGCAGTGCTGCTTCTGCACGCTGCAGGAGCACCAACACGTTTGTATTTATGGTTTCTGAAGAGGTTTGTATCATTCTGTGTTCCTCGTGAGTAAAACAAACATTCAGTCTGCATCGTTGGAGATTCAGTGTCTGGAATTCCTGAGCTTTGCATCCCCAGCTCTGAGGTCCCTGTTTGTTTATTGGGTGCTGAGCGCTGCGCTGGGACTTGTTTGGACTCTGTTCCACAGCCTGATACAAATTAACGGAGTCGCTTGCTACAGCAGGTCTAATTATAAAAGAAAACTGTTAATTAAGCTGTGCAGGATGGAGTTTTGGCTTACTGTGATGGAATAGGGAAGTGCTGTGAGAATGTTCTCAGTGAAAGCAGTCTCCCTGTTTCTCTATTACCATCTGCCTGGGTGCAGAGGGTTACATTGCAGAAGGGTTAAATTGCGAGTGATGGTTGAAACAGGAAGGAGAAAGCCCATAATTTGGGCTGCCTCTCTGCCAGAGGTGGAACTCTCACTTTTAGACCTGAGCTGAGCCCTAAATATGACACCTGGCAACAGGGCAGTGCTACCTGCAATAGGATGGCATTGCCTGTGAGTGGGAAGGGATGCTTTTCCCCAGGCTGATGGGTGCTGTTCTCCTCCTAGGATGAAAATGATGACGATGATGACTGGAACCCCTGTAAAGCAGCAGGAGTCTGCCTCATGCTCCTGGCGACCTGCTGTGAAGATGACATTGTTCCTCACGTGCTGCCCTTTATTAAAGAACACATCAAAAATCCAGATTGGCGATACAGAGATGCAGCTGTGATGGCTTTTGGGTGCATTTTGGAAGGACCAGAGCCTAACCAGCTCAAACCACTAGTTATACAGGTGAGACTGTGAGGCTTGTGAGCAAAAACCTTTCATTTGTCTGAAGGAGGATTCGTGTTTTGTATGTTGTTCTTAGTCTGGGAAGATGCTAAAGGCTGTCTGCTTTACGTATCATAGAGTGGCCTGGGTTGAAAAGGACCACGGTGATCATCTGGTTCCAGCCCTCCTGCTATGTGCAGGATCACCAACCACCAGCCCAGGCTGCCCAGAGCCACATCCAGCCTGGAACATCATCGTGTTTTAGGGAGGTGTGGATAACAGGAGTTGGGTTACACAACTCAGGGGTTGCAGGAACTCCAGATTCTGTGGTTCTCAGCTCTTATCACTGGGGAAATAACTTGAAGGTATCAGAACGGTGGTCTCACTGGATCTAGGTGATCTTCCCTGCTGCCCCAGGCTCAAGTCAGCCAGCCCATAGATAAGATGAAAACTAGAAACAGTGGCAGATTCCCATTCCCACGTACTGCACACCCTCACACCTTTCTCCCGACTGAATTCTCTCTCAGGCAATGCCGACTTTAATAGAGCTGATGAAGGATCCCAGCGTTGTGGTTCGAGACACAGCAGCCTGGACCGTGGGCAGGATCTGTGAGATGCTCCCTGAGGCAGCCATCAATGACATTTACCTGGCCCCACTGCTGCGGTGTCTGATCGAGGGTCTGAGCGCTGAGCCCCGGGTGGCCTCCAACGTGTGCTGGGTAAGGCAGACCCTTTGCTTTTGCTGCTTTCTGTGAGTGAAGGGAAGCAGCTGATGCTGGTATGCAGAGGCACAGGTTGATGCCTGCACGCTTACGTGGGTGGCAGCGGTGACTCTTGACTTGGTCAGCCAGCAAACACAGCTCTTGTTGTTATCTCAGGTCTGTTTTGTGGCTCTGATAGGCAAAACAAGGGAAGAAAAGTATTTCAAGTAGAAAAATTGTAATATTACCAAGTGTAAAATTGCCTGAAGCTTGAAAGTGCTGTGGAAGTTGTCTCTACTCACCCATTAACATGGACACAACTAAATTCCAGACGTGCTGGGCTTTCGTGTTTTCTTGGGACAGCTGAATTGCCCGTTCATTCTTAGGGAAATATGAGCTACCTTGCTTCCCATCACCTGAGCTCACATCAGAAGCAGTTTCAGAACTCATTTGAGCAGCATGAAGCTTTCTCTTCCCTGACAGAGCTGCATTCCCTTGGGTGAACTTGCTAACTTCAGCTGTATCATCTTGATGGTGTGTGCTACCAAGTAGCATCGCTGTCCTCCCCCACGAAGAGGATGTGTCCCTGCTTTCGATAGGAATTCAGCTACAGATGGGTGTCTGCACGTCAGAACAGCCCTTAGAAATGATCGGATCCGTTCTCTTGGTATTACAGAGGTTTGGAGGCTTCAAGTCAGCATGGGAACTTCTCCCTGTTCTGCTGCTCCTGGCAGAAGTCCACATAGCTGTGGCTGCTGTTGGGAAGATGATGACTAGCACGTGTCTTTAGGTGGCGGTGACAATGAGGGATCTCTCAGCTTTCTTTCATCCACCCATCTCAGAGCTGTTACCATCAGTCTGCAGCCTTTTCGAAGCTAGGATTTTAACTGGTGATGAGGGCAGGTCCTGTCTGTCTGCCCAGCACCAACAGCCTGTGCAGCTCAGCTGCCTCCGTTGTGTTGCTGGGACCAGCAGCAGCATGCAGGCAGCTGGCTGTGGCAGCATGATTTGCTGTTACATTTCACATCTTCCAAATCCTCGCCACTCCTGCGCCAAAGCTGAGGATCCTGAATAATTATGGGCTCACAAAGGAGCTAGCCTTATAAGTTAGCCCTGCACCCGTTTGTATGGCTGGGGTGTGTTTCTGGACGTGTGAGTGAAGTCATTGGGTAACAGGAGTGTTGTTCTGTGTTCCAGGCCTTCACAAGTCTTGCTGAAGCTGCCTATGAAGCTGCAGATGTAGCTGATGATCAGGAAGAACCAGCAACCTACTGCTTATCCTCTTCATTTGAGCTTATAGTTCAGAAACTTCTGGAGACCACAGATAGGTAATGTTCACCCAGCTGCATAGCTGCCTTTTCTTTTGGTTTTCCTACCCCTTCTCCTTAAGGCTTTGGCCTTCCTTCTCTCACAGTGTAGATCTGAATGATGTTTTGTAAGAACTGGGCTTTCTGGCATAGTGTCCTCTTCCAAACGAAGCTGAAATATAAATAGACAAGGCAAAATGTTTTCTCAGTTCTGCAGATGCAAAAGTGAGGCTCGTGCTGAAGTCCTGTTCCGCTTTTAAGGTCACGTAAGGGATTTTGACAGCTCTGCAGTTCAGCTTTTGGGTCAGTTTCCATCTTCAGCTGAATCCATCTGCAGGTTGAGTTCTTGAATGGGGTTCCTGTCTGAGCAGTTTGGAGTCTGAACTCGCTTTGTGTCCTGTTCAGTTCCAGCCAGCAGTGCGGTGTCTGCCTCAGGGCTCTGAGATCCATCAGGCATCTCAGAACAGATCTCAGCTGTCTCTATTTCCAGCTGAACTCCATCCCTGATGGCTCAGAGGGATGTTGGGAGGTACCCACGGGCACTGCTCACATCCTGACACCATTCCATCCCAGGCAGGGTCACAGCACGCAGCAGTTGGGTGGCTTTGAGTTGTTTGCTGCTCCTGGACTCACTGTCTGTCTGAAGATATTGGAAGTTGTTATTAATAGCAAATTTAAAAAAAAAAAAAAAAAAAAAAAGTTCCAAAAATGGCTCTGCAAATTTCATTTACTTAGAAATCTTGGAATAGAGGCTCATTGCAGCACTGAAATTTAAGCTCTTACCAAAAGTGTTTCTAAGCGTGCTGGGAGCTGCAAATACATTTCCTTCTGTTCCAGGCCTGATGGACACCAGAATAACTTGAGGAGCTCTGCATATGAAGCTCTGATGGAAATAGTGAAGAACAGTGCCAAGGACTGTTACCCTGCTGTCCAGAAGACAACGTTGGTCATCATGGAGCGGCTTCAGCAAGTGCTGCAGATGGAGGTGGGAGGACGTGGGGTTTGAGCCCTGGCTGTGGTTGTTGCTGGCTGTGTATCTCCTGGCATAATGTGTTCTGGGTTTTTATGGACAGGTTGGGTGCACAAAGCTTATGAACAGTACCTCTCTCATCTTAAATTGGAAAGAACAGCTATTTAAAATGGGTTTTCTGCCATTCGTATGGCTGCTGAGATCTGCTGGGTTTGCAGCAGGTTTGCATGGACCATGAGAAAAGTGTTCTATATTTGGGGTTCTGTTCTTTTTTTTTTTCAGTCTCATATCCAGAGCACTTCAGACAGAATCCAGTTCAATGATCTTCAGTCTCTTCTCTGCGCTACTCTCCAGGTGAGCTCCTCGTTCCTGCTTTGTGGTTATGGGGAAGAGGTTTGGGGGTGTTGGAGAGTGGCTCTTACAATGGCTTCGGGGTGAACAATTGCTCTGCTTGGCACCAGCAAAAAAAGCTCTGCAACAGATTTAATTTGTTCATCTGCCTCTTGTGGTTGGTGTTCTTATTTAAAACGGCGCTAATTAAAATGCACTAAGTGTCCTTGAAATTAAACATCTGGTAATGAACACCCACGTGGCTTGGAGCGCCAGCACACTTCAGCTCCTCTCCTCTTCTTACAAAGTGCACTGAAAACAGCCACTCTTCTCCCAAAATCTTCACCAGATTGTCCTGCTGAAGCACAGGGTGCCCAGTATTGGAGCTTTGCTGTTCAGCACTGCGGAAAGGTGGGGTGGAGTGGGAGCCCTCTGCATGTGGAGCCTTTTCTTTTGGCACAGTGTGATCTCTTGTGCCTCTGTTTCCTTCTGGAGGCTGACCTGGAGGTTGACACGCGTGGAATTGAACTGCTAGCTTTCATTTGCAAACGGTTTTCTTCGTTATCACAGCAACTGAGCCCTGAGATGCTTAATGGCACGAAGCAGAAATTAACAGGAATAAAACACCATCTTGTTGCGTGGTTTTTCCAACAGAAGAAATAGTTGTGAACATCCAACAGGAGGGAGGAAAAAATTGATAATAATGGAAAGCAGTGGGAAAACTGAGGCCTGTTGTTGGAACTGCCAAACTCGGTGTCTTTGATTTTCCTAATAGAGTCATTCTGGTCTTGAGATGAATGTTTTTGCTCTGCATTGTTTGTACGTGAGCTTGCTTTTTGCTCATCCTAGAGACGTTCGGCTGCAGTTGGCTGTAAAGATGTGCTGTGTCTTGGATTAACAACCAGTATCTCTGAAATGTAATTGTGTGGTGCAGAAGCAGAGCTTCCATGCCACCTGTAATCGGCAGCAGGACATCATTGTGGCATTGCTGTGATTTGAGAGGTGGTTTTTTTTTAATGCAGGGCCAAGTTTGGGCTGGCCACATGCAATGCCAGCTTACAAAAGGGAACCTGCAGAACAGCCTGTGCAGCAGGAACAGTAAATTCAGCTTGTTCTGTAGCTGGGAAACGGAGTGCAGCTAAAAACGAATGGGACTTTGCGCTCACACTGACAAAGCATATTTCTGCAGCAGCAGAATTCAAACAGCAGCTTTGCTTTCAGCAGCTCAGCACGCTCAGAAGCATTCAGGGAGGTGGAGGCGTAATTCAGCTGGGCGTGCATGGAAGCAGTGATGGTCTTTCTCTCTTCCTTTTCCTGCTTTAGAACGTCCTGCGGAAGGTGCAGCACCAGGATGCCCTGCAGATCTCAGACGTAGTGATGGCATCTCTGCTGAGGATGTTCCAGAGCACAGCAGGCTCAGGGGGTGTGCAGGAGGATGCCCTGATGGCAGTCAGCACCCTGGTGGAAGGTTGGTGCCGTGCTGGGGCTGGGTGCAGCCTGGGTGCTCCCTGCTCTTGTTGTCCATACAGTCTAAAATAAACCACCATGCTCAGCTCCTGCTTCTCCTCAAGGTATGGTTTTGACAGCGCAGCTTGCCACATCTGTCACTGAAGCCCTGAGTCTGCTGGATTATTCTGGGCTGTGTTTCTTGAATGAATAGCTCGTTTTCTGTTAATAACGTGGTTACAATGCAAATTCTGCCAGGAGAAAGGAGGAGTTCTGCTGTGTGCAGTGCTGAGCATAATGGGAACCTGCTGCCTTCCAGGGCTGAGCTTATCTGAATGATTCACGCTGCTGTTGCTGCTGCCTGAGACCCGTTGGTGCTTTGGGATGTTTTCTAAATGGTCGATTTAAAGTCATTGTTCTTATTTAAAAGAAATCACAGCGGTGATGGTCAGCATGAGAGTGAGTCAGAGGTGGTGGAATGAAATAAAAGGGGGTTGTGGCAGCCTGGGCAGAGTGAGCTGATGTTCAGAAATTGTGCTGGAGCTTGGAGGGGAATGCAGCACTGTGTGGAAGCAGAGGAGCTGCTGGAAGCCTGGATGTACCCACACTGCCTGTGGCTTCTCCAGTAAAAGCCACTGCCTGTTGCAGTGGGAACACGGGACAGTCTGTAGGCACAGCAGTGCTGGGTTTGTCTTGCAGGAGCTGCTGCTTCCCCGTGCTCCAGGGAGCAGGTCTGTGCCCTCAGCCCTCTGCAGAGCCTGCTGCTGGGTTTGCCTGAGGCTCTGGGAAGTGAATGGGAAGATTCAGAGGGAGCAGTGCTGACTGGCCAAGAGGCAGAAAGGAAACCTGTCCTGAGACACAGAGCTTTTTGCTTTGGACAGATGCGTTTGTGTAATCCTAGTGACACAAGTGTGGGGAAGGTAGGAGCTGGAGGAGAGAAAGAGTGGACTTTGCAGCGTGAAGGAAACGTTTGGCTTGAATTCTTCAATCTTGCTGAAAGATGAACATCCCAAGGAAGGCCCTGCTTGAACCGTGCAGCTCTGAATGAAGAGGTGGAGCACCTGTTTCCAAAAGAAAGGCATTGCAGCTATAGGAAAGTGGGGTGGGAAGGCTCAGAGCTTTTGGCTGATGCAGAGCTCTGCAGGGTCTGTTGGGCAGGGAGCACTCAGCATCCTTCTGAGCGCGGGGAAGGGGTTGTTTGTCTTCAGAAGGCCTGAAGGACAGAGTTCTCTGAATCGTTTTAGTCCCTGTGTCCGTGCTTCAGCAGCGTTCAGCTTTTGTGTGATGTCTACTGGAGAATTGATTTGCTGTGCTTCTGTGCACAGTGCAGGCACTCGTTTTAGGTGGAGGATTCGGTTGTTGAGTTCCATCAGATGCATGGCAGGTTGGGGGTTCTTTTTTCTAACAAGAATATTTTCCATGCACAGTCTTAGGTGGAGAGTTCCTGAAGTACATGGATGCCTTCAAACCGTTCCTTGGCATTGGACTGAAGAACTATGCTGAATACCAGGTAGAGGTCAAAGCAGGCTGCCCTGTGCTTGCAATCTCCAAATTGTCATCTGCTCTCAGGTGCTGAGTTCAGCAGGTGTGCATCTGTAAAACATCACAGCTTTTGGTGGTGAAGTGCAAATGGAGTCCTGTGTCCTCTCTAATTACTGTCTGCACACACAGATTTAGGCTCTCTTAATTCAGCAGAAGGCCTTTGTTGACTTTACACCTGGATTTTCACAGTGGTGGCACAGGAGATGCTCTTGATGAGGAAAGTGGTTGCTGCCAGCTGTGAACTTCCAGCAGAAGCTGGGCAGCATTGGTTCACATTCCTGGCACTGGGACCTCCTGCCCTCCCCAGGGGTGATGTGTGCTCAGCTCTTCACAACTCGATGTGAATGGCTAATAAAATTAAAAAGGGCTCATCAGCTGTCAGGAGGGTTGTCACTGTTGGTGGCATTAATGCCCATAGAGTGTCACCACTCAGTGCTTTAATTTAATAAGCTGACGCTGTGAGGATGGAGAGTGGAAGCCTGACTCACCGGGTGGGTGTCTGACTTGCTGTTCTATTTGCAGGTCTGTCTGGCTGCAGTGGGCCTGGTTGGCGACCTATGCAGAGCCCTGCAATCCAACATCTTGCCTTTCTGTGATGAGGTTATGCAGCTGCTCTTGGAGAACTTGGGGGTGAGTGTTTACCTTCTCATTAGTGGTTAGTAACAGTTGGCTTGCACGCTGAGGGAAAAGTGGGAGGTGGGAGAAGCTGAAGTGCTAGGCGTGCTCTGAAGATCTCGTGTTTGACAACTGTGTCACTTAGTGTTTGAATGGAATCCAGCTCTGTGGAGGATAAGGATTTACATTTCCAGTGAAGGTCGTGGTTTATTAGCTCCTCCTATCAGGGAGGTGCAGCTGAACGTAACGGTGCTGAAATCTGTTGCAGAATGAAAACGTTCATAGGTCTGTGAAGCCACAGATTCTCTCTGTGTTTGGAGATATCGCCCTTGCTATTGGAGGAGAATTCAAGAAGTACCTGGATGTTGTACTGAACACCCTCCAGCAGGCTTCCCAGGCACAGGTTGATAAGGTGAGGCAGCTGTGTGCTCTGTGGTTCGTTAAAATGGTGAGTGAGTGAGGACCGTGTGCTCTGCTGAGGGCACTGCTGACATGGTGCTCTCCTGCTGCCTTTCAGTCGGACTATGATATGGTGGATTACCTGAATGAGCTGAGGGAGGGCTGCCTGGAAGCTTACACGGGCATCATTCAGGGATTGAAGGGAGACCAAGAAAATGTGCACCGTAAGTACAAGTGGTGGTTTGGTGTGTGTGTGTGGTTGGAATGATGAAGGGAGGTGGGAGAGCCGGCTCGGCCGGGCTCCTTTTGCAGTAGTTGTCCCAACCATGGGCACATCCTTGTTAATTCACTCCTGTGTGGGAGAGATCACTCAGCTGCCTATGCAGGGAATGAGCTCAGAGCCCTTCTTCGTTGTGGTTCTCCCTCCTTTGGCATTATGTGCTCCTTCCCTGGCTGAGAGCTCGGAGTTTGGCTGTCCAGGAGCGCACAGGAAGGCCTTGTGAGAGGCAGACTGTTAAACATGAACTGTGTTTCACCCTGCTCTAATCTTTTCTTTCAGCGGATGTGATGCTGGTGCAGCCCAGAGTAGAATTTATTCTGTCTTACATTGACCACATTGCTGGAGATGAGGATCATACAGACGTAGTAGTGGCATGTTCTGCTGGACTGATAGGGTGAGCATCCTGATCCTGCGTGAACGCTGCCAGTGTGTTTGTTAGATAGAATTCTGTGCATCAAATGCATCCGAAGCTGCATTTTTATGGCTGAATTGTTTGTCACCAGTTCTGGGTTTTTCAGTCTGGTGCCACGCGTTTAGCTGAAGGTGTAAAGCAGGCAACATAAGCGAGGTCCTTAATTGGGAGGGTGAGAAGCAGACGACTGGAAGTGATGCATGTTCCAGAAGTTCCAGATGTAGGATTTGTCAGGGATGGACCTGCCTTTAAAAGCAAAGCACCCGCACCCTCAGGTGTGGAGGAGCTCAGGTCAGGGCTGAATTTAGGTGGAATGGAAGAGATCAGCCTTGGGACGGGAGATTGAATGTCTCCATTTGGTCACAATTAAGAGAACCTCAGTTGTGCTGCTGCTGCAAGGAGTGACCGTGCGCAGCGTTTCATAAAGGACGTGAGCTGTGAGTCAGATTTCTTCCAGCTAGCAAGAGCTGATCAGAGCAGTATTGGCACACCTGTTTGTGGTGCTCAGCCTCAAAGCCTCTCTTGCTTCTTCAGGGATTTGTGTACAGCATTTGGAAAAGATGTACTGAAATTAGTAGAAGCTAGACCCATGATACATGAACTGCTAACTGAAGGAAGAAGATCCAAGACGAACAAAACGAAAACCCTCGCTACCTGGGCGACTAAAGAACTGAGAAAACTGAAGAATCAAGCTTGGTAAGGGCTAACACCCACCTCCTTTTCATGTTGCATAATTACAAAATTGGCTGGACTCCTGAGCCTGAATGAGGTGCTACACAAAAGCCTTCTTCTCGAGAAGGTCGTTCTTAATTTATTTTCCTGTAAACAAACCCTGTCTGAGATCTTGCACGTCGGGAACAAACGCAAACAGCAAAACAGTGAACTGAGTTTGATGAGAGCAGACGCAGACTTGAGGGCTCCTTGTGTTGTGAGGTGCTCGATCCTCGCTGGGCTGCAGCAGCCCCAGGGGTGGCAGATGAGCTCTGTGTGCTCTGCAGTGCTGCTGAAGCACCTTTAAAAGGAGCAGGTTGTTGAGAGGGATGTGACAGTGCACTACAGCTGTTACCCTCCGAGTTCCTGTTGCGTGCTTTACGTCTGCGCTCTGGGCAGCTTTGCTGGTGTCTCATTGCTTGAATGTGGGTCTTCGAACACGTTTGGTTTGGTTCTTAATTGCACCTTTCTGCTTGCAGATCTGCTACCATTGGGATGACACCTGAGACCCCCACTGGAAATCTCCAATCTTTTGAAAAAAAAGAAAAAAAAAAAATAATCAACAACAAAACCAACCAAGAAAGCAACCAACAAAAACCAACAACCCGGAAGTGAGGAGTGTGCACGGATGCTGAATGTTTGGGAATGAGAGGATGATGAGTGAGTGAGGCTTGAAAACACACCACATTGAAAATCCCGCCACGGCAACAGCAGCAGCGCTGTTAGCGAGCTGAGCACTGACTTGCATCCAAAGCCTTGGCCTCCTTGGTCGTCTTCTGGAGTGGGAGCACCGGGCTCTGCTTGGCACTGGGCAGCCCCTTCCGACAGCGTGGGGTCGGCATCACTGGGCTGCTCAGCAGAGAGAGAGAGAAAGATGGGAGCCAACCTCCATCCGCCCGCGGTAACCTCGGCCACGCGATGCTGTCGGTGCACGGGATGTGAGGAGAGGGGTGAAGGATTTTGGGTCTAAGAGTGAGTGTGTGTGAATGAGGCGGTATCTCCACATTCTCGACTTCAAGTCATTGCAGTTTATCTCTTTTTTTTTTTTTCCCGCCCCCCCCCCAAAAAAACAAAAAAAAAAAACGGGGTTAGCTGTTGCATTTCATAAACTAACCGAAGTTTTCAGTCTACTGATGCAGCGTAAGAGATGTAAAAAAAAAAAAAAAAGAAAAAAAAAGAAGAAAAAAAAAAAAAAGAAAAAAAAAAGGAAAAAAAAAAAAAAAAAGGAAAGTCGCTCCTTTAGGGCTTTTAATTTTGGGGAAACACTGACGAATGTTCAGAGCTCCCATTCCGAGTGATGCTTTCCATGATCTCGTTTCATCAAAGCGCCTTTCCTTCCTTAATATTGTTCAACTGTGAATGTAGAAATGGGGGAAAAACAAACAAGCAAACTCAAACTCTTGCGTTAGAGGGTATAGAATTAATGGTCGAACAAGATTTCAGGCTTAAAACTCAAATCCAGGCATCAAGTGCTCTGAATTGGCAGTGAGAACGCAAAGGGAAAGAGCTCTCCTGACTTTGTACTGTAGCAGCCCGAACACCCACAAAAAATTGTGCCAAAGAGTTGAAAAACAAAATGAAAACTTCAGGTAATATTTTGGATTGCAAAATGAGGATAAATTCAATGTTCAAACGAAATCTGATAAAATGCCATTTGGAAACTGCTTGGCCTTTTGTGCTCTTTATTTAATCAAATCGGATGTGGTATTGGTCTCTTGCTGCACTTCAAAAACAAAAAAAAAGGAAGAAATAAATTTATATAAAATATATATATACTGACTTGAGCTTACACAAGACGGCACTTGTAAAAGGTTATATTTTTCCACTGCAGTTGAAGATTAATAAAATGGTGTCAAACATTCCCCAAAACTTCCTTTTTGTATTCTTGGTCTTTCCAGTAAAAGGGGAACCTGTTAACCACTTTTTTTTTTTTTTTTTTTAATAGAGTAGTAACAGACTGATGGGCAACTCCAAAACAAATTGGCTGCTTACTGCTTCCCTAATCACACAATGTCTTATTTCCACGTGAAGGATCAGAATCTCTCGTTTCCTCTTCAGTGAGGCTCTTGCTTTTGAGGAATCGTCCCTTGCTTACCCTAAAGCGTCAGCAATAAGCCCAGAGGGATGGAGGAGGTGCAGGGTGCGAGGCTGTTGCTCATTTCATTTTTACTGATGCAGCTGTTGATGCTACCAGCATTCGAATCTGCGGTTTGAACATGGGCATTTCTAAAACCTCTTTGTGGGAGGGAGACAGAAAAGCTTAGCTGGTATCTTTTTGCAGCGAGCAGGTGGCAATCTGTGTTATCCCCCAGTTTCCTCTTCCCAGTCTGATCCTCGGCCCCATCGGCGGCAGCGTCCATAGCTCTTGTACAGGGTATCAGATATGTGCCTTTCAGTGCTGGGTTCAGATCGCAGTCCAAGTGCCGACTTTGAACCAGTGTACAAACCTGATCCGAGCTCCCAGGTGCTGAGGTGAGGAGCAGCTCCTGAGCCCGCTGCCTGGGCCACGAGCTCGAGCAATGCCTTTTCTTTTTATTTTGTTTCTTGAGGCGGGGTGGGATTTCCTAAGGAGGAGGAAAAAAAAAAAAAAAAGAGAAAAAAAAAAAGCCATTCCTGAAGTTGGGGAGGGGGCGTGGAGGGAAGTAATCTGATCATTCCTCAGTGCTACCTGTTTCTGTCCTGTGTGGCTGTTCAGCTGTAGACAGCAGGAGAATAAAGTACACTGAGACAGTAGTGGAAACAAACCCGTGTCTGTTGTGTTTGTGTGGGGCTCTCTGGGTTTCGCTCGCTCGGTGGTTGGCTGTGATGAGAGGTGGCTGCTGGCTCCTCGAGGGGCTGAGCGTCCAGCCTGTGTCCTTCGGGGGTCCTGGTGGGCCAGCACAGCCCCCAGCCTTGGGATTTTCCCCCAGCACACTGGTTGATGCCATGGGGGAAGGAGAAGCTCCAGCAGCACCCAACGTGACCCCTCCCTTCCCCCCCCCCTTACCGTCATTCTGTTTCTCACTCATAGCAGCTCTTTGGCTTCATTCCATCCGTTTCTCAGCTCTTTGGCTCCTGTCCACCTTCAGACATCAACCCGTGCCCTGCTGCAGTGTCACACCGCGCTCCTCCCACCACCTGCTGCTCATCGTGGTCGCACAGGACCCATCTCCTAACGAAGGGGTAGGGCTGATTGATTTACTTTGCTCCGTTCTTGTTTCCAGCACTTCTTACGGAGCTGCTGCTGCTGCTTCCCCCCATCAGCCACAGCCCCCGCAGAGCTCTGAGACGTGTGGGTGTGCGGCCACGCTTCCGTCTGCGGAGAGGGAGGTGATGGAGCTGTGTCAGCTGCTGTGTGTGCTGGGGACAGGAGGTGGGGATGGGGACGTGGCCATGGGGGGCTGCAGGCCTGGGCCTCCGTGTGGGGCTGGAGGCTGTGGGGTTGGGCCTCCATGTGGGGCTGGGCCTTGTGCCAGGCTTCAGTGTAGGCCTTGGGGACATGGTCTGGGCCTCGGGGGGGGGGAGTTGGGCTTCCATGTGGGACTGGGCCTTTGGGCCAGGCCTCAGTGGGGGATTTGGGGACAGGGCCTGGGCCATAGGGTGAGGCTAGGCCTCAGGGAAGGGAGCTGGGCCTTGGAGCTGGGTTAGGCCTCAGGGGGCCAGGGCTGGGCCTCAGGCAGGGCTTGGCCCCCAGGCTGGGAGCTGGGCCTCAGGGCTGGACTCTGCCTCAAGGCCAGGAGCTGAGCCTTGGTTTGGGGCTGGGCCTTGGTGCAGGGTCGGCCATAGGCCCTGCGGGGAGCAGAGCAGTGCTCAGCCTTCTGCTCCCAGAGGTGTGACCCACAGCCCCGCGTTGCTGCACGGGACTGGCAGCTCCCCTGTGAAGCTGCTGTGTTCCTGGGCTGAACGGTTTTTCATTTTCCAGTATGCAGCAGTGGTGAATTTCCTCGTGTCAGGGATGGAGGGCACGGGAGGAAAAGGTGCTGCCGTCAGCTGCTGAGGAGCGGCTTCCTGCCACAGAGTGTGATGGGAAGCAGCCGTGCTGCAAAACCTGGGCCCTGCTCTGCCAGGCTGGGAGAAACAGCCGTGGGCACCCGGAGCTGAGCAGGGGTGGATCTGCGAGGGAAATGGAGAGCTCTGGTGTCTCCCCAAGGGGCCGTGAGGGTAATGCCCCTCACCTGCCCCCACCAGAGGCAGCATGGATACTATGGAGCTGCACTGATGGAGACCCAACGCTGCCTTTCTCAGTGCTGCAGTGGCTTGCTGCACGCATGGATGCATCTTACACCTGGAGCTACGGATCAGGGGCAGCTCGGAACCATCCAGTGCAGCTCCTGAACCACTCTCAAGCATCCCTTCCACGGGGCCACCAGCGAGGCTCCGATCCCAGCGCTGTGCTGAGCAAAGCAGACAGAGCTCCACGCTCTGCTTCCACGCCAGGGCTGCTCTGCAGCCAGCACGGATCAACCAAGTGGAAAACGATCCGCGGCTTTCCGCTGTCAGCGGCCGTGCGGCAGGGCGATTAGGTTCTCTGCACGAGGATGCATCTGCACTGGCCTAACCTCACTGCTTAAAATAGCACTTCTCCCAGCGTGGCTGTGGCTGACAGCGTAAATCGAGTTTCATGTTCCTGTGCTAGCGTGGTGCGAGCGGGCAGAAAGCGAGGGGAGAGGTGGCTGCTCAGCCCCATCCCAGCACCCAGGTGGGGTTGGAGGCCCTGGGCTGCATTCCTGCAGCCCCCACCTCCTCCTCTGCACAATCGGGTGAGGATGCGCTGTTTTCTTTGCGTCGAAATTAACTTCCAACCTGACGGAAAACCTTAATTTGCACTTCAAAGCACTTTGCAGCAATCTGTGAGAATGAGCAGAGCCAGAGCAGAGCCAGAGCTGATGCTTGGGATTTTTTCCAGGCCTCGTTTGTGGCGCAGCCCAGCCCTGTGCCCCCCCTGCCCTCTGCTCCGTGCCCACTAGCAGTCCCACTTCTCTTGGCCGTGCTCCACCCTCCAAGCAGCTCCCGGACCCGATGTTATTGGTTCTGAAGTACCCAGCACTGTGCTCATATCTGCCTTCAGCCGTGAGGCTCCTGCTCTATCACCCTCCCCAAGACCCTCTGATGCAGGGCGGGGGTCCGGCCGTGTGCCAGCAGCTCCCCTCCTGCGCCGGCAGCCAAACTCCAAGTGACGTCTGCTGAATCACCGCCGCTCCCGGCACGTCGCCATCCCAGTGATGATGCAGCTGCTCTATACATAGCCTGGGGGTCTGCATCGGGGTGTGGGGCCGGACCTGCAGCAGTGCCAATGCCAGGTGCTCCTTGTGGGGCCGGAGCTGCACGCTCAGCCTGAAGTCCACGCTGCCCTCGCATCAACGCCTCTCCCTCAGCCCGGCATGAGCTGCAGCAGATGGTGGAGATGGTGGAGACGGGGATCATTCTGTGCTGACATCTCCATCTTTCCTCCGTTGCAAGCACCTGAACAGGAGTGAAGTCAACCAAGTCATGAGCTGGGATGCAGCTTCTGGGCTCTATCTCCCATGTAGGATCATGGGATGAAGCCTCGATGGGGATGCACGTGTCTTTGGGGGCAGTGCCAGGGCTCTGTCCGTGCAGTGCTGTCTGTCCGTGCAGTGCTGTCTGTCCGTGCAGTGCCACAGCTCTGTCCACTCAGTGTTGTGTGTCTGTCAGTGCAATGCCGTCCATGCAATGCCGGGGCTCTGTCCAGGCAGTGCTGTCTGTCCGTGCAGTGCTGTCTGTCTGTCCGTGCAGTGCTGTCTGTGCAGTGCCGTGTCTCTCTCCAGCTGCTCCCTGTCTCTCTGACCGCCGGGCTGCTGTTGCCCCCCACTCCCCACCCGGCCGTTGCCCCGCAGCCGAACGCAGAGCATCTGTTAATAAACCACGAGCAGCAACGTAGGGGAAAAGAAAAAAATAAAATAAAACAACCAACAAACCACCACCAACAACAAAAAAAACCCCATCCGTATTTCCGTCATGGAAGCGGCTCCGAGAGAACAATTCAGGGAATAAAATGTTCTCCCCGCCCCCACCGCGCACGGCTGCGGCTCGGCTCAGCCTTCGGCCCCACCGCCCCGTGCGGACGGGGATGGAGAGGAGCCCCCCGAGGGGCTGCCCCGGCTCCGCTCCCACCCGGCTGCGTGGGGCGCTGCCCCGCTGGGGGTCGGCGTCGGGGGCGGCCCGGAGCCGAGCCGGACGGACGGACGGACGGACACGGGTCGGGGCGGTACCGGCGCGGCCCGGGGGGAGGGCGCTGGCGGCCGCCCGGTGCCCACGTGGTTTCGCGGTGTCTCCGGAGCGGAAGAAACGGCGGTCGGGGCCGGGGCTGCGGCGGGGGCGGCGGGGACCGGGGCGGGACCGACACCGGGGCCGGGGGGAAGGGAAAGGAACGGAAGGAGCCGCAGCCCGGCGGGCGCCGCAGCGCAGCGCATCCCGGTGCAGCGCAGCGCATCCCGTGCGTCGCCGCGCAGCGCCGGTGAGTGCGGGCCCTGGGCCGGGGGCGGGCGATGCGGGAGGGAACCGGGCTCCCCCCTCTGCCCGGCGGCTCCCGGCCTCCTCCGACCCGTTCCTGCCGCCTTTACCGTTGCCGTTCCCGTTGCCGTCCCTCCCCCGGCCCGGCCCCCTCCCGTTCCGGCCCCTTTTCCATCCCCGCCGCCATCCTCGCCCGCCTCCCCACCCCCGGCCCCTCTTTGTCCCCGGCGCTGCTCATCCCGGCCCCTCTGCGCCTTTGTCCCCGTCTCCATCCCCGCCGCTCCCGGCCCATCCCGGGCCCCGTTCCAGCCCCCCCCCGCCCCGCTGCCGTGCGCGCTCCCCGAGGCCGCGGTGGACGGGGGGAGGGGGGGTCCGGGGCAGCATCAGGGCGGGGGGCTCTGGGGGTCTCCGGGCCTCCCGCGGCCTCGCGTGCACGCACGTGTGCCCCGCAGCCTCGTGCCCCGCCGTGCTCCCCGTGCTGCCCCCGGGGCCCTCCGGAGCACCGCCCGCGGGAGCTGGGCGCACGCTGCTGTACGCCTTGCACGCCCATTTGCATGCCGCTTTGTGCACTCCCATTTGCACGTTGCTTTGCATGTCCATTTGCATGTCCGTTCACAACCCCCTTCTGCACACCCCCTTCGTGCTAACTTGGAGCCGTGGAGCCTCCAGCCCCAGTGCAACGGGCAGAGATGGGCACTGGGCCCCCCTGCCCAGCACTGTCCCATCCCCAATCCCATCCCCACTCCCTGTTCCCCCCTTCCCATCTCCATTCCCATCCCCGTTCCCCCATCCTTATTCCAATCCCCATTCCCCCATTCCCATCCCCATCCCTATTCCCTCATTCCCATCCCCACCCCCATTCCCACATTCCCCCATTTCCATCCCCATTCCCATCCCCATTCTGCCATTCCCCCATCCCCATTCCTCCGTGGTCCCATCCCCCCCCCACAGCCCCATTTTCCATCTCTTTCCAGGAAGGGCTGACCACTGGGAATTAGGAGGCAGCAACAGCAGCGTGGAACCCCACAAACTCCCTCTGTGGTCCCCAGAACCCAATGCCTGCTGTGCTGCCTCCTGCTGAGCCCCCACTGCCCCCCACCCTCACCTGAGCCCTGGCACTGTGCCGCAGCCCTGCCCAGCCTGCATCACCTCGCCCCGCTCACGGGGCCCACTGCAAGGCAAGTGGTGGTTCGGGGGGGTCCTGCTGGGGGGTCTGGGGGAAACTGAGTCACAGGAGGGCCAGGCAGGGGGCTCAGCACCCCAATGGGAAGCTTGGCATGTACCCATCCAGCCCTCCCGGGGTCTCGCTTTGAGGGAGCCCCCAGGGAATTTTGCACGTTTTTGTGCATGCCTCAGTTTCCCCACGGGGAAATGATGATGCCTGAGTTGGGGGGCGGGGGGGGAGCCCTGTCCCTCCATCACTATCTGGGGGGTGATTTAAAGCCCTGATGGTGATGCGGGACTGCAGTGCCGGGGGTTTGTCTGCATTTCGTGCCCCTCATCCCATCAGAGGCTGCACGATCCCCACCCCCCACCCCAAGGCAGCCCACGACCCCAGGAGCTGCGGTGTGGAGCAGTCAGTGTCCCCCCTCCCCCAGCTCTGGGAGGGGTTGAGTGGCCGGGTTTGGCCTCAGGCTGTCCCCGCCGCACCCTGCAGCGCTCGCTTCCCGTTCCTGCCTGCTGCCATGAATTATTTGTGTGGCCGCAGCTCCCGGATGAGGCCGGGACGGGGCGAGCTGCGGGCACACGTCCTCCATCCCCGTGCTGGTATATAGGGCAGCGCTGCTCCGGGTGTGTGGGAGGGTGGGAAGCAGCTCGCGTGCGTCGCGAGGTGGGAGTCGGCGGCACCGGCCTCTATTTCTGGCACTCAGCTCCTTGGGGGGCTTTGGGAAAGTCACCACGGTCGGTCCCCCCCCCCCCCGGGGATGCTCACTGCCACCCCAGCTCCATGATGCTGATGCTCTGCAGGCTGCTGGGACACCTCTGTTCCCATTCATTGTGGGGTGGCAGGCAGCTGCCGTCCCCTCCCTGCTGCTTGGTGGCACTGGGGGTGCCAAGGGGCTGCGTCCCCCTCCATCTCACCGTGTTCCCCCAGGCAGAACTCACACTGTGCCATGGATTCCATGTTCGAGGACGACATCAGCATCCTGACACCAGAGGCTTTGGGGCCGGATGAAGACTGGCTGGACAGCCCCAACACCGACCTCTCGGGGGAGATGTGCTCCGCGTCCCATTTCGCCCTCATCACCGCATACGATGACATCAAGAACCGCCTGAGCGGGCTGGAGAGGGAGAACTCCACGCTCAAACGGCGCCTGAAGATGTATGAGGTCAAGGTGAGAGCTTTGGGGTGGGGCTGAGGGGGGGGTCTCAGGGCCGGGGTCCCGCTGACGCTCTGTGCAGTGCCCGCTGCTCGGTGAGTTCGGTGAGGAGCACATCTTCTCCATCTATGAGGCCAAGGAGACGTCGCTGCTCAAGAGTGAGAAGGCATCGCTGCAGCAGCAGCTCAACCAGTTCCAGCACGAGGTGTGTTGGGGGGGGGGGGGGTACTGGGAGTTTTGGAGGTTCCTTGGATGGGTGTTGAGCCCCCCGCCCTGTCCTGCAGCTGGAGAAGAGCAAGGAGCGCGAGGAGCAGCTGGATGAGATGATCCAGGCTTACGAGAAGCTGTGTGTGGAGAAGGCAGACCTGGAGTCAGAGCTGGGTGAAATGGTGGGCATCGTGGGGATGGCATCGTGGGGATGGCATCATGGGGATGGCACTGTGGGGATGGCATTGTAGGGATGGCATCGTGGGGATGGCATCGTGGGGATGGCATTGTAGGGATGGCATTGTAGGGATGGCACTGTGGGGATGGCATTGTAGGGATGGCATTGTAGGGATGGCACTGTGGGGATGGCACTGTGGGGATGGCATTGTAGGGATGGCATTGTAGGGATGGCACTGTGGGGATGGCACTGTGGGGATGGCATTGTAGGGATGGCATTGTAGGGATGGCACTGTGGGGATGGCACTGTGGGGATGGCATTGTAGGGATGGCATTGTAGGGATGGCACTGTGGGGATGGCACTGTGGGGATGGCATCGTGGAGATGGCACTGTGGGGATGGCATTGTAGGGATGGCATTGTAGGGATGGCACTGTGGGGATGGCACTGTGGGGATGGCACTGTAGGGATGGCATTGTGGGGATGGCATTGTGGGGATGGCATCGGGGGATGGCATCATGGGGATGGCACTGTGGGGATGGCACTGTGGGGATGGCACTGTAGGGATGGCACTGTGGGGATGGCATTGTAGGGATGGCACTGTGGGGATGGCACTGTGGGGATGGCATTGTGGGGATGGCATTGTGGGGATGGCACTGTGGGGATGGCATCGTGGGGATGGCATTGTGGGGATGGCACTGTGGGGATGGCACTGTGGGGATGGCATTGTGGGGATGGCATCGTGGGGATGGCATTGTGGGGATGGCACTGTGGGGATGGCACTGTGGGGATGGCACTGTAGGGATGGCACTGTAGGGATGGCACTGTGGAGAAGGCATCGTGGGGCTTCAGGGTCCCCTTCCCCGGCTGACAAATCCACTCCTGTCCCAGTGACCTGCGGTGGCCATTGGTGACACAGCTGTGGCTTGAGGGGGGCTGCAGTGACACAGGGCTGGGGGCTCATGGGGTGTCCATGTAGTTCTGGGGCCGTGTTGGGGTTTTTATCCCTGCTGTGCCCAGCCGTGCTCCCAGCTGCATGTCCCCACTATAGCACCCTGCGCTTGGGTTCGGTGCAGGGCACGCAATGGTCCGCAAACCCCACAGTGCTGCCCTGCCCCGGGGACAGCATCTCACCTCCAGCTGACGTGGGTCAGGATGAGGCAGGGGGCAATGGGGCTCACCCCTGTGTCCCCCCCCCTGGCAGCGGGCGCTGGTGGAGACGCACCTGAGCCGCATCCGGAGCCTGGAGCAGCAGCTGCGGCAGCGTGAGACAAACCCTTTCCCTGGGGTTGGTCCACTGCCTGGCCAGGAGGTGCCTTTTCTCTCCCTGCACCCCAACCCCGGCCTCAGCCACGGTGAGCTGCCCCCCACCCTCTCCCTCAACATCACTCTGTGCCTTTGGGGCTGAGAAATGCTCCGTGCCCGCAGTGCTGGAGCGCCCCGGGGGGTGGCCGAGCCGCGGGCTGGAGGCTGAGCTGGAGGCAGCACGGCAGGATGCTCAGCGTGCACAGCACCGTGAGGAGCACCTGAAGGCTGAGTGTGAGCGGCTGCAGCTGGAGCTGAAGCACCTGCAGGACAGCCGCCAGCAGGTAGGGACTGGTGGGCTGCAGCCCCCTGGGGGGTGAGGGGGGAGTGGGAGCTGACGGTGCACCCCATCCCATCCCCAGGAGCAGTCAGAGCGGGACATGGCCTGGGTGAAGAAAATGGGCGATGACCAGTAAGTGTCTGTAGGGTACTGGGATGGGATGGATGGGATGGAATATAATGGGATGAGATGATGGGATGTGACGGGATGGTGGGATGCAATGGGATGGGATGGAATATAATGGGATGATGGAATGGGATGGGATGCTATGATGGGTCGCACTGTGATGGGGTAGATGGGGTGGGATGGGATGAGATGGGGCACAATGATGGGATGTAATGGGATGGGACACGAGGATGGGATGTAATGGGATGGATAGGATGGGATGCCGTGTGACGGAATGGGATGGATGGGATGCAGTGGGATGGGACAGAGGGGATGGGATGAGCTGTGATGCAAAGGGATGAGCTGTGATGCAAAGGGATGCAGTGTTTGGGATGAGCTGTGATGCAAAGGGATGAGCTGTGATGCAGTGCAATGGGATGAGCTGTGATGCAAAGGGATGCAGTGTTTGGGATGAGTTGCAATGCAATGGAATGTGATGCAGTGGGATGGGATGGATGGGATGGGGGCTCATGGGATGCCTGCTCCACGTGGACCCCCTCTGCCCCATCACCTCCCTGTGGGCAGGGCTGGGGGTGCTGCCCCTCCTCCCTTTTTCCCCCTCCTCTTTCGGGGCTCCGTGCGGGGCGGGGGCTGCGCCGTGCGGGGAGCGGGCGCTGCCTGCAGAGGGCGCTGCTGCCGCGCTGCACCGCACAGCACCGCACGGCGCGGAGCCCCATCAGCGCCCCACGCGTGGCGGCCCCGCTCTCCCTGTGCCGTCTCGGGGCGCTGGGACGTGGGGGGGGGGGGAGGTTGGTAGCTTTGCTTCCGTCCCCCCCCGGGCAGTGACGGATTGGGCCGCACCTCACATTGCATCTCCCTGGGCGCGTGGGGCCGCGCGGAGCTGTGGACAGATCGGAGCTGACGTTCAGGGCGCGGGGTGGGAAGGTGCCGTATTTCCCCCCCCTTCCTTTTTCTCGCCCCGACGGATGCTTTTGCTGTTTCTGCTCTCCGATCTGTACTGAGTTCCACCCCCCCACACCCTTTCCCGAGCACCCCCAGGCCTTCCCCATTCATTCACTTCAGGTTTGCAAAGCTCAGCCCCGCTGTGCCTGCGGACCCCCCGCGCACAGCCCCCCTCCAACAGCCCCACGCTCCATTTAGCAGCCGTTCTCTGCTCGGGATGGGGAAACTGAGGCACCACCAACCCCGCACCCCACACCAACCCCCTCTCCCAGGGCAGAGCCCCTTCCCCAGCGCTGCGCTTCGTCCTCCCTGGAGCCTTCTTTTCTTGTAAATAAGGCCCTTTTTGGTAACTGCCCCTTTCCACTTTTCGGCGCTCTCTGCGCCTTCCATCTCCGGGTGACTTCTCTTTCTTTCTTTCTCCAGATGAGTCAGCCTGCCTCTGTAGTGCAGCCGCAAGGGCAGCAGGGTTGGGGTTTGACTCACACCCCCCCCATGGCAGCGCTGCCTTTTGTTGTGGGGGCGATGGCCGCTGCCCCACCTGCTCCTTTTTGGGGCTGAAAAGCTTTTTGTGCCAATTCCCAGCGCGGCACTGCGAAGCTCTGCACCTGCACTGCTGTGGATGGGAGTGCTGATGGCTTTTTCCTTTTTTCCCTGAGTTTTACTCATTTTTTGCCCCTCGTTGGCTGTTCCCACAAAGGGTTCTTTCTCCGTTGGGGCTGCAAGATCCCAATGCACACGAAGGGAGGAGAGGAGGGGTTGTTGCAGGGTCTTTTCTGGTTGAGATCTCCAACAGTGGCAATGCTGCAAACCATGGGTATGTCCTGCCCTCCTGTGCCACTTTTTGGTGGGATTTTGTGGCTTGTAGTGGGATTTTATGGCTAGTAGTGCATCTCAAGGAATCCACCCCATGGTTCCCTTGGTGCACAGGGTCGTGGTGGCGCTTCAGGGACATCCCCAGCCCCTCTGTTTTGCTGTGCCCTCGTGCACCACCCCATGTCACCCCCTGCACATGGCACAGGGAGCACCCCCAGCCTGGTAGGCATTGGGGTGATGCAGGAGGGTGAGCCCCAAGGAGCAGCTCCAGTGCTGGGGGGGCGTGAAGGGAGGCAGAACGGCTGCCTCCCCCCCGCCCCCCCTTCAGCCCTTTGCATGCTCTCCCCCTGCCCACCCTCTGCCCACACGCAGATAGCAGATAAGCTGTGGTTTGTGCTTTCATTTAAGGACTGGCTCTTGTTTACCGGGTGCGGGGTCACTTCCCCCCCATGCAGCCACAGGTCCCACACTGAGGACAACCCCCCCCCACACCCCAACAAGCTTGTTGCTTGGGCAGGGGGCTGTACCCCACTTCTGCTGCAGCACTGGGGGAGGGAGGGGGGCTGCAGGGAGGAGCCCCCACTGCTGGTGCTGGCGCTGGGGGGGCCCTGTGGTTGGGGCACAGTGCGATGTGGTTGACATCTCCTTGAGTGTCAACTGCACTGCGGGGTGAAGCGACGCAGGCAGCTCCCTCTGCAGCCCCTGTTCTTTTGGGGCTGGGGGGCCTCGGGTTGTGCCCCACAGGACCCCCAGAGCTTCCTCTGGGGGGTGAACCAAGGGGGGGAAGCTGCACCTCAGAAATAGGTGCTGGTTTTGTTTTGAACGAGCTGTGCCTCCCCCCGTAAATTGGGCACTTATACCGAGGGGGAGCAATGGGGGGGGTCCATCAATCCCTACCCTCCCAGCAGAGCACAGCCACCCCCTGCCATCCCGCTGTGCTCCCACCGCTTGTCCCCAGCCCCCCCAGGCTGTGCCATTGCTCTGGGCTCACAAGAGACCCAGAAGTGACCGGGGGGGGGCAGGGGGCACTTTGGTGCTGCCAGGAGCCCCGCAGGATCCTGGCACAGCAGCGGTGCTCCCCGACACTTTCGGGGCTGTGGGCGGCTGAGTTTTCAGCAGCTGTTTTGTTCTCACGTCTTATCTGCAGTTACGTATCAAATGCCACATTTTATCCTGAAACAGCGATTTTTTTTTTGGGGGGGGGGGGTTGGGGGGAAGGCGGGAGGGGTGGAAGCTTGCACCAACCCTCTCCAAAAACTCCTGGCTCCTGGAGGAACCCACCGTGCCGCTCGCTGCCCTCACCCCACCGCATTGCCTGGTGTGGGGTCGGTGTGGGGCTGGGGGCTGCTCCTCACCCCACTCCCCCCCCCCCAGCCCCCCTTCTGTGCACTCCTCCGCCCCAACGTTGTGGTTTTCACGCTTCCTCCCTGTGCTGCAGAGGCTCTGGGGTGGCCCCGGGGTGCTCCGCTCGGCCAAAATCCGGCAGTGGGGCTTCAGCTGCCCCCCCCCGTCCCCCCCTCTTCCCCCTCAACCCCACTGTGGGGTGCGGTGCAGTGTGGGGCTCTGTGGGTTGCAGCTTGTGGTGCGGGCACTGATGGATCTCAGTGTGTCACGGGGGGAAACTGAGGCACGGGCTGACGCTGGGAGGATGGAGCTGTGCTCCTTGGGGAGCACACGATGCTCATGGGGTGTGGGGGGATGTGGGGCTCACAGCTGGTGGTGCTGAATGAAGTGTGGGTGAGGTGGGGCGGGAAATGTCCTGCTTGGTCCCCCCGGTGACAACCAGCAGAGCCATGGAACCACTGGGGACGTGAGTGACATGGGGACCCAGTGGGGCAGCTGGGGAGCTCTTCTTGTCCTTTTCCTACTGCCTTTTTCCTTTTCCATTTCCTTTCCATTTCTTCTTTTCCTTTTTTTTTTCCTTTCCATTTCTTTCCTCCTTTCCTTTCCTATCCTTTTCCTTTCTCTTTCCCCTTTCCTTTCCCCTTTCCTTTCCCCTTTCCTTTCCCCTTTCCTTTCCCCTTTCCTTTCCCCTTTCCTTTCCCCTTTCTTTTCCCCTTTCCTTTCCCCTTTCCTTTCCCCTTCCCTTTCCCCTTCCCTTTCCCCTTTCCCCTTTCCTTTCCCCTTTCTTTTCCCCTTTCCTTTCCCCTTTCTTTTCCCCTTTCCTTTCTCCTTTCTTTTCCCCTTTCCCCTTTCTTGTCCCCTTTCCTTTCCCTTTCCTTTCCCCTTTCTTTTCCCCTTTCCTTTCCCCTTTCTTTTCCCCTTTCCTTTCCCCTTTCTTTTCCCCTTTCCTTTCCCCTTTCCTTTCCCCTTCCCTTTCCCCTTTCCCCTTTCCTTTCCCCTTTCCTTTCCCCTTTCCTTTCCCCTTTCCTTTCCCCTTTCTTTTCCCCTTTCCTTTCCCCTTTCTTTTCCCCTTTCCTTTCCCCTTTCCTTTCCCCTTCCCTTTCCCCTTTCCCCTTTCCTTTCCCCTTTCCTTTCCCCTTTCCTTTCCCCTTTCCTTTCCCCTTTCTTTTCCCCTTTCCTTTCCCCTTCCCTTTCCCCTTTCTTTTCCCCTTTCCTTTCCCCTTTCCTTTCCCCTTTCCTTTCCCCTTTCTTTTCCCCTTTCCTTTCCCCTTTCCTTTCCCCTTTCTTCCCCTTTCTTTTCCCCTTTCCTTTCCCCTTTCCCCTTGCAATTCACTTCCTTCCCCCTTTCCTTTCCTATTTACTTTCCCATTTCCTTTTCCCTTTCCTTTTCTCTTCCCCTCCCCTTCCTCTCCCCTTCCTCTCCCCCCTTCTTCCCCTCTTTCCCCCTTCTCTCTTTCCCCCACAACAACCTCACAGTCCAGCAGCACAGGGCAGCCCTGTCGGCTGCAGTTACACACAGCAGCTCCCAGTCCCCGCGGTGTCACAGCAGCTCACGTCACCTTGCTGGGCTCACCGAGCCTGACAGCCCCGCGGGTACCACGGGAGATGGGTTCTCCCTTCACATCACCACAGAGAATCTGTTTTTTTAACAGCGACACCCAACTTGAGGAAGATCTGATGACTTTGGCAGGGCCTTTGGAAAGCTGTTGGGAAGCGCCGTGTCCGTGCTCCTGTTTCTCCCAGCACCTGGGGCAGCAATGCATGGCCGTAACTTTTCCCTTTTGAGTGAAGAAGTCCAAGTTTGGGGGAGTTTGGGCACGCCTGGTGCCAGGAGGGCCATGCATTGCCCTGTGTGACACTCTGTCCTTGACACAGGGTGAACCTGGCGCTGGCCTACACGGAGCTGACAGAGGAGCTGTGCCGCCTGCGGAACCTCAGCTCCCTGCAGAGCCAGATCCTCCGTGCACTGCTGCAGGAGAAGAGCCTCAATGGTGGTAAGGAGGGCGGCAGCCTGGGGTAATGGGGCTGTAAGAAACAGAGAGCTGGCTGCCCTCATCCCGGGGTTGGTGCAGAGCTCCTGCATGCGTCCGTCCCATGAGCGTCCCTCCTGAGTGCCCATCCTGTAAGCATCCATCCTATGAGCCCCACTCCTCGGGACTGCCACCCTATGGGCATCCATCCCAGAGGCATCCCTCCTGCTCGGGCTCACCCTGTGAGCATCCCTCCTATGGGCATCCATCCTGTGGGCGTCGCTCCATCCCGTAGCCATCGCTCCATCCCATAGCCATCGCTCCATCCCGTAGCCATCGCTCCATCCCGTAGCCATCGCTCCATCCCGTAGCCATCGCTCCATCCCATAGCCATCGCTCCATCCCGTAGCCATCCATCCCAGGTGTGTCCCTCCTGGAAGTGCCATCCCACGGGCACCCCTCCTGCCAGGTCCCCCCGTGCCACCCAACACGCACAGGAGGAACGCTGCCCGCCTAACGGGGGTATTTCCTCCGCCCCCTCCCTCCTTCTCCCCGCAGGTCAGCGCCATTCTCCTCTGTCTCAGTGCCATTCCCCGGCCCAGCAGCGCCGCTCGCCCGCCCCGCAGTGCCCCTCGCCCGCCCCCGGCCGCCCTCCAGCCCCTCAATGCCAATCCCCGGCGCTGCAGCGGCGCTCACCGGCCCCTCAGTGCCAATCTCCAGCCCAGCAGCGCCGTTCACCCGCCCCAGGACCCTGCCAGTCTCCGGCCCAGCAGCGCCGTTCGCCCGTGCCCCCCTCCAGCCCCTCGCCCGCCCCGCAGCGCCGCTCCCCGGCCCCACCTCCGTGCCCATCCCCGGCGTCGGCGTCGCCGCACCGCCTGCCCGGCGAGAGGATGGAGCTGGGCTACGCCAAACCCTCCAGCCGCCACATCAAGGCCGGCTTCCAGGGCCGTCGCAGCTACTCGGAGGTGACCAACGTGGCCCCGTATCAGCAGAGCCGCGCGCTCTGGCTGCAGCCCGAAGCCTCCACGCTCCCCAAGCACCGGCCCTATGGTGAGGTGTACCTGGGGGGGGCGGGGGCACCGCTGAGCGCCCGGGAGCCCTTCGAGGAGCACCTGCGCTTTGAGAAGCAGTCGTCAGATGAGGAGGACTGGGCGGACCCCGGACCTCCCAGCCCCGAGGCCGGGGCCGTGCGCTGTGCGTCCTTCTGTGCCGGATTCCCCATCCCTGACCGGACGGCTGCTGCCTATGCCAGGGCTGAGCACGCCCAGTCCTGGCCCTCTATCAATGTAAGCGGGACCCCCACCCACCCCCGGGGTGCTGTGCGATGGGTGGAGGGTGGGTGGGGGGTCAGAGACCCCCGAACCTGCAGCATGCCTCAGTTTCTCCCATGGGTCTCCAGCCTGTGCCATGCAAGGGAGGGGGAGGGGGGGGTGATGGGGACGAGGGATGATGGGGACGAGGGATGATGGGGATGGGGCCTCGGCCCTGTGGGGTGGGTGGGCTCAGAGCAGCCCCTGTGCCCACAGCTGCTGCTGGAGACGGTGGACTCGGAGATCCGGAGCTGCCCGCTGTGCCAGCTGGCTTTCCCCATCGGTTACCCAGACGATGCTTTGATAAAGCACATCGACTCGCACCTGGAGAACAGCAAGATCTGAGGCTGCCCCCCACCCACGGGCTGCCCCCTCCCCGGACTTTGGATGCTGCATGAGAACTGGCGGAGCAGCACGGCTCCGAATTACCTCCAGGTGTGCAGCAGCTGTGGAAGGACCGAGCCCAGGGGAGCCACGTGCCCCCCGCGTGTAGGTGGGTTTCCCCGCTCGCCCCATCTCTGCATCCCAGGCACAGTTGGATGCTTCATCCGGGATGCTCAGGGCTGGGGCCGGGGACCCCCCCACACCCCGCACCGTCGGGTTTCTCTGCTTGATCTCAGGGAGGATTTGAGGGACCGGGTCCTGGATCCGGCCCCCAGACAGCAGTGAGGAGAGGGCTGCCCTCCCTGGGCTCCTGGGGTCAGAGTTGGTTCGGGGGGGGGGTGGGGGTGGGGGGCGTCTGCTTGTTCTGGCTCCCCCACCTCTTCCCACCGGTTCAAGCACCTTTCTGATCTTTTACATGAAAAGCATCCCCTCCCACCACCACCACCACCCCCCACTTCTCCCTTCTCCCCACAACGATGCTGCTGAGAAACAAAACCCGTATGGCCGCGGCGCAGCATGGCCGTCCCGCACCGCTGCACCGAGCCCCGCAGCCATCGGCCCCCCCGGCCCCCGCCCCACACCCCCCACGTTCGATCTACCTCAACTCCTCCGTGTGGCCCCCGATGCCGGGAGGGGGCACATGGCACCGTTCCCTCCCCCCTCTGCCCCATGCTGCATGTCCCCCTGTGCCGCACGCACCACCCCAGGGCACCCGGAGGGGCCGCAGTGCCACCGACCCCAATAAAACCCACACACTGCCGGGTGCCACTGCCGTCCCCTTCTCTTCTCGTCCCCACGTTGGAAGGGGGATGGGATGCAGTGTCCCCATGGGGTGCAGCTGGGGGTGAGAGGGTTTGGGGTGCCCGTTGTGTGTAACCTACAAACACGGCCCCGTTCCCAGCGCGGCGGTGATGTTTCAGGTTTCGTGCTGGGGCGGGCGAGAAGAAATAGGACAATGACAAAGAAACCCCAAACCGCCACCGCAGCCCCGGGGTGATGGCACAGCCAAACCCCAGCACTGCAGGGCCAAGCAACGTCGGGTCGCTGCCTTTTGGAGGGTCCCAATGCAGGGATTGGGGCCGTGGGGGGGCTTGTCCCAAATCAGAGAGCTATGAGTGTGTTGTGAAGCTCGCACCCTGAGCTGCTCACTGTGCTGAGCGTCACCGAGGTTTTTTTGGGGGTGGGGGGCACCTGGCAGGACCCCGCAGTGAGCTCTGCCCCGTTCCCGTGGCGTGGGATGGGCGGAGGGGTGAAAAAACTGCCTGCAGCCATTGGGAGAGCTCTGTGTGTGGGGTGGGGGCAGAGCGCAGAGGAAGCGGTGAGGTGCGGGGTGTGGAGTGGGGGCACGGGGGGGGAGGGGGGGGGTCCCCATAGCTCAGCATTGGGGTGACGGATGGGTTCGCACCTCCTTGGCATCGCCAGCGCCGATGCTTCTCCCTCTGTGTGTTTCTGTAGGGCCTACAGTAACCCTGTGTGCACAAAGGGTAAGGGAGATCCCTGGGTGGGGGGGAGGGAGGGGGGGGGGGGCTCAGCCAACTTGGTACCCCGCAGAGGTGTGCAAACAGAGCCAAACCGCCCCAAATTTGCCTTTTTTTGGGGGGGGGGGGGCAAACCGTGCCCGGCAGCAGAACGCATCTCTGTGATGAGTTCTTCATCCCCTCCCCGGGAGGTGCAGCAGGGAGGGGGGGGGGGGGGCAAGGGGGGGGAGAACCGGCTCTGCTCCCCACCGCCCGGGGCTGTGCGCGGAGCCGCGGCGATGGTGTGAAGCAGATACGGCTGTGGGAGCGCAGCAGCTGCGCGGTGTTATCGCCCCGATCTCTGCCGCTGCTGCTGCTTTGGGGGTGCGGGGGGGGGGCGAGGGGGGGGCAGAGCACCGGGATCCGGGGTTCAGGGAGCAGGATGGGATGTGGGGGGGGTCCCCAAAAAAAAGATTAAAGCTGGAAGGGGTGGGGGCTGATCCCTGCGCAAGGGGCGCGTTTGGTATCTGTGAGCTGATCGTCCCACGCAGCGGCGGTGCCCAAAGCTCCATCCCCGCTGCTCGATGCTGGGGCGGGGGGGGGGGGACCTGGGAGCACAGGGGATGCTTCCCCCCCCCCACACACCCATACACACACACCCCGTTCTCTCTTTTTGTGAAATCACGTGATAAATCCCCAGCGCGGCGGTGCCATCGCCGTTACTCATCCCATGGCCGCGTCCCCGGGGGCGGCTGCTGACTCAGCTGTGAGCCGGGGGGGTGGGAGGGGGGAGGTTGGGGACCCCCGCCCCATGGCGATGCTGCACCCCATCCCGAGCACCCACAGCTCCGAACACCTGGAGTGCGGTGTGTGAGACCCCCAGCGAGACCCTCCTTCACCCCACCCATCCCGTGCCTCAGTTTCCCCGCCCGATTTGGGCACAGATCCACCACGGGGTCCCCTTCCCCAGCAGTGCCCTTCAGTCCCAAATGTGCCCCCCCTGACCTCCCCCCCCCGCCATCCACACACATCCCCCAGCACTGCGCCGTCCCCGTAGGGACACCCCACAGGTATGCATGGCCCCATGCCATGCTCTGCGCCCCCCACCCCGTGCCCCCCCCAACCCCTCCACCCCACGGTGGGTCACGGCTCTGCGTTTCCTATGAAACAACTTTATTTTCCCATCAAAAACCCCCTCTTATTTTGGGCTGGCTGAAAGGTTTCTTTTTCCAGCAGGCTTTCGGGTTGCTTTTTTTTTTTTTTTTTTTTTGCTTAGTGTTTCTATTGCTAATGGGAAAAAAGAAGCAGCACTCACTGCTTCGGTTTCCAATCCCTCCTGCCAGGGGCTGTGGCACCTGGGTCCCCGTAGCCATCGGGGACCATTGGGAACCATTGGGACCATGGGGGCATTGGGACCAAATTGATGCCATTGGGGCTATTGGGGACCATTTGGGATCAAAGGGGCCATGGGGGCCATAGGGTCTGGCTCCACGCGGGCAGCACAGCAGTGACATCCACAGAGGGGATTCTCTGATGTCTACCAAGGACTGAGCTGTCACTTTGCCACCTCCATTCAGCCCTTCTGTCAAATTTGTCCCCAAGATGAAGGGCTCCATGCGCTCACGGGGTGTGTGCCCACGCCGGTCCCCAAAACGCCCTGAGCTCCCCCTACTCACCACAGGGGCTGCAGCAGCAGCCAGGATTGGGACCCCACTCCCCTCCTCTGGGTTTATAGGAAACGGCTCTGCGAGGAAGCGCCCGGTGCTCCCTCCTGGTGAGCGTTTCTTTCCAGCCGTGGGCGCCGAAAGGCCCCTCTGTGCCGCGGATCCGGTGTGAGTCAAAGCCGGAGCCCTGGGGTTTAACCACAACCCCCAGAGCTGCTGTGTCACGGGGGAGCACCACCAGAGGCGTTTATAAGAAATGGGGGGGCTGCCCGGCCGGGGGACGGAGACAGGGGATGGGACAGTGCCCGCTGTGGGGACTCTGCCCACCTCCTTCGTCCCACGGCAGGAGGAACTCTCTGGCCCCGTGGTGAAGCTGAAGTGTGGCCACGGCTCCCCGTCCCCATTTCCTGCAAAGCAGCGGGGCTGCCGGCCATCAGCTCAGCTCCTCCTGGGTGCTCTGGGTGCCCACATCCCCCTGCGGTGCCCAGTGTGGGACCAGTGCTCACCTCCCCACATTGTGCCCACGTGGATCCCCAGCTGCACGGCCACGTGTTGCCCTGCAGCTGCTGCCCGGTGTCAGCTCTCTGCACGCCCCAGGTGTGCCAGCAGCTGCCCGACACACAGGTGTTCCTCCTGGAGAGCCAGCGGCTCCCTCGTGCCTCACCCTCCCGTCCCCGTAGCCTTGGGGGGGTCCGCGTTGGTTGCCCCTGGGATCTCCATCCTGCACGCTTGGCACAGGGACGAGGTGACATCCCCATAGCACTGCCACCTCGGAGCCCTTCATCACCCCACACCGGGATCAGCTCCTCAGCACCCCTCCGCGCTGGGGACCCCTCCCATTTCCCACCCCAACGACCTCAGATGACGGGGGAGGAGGGGGGGGGGGGACAGCTCGGCTGCCATGTGCCCAGCGCCGTCATCGATGCCGAGGAGAGACAAGTGCCACCGGACCCCCGGGGGTCGGCAGCCGCCCGGCCCAGCGCAGGGCAGCGATGGTGCTGCGGGGCGGTGACGGAGCCAACACGCCGTGACAAGGCCTCGCACCCCCCCGCCACGTCCAGCGCCTCGCCAGCTCCCGCCGGGGGGGACTTCACGGCTGTCACAGCTGATCTGTGTCCGGGGCAGCGTCTGCCGGCGCCATAAGTGGGGTTAAATTCGGGGTCACCCGGATTGAGTGTGGGGGGGGCCGTTGGAAGGCGCTCCCCCCTCCCCCCCCATCCCCACTGTGTCTGGGTACCCCCCGTCCCCGCTCGTCACCGGGGTGGGAGGTGGGGGTGATGCGATGCTCCTCGTGATGGAGGGAGGAATGGCATCCACCGCTCCCCACATGGGGACAGCGCGGTGACGGCCCCGCGGCCGCTCATCCCCAGAGGTGGCACAGAGCTCGTTCTGTGACCGAGGGGACGCAGAGGACGTGGTGGCCATCACTGCGTTGGCCTCCAGCCCCAAATCCATCACCGCCGGCGCTGGGGGGACACCAACCACCCGCACTGCCAGCATCAACTCCCCGTGACCCTGCGGGATGAGTGCTGCTGACACCATCACCATGCGGCCACCCCAGGCGGACCTCAGCCCTGCATGCCAGGAGCGCGCAGAGATGCTCGGCATCCCCAGAGCATGCACCAAAACGGGGACTTTTGGGCTGAGAAAGTGGCATTCTGGGACAAATCCACAGCGGGAACATCTACCCATGTCCGAGGCTGAGCCGTGGGTTGGGGCAGGGGGGATTTGGGGTGGGGGTTTCGGGGCCGTCCCCCCCGTTGCACCACGCAGGCCTCGGGCAGATGCTGTTAACTGGCAGCTGAAATTAACCCGGCTGCTCTCCTTCCCCCTGACCTATTTTTAACATTTGATTGGATTCTCTTCCCGCGCGCGGCCCCCGGTGAGGCCGCAGTGTCGGCCCCGCGTCACATCAGTGCAGCCGCGCCGGGCGTCATTTGTCACTTTGCATTTCCCAAAGGCTCAGCAGCGGGTGCAGGGCCGTGCCGTGCCGTGCCGTGCCCAGCTGTCGGTGCCGCCATCCCGGCCCTTTCCTGTGCTCCAGGTGCTGCGCGGGAGGGTCCCCGCGGGGGCTGGGACACCCGAGCGCGGTCCCCATCCCTGAGCTGCCGGCGTTGACACCTCCACTTCCGCCCCTCGGGGCCCTGATGGGTATTTTTAACGCCCGGCTTCTCCGTTAGACATGCGGAGGGTCCCCCCCCTGCACCACCCGGGTGGGGTGGACACCATGGGGATGTGCTGGGAGAGGAGGGTGGGATGTGTGGGATGGGAGATGGAGGTGGGGTTGGACCCGATGGGGCAGGATGAGACTCTGATGGGGTGGGAGGCTGTGAGTTAGGGTTGAGATGGATGGGATGGCATGGGATGGCATGGCATGGGATGGGATGGGATGGGATGGGATGGGATGGGATGGGATGGGATGGGATGGGATGGGATGGGATGGGGTGGGGTGGGATGGCATGGCATGGCATGGCATGAGATGGCACGGCATGGCATGGCATGGGATGGCATGGGGCCCAGCAGTAAAGGATGGGACACAGTGGGGTGGGATGGGATGGTAACCAATGGGGCAAAATGGGAACCATGGGATGGGAGGAGATGGGATGAGATGGATGGAATGGAATGGCATGGGAGCCAATGAGACAGGATGAGACCCCACAGGATGGGGTGGAACCCAAAAGAAAAGGGTGGGATCCAGTAAGATGGGATGGGATGAGATCCAACAGGGCAGGATGGGAGCTCATAGGCTGGGATGGGATCAGACGGGATGGGATGGAACCGGACCCAGTGGGTCAGGCTGGGACCCAGCAGGGTAGAACAGAACCCTGCAGGATGGCACATGAAGGAGCAGCACTGACCCTCTGGAGCTCACTTCTCCAGGGCTCCCACAACCACAGCCCCACTCTGGTGGGGTCCAAACCTCCGTGTCCCCACGTCACCCGTGCCACCAATCCCTGCAGCCACAGCCCCACCGCCGGCTCCATGACCGCGCTCAGCCCGGTCCAGCCGTGCCGTGGAAGCGAACGCACGCGGCTGCTCCGTCGCATCCCCAGGCTGCCCCCCATCCCCGCGCTGTCAGGAGCCTCACGCTGGGTCCCCCCCCGCGCGGTCAGCGCTCATCACGCCCCGGCGAAGATGAAGGGCCGGGGGCTGCGCCCCGAGACCCCCACGTCACCGTCACGCTAAGCCAGACGGACAGGGGCTGCGGCCCCCGAGCGCTCCGGAGGGAACCGCGGCTTTTCAGGGCTGATCTGAATCCTGTGAAGCAAATCGGGTCCTACAGGAATCGGGCGAGGGGTCAGAGGGAGGCGGGGGGGGCTGAAACGGACTCCCCCAGCCCAGCGGGGGGGCTGGCATTGAAGGGGGGGGGGGGGCAGAGCCTGCACACACCCGTCCTTGTGCACACACACACACACAGCAGCACCCGTGAGTGCCCGTGTGCACACACAGCCCTTTGCACACCCACGCAGACACACGGCTCTTTGCACACGCAGACCTCGTGCACACTCACGCACACATCGGCCCCTGCGTGCGCACCCGTTGCCCTTTGCACGCCCTTGCACGCCCACCAGCCTTTGCACATCCGTGCACACGTTGACCTCTTGCACGCCCATGTGCATGGCAGCCTCTTGCACGCCCCAGCCCTTTGCACACCTGCACACACACGCAGCACTATGCGCACCCATGCAGACAAGAGCTGCTTGCACACTCGTGCACACTGTCACCTTGCACACACCCCAGCCCTCTGCTCCCCCTGCTTGGGGCACCCGCACACAGCAGCTCCTGCACGGGGCTGGGGAGAAATCCCATGGGGGTAGCGGGGAGGAGGAGGAGGAGGAGGAGGAGGAAGAAGCAGAACTGAACCACGGCACGGTTCCCAAGGGAGGTGGGCAGAGGTGTGGGTGCACTGTGAGCCCCACAGCCACAGGCTGGGACTTCGCAGGGGTTAAAGGAGAGGGTGAGCACCAGGAGGGTTTTGGATGGCACCGAGCTATGTTAATGACTTTTCTTCCTGTTCCTCTCCTTTTACACCGAGGGCAGCTCGGTAACCAGAGCCCGCTTCCTTCCCTGAGATTAAGGAGCCGTCTGCTCGTGTCCCCCCCCCACTGCCCCCAGAGCGGCTGCTGACTGCTCACACAGCACCCATGGGTGCTGAGCATCCCCTCCTCCCAGCCAGGATCCGTCCCATCGGATGAAAACCCCTCCGAGGGGCACTCTGGAGAAGCCCTACAGTGCTGTGTTGTCCCCCATCACCACCCCAGATTTCAGGGCACAGAGGTGGCTGACAGAGGGGACACACAGCTGGGACCAGGATGTGCCATGGTGGGGTCGAGACCCCCAGCCAGCCCCTAGCCATGCATTATCCCCATGGGGGGTGGGACACCCCCCCCACCTGTGCTTCAGTTTCCCCCAGCTGGTGGAATTCATAGGACACAGTGCTGCTTTGGGCTGCAGGAATGGTACCAGTGCCACCCCCAAAAAAGGACCTGGGCCTGGCTATGGCTTGAGGCAGCACTGGGGGGAGATTGGCATCCAAGGGGGGGTTCAGCATCGCTGCTCTGCCCCCCAGGACCTGGTAATGAAGTCCCAGCAGCTGCCTGTCCCAGCCTCACCTCACTGCAGTTTGCATGGAGCCCTGGGCACCGCGCTGCCTTTGAGCAGCAGCGAGATGCAAATCCCTCCGGGGTGGGGGGAGTATTTTTGTTTTTCCCTGTGACCAAATTTAGCCCCTGCAGGCACCCGGTGAGTTTGTGTTGGTTTTAATAATGAAAAGAGGAACAATGAGATTGACTAAAAAAATACCCCCTGAGTTTTTCCCCTCTGTCCCCTGCGAGCAAATTCCTGGCGGAAAAGCAAACCTGCTCTGCACAGCCCCAGCAGCAGCCTGAGCTGGGGTCTGGTCTTGGGAGGAGGGACAGATGGACAGCATGGGATGAGGACAGCAGAACACGGGGATGTGAGAACAGGATGGTATGGGGACAGTGGGACATGGGGACAGCAGGACATGGGAACAGTGGGACATAGGGACAGCTGCCCTTCCAGTGTTTGCCACCTGCAGGGAAAACTGAGGCGCAATGATGGAAGGGGGGATTTGTCCCCAGAGGGTCCCCGATCTCCTGACCTCCACCCATGGGGAGTTTGGGACCCAAATCCTCCCAGCCCACACTGCACAGACAACACACAGCAGAGGACCTCGGGCTGAGGACACCCTGAACGTCCCCTGGCCCCAGGTGACAGCCAGGATGGCTCCCAACTCTCCTCTCCTTCCTGACCCAATATGTGTCCCCTCCGTGCAGGGACACCGCTGGCACCGTCACCCCGCTGTGTGTCCCAGGGAGGGCAGCTCCCACCCGGTGTCACTTTACCATCGGGGGGGACTGAAGGACGGGACAGAGCTGTGTCCCCAAAGCCGTGCTCCCTCACCCCGCTGTGACCCCATAGAGGTGACACGGCCGCTCCATGGGGCCGATCCCACAGCAGGGGGTGCTGAGGATTTATCCTCGCTGGCGATGGTGCAAAGGGAATGAATTAG
Source organism: Meleagris gallopavo (assembly GCF_905368555.1). Taxonomy (NCBI): domain Eukaryota; kingdom Metazoa; phylum Chordata; class Aves; order Galliformes; family Phasianidae; genus Meleagris; species Meleagris gallopavo. Next base: position 3,875,535 of record NC_139432.1, on the reverse strand, counting down.
CACATGGTGACGTCAGGGGACACATGTGCTGCAGCATTTTGTGCCCCCTCCCCCCCCCCCGTTAATGAGGCACTCCTCCCCACACCCCCACACCCCACGCTCCCCATCCGTGCCCCTCAGCCTTTATTTTTTTCCTTCCTCTAAATGCTTTCTGGAATTTTCCCTCTTTTCCCCTCTTCTTCTCAATGGGGAACCCGTTGCTCCGGGAGGGGGCAGCTGTGCCCCCACAGCCAGAGGTGCTCATGGTGAGGTGTTGGGGGGGGGCTGGGGGGCAACTGCTGTGCTCTGCCCTGCATGCACACAAAGCAACGCCCCCCCCAGCAGCTGCTCCATGCCCCCACCCCATCCTGTTCTCCCCATGGGTTAGGAGCTGGTGGGAGTCAGAAAGGCGTGGGGAGGGGAGGTGGAGGGGGGGAAGCAAGGAGGGGCTTTGCATAGGGACCCCACTGGGCAGTGAAAGCCATCCTCAGTGGCTGCTAAGCTGTCTGATGGACGATACACAACCCCAGTGAGATCCCCCCCCAGGTCCTTCACCAGAGGTGGCAGTGCCAGGACAGGGGGTCCCCTCCAGCTGCCCCCATGGCCCCCACCCCACGCATTCTCATCTCTCCATTTCCTCCTGCCCGTAGCTGAGGCCTTTCACAGGGGAACCAAAGCCATCCCATCCCATTCCCCGTCCCTATCCCCATTCCCATCCTCATCCCATCCCCATCCCAATCTTTGGGCTGTGGTTTGGAGGATTTAGAGGCAGGTGAGGTAGTGTGCATCCCTCCTTGTGTCATCCCTGACCCCAGCCCCCCTCCACAGTGAGACCCCAGACCCCAAACTCCAGACAGCCAGGCCAACGTTGGGGTCACTCTTCCTCCAACGTGGGTCAGGAGTGGTGCGTGTGGGGCGTCCCCACTCTCCTGCGGCACTGCCCCACAGGGAATGGAAAGTATTGACCAGCGCTGAGCTGGGGAGCAGCCAAGGGAAGCGGCCCCCCCGGGGCTGAACGCCTTCGTGATGGCGGCAGGGACACGGGGACTTCTCCAGGACGGGTCAAGGGCGGGCAGTGGGGAGGCCTGAACGCGGGGTGGGCACGGGAAGGGGCAGAGAGTGGGCAGGACATGGGGTGGGCTGCCGGGTGGCCCCGGGGGGGGTGGGGGGGGGAACTTAGGGGTTCCGTCCCGGGGGGTGGTTATGAGCGCACGGTGTTGGGTTTTCCCTCTGCCCAGCGCTATGGGAGGATGGAGATGGGGTCGATGGAGGTGGGAGAGCTGCGGGCTCACACAGCAAACACGAGGGGGGGTCCCTGAGCCACCCCCGGGCCGTGTCCGTGGTGACACCGGGGGTCGGGGAAAGCCCGGCTAATTAACGTTTTAATTAAGGATGCAGGAAGGGAGGGCTGAGGGCGCGATGTTCGGCTCGCCATCCCCATCCCCTCCCTCTCCCACGGCCTCGCGTGTCCCGGTCCCGCACGGCCCCGCCCCGCGTGTCCCCCGTCCCCCCCCCAACTCCCCCCCCTCGGTGGGAGCTGCGGGGCGGGGCGGGGCGGGGCGCGGGGCGGGCGGGGCTCCCGGCGCGGAGCCGCTCCGTTGGATAAGAGGCGCGGGGCGGCGGGATGGGGCAGGTGCGCTGAGTGCGGCGGCGGTACCGGCAGCAGCGGGGCAGGGCGGCCGGCCGGCCCCCCTTCCCCCCCCCCCCCCCCCCCCGCGGCCCCAACACCCCCTCCCCATTCTCCCCTTCCGACGGCACTTTTAGGGGCTTTCCGGCTGTTCGGGCTTTTTTTTTCTCTTTCCCTCCCTTCGGAGGGGGCTCGGAGCCCCTGGGATCATGGAGGGGGCGGCGGGCGCGGAGCGCGGCGAGCGCCGTTGAACCGGAGCCGGTCGCGGCGCACCGGAGCCCCATGAGCGGCTGAGCGGGGCGGGCGCCCACCGCCCGTCCATGGGCGCTCTGGAGCCGCTCAGCGGACCCCCCCGCGCCGCCCTCCCCATGCTGAGCGGCGCCTCTAAGGAGCCCCCCCGGGACCCCCCCGGTTATTACAGCGAAGCGGGGGCTCCGGAGCTCGGCTCCCCCCCGCTGCCCTACGGAGCTCCCGCAGTAACGGGCGGCCGCTTCCTGGGGCCGTGCCCGACCTACCGAGCCCCGCCGCCCGCTCCGACCGCGGGGAGCGCTTATGGGGCGGCGGCGGCAGCCATGGGAGAGGGCTACGCGGGCGCGGAGCTGTACGAGGGGCCGTACGGTCCCGGAGGAGCCCCGGCGCTGTGTCCCCGAGCCGGGCCGCTGTGCGCGCTGCCCGGATACCGAGCGGCCGGGAAGGTGCAGGTGATGCTCAACAATTTCCCGCTGTGGGCCAAATTCCACAAACATCAGACCGAGATGATCATCACCAAGCAGGGCAGGTGAGCTCGGCAACGGAGGGTCGGGATGTACCGGGAGCGGGGGGGTGGGAGGTGCGGCGGGTCGGGGTCGGGCAGTGTGTGGGGGGCTGCTGTGTTTTCCCTCCTCCAGGAAGCCCTCGAGGTGTGAAAGCTGAGATCCCCGAGCTTTGTGCAAAGGGAAGAGAGAAATGGGGGGATGGGGGGGATTGAGCAGGCTGAGCCCCCTCCTCTGCACGCACACAAAAACGCTCCGTGTCACTTTTTGGGGCGAGCAAAAATTGTTGCAAAGAGAAATGGGATGGAGCGTGAGCCACCAAGGTGGGGTTGGGGGGATGTTGTTGAGGTGCTGTGGGTGGGTGGGTCCGGATCCCCCTCCCATCCCATCCCTCGTGGTGCCCAGAAGCTCACGGCTTCTGTGCTGGCAGTGTTGGTCCTGCCCTGACCCACGGGCCGGATCCGGAGTTCAGTGCTTCAACAAGTTGTGAGAGAGAGGTGCCTGTGGGGCTGGGGGCTGCCAATGGCCCATCCGCCCTATGAGCACAGTGGGTGGGTGGCAGCCCCCCGGCAAGGAAATGCTCCCTGTGCCCCTGCGCTCCTTTAGAGAGGAGGCAGAAGCCGGCTGCCCCCACGTGCTGGAGGTGTGGGTGCATTTCAGCCGAGCCAAAAGCAAGCGCTGCTGTCCCCTATGTGTCCCTGCAGTGGGGGGCTCAGCTCGCTGCCCCCAGCCAGCACAGCCACATCTCCCCCCCCCTGCTGCAGCTGCTGTCCCCCCCTGGGGCTCTCTCTGCTCTCAGCCCCTTTTCCTGGGTGAGTGTCGGGGCCGCTGGCAGCACCCTTCTGCCGTCCCCCCCTCTCCCTTCCCTCGGCCGAGACAGACGGTGTCACTTTGATGCTGAGACCAACCTGCTTAATGTGTTGGAAGTCTAAACGCGTTAGGGCCGCTTGGTTTGCCACGCTCATTCCCAGGCCTTTCCCCCCCCCCCCCCACTGGGCTCGGGGCCGTTCAGCAGCTGACTGTCACCCCCCAACGATGAGGGGACACATCCAACCCCTCTGGGCAGGGGATTGTCAGATGCTTCGGGGTGTTTCTTGCCTGCTGTTTCTCATGTCCTGGAGGGACCTGCTGAGCTTTATCCCAGTGCTCTCCTCCTGTGCCCTCCGAGAGCTGTGGGTGGTGGTGCAGAGCCCATCCCTGCTGTGTTGGAGCAGCTGCAGACCTGGTGTTGGGGTCCAGTGCTCGTCCCGGCTCTGCCACGAGATCCCAGCTTGGAACTGGGAGCTCTGGGGACTCTTCCTTTGACTCCATCCCTTCTGCTGGCCTTGCAGAGGAGCTGGGGTCTGGGGGATGTGTGCTCTGAGCTGAGGGGGGGCAAACCTAGCCCTGGGGAGATGTCAAACCCAGAGGCAGCACACATCCGTTTCCCCAGACCCTGAGCTGCTTTTGCAAAAATCTCTGTGCAAGGCCTGGCTGCAGCGCTGCTCAAACAGGAAAAACCCCAAAGCGGGGGCACAGGGGGGAGAGGTGTGCACTGAGGGTCTTCCCTTGGGGGCTCTTGTCTAGGGTAGGGGATTTGGGGAAGAGTAGAGCCCGCACCCCTCCTCACTGCCATCCCTGGGCGCAGCCGCCCGCATCCCCATGGGTGGGAACTGGGGATGGGTGGTGGCACTGGGGTGACCCCAACATTGGTAGAGGTAACTCCCCACAAAAGGAGGCTCTGTCCTGCACTCCTCCCTGGTGGAAAAATGCCCTCATGGGGGGGGGGTCTGTGCCTGCAGGATTTCTGTGGAAAACCCCCAGGTTTTTTTTGCCATCCCCACGCAGGCACCCACCGGAGCGCAGGGCCTGGGGAATTCCAGGGGTTGTTTTGGGGCCGGCTGCACCTTTGGGGGACGCAGGGGTTGTTGTTGAATTTGGGGACAGGAGGGTTGACGTTGCCTTTGTGGGGACGGCTTTGTGCTGGGGGCACACGGGGAGGATTGGAGATCCATTTTGGAGGGGTGAGGATGGCTCTGTGCGCGCTGCAGGGACCGAGTTGTGCTCGGGAACATGACAGCAGTTTTGCATTTGGTGTGGGACGTGCCTTGAATTTAGGGGTGCACGGGGCTGGTTTCCCTTCCTAGGGGGGGCTCTGGGTGGGTTTGCCCAAGCTCCAGCTGATATTGCCATGCAGGTGGGCTGCAGGATGAGGTGGGTCGGCTGTGCCACGGTGCAGCTGAGGGCTGGGATGGGGGCTGTGCTGCTCTCCCACCCCAGTGTGGTTCTTGCGGCCGCGCGTTGGGTGGCTGTGGGGTGGCTCAGGAAGCTGGCAGCCCCCGCAGCTCAGGCTCAGCAGAGGGGGCACACGGGGGCTGTTGATGCATTTCCCTTCTACCTGGAATCACCTCGTGCCCCCCGTTGCCCCTCTACGTCCCCTTCCCCACGCATCCTTCGTACATCTATCCCCAGCCCCTAGATGTGCAAATCCACCCCTGACCCAGATGCCAGTGGGGCTGCTTGAGTTGAGGGCTTCATATTGAGACCCCTTGGGGATACCTGGGGGCCGTGACCCCCTCCAGAGCTGCAGGACTGCAGACACCAGCAGCACACAGCAGCACTGGGGCGCACATCAAGCCGTGCCCCTCTATGGCACCTCCCAAACCACAGAGTTCAGACCTGGGGGAGCCGAGTCCTGCAGCCCCCAGAGCACAGAGCCCAAAAATAAACCCGAGCTGTGCGTGGTTTCGGGTCCTGCCGCCGCCCTCTGGTGCCCCGGCCAAGCCCTGTGGTTTGCACCACGGCAGCATTTGAAATCTAAATCTCTCTTTGCTCTTCTCCCACCAGCGCCAGCGAGCAAAGTGCAAAAACCAGAAAAATGCTCTTTTCTTCTCTTCCTTCCCCGCTCTTTGCAGCAACTTTTGGGGGTTGGGGGGGGGAGGGTTGGTGTGACAGCCGGTGCTGCTGCACACATGGGGGGGATGGGGGGGGTTCTCCAGGGCAGGGCTGTTTGCTGGGAGGGGAGGGGGGGGGGCGCTGGGCAGCGCAGCCCCCACTGCCGCCCTTTGATGCGGTTGGGATTTTTATCGGGGCTGGGAGCTCCATCGCCTCGCACGTTCGGGGTGAAACCCCAATGGGGTGCGTGGTGGAGGGGGCCCAGGGCCAACCCGTGGGGATGAGATGGGGGCTCGGCCCCTTGTGCAGACCCCCCCCACCCCGGAGCTGCCAGGCACGGGGCCTCCCCAGGCTCTCGGGGGGGGGGGGGGCCACATGTGCGGCTCCGCGCCTCGCGCTGCTTTCTTTTTCTTTTCCTCTCTCTCTCGCAAAGGCAATTTTGAGTCAGCAGCGCCCGGTGCGCGCTCTTTCCATTGCTCCTCTCCGCTGCCCGAGCGGCGCTTCCTGCCGGGGCCGCGTTGAGCCCCGACGTGCGTCGCTCCCGGGACCAGAGAACCCCCCGGTCCTGTGCTGCGGGCCGGAATGGGGTCCCGCAATGCTGGGGGGGATCCCCGTGCCCATTTCCCCTCTTGCCGTGGGGCAGCGCTGGGCTTTGGGGGCCCTTTCGGAGAAGAGCCAGCCTTTGCTTTATGAGAAATGCTGGCACTTCGAGGAAACTGTGGGGGAGGGGGACAAGCCTGGCTCTGCACACCCCTGTGCCCCCACCCACACCGGCTGGGGAGCAGCGCAGCCCGAGCAGCGGGGAGAGGGCAAGGTGCAAAGCTGCAAGGTGACACCCCCCCCCCCTCCCCCCGTGTTGCCCCTCGTGTTTGTTATCGGTGTCGCTGGAGGGGTACGGGGGTTGCTGGGTGCTGCCTGTGTGCCCCCTCGGGGGGGGGAGGGTCGGTTCTGCCCCACACATGGGTGACGCTGCTGCAGGTGGTGGGGCTGGAGCAGGGGATGCCTTCCAGCTCCGTCCTCTGAACGCTGAAACTCCAGCGTTCAGTCTTCAGCCCCTTTGAAGAGCCGAGCTCTAGGAGGGGGGGGGAAGGCAAGCACAGTGCCCCCAGTCAGGGACAGAGATCCCACTGTGACCCCAACCCCACAGCGAGGGGGAATGGAGGGACTGAGCTCCCACCTGGGGGCATTGGGGTTTGCACATTGGGGTTTGCACATGGTATTGCCTTTGGGGGGGGGCAGGGGGCAGGTGCAGCCCCACTTGCAGGGTTCCCCCCCCCCCCCCCCCGGCCGTCCCATCCCGTCCCCTTCCTGCCCTTGGCGCAGGCTGGCGCCCGGCCCGAAATAGCAGCGGTGTTGGTTTCCGAACCGGAAGGTGCCTGGGGAGGGGGAGGAAGATGCCGGGGTTTGGGGGGGGGACAGTCTGCCCCGCAGAGCAGCCCCCAGCTGCCGGGGTCACTCAGCACCACGGGGCACCCACCGGGCATGGCAGGAGGGGGGGGGAGGGTGGCAGCTCCATCCCTGCAGGCAGCGCCGGGCCCTGCAGCCACACACTGTGGGTGTCATAGGGCTGGGCTGGGGGTAACGCTCTGTGTCCCCCCCCCCCTCCTCCAGGCGCATGTTCCCGTTCCTCAGCTTCAACCTTTCGGGACTCAACCCCGTGGCCCACTACAGTGTGTGCGTGGACGTCGTGTTGGTGGACCAGCACCACTGGCGTTACCAGGGCGGCAAGTGGGTGCAGTGCGGCAAGGCTGAGGGCAGCATGCCAGGTACGGGCCGACCCCCCCCTCCCCATACACACACACACACACATCCCAAATCCCCACGGGGGCAGAGCTTCGGGTGACCCCTCCGTGCTGACCACCCCCGCTGCAGGGAACCGCCTCTACCTGCACCCCGACTCGCCCAACACCGGCGCGCATTGGATGCGCCAGGAGGTTTCCTTTGGGAAGCTGAAGCTCACCAACAACAAGGGCGCATCCAACAACGTCGGGCAGGTAAGGACAACCCGGATCCCCTTCATTTCCCCCCCCCACCCCCAACTGACCCCGTGGTGCTGTGTCACACCGACCCTGAGAGCCCACTGCCCACAGATGATCGTGCTGCAGTCACTGCACAAGTATCAACCACGGCTGCATGTGACAGAGGTGAAGGAAGGGGAGGGCGAAGCTGCGTACCCCTCCCCACATACCCACACCTTCGCCTTCCCTGAGACGCAGTTCATTGCTGTCACTGCTTATCAGAACGCCGACGTGAGTACTGGACACCCCCCTCCCCCCCCATGGTCTCCAGCATGGGATCCACCCCACCTATTCTTCCCCAAACAGCTCCAGCTCCCACTCATCCTCCCAGGGACCCCTCCCACATTGAGACCCCATTGGTACATCCCAGTATCATCCCAGGGGTCTAAGCATCATGGAAACCCCAGTGGCAGCCCCCTCCCCCTTCTAACGCCCATATTTGCAGCACACCCTGTGTGCCCTCAGCGTCCCTGTACTACTCCAATCTCCCCCCAGCATCACATCCATCACACCAGCATCCCCAGCTCTCCCCCCAGTCCAAGCCCCATGGGACCTGGGGGGCCATTCTGGGTGTAAGGGATGAGGACAAGGGCAGGGGAGGGATGCAGGCACTGTGCTGGGAGCACAGCACAGCCTCAGGCCCGGTATCCCCCTCATCCCTCCTCCCAGATCACTCAGCTGAAGATCGACCACAACCCCTTCGCCAAAGGCTTCCGAGACAACTTTGATTCGTGAGTACCCCCCCGCCCTCCCCGCAGCCCCCATCCCGAGGCCTGGGAGGGAGCCCCCCTACACCCACCCACCTTATCCCCTCCCAGGATGTATGGAGCCTCAGAGGGCGACCGCCTGACCCCCTCCCCACCGGATGGCCCCGGCTGCCCCCAGCTGCTGCCGAGCCCCCGCTTTCAGCCCTTCCTGCAGGAGCAGTACCCGCTGCCCCCAGGGCGCTTCTACAACGGGGAGCGGGGTCCCCCCCTGCCCCTGCCCCCCAAGGACCCCCCCCGATGGTACTTTGCCCCCCAGCAGCCACCCACCACGGCGATGGAGTACGGCGGCTATGAGGGGGGGTACGGCGGGGGCAAGCTGGTGCCCTATGGGGTGAAGCCCTTCACCCTGCCGCCCGCCGCCCACCCACCCCTGCCCTATTACCCCGAGGGGCCGGGGGCCTTCGGGGGGCCGGGGGGGAGCTGGGGGGGCACGGGGCAGTACGCACCCAAGGGCAACCCCGGGGCCCTGGGCTGGTACCGGGAGCCTCGTGAGGAGAAAGGCAAGGAGGAGGGCTGGGCCCCCGAGCCCCCTGCCGCCAAGCCGGGTGATGCCGCCGAGCCTGGGCTGTACGAGGGGGGGTGCAAGCGGCGCCGTGTGTCCCCCTACCCCTCCAGCACTGAGAGCTCACCGCCCGCCCGCAACGGGGACCTCTACGACAAGGAGCCGGGCACCGACAGCAGCTACTATGGCTTCTATGGGAACTGAGCTGGGGGGGGGGCTCGGACCCCCCCCCCGTGCCAAGCATGCCCAGGAAGGGTTGGGCACCCCAGAGCCACCCCCTGGGGCTGGAGCTGAGCCCAGCGCAGGGGATTCCTGCCCCCCCCCCCCTCCTCTATTGAACACCCATATCCTGGGCAGAGGGGAGGGGGGCTGTAGCCGGACAATCAGCCCCTGGAGCCCCCCCCCGGTGGGGCCATGGGGGTGAGAGGGGTGGGGTTGAGGGAGGGAAGGGAGGGGGTGTTTTTTGTTGTTCTCGGTGGTTATGGGGGGGTTCATGCTGAAGTATTTATTGAGCCCCATGTGCCCGGTGCGGGGTGGGGGGCAGCAGCATATCTCGCAATAAAGGGGACGCTGTGGGTGAGGCCTCTTTTCTGTCCTCTGTGGGCGGGTGGAGGGAAACTGAGGCATGGGGGGGGGGGGGGAACCCAGGCACATCAAGCTGGGGGTGGGTCCTGAGACCGGCAGGAAGGAAGAGCACGCAGCCCCCAACGTCTCTGCAGCCTTTATTAGAGCAGGGCTGCCTGTGCAGCTGGGGTGGGGCTGCCCGCCTGCGGGCACCTCGGGACCCCCACCCCACCCAGGAGATGGGGGCAATCCCTGCTTCTTTTGAAATCACAGTTTTGTGCTGGGAACTGCCGGGGCCGGGCGCTGCCTGCCCACAGACAGCCGTGGGGGGGGTCCTGCACTCCAGTACTTGTGGGGGGGGCAGGAGGGCTCAGCCCATGAGGGGCTGCTACCAGAGCACGGCGCTGTCCAGGTGGGCGAAGCCAGGGTCCAGACGCAGCTTCCAGTAGGTATTATTGGTCACCCACGACTCCTTGCCACTGGCATCTGTCAGCCGCCTGAGGATGGAGGATGGGGGGGCGCACCTCAGCTGCGCCCCCATTCCCCCCCCTCCCCTCCACCCTGTTCCCTACCTGAAGAAGCGTGCCTGGTGTGTGATGTTGTTCTCCTCCATCACGCGGCGCCTGTCCCGCTGCAGCTGCTCGATCTGCCGCTTCTGCGCCTCAGCTGCCGCCACGTTGCCCTCCTCCAGGTACCTGCAGGGGGGGGCCAAGAGCTGTAAGGAGCGGCTCCCCCCCAACCCCCCCCCCACCCCAGGGCACACAGCCCCCATCCTCATGCTGCTCACCGCTGGTCGGGCCGCAGGCGCGTGTCGGTGGAGGGCAGCACCCTGCGCAGCTCAGGCGTGAGCTCGTTCAGCTCCAGCGCAAACTGGGTGAAGCCGTAGTTTCGCTCGTGTTCGGTGGGCATAGGGTCTGATGGGGGGGTTGTGGGGGGTCACATGCTCAGCACCCTCATAGCATCCTGAGCATCCCCCCCCAGTGTGCCCTCCCGCTCCTTACTGGCTCTCCAGACGCACTGCCCTGGGGCTGGCCCACGGAACAGCCCTTCGTGCCATTTGCCGGCCAGACGCTCCACCACGGCCCCGCTGCGGCTCAGCACCGCGCCCTGCACTTCGTTGGCACCCGCGCCCCAATACCGTGCCTGGGGAGGAAGGGGGGGTGGGGGGAGCAGTGGGAAAGGATGGGGCCGGGAGGGGTGGGGTTATGGGGAAGGGTTAAAGGCGCGGCCTTTCACAAAGGGAGGGGCTGTTCAGAAAGGGCGAAGTCACTAAGAAGGAGCGGTGCCATTAAGAAAGGCTGGGATCATTCATAAAGGGCGGGCATTCGGGGGCTGGGGCCATTCAAAAAGGGTGCGGCACGCGTGGGAAAGGAGCGAGGCAAACGAGGGCCAGTGATTGGCTGAGAAACTCGGCGAAGGGGAGGGGCCTGGCTGGGGGCGGGGCCAGACTATAGGAATACAACGGGAGCCAGCGCTGTGTGGGCGGAGCCAGAGCCAATGGGGGCGGGGCCAAGCGCTGGGCGGGACGCACCTTGCAGAAGGTGATCTTGCAGTGATAGGAGGCGTCACGCGTGTTGCGGATCAGCACCTCGCCGTAGTGCTCGATCCAGCGCGGGCCGCTGAGCACGTTGTGGATGCAGGTGGTCACCTTGTTCCACTCGAAGTGGTCCCCAGACCTGCCGACAGCCGGCTAAGTTTGGGGGGGGGGGGCTGCGAGTAGAGAGCTGGAGGGGGTGGGAGGGAGATGGGGGTGGTGCTCACCTGGGCAGGCGGACGTTGACGGTGCCCACCGGGACGATCTCCAGGGATTTGCCCCAGAATTTGTTCTTCCATCTCATGTCTGGGGGACGGCGGCAGGTGAGGATCCGGCCCACTCTGTGACCCCATACGTGGCCCCTGCATCCCCACACCCACCTTGCCAGAAGACGAAGTTGTCAGACTCGGCGTGGCAAGCGGAGATGGGGGGGTGATGGCTGACCTGGGGGAGGATAAGGGAGGAGTCGCTGCCCCTCCGGCCCCCCCACGCCCCTCCTTTCCCTCCCAGCCCCACATTACCTGCTCGCTGATGAAGCGGAAGCCGCGGTCGGGCCGCACACACTCGTAGGTCTCACCCAGCACTGGGTTGAAGGGTTTGCTGCCCGCACGGTAGAAGGTGGAGGCGTAGGCAGACACAGCGAAGGCAGCCACATAAACCTGCACAGCCACACCTGGGTCACTGCACTGGGGGGGCCAGGGCAGGCTCATCCCATTTGGGGTGTCCCCTAACCCCACTCGTGTCCCTCTATGTCCTCCCTTCCACACCCATGTAACCCATTTCCCACCAACTCCGTGTCTCCCCAACCCACGTCCCCCAAATCCATGTCCCTCCACGTTTGCCCCAATCTGTCCCCCCGTGTCCCACCACCCCATATCTCCCCATATCCCCTCAACTGGTGATCCCCCACACATATCTGCCCCAATCCACATCTCCCTATGTTCCCCCACCCTACATCCCTCCAACCTACGTCTCTCACCCATGTCCCTCAGTGTCCCCCCACCCCCCCAACCCACATCCCCCACCCCATGTCCCCCACCAGACGCTGCCGGGGGTCCCGTGCACGGGCGGCGCGGTCGAGCAGTGTGCTGTACTCCAACTCCTCACACAGGCGCTGCAGGGTGTTGAGGGGCTCATTCAGCTGCACCGGCAGAGCCACGCGGGACAGATCCTTGCCCACGCTGCTCCGCAGCAGCCCCCACAGGCTCACATCCCCCGGTGGTGCAGGGGGGGCAGGCAGACGGCTCCGACGCTGCGGTCCCGGCCCCGGCAGCTCCAGTGGGGGCAGCTCCACCAGCCCCCCTAGGCTGTCCATTCCTATGGGACATGGGGATGTGAACTGGCATGCCCCTGCCCCAGCACCCTGTCCCCCCCCCACATGTTCTATACCTGTTTGGGGACGTCCAGGCCCCCCCGGCTCGGTCAGGTCCTCATCAATACTGTTGGTAGCCTCACTGATGCAGGACTCATCATCTGACGCCTGGGGACGGGCACATTCGGGTGGGCTGCAGGGGGGGTGGGGGTCACCCAGCAGGGGGGTTGGTGGGAAGGGCACCCGTGGAGGAGGTTGGTTGTGTGGGACAGGACTGGGGGATCTAACATGGGACCAGTATGGGGATGCAGGGACTGAGGGATGGAGGGAGTTGGGGGGGAAGCTTGGTCCCACTACTAAGCTCAGAGAGCGGGGATCCCCCAAACACTCTGGTTGGGGGGACTGTGGGTAGCTGGAAGAGACAAAGGAACAAGAGAGGACATGGAGGCCTGGGCTGGCTAATGGAGAGGGAGGGGGTGAGAGAACAGAGAGATGAACTGACTGGAGCAGCACCAGCCTGGGGGTCCCATTCGGCTTTGCAGAGCCCTCCCTGCCCACTCCTATCCTAAGATCCCCCACCTCATTCTCAGAGGAGCTGGCAGAGAGGAACACCTCACAAGCATCGAAGAACTCAGTGTGCGAGTCGGCCAGCGAGGCGATGCTGCGCTGCGAGCGCTGCTGCTCCCGGCCCTTGGCAGGCAGCATGTCGGGCTGCAGGGACAGCAGGGCTCAGCATCCACTCCATTGCCCCCCAGTCCCATCCCCTGCCCCACATCACCTCATCAGGGAGTAGTGAGGCAAAGGAGTCCATAGTGGTGTCAGAGGAAACGGAGAGCGAATGGAAGCGCTGCAGCCCATCCCGTGGCTCCAGGCCTGGCAGGGGAGCCTGTGGAGGGGCTGAGCTGAGCCAAATCCCCCACAGCATCCTCCCAGTCCCATGCAGGGGCTCAGGTGTACACAGGGTCACCCAGACCCCCAGCATTTGGACGAAGCCGCAATGACTTGCAGCGCACCCCCAGGACAGGGGCAGCCCCTCCAGACCTGTGCCCCCGACCCCAGCACAGCCCCCCTCGGCCCACAACTCCTCTCACCCCAGTGGGACCAGCACTGCCGGGACGTGGGGCTGAGCGCCGGCGATCCAATGCCCGCTGCATGTCCTCCAGGCGAGCCCTCTCAGCCATCAGTGCTGTCACCACGCTGCTGAGTGAGCCGTGCACTGCAGGAACAGGGACGGGCGGTGAGGTTGTGGCATCATGCCCCACCCCTCAGTCCCCCCCCGCTGGGGCTGCCCCCCCCCCCCGTGGCCCACCTTTCTGTGCCAGCACCCAGAAGCTGCGCTGCAGCTGGCTGTACTCAGGCGGCAGGCTGAAGGGCAGCTGGCCCTGGCTGGGCTCCAGGTAACGCGAAAGGTTGGGAACGGAGCCGTGCAGCCGCCCCACCTGGAAGGGAAAGGGGGCTCAAGAAGAGATCCAGCCCCGGGTTCGACACACACACAGCCTGCACCCGCCTCACCCGTCCGATGGTGTCATCCTTGGCAAAGCTCTGAGTGCACCACATCCTGGTGGTCCTCCGACCCTTCTTGGGCCTCTCCGTGGCAGCTGAGGGCTGTGGGAAGGGGATGGGTGGTGAGAGCGGGGCTGGGGGCTGCGAGGATCGGCCCCACACTCTGGCACTCACCTGAGTGCTGGAGATGAGGGGCGCGGAGGGGATGCGGTGCAGGGACTCGAGGCTCTGCAGCATCTCTGTCAGCTCCCGCAGCTGTACCTGGCATGCTGACAGCTCTGAGTGGGAGCAGAGGTGCTTCGGTCAGGGATGGGGATGGAGATGATGGAGATGGGGATGATGGGAGTGGGGCCCCTCCCTTTCCTGCTCACCAGCTGAGCAGCGCTCCAGCCCCTCACTGTCCTTCAGCCATGCATCCACCTTGTCCCTGGAGCTGGCGAGGGCAGACAGGGCAGGGGCACTGCCAGAGGGCATGATCCGTGTCCATGGACCCTGAAGACAGAAAGGACACCATCAGGAGCCCCATTCCCAGACACGGTCCCACATGTCCACCCCAAGATGCCACCGACCTGTGAGGAGGTGGGGGTCCTCCTGGCAGGAGCGAATGGGTCTGGACTCTCCCCCTGATGATGGGAGCAGAGGCTGCTCACCCAGCTGGCAAAGAGCTCTGCAGATTTGATCTGTGGGACAGATGGTGGGTGTGCGGGAGTGAACAGCTCAGTCCCCTCCAAGCCCCAGCTCCAACCCCCACTGGGTGCCCCCGGACCTTGAGGTGGTAAATGTTCTCCTCTGTGTCCAGATCCACCCGCTGCGCCTTCTTGTTGACGGACATGACAGACTGACGGACATCAATGGCACCGTGCAGCTTGCCCTTGAGGACCTGGGGAGCCCAGGGACCCCCGTCAAGAGGGAGACCCCCTTCCTTATGGGAAAATGGGGTCTCCCCCAACCAGATCCCATAGGGAGGCTGCACAGGCACAGCCCAGCCCCATACTCACATCCTGGCGCGTGGTGGCATATTTCAGGATGCCATTTTCCAGCACAAAGTACCTCTGGGGACAGAGAGAGACAGAGGTGAATCCCTACAGCTCCCATTGCAAGGGCCTAAACCTGCACGGGGCTGGGCACGCTGCCCCCAGCACCCCGTTACCTTGTGCCAGCCCTTCAGGGGCCACTTTCTCTTCTTGAGCAGGTAGCCCTCCTGCCTCTCCGGCTCCCGGCTTGGGCTGCCCCGAGTTCGTGGCTCCTCCACCACCTCCCAGCTCTCCGAGCCCTATGGGGACAGAGGTCAGTGGGAGGGATCCTGCAACAGCCACCGCTTCCAGCTCCCACCTTGTCCCCCAGGGGTACCAGGGCATCTCTGTATCCCTCTGATTAGAGCAGAGCGAAGCCCCCTGAGACCCCACAACACCCCTAAGCGAGGCTGGATGCGGTTAGGATCCCCCTGAGCTCCCTGACCTGCTGGATGCTGCTGTGCTTGGAAGACACAGTGCTGTTGGAGCGTGACAGGGCCTTTTTGGGAGAAGATGGATCCTTCTCGTGGCTGCCCATGGCCAGTGGGCACAGGAGGGTCCACACTGGAGGGTCTGAGCTCAGCTGTCACAGTCCAGGAGCTGGGACCCACTGTGGGAAGGGGGAGCCTGGTCAGGGACCCCTGTGTGGAGGCCCCCGGCTGGGGACCCCCCTACCCGCAGCCCTCCATGCCCACAAACACACAAACATCCCCACGGCACAGCCCTGCTGCCCCCCACCAAGGGCAACGGAGGGGTCCCGGGGTGGGGGCGAAGCAGAACCCTCCCCTGCACGCCCACCCCCCGCACCTCCCCGCTCCGTGGGTGCCCACGTCCGGGCAGAGCGGTGTCCCCGTGCCTCAGTTTCCCCAGGTGGGGCGGAGGGTTCCTCCCGGAGCCGGAAGCTGTGCCCGGTGCCGCCCCGCCCTGCCCCGCCTTACCGCGCCCGTACGGAGGGTCCAGAGTCCGGTCCGCATCCCACGGCAGCTCGGCGGGTTCCCCTTCTCTCCCCCCCTTCCCCCCACGGGAGCCAGTCCGACACCGGGCAGCAGCAGCCGCGGCCCCGTCCGAGAGCGGAGGGGATGCGGACGGTCCTGGGGTCTCCGCGCCGTCCCGCAGCAGCGGCCCCGATGTCCCTCCGGTAACGGGAAAATCCCCGCGCGGCGCTCAGCCCGACCCCACCGCTGTCAGCCCCGGAGCGGAGCAGCGGGCCCGGCCCCGGCGGGCAGCAGACGCCCGTTCAAAGGGGAGCGGGACCGGAGCCCCCCTCCCCCGTCCCCTCCCGGTGTCTCCCAGTTGTTCACCTGTGCGGACGGCGGGCGCAGAGCCAGGGCCGGGGCCGGTCGCATCCCGCCCGGCGGCTGCAGGAAGCGGAACACGGAAGGAGGCGGAGGCGCCGGGTCACAGCCGCTCGGTTCTGCCCCCTGCACCGTGGAGGACCGGAGCCGACAACGCCGGGAGCCCCGGGACCCCGCAGCGGTACCGCTGCCCCAACCTCGCCGGCTGCACCGGAGGCTCCGTGCGTTGGGATCGCGTCCGGCCCCGGAGCGCTCAGCCCGCACCCCCTCCTTCCCCAAGCCCTTCCCCGCCCCAGGAAATCGGACTCGTTGGGAGCAACAGAGCCAGAACGTGGCCTCCCCCGGGCTGAGCCCCCCCTTGCTCTGCCCCACACCCCGCCGCAGCGCCCCACGGAGCAGGGAAACCCACCCGGGGCTTTGGGGTCTCCTTCCCACCCCACCACCCAGCTCCACCCAGCTGAGGCTCTGCTGTGACAACGGAGAGATGGGGGCCAAGGAGAAGGATGCGTTTGAACTCATACTTGAGTATGGAGGAGAACCCCCAACCCACCCCTCCCAGAGATGAGCCAGGCCTCCAGGATCACTACCACCATGCAGCCAACTTTAATGGAACAGCCAGCAGCCCCACACGCTCAGCTCCATGCCCGCCGTACAGGGAGAGCTGCAGCACACTCCTGCACGTCATTCTGGTGGCTCTGAGCATTGGATGTCCCCCATGCCAGCACTGCCACAGGTCCCTGCTCCCTGCAGTCACAACCAGAGCTTCCCTGAGCACGTCCCACAGCACCCAAAGCACAGCTGGGCCGACCCCATGTGCCACTGGTGCAGGGAGCAGAGCGAAGGGATGAGCTGGGCCAGCAGTGCTGCAGGGCTGCGCTGCACTCAGTCCCACTGCTGGTTGCCCATGCACGGCTGAACCTCCAAGCCCTGCCTTCAAGCACAGCTGGTGAATGAGCACAACTGGGGGTTGGGGATGAGTGTCACTGTGTCCCTGAGCTCTGGGCAGGCTCTGTCCCTGCTGGGCTCTCCGTCTTGCCAGCCCCAGCCTGCAGCTGGTGGATGTGCCCGTCCAGCAGTGCTGTGAGGTGTGCGGCTCCGTGCTGCAGCATGGAGCACGTCTGGGAGGGCAGGAGTGCCAGGGTGCCCAGCGTCTGCCCCTGCGAGGCCTCCAGCGAGGGCAGCTTGGCAAAGTTCTCTACTCCCTGCCTGCTCAGGATGGTGTCGTCAACGAGGGCACCTGAAAGAGAAGCAGGCACAGCTGAGGGGCAGCACTGTGCTGTAAGGACTGAAGTGTTTGTGCTGGAGCTCCTGGCATCGAAGGCTGCCAAGATGCCCACCCGGCTACACGGGGCAGGGGACAGTTGCAACCCCACAAGCAGCTCCTCTGCCCCCATCTCCTCCTCACACCTGGGGAACCATTTCAAAGAATCACAGAATATCCTGAGGTTTAAGGGACCCATAAGGATCCACACAGGACCATCCAAAGATCAGACCACGTGGCTAAGAGTGCCATCCAGATGCTTCCTGCACTCAGTACCATGACCTGGGCAGCTTGGTCCGTGCCCACCACCCTCTGGTGAAGAACCTGTTCCTGATATCCAACCTCTCCTCCCCAGCTGCATCATGCAGGAGCCCTGGCTCTCACCCAGCAGGTTGACCTGCGGCACTCCCTTCAGGACCCTCAGCATCTCCTTGGCCTTTGTTTCTGGGCTCACCAGAAGGATATTGCGGGACACGAAGAGCGGGAGGAGGTTCTTATAGCGGGACTGGGACAGCACAGGGCGGATGATCTGTGGGAGGCAGCACTCAGTGGTGGGGAAGGAGGCCTGGGGGCTGCAGCAGCGTGAGCCCTGCCGCTTCCCCCGCCCCCTACCTCGTTCAGGACGAACTTGACCTCAATGTTGTGCTTCCGCAAGTAGTACCTCATCAGCACCATATCCTCCCCGGGCATGGAGTTGTACTGACACACCGCGACCATACGGTTGTTCCGGAACACCTCCTCCACCTGCCGCCGGAGCAGCCGGGCGTAGCCGTACTCCTGTAGGGAGGAAGTGGCCACGGGAGCACCACGGCCCCGCCCCTGGGGGACACCGCTGGGCCTGCAAGGGGCCTACAGCATGCAGCCCACAGCTCGTGGGGCGGCCCAGCGTTACCTCCTCCTCCTCCTCCTCCGCCTTCCTCTTAGCAGGCAGGCAGCGCTCGGGGACGGCGGGCCGCGGCGCGATGTACTCGGTGACGGCCATCAGCTTCTGGCGCTGGAAGTGCATGGCCTTCCAGTGCCGGGTGACCGCTTTGGAGCCGCGCCGGACGAGCTGCAGGGCGGGCAGCCAGCCTGCGGGAACAGAGAAGCGCTCAGGAGGAGCAGGAAGGGAGCCGGGCCGCGGGAAGGAGCGCCGTGCCCGCCCCGGCCCCGCACTCACCCCGCCGCCACGGCGCAGCGCCGCTCAGCGCCGCCATCTTTGCCGCGGGCGCGCAGAGCCTTATGGGGAGGCGGGGCATTGGTTGTGCGCACGCGCTGGGGTGCTGTAAGCCCCGCCCCTTCCGGTGCGTCCCGTCTCTTAGCAACCGGCGCGCTGCGGCCTGTTTGTGGGTCGCGGTGTTCTGGGCCGGGCCCGCTGCCCACCAGGCCTGGTGCAGCCCCCGCCCCACCAGGCTTCCTGGCCTTCCTGTTCCCTTCTGTTCCTGCTCCCCATTTGTTCTTCTCCTATTCCTGTCTCTCTCTTTCTGCCTGGCGCCTTTTCCCCTCAGAGAGGGGACATGTCTGCCCCAGCTCTCCCCCGTATCCCCCTATCTGCACAGCACAAGGACCCAAGGAGGGGGCAGGGACCCTGCTCACCAGCACCCACCGTGGCTGGGGAGGAGGAGGCTCTGTCTGGGGGTGAGTGTGCCATCACAGTGCCTGCTGCCTGGGATGCAGGGGGTTGGAGCCACTGCTGAGCAGGGCTGAGCCTGGTTTTCTCCAGGCTGTGAGCAGATGTCCCTGGGGGTGACCCTCACTGACCGCCTCGTGGCTGCACGGAGCCTTCCTGGGCTGGGGGAGACCATGAGACCAGAGAGCTGGTGAGAAACCATGGGGAGACCAGCAGGTGGGAGGTGGGCACAACAGGCTCACTCAGAAAACTCCTTTCACCAGCTCTGAGGAGCTGCCAGCCCTCCAGACCATCCGCTTGGACCGGGAGGATATCTGCACCATTGGGAGACTTGGGAGCCTGCCGGGGATTCACAGCCTCTACCTGCAGAGGGTAAGGTAGCAGGCAGAGCCTGGTCTTATGGGGAACAGCCTCCTCTGGGGCCAGCATAATCACCCCCAGTTCTGCCCCCTAGCACTGCCAGAGAGACCTCCAGTTCTCCCTTCCTATGACACAATTTGAGTGAGGTTCTGGCTTTTCTAAACCCAACTGAGGAGCCTTAGTTCTGCTGGGCTCCCACGCAGCCCTCACGCCCTCTCCATAGAGCTCCTAGAGGAGGAGGTGAACACTGTGGCACACGAGATTGGAATGATTCTGGAGTGCTCCTGAACTCTGATTTTCCATGCAGTTGTTGTGTTGTGTTTTTTTTGTTTTTCCCCCAGAACCAAATTGAGAAGATTGAGAACCTGGACTGCTTTCCCAACCTGCAGTAAGTGCCACTAAGGGGATGCATGTGATCAAGGGAGCATTCAAGTTACAGGATGACTTTGCAGTGATTTGTTACAAAGGTTTGCCATCCTCAGACCAGTAGTGTTGCACAGCTGTCACCCTGGGGACCACAGTGTCCCAACTCCAGAGGGGGCCACAGCTCCTGCCGCTGCCCTCCCTGTGCTCCCCAGATTCCTCTCACTGGCTGGAAACTGCATCCGCAAGATAGAGAACCTACGGCCCCTGCAACACCTGCGCTTCCTGGACCTGTCCCAGAACCAGATCCAGACTCTGGATGCAGGTGGGGTGGCTCCAGCAGAACCTTGGCCCTGTCCCTGTGCTCTGCAGCGCTTGGGTCCCAGCAGAGCTCCAGCTCAGCCATCCTGGGGCTGGGGCGTGTGTCTCAGCAGGGCATTGGGAGCCCCACAGATGACTTTGAGTGAGCCCTTCCCCCTGGCAAACCCCAGGTGTCTGCTTCCACCTTGTGTTCTGCTTCAACTGAACATGGAAAGTAGCTCCTGGCAGCCTCAGGGATCTCAACCTGAACTGCTCCAGCCCTCTTCAACCCAGAAGGTGTTTCCCGTCCCTACTAGGCAGCAATGGTGCAGATAGGCTCACACTGCCTCAACCTTTTGGGAGGGTCTCTCCTGGGTGTTTTTTGGCACAAAGAGAAGGGATGGAGGGGTATTTCCCTCTGCTCTTCTGTAGTATTTCTAGTGTGCTGTCTTCTGTTTGCAGACAGATGTGAGAAAGGGAACAGTGACAGTCTGGGAAAGGGAGAAGCCTCTTTTCTCACTATCAGATTGTATGGAATATGTGTCCCCTCCTTCCCTGCCTCAGTTTCTCCAGCTTTGAGATGAGCAGCAGCTTCCCACGGCAGGGCTGTGGCCTCAGGAATGCGTGTGAAGCGCTCCAGGAGGCAGCAGCTCCAGGAGGCAGCGGCAGCACGCAGGGTTTGCTGCACACATGGCTCCACAGAGCAGGTGAGGCTCAGCCCCCTTCTCAGTGCTTTTTTTTTCCTTCCTTTGATCTGTGCAGATGAGCTGCCCCGCAGCCTCCGCCTCCTGGACTTGACAGGAAATGAATGCACCCACCAACCCGGCTACAGGTGGGTTGGGGAACCCCCAGCAGTGAGCAGAGGGGGAGAGCGAGCCCCCAAAACCCTGTGAGCTCAAGTGTTGCATTCAACACCTCACCCAGACCCAGGAAATCTAAGTCTGCATCTGCCCAGGCAGGGCAGGGGAGCCTGTGGTGCTTCTCCCAGCATGATGCTGTGCGGTGGGGGAATGTCTGCTGTTTGCTTGCTGTTTGTAGGGAGCTGGTGGTGAGAGCCCTGCCCCATCTCCTGCAGTTGGACGCCCAGCCCCTCCATGGCTGCATGGATCCTGTCTCAGATGAGAAAGAGGAGGAGAAACATTGCTCCACCAGCGAGGATAGCGATGATGAGTTGTTCTCTGAGCTGAGTGCCCCTTTCACCACAGGCAAAGGTGCCCAGACTGAAGCAAGACACACTGCATGCTTGGGGGTCTCTCTGTCCCCAAGGGTGACACAAACACCAAGGAGCTCAGGTGGCTGTAGCAAGCTCTCTTCTAATTCTTCTCTCTCTCCTTCCCACCATCCCTGGCAGATTTCTTCACAGATCTGCAGCAGGAGCTGGCTGGGCACTCTCGGAGGAGGCAGGGGAAGGCCCTGGAGGAACACCAGGCCCGTCTGCAGGAGCTGCAGGAGCATGGGGGTCTGCTGCTGCCCCCCCTACCGCTGCGCTCATTGGGCACAGAGAGCTGCCTACCCCCCAGCCCAGGAACCACCACAGCCCCTGGCCCTGGGCGGTCTCAGCTCCATCCCCAGGCAAAGCAGCCAAAACCAGCTGCCATCCTGAGCCAGCCCCGGCCCAGAGCCCTGCAAGGGGAGCCTTGTATCAAAGGGGCAGAGAAATAGGCAGCACCTCATGTATGTGGCACCAGCACAGTGCTGCACAGTTGGAATTAAAGCCTCTTTATTCTTACATCGATTTCTGTCTGCCACGGAGCCCTGCAGCCAGCAGCTGGGTCCTCTGCTGAGGGGCTGAGCGTGAGCACCTCTGCTAATGGTGGGAAACAACGTGCCAAACTGAGAAAGGGAACCCTACCCCCCCTTCCGTGCACCCCCCCTTTCACACCACAGCCACCCCCACAAGCACTGATTAATTGCTCAGGGCTGGAGGTGCTGGTGGAGCCATTCCCCTCCACAGCTCCAAAATGAGAGGAGGTGAGGAACCAGAGCAGGACACCAGGAAGGGTTTCTCTCACCCCCAGGTGGGAACAATGCTGTGGGGTCTGAGCTGGAGCCCGACCTCAGCTCCTCTCCCCTCCTAACCCACCCGCATGGGGTTTATTTGTAAAACTTCATCTCTGCATCCACGCAGTCGAAGAAGAGCTCAGCCAGCTCCTCTGGCCTTGGGGCCACGTTCCCTGCCAGCAGCGCGTTCACTGCCTCCAGGCCCTGCTTCTCCAGGTCCCGCAGCGTCTGCAGGAGCTCCTGGCCCCGCTCCTAAGTGGGGTCGGGGATAAAAAAGCTGAGGATGGGCACCATCAGGACATCCCACTGCCTCCCACATTGCCATGGGACAGCACGAGGGCCATTGGGAAGGGCTCGGTGCTACCTGGTCCTTCTCCATCAGCTCCAGCGCTGCCTGGTGCCGGCGGTAGAGCTCGTGCCTCCGATCGACCGTGCTCTGGAAGCGTGGCACCTTCTTGGCAGGGTCGTCACGGAAGGTGGGAGAAATCACTTGCGGTGCAGGCTTAAGGCCGGGCACAAAGATGAAGGGCTTGAAGACAGACCTGGTGGAAATCAGCAGGGATGCTCAGCCCACGGCATGGCTCTGTCTCATGTTCATCATCCTGGAGTCCTCACCTGGAAGGATCCGGAGTGGCTGTGAAGAAGTGGATGCAGGGCAAGGCAGGGTCCTGGGGCAGCACGGACACCATGCTGCCTGCTGTGCGGAAACCCTCCGAGTCCACGCAGATGCCGCTGTCCTTGTCCCGCAGGATGGCCATGAATGTCTCTGCTGTGATGTGTCCTGGTAGGCAAAGCAGATCCACATCACTGCTGGCTGCCACGGAGCAAACCGGGGGTGGCTGTTCCCATCTCCATCCCCGTCCCCACCTGCGTGCTGCTGCAGCAGCTCCTTGCCAGCACGATAGCGGGTTTTGGCAGCCTCCATGCGTGGTGGCTGCTGTGCCAGGGAGAAGACCTCAGCAAAGCTGAACTGGCCAGCCCCGCTCCACCAGCCCTGGCTCTGGGCTCGCTGTCGCAGCCCTGGGTGCTCAGCTGTGATGTCCGTCCCGATGCTGAGCTGGTTGGAGATATTGCGGCTGCCCTCTGTGGAGCTCAGGGCACGTCAGGTGTGGGGCAGACCCCAGGGGATGGGGCTCCCCAAATTAACCCTGCCTGAAGCTGAGTGTGTGCTCACAGAGTCCCACCACCACCGGTGCCCGCTCACCTCGGATCTGCTGGGCTGCCCAATAGCTGCCGGCCGTCTCCAGCACCCAGGCCTCGTGGCGGTCAGCCAGCAGGAAGGTGTTGTGGTACACAAAGGGTGTGGGCTCCTCCTTGCAGCTCCCACCCTGCCCGTGCTGCTCCAGCAGGGCCGTGATGACCTCCAATGCTTCCCGGGCAGAGCTGCCCCTCTCCAAACCCAGCCTGCAGCATGGCAGCACCCGATCGGCCACGTGCACCCCACGGCAACTGTGGGGTGATGTTGGGGATGCTTCTCACCTCACCAGGTCCATACCCAGCAGCGCCTCATCCTCCCCAACAGGCTCACGGGTCCATACGCCCTCATTGCCCACGCAGACACCGTGCTCATTGGCACCCATCTCAGCACCCCACAGCCAGGCAGGACGGCTCAGCACCACCGCGTGGGTCCTCTCCACCTGCTCGATCTCGATGTAGGTGCACTGAAGGGAGATGCCAGGGCTGAGACCCAGCACGCTCATCACACCGCCGGCACGGAGACACCGAGAGCCGTCACGCCGCTGCCCTGGCACGTTCTCACCTGCACTTTGTCCCCGGGGCGGTGGACGGCGGAGGGGATGTAGACGATCTCCTGCACTTCGTGCCGCGGGCGGTCGGCGTTCTTGCCGAAGACGACAGCGGGCGCTGCGGTGTGCGGAGGCAGCGCCACGAAGCAGTCACAGGATGAGGGTGCGGGATCCTGCCCTGCCATCCTAAACCGGGGCACCGATAGCAGCGTCACCCCCCCGTCCGTCCGTCCGTCCGTGCCCTGCAGCCGTCCTCAGGGTCCCCCTCGGTGCTGGCAGCCGTGGGACAGATGGGGACCCGCGGCGTGGGGCGGGACAGGGATAGCAGCGGCCCCAACGCTGGGGCGCAACATGGAGGGTGGCCCGAAGGAGGGGAGGAGGGGGGGCACCTTCTCCAGCATCTCCTGCCTGGAGCCCGGCAGCTCTGCACGAACCGGGACCCCCGCACCGATCGGGAACGGACCCCCCGTACTAACCCCGTTACCAGACTCCCGACCCGGACGATTCCCGTTACCGGACCTCCGCCGCCGGACCTGCCGCTGCCTCCGTGCCGTCTCCTCCCCTCGACTCCCGGTTCCGCCCTCCTCGTCCCCGCCCGCCCCGTCCTGTTCGGCCGACGGCGGCGCCCGGTGGCCGGAGGTCGCAGGGCGGTGGCACCGGGACGCGCCCCCTTCCTCGGTACCCCCCGGTCCGATGGCGCCCAGCGGTGCAGGATGAGACCCGGACGTCCTCCGCAAAAAAATGAGACGGAGAACCGGGCCGTGGAAAAATGCGCTTTATTCCGGTACAAAACGAGCCCCAGCCCCGCAGCCTCCCCCAGCACGGACCCCCCTCTCGCTCTCCCCGCAGCTCCTCGGTCGCCCCCGGCGGGGTTGGGCGGGGGATCCCGGGGCCGGCGCTGCCGGTTCCTCCCCGCCCCGGGGCGGTGCTCGGGGGGGGGACGCGGCGCGGGGGCAGTTCGGGGCCGGCACCCCACGCCGCAGCCGGCCCGACAGGTTTCGGCGGGCGGGGGCCGGGCTCCGGCCTCCCCACCCGGTGCCGCCGCCTCCCGTTGCCCCATCGCGGCGGGGAGGGGGGGGGGCAGAGCGCATTTGGGGCCCGGAGCCCACCGAGACTTCACCTCGGGGTGGGCTCCTGAAAGGGAGGGGGGGGGGCACAGCACAGGGACGGGACCCCCCAGCACGAAAGGCCGTGGCTACATCTTCAGCCGGAGCCGTCCACCCCGCGCGGGTGGCAAAGCCTGGCTTCACCTTAATAAAATAATAATATTAATAATAATAATTAATAATAATAATAATAATAAAACACTCGAAACCCGAAGATCCGCGGGGCGCCCTCTGGGCACGGACCCCGCTCGACTTTACCCGCACACCTTTTTTCCCCCCCCACCCCTCCCCCAGGACCCTGGGGGACTCTGAGCTCCGGCCACGGCCCCCACGGAGCCCCAATCCACCCCTCCCCGCATCCCCGACGGCTGTGACCCAGCGGAGCAGAGCCGGGGGTCCATCAGCCCACCCCACCCCCAGTGCTGCCTTCTCCCTCCCCCTCCCTCCCCACGTTCAGTGTCTCCTTCTTTATCCATGGGGCTCAGCCACAATATGGGGGGGGGAAAGGGGATAAGACCCAAAAGATCCACCCACGGAACACTTCGCGGGCCACCAACGGGGGGAGAGAAGGGGGGAGGGTGGACTCGGGGTGCCCGAAAGGAAGGGGACAGCCCCGGGGGGGGGGGGGGGGGAAGAGGGAGAACATGGGGGGTTTCCTGCTGAGAGATGCGGGGACCTGAGACGTGATGGCTATGGGGTCCCCGGGGGGGCTAGGCAGCATGCACAGGAGGACGGGCGGCTGTCCCTGGAGGAGGGGTCTCGGGGGGGCGGGCAGCATGCACAAGGGGGGGGAGCCCTGAAATTACAGGGTCCGCGGCTTGGGACAGCCTAGGGACGGGCAGCATGCACGGGTGGGTGGGGGGGCGCGGGGTCCCCGGGGAGGAGCGGCCGCGAGTGCCGGGATCAGGGGGGTGGGGTGTGGGGGGGGAACCGACGGGCGGTGGAATGCGGCCATCCCGGCTCTCCCGGGGCCGCGGCCGCTCCGCGCTTCCCGCCCGGGGCCGCGGCGGCGGTGGGTGTGGGAAAGCTGCAGGCGGGCGCTTGGGCAACCACCCGCCGAGCGCCGCCCGACAGCAACCCCCCCCCCCCCCCCACAACTCACATTCAAGCAGGATTATTATTACTTTTTTCCCCCTCCCTTTTTTTTTTTTTTTCCTTGGCCTCAGTTTGGGTCGACCCCTCCCCATAGCCATCCCATCCCCATAGCCATCCCATCCGTTTGGGACAAACTGAGGCCAAAAAAAAAAAAAAAAAAAAAAGAGGGATTTCCAGCCCCCTCCCACCCCGAACCCGAGCGAAGCTCCAATAGGGTGGGTTATGGGACCCGCGCGGAGAAATTGACCCCCAGCCCCACGCAGTGCCACGGGTGGGGGCTGAACCCCGGAGCGTTTGGGGGGCGCACGGGAGGGGCCGCGGGGCTGCAGCCACGCTCCGGGGCTGAGGGCTCGGGGCTTTCTCTCGCTTTCTCCCTCTCCTTCCGCCCCTCTCGGCCGGACGTGCCTGGGCAGCTCCGGCTCCTCGGCTCCCATTGATGTTCCTCCCGAGCCGCCAGCCAGCAGCTCCCAAAATACCATTGGGGAAACCGGAGTGGAAGGGGGGGGGTGGTGGAAAGCGGGCGCGGGACGAGCGAAACCGCCCGCGGGCACCGCCGCTCCCACCGGGGCACCGAGCGGCACCGAGCGGCGGCAGCCCCCCCCCGGAGACCAGCCCCGAGGGTCGTCGTCCCCCCCCTCCATCCGCGGCACCCGCTCAGTTTGTGGGGGCGGCCGTGCCCCCCTCGGGCTCCCGTTTGCCCCCTTTGCCCCCCGGCGGCTCGTTGCCCCCCTTGACGTCGGGCTCTCCGCCCTCCTTGCCGCCGTCGTGGGTCTTCATGTGCTTGCCCAGGTGGTCGCTGCGCATGAAGACGCGGCCGCAGACGGGGCAGGTGAACTTCTTGGTGCCCGTGTGGGTCTGGAGGTGCCGCTGCAGCTCGTCGGAGCGGGTGAAGCGCTTCCCGCAGAACAGCCAGTTGCAGACGAAGGGGCGGTCGCCGCTGTGCCAGCGCAGGTGCGCCTTCAGGTGCGAGGTCTTGGCGTACGCTTTGCCGCAGCCCGGGATGTGGCAGTTGTGCAGGTGTTTGCGCTTGGAGCCCTCGGGGCACGGCCCCCCCCTCTCCGCTTCCTGGCAGTTGGGACAACGGCACGCCGCCTGCCCCCCGCCCCGCGGCACCGCCCGGCGACCCCCCTTGGCCCGCCCGCCTCCCTCCGCTTCGGGCTGGGGGGGCCCCTCCAACGCCTTCGCCCCCTCCGGCCCCAGCAGGTGCTGGGCGGGGGGCAGCAGGTGGGCGGGGGGAGCGCAGAGCTGCGCTTCGCCCCCTCCGTACCCCCCCAGGGGCGGCTGCAGGCCGGGGGGCGCGGGCACCTGGAGACCCCCCTGCGTGTGGGGCAGCTCCATCCAACTGGCCCCGGCGTGGAGGTCCCACCAGTTGACTCCCCCCTCCTCTCCGGAGGGAGCGGGGTGGGGGGGCCGAAACCAGGGCTCGTAGGGGTGCGCCATGTCCGGAGGGGCCGCCTGCAGCAGCTTGGCGTAGGAACCGGGGGCGGCGGGGCCGTCGGGGGGCAGCTCTATCCGCGGGGGGCCATGGGGGTCGTAGGCGCCGGGAGCGGCGAAGGCGACGTCGGGGCCCGGCAGCGGCAGCTCCGGGGGAGGCAGCGGAGAGGTGAAGTCGGCGCCCGGCGGAGGGGGCTGGAAGGGCTGCAGCGGCTGCAAGTCCAGAGGGGTCGGCGAGGCGCGGGGCGCGTCTGAGGACTGGTTCCCAAGAGAGCCGCAGACAGCCGTGAGCATTGCCGGACGGCGGCGCGGGCGGAGGCGCAGACAGACCTGCAGGGCCGGGGGAGGTGGGACGGTGGGAGAGAGAAGAGCGGTGAGAACAGAGGGGACGTACCCTGAGCTCCAGCGGGCCCCTTCCCAACCCGCCCCCCGGTGTGTCCCCATGGCTACGTGTGCGGTTGACGCCGGTGGTGGCCCCGATTCCCGTCCTCACACAGAGGGAAGTTGAGGCAGGCGGCAGTTCCCATGCATCGATCACGCTGTGCCATGGGTGTCAGCCCCACCGAGGCAGCGTCCCCAGCACCCATAACCCCACTGAGGGCATTTCCTCACCACGCACCCGGTGTGACACCTGGACGGTACAGGGTAGCAGCACCCCACCGGTCCCCAGGCGCCGTCCCCGCAGACCTGATCCCGAATTCCCAAAGCTGAGGAAGCCACGGGGCTTTGCCTCGTCACCTCCCTGTGTCCCCCAAACACAGCACTGCGGGGTGCTGTGCCCTAAACCCTGCCCTACCGCCCGGCCGAGCCCCAGAGCCTCACCCTACAGCGCAGGGACACGGCACCCACGAGCCCATGCGCTGCTGTGGGGGCGGAACGCAGCCGGGGGGGGCACACAGCTCCGGGCCGGATGGCAGCGGGACAGGGCAGGGAGCCTTGGGGCTCGGCCGTCGGCACCGCTTTGAAGCCGGGCTCGGGGCTGCTTTCGCCCCCGGTCACGCACCCGCAGCCCCCGGGCACCCACTGCTCCCCGCAGCGCAGCCGTGACTCACCGGAGCCGCAGAAACCCCACGGGGGCCCGGCCCCACCCCGGTGTTGAAATCCACCTGCCGCCACCGGCTCCCGCCCCCCCCCGGTTTCCCACCGGTGCTCGGACCCCCCTCCCACCCACCCACCCGCAGCCCCTTCCCAACACCCCCAGGGCGATGGGAGCGAAGCCGCACTGCCTCCCACCATCCCCACTGTGGGATGGGGACAAACCCCCAGGGATGCAGTGATGCTTTCGGGCCGTATTCCACAGTCTCCATCCCCAGCGCTATGGGGCCCCAGCATTGGAGATCCCCGGCAGCCCCCAGCCCCATGGGGACGCCGCTTTCCCCGGTTCTGGGGTGGGGGACCCCACGGTACCAAAGCACCCGCCATCCAATGGAGCCCAGCTCCACCTGCTATAGGAGCTCCGAGCTGGAGCATGAGCCCCCCCAGGGGCTGGGGGTGCTGCTCCCCACCTGCGCTCGGCTCTGCTCCGCCCCGTGGGGGGAGGGTTGGTATCGATCGTCCCCAACACTCCCAGGACCGTCCACACAACTGGGGGACGACAGGAGAGGGGTGAGGGCTGGCACCCAGCGGGGACTGAGACCGCACCGGGGTTCCAAAGCCCCACGGCCCATCGCAAGGTATGGGGCAGCCACCAACGTCGTGTGGGGTCACACGGAGCTGGAAACAGGGGGTCCGGCAACACGAGCCCGATCCCCCCAGCGTCCAAAACCAAAAGAAGGAGCCGGGGGCAGAAGGAAAGCGCGGGTGCCGGGCAGCTCCCACCGCGCGCCCCTCAGCCATGGGGCAGAGCCCCCAGCCCCGTCCCCAGCCCCGTCCCACCGCGCCCGGCCACGGAGGCGCTCCGGTGGCGTTTTTCCATCCGAAGATGACGGCAGAAGCCCGGGGCCACGCGCTGTCCCTCCCTGGCGCGGTTCGGCGGCGACGCGGCGGCCGTTCCACCGCAGGGAAACTGAGGCAGCGGCGGTGATGCGCTCTGAGTCACGGGCCGGGCTGGGCAGAGCGGCTCTGCCCGACTCGCAGCCGGGGCCGCGCCCCGCGGCGGGGATGGGCGGCAGCCGCTGCCCTCGGCCCGCGCCTGGCCGGACACCCGCAACCCCGCGGGGCTCCACGCGTGAGGATACCGCGAGTTCGGGGGATGCCGCGGGTTTGGAACCGCGCCGGGGTTGCGGGGGCGATCCCGGCGCTGCGGGGCGATGCCGCTGTTTGGGGCTCCGCGCACCGCAGCGAAACTCCCCGGGGCCGCGGCGGAGCGGGGCGGGGCGGAGCGGAGGGGCCCCGGTTGTCCCGAGAGCCGCAGCCCCACGCGGGGACCGGACCGCAACGGGAACGGCGGGGGCCGGGAGGATGGGGGGGGGGGGCTCGAGCAAAGCAGCAAGCGGCGCGGTCCCGTTCCCAAGCGTGGTTACCGGGTCTCGGGACCACCGGAGCGGTGCCGGTGCCGTCGGGGCGCCGCGCGGTACGTACGGGTCTAAGGGCAGCAGCGAGCTCCCGGCGGCTCCGTCCTCATCGGCGGGGGCGGGCGGGCGGCTCTGGCTCCCGAGGGACCCCCGAGGGACCCGCACGGTTCCCCAGGGACCGGGCACCCACTGGGCCGGGAGAGCAGGAATGGTGGGTCCCGGCCGCGCGCCGGCTCTTCCCTCCCTCCCCACCTTCCCAGCTCCACCCCTATACCTGGCCCAGGTGATTTTAACCCTTGGAGGCAGAGCCCGGGCGGTTGACAGCAGCCTCGTCCCCAGCTCGGGATCCGGCGCATGAAAGCGGAGGGAGGGGACGGGAAGTTCGCAGCAGACACCGCAAACGGGGTAATTAGAAGAAGAAAGCAACAACCACCTCCTCCCTCCTGCGCCTATGGCCGCCCTCCTCCTTCCGCCCTCCTGTGTCCCGTCGGCAGCTGGTTCAGCCTGGACAGCCCCAGTTCGTCCCCCCTGCAGCCCCCCGGAGTGGTGACAAGCCCCTGCTCCACGTGTGCCACCAGAGGGGACGCAGTGCCCCCACTCATCCCTGTGCCATGGGATGTGCCATGGATGGGACATGGACATGTGTCAGGGCTGGCGATGGATGCATGGCAGATCAGAGTGGAGTACAGACATCCCACCGTGCCCCAGATGCAGCCCAAAGAGCTGAGTGGGAGCCCATCTATACTCAGCTGTGGGGTCCGACCCTGGCCCCATCCCAGTCCCTATGGAGGCTGTGAGCACCGGGAGCTGCCGGGACCCCGGGGAGGCTCCCAGTTGGCATCAATGCAGTGGAGCAGCTTGGGTGTCACGACCCCATTTCTACAGCCAACGTCCCCATCGCGGAGCAGGGCTGGCTGCTGGGCACCGCAAAGCCACCAGAGAGGGTATCCCTGTATGCCAGCACCCTGCTGGAGCCAGGAGCCCACCTGCAGCCCTGCTGGCCAATGCGGTGCGTGGGAGCCCGCAGCTCCCGGTGCTTGCCAAGCGCCCGGCCGGGCGGCGGGTGCGGGAACTCCTTTGCCCTGGGGGAAACTCTCCTGGTTTTCATCATCGCGTGGGTCCCGGCAGAGCGTGCAGGGATGGGACGGCGCTGCCGCCACCGCCGCTGAGGGTGGGGGGAGGAGCGTGGTGACCCCCGGCTCTGCCGCACCGCGGGGAGGAGGGGATGGGCGGCAATGGGGTGAGCCGCTGCTGGCCATAAACACGTGGCCCCAAGTGGGCACAGGGCCGTGATCCACGTAGGACACGTGGAGGGATGCAGGGGGATCCCAGCCCCAGTCCTGATCCTGGTTGCAGCACCCCGATGGGCAGGGGTGGGTGGTGGGGATGCAGCCCCCAGGTCCCTCAGCTGTTGGGAATTGATGTTTTTCCCATGCGTGGTGCACATGGCAGCACATCTCACATCCCTTTACTGCAGGGTCTTGTCCCAGCCTCCCCATTCCTCTGGGATTGGTGGAACGGGAACAGATCAATCCTGATGAGGGCTCTGGTCCCACTGATTGCAGTGGGGTTGGCCCCCTGCAACTCCTCACTCCATCAGTGCCTTTGGATTCCCCGTGGGACACCATGGGACACCAAGACATGGCCAAGAGTGTGCTGCAGGGCAAGGATCAGGTATGGTGTGACCCCCTCCTGCAGCAACTGGGGACTGGGGGGCTTGGGAGGAATGGGGCTGGGGCAGGGGCTGAGCAGGGCAGGGGTTGCTGGAGCTGCCATGAGCAGCACTTTGTTGGGACCACCCATGGAAGGAATGACTCTCAAGCAGGAGGATGGCGGATGCGGGAAGGGGGGGTTCATCTCCTTGCCATGGAACGTCTGAAACCCCGAGCAGTGCCTTGAAATTATGGCTAATTACAGAGCCCATTTGCATAAATTACAAGGCAAGAGGAAAATGCCTCGAATCCCTCCGTGCGCTGGAGCTGCTCCGGCTGATGGGTGCTGCGACCCAGGACCGGCCCCCCAGGGCTCAGCAGGGGTTTTTGGCCCCTAAATAGCAGCTGGGGGTGAGGGGAGGGTGGGTGCTGAGGCACAGCCCCGCAAGAGGTGGGGGCAGCCCTGTGCCCATCTGGAAATGGAAGGGTATGGAGGGATGGGGGAGGAGGAGATGACCCCTGGCTCCAGGAGGGAGAGAAGGATGGGGGGCCGGGGGGGGGGGGGGGCAGAGGAGGAGGGGGAGGCCCCTCCCGGCCCCCGGGCAGAGCACTTCAAAGGGCTCCCAGCTGTGGGGAACTGACGGCAATTTCCTTTGCTGTCATAAAACAAATTGGGATCTGTGAGGGGAGCGGGGCTGGCAGGACGCTGGGAACGTGCGGTGCACAAACGTCTGCATGTGTGCACCAGTGTGTGCTCACACCCGTGTGTGCACGGTGATGTGCTGTGTGCGTGCTCCCCTGTGTGCCTGCACCTGCCCAAGGCGCTGGGTGCTGAGCCAGGTGCCTGGCAGCAGGTTCCAGGGGGGGGCTGTGCAGGGGGTGCCTTGGGGTGATGGCAGCCGGTCCCATCCCATCCCATGGGGCTGTGCCGTCTGGATCGTCCCGGCCTCGGGGGAGTCCCCTGGGGGGGCTGTGGGGCCTCAGACAGGCGCCTGGATCGGCACCCAGACGGCCCTGGGGGGGCTGTGCTGCTGGGAATGGCACAGCTCCAGGCACGGCACTGGGGATGACGGCACCCGTGGACCCGGGGGGCACTGGATTGGCGCAGCCCCATGGGTTGACCTTGGCCCTGTGCACCCACAAAGCCAGAGCAAAGGGGTCTGTGTGTGGGACGAGTGCCTGAACCCCTTAGGACCCCCAGCACCCACAGCACAGCATCCCCATGCCATCCTTGTCCCCGTGCCTGGCACAGAGCTCAGCGCACAGCAAGGGTTCCTGTCTTTCCCCCACCCCACACGCCTCCAGCTGCTGCCCTGTGGGTCCCCCATAAGGGCCCTACACAAAGATATCTCTGGGATTATCGCGATGCTCTCCTCTGCCCGCGGCCGTGCCAGGTCGCATTGTGCCCCGGGGCTGCATTTCTCACCTGAGCAGGAACTGCTGTCGGGATTCAACCTTTGCAGCACGACAGCCTCCCCTGCCCTGCGAGGAGCTGACAGTCCGCGATGATTAAGCCTGGATTTTAATGAGCCTCACATAATCTCCCTGCATATCTGCGCCCGCCCGGCCGTCACCACGCGAGGAAACCCTCCTGGCACGGCAGAGGGGAGCAGCCAAGAGATAGGGACACACAGCCACAACTGGGGACGTGTGGCTGACTGGGGGATGGGGACGCACGACCACACTGGGGATGTGGCTGCTCCAGGGATGGGGATGTATGGGTGCACTGGGGACACAATGGCTGCTCTGGGGATGTGGATGGGGACACGTGGCTGCTCTGGAGACACAGCCACACCACGGACAGGTGCCACCTGGTCATGCCGTCGCCGCCTCCTCCCCATGCATGGAGCCCCCAGGACCTGGGGGGGGGCAGGGCTGGCCCAGCCGTGCAGGAACAGGTTTGGTGCATGGCGTGGATCAAAGGTGTGGAAGCAGCGCAGGGCTGACGTCAGGGCCCCCAGGCAGCGGTGACGGAACCGTCCCCGTCCCCAGGTTGGCTTTGCCACCCCCCGGCAGGGGCTCTGCAAACCGCCTGCTAATTCTTCGAAGAAATCATTAAGAATGGTTTTATGATCTCAGCAGAGATGGGCTGGCGGGCTGCGGAGGTGCCCTAATTGCCTTAATTGCATGTGGGCTCTGAGCAGCTGCCAGCAGCCCCGGGCATGGGGATGGCTAGAGGGGGCTGGGGCTAGGGATCTGTGGGGATGGGGAGCTGTGGGGATGGGGACCCACAGGGAACACAGCACAACAGCTCCAGGTCCTGCAGGGCTCCTGTCTGGGGCCCTGTGGCGTGTCCTGGTGCTATTCTGTATGTTTCTGTCCCCTGCCTTGCTGTAACCCCTCCGAGCCTCACTGCATGGAGCTGTATCCCCATGTCCCCATGTCGCAGTGCTGATCTGTGTGGTCCCATTCTGTGCCTCACCACAGAGCCCCTTGTTCCCACGTCCCAGCCAAACACACTGAGGACGAGGACATGGGACAAAGAGCTGAGGGATCCCATTGCCAAGAAACCTTCTCTCTTTACCATGCAAAACCCACCCACGTTTGCTCCCTCAGCCCACAGCAAGGACATCCCCATCCCTGTGCCCTGCTTGCATCCGTGCCGGGCCTGCAGCCGAAAGCTGGCGTCACTGCTTGCCTGGGGAAACTGAGGCAGGGAGCGGCAGGCTGGGACTTGTTTGGGCAGGAGTGCAGTGTGGGCAGTGTGGGCAGCACAGCGTGGGCAGTGCAGGGTGGGCAAAGCAGGGTGTGCAGTGCAGGGTGGGCAATGTAGGGTGGGAATGGGCAATGCTGGGTGGGCAATGCTGGGTGGGCAGTGCAGGGTGGGCGATGCAGGGTGGGAATGGGCAAAGCAGGGTGGGCAAAGCAGGGTGGGAATGGGCAAAGCAGGGTGGGCAAAGCAAGGTGGGCAGTGCAGGGTCGGCAGTGCAGGGTGGGCAATGCAAGATGGGCAGAGTAGGGTGGGCAGAGTAGGGTGGGCAAAGCAGGGTGGAATGGGCAATGCTGGGTGGGCAATGCAGGCAGCTGCCCCTCGTCCCCCCATTGGATGAAATGGTGCCAGGGGAGCACTGGGGGTACCTGTGCAGTGCCAGATTGTGGGGGGGGGGGGATGCTGGGTGGGATGTGGGTCCAAAATGGGACGAAGGTCTGACACGGGACGCAGGTCTGACATGGGATGTGGATGAGCTGTTCGTCCCCATGCCCCAGGGTCCCCACTCCATTGTGTTTATGGGTTTCCTCTCAGAAGCTGCGCTGCCTCGGGGACCCCCAGCCCGGGTCGGTACCGGGGGGCCGGGGCGGGGGTCGGAGGCGGCGGGGCCGGGCGCTGTGAGTAAGCAGAGAGAGAGGAGGGGGTGGTAATTAGAAGGGAGGCACTCGCCGCAGCAAGTTCCCACAAATGGAGGCCCCGCGGCCATAGACACCGCGCAACAAAGCGCCGAGCAATTATTTGGCTCCAGCGGGGGGGGCCGGGCCAACGGGGGCCGGAGGAGGGCGGGCACCGGCTGGGACCCCCCTCGGCCTCCGGGGGGCACCGGGAGCACCGCGGGGGTTTCGGCGCTGCGGGCCCGGCCCCGCGTTCGGGCGGTAATGAGGGACGTCGCCGCTGGTCGGAGCTCGGCGGATCCCCAGCAGCCGGGACGCGTCCCGCTACGGCCCCGCCGGGACCCCGCGCCCTCACCGGGCTGAAAGCTCCGGGATCCGTCGCCGGGCGCGCAGCCAATCCCGGGCGGCGCGGGGCACTTCCGCTCCTCCTGTTGGTTTATCACGCTGTCAATCATACTGGTGGTAGCCAACCGTGAGACTGTTTTCTGGCAGCTCCCGCCCAGGAGGAAATCCACCTCCCTGCCTCAGGAGCTTGTCAATCAATCAGAGGATGGTGACGGGCTGCGCACACTCTCATTGGCCAGCCGAGATGCCAATCAGAGATTCGCCCTCCCATTGGATCTCCGCTTCCGTCCGTCATATTGTCAGCCCGCTCCCATTGGCGGAGCTGTCTCTCCATCACCGCGTCCCATTGCTCGGCGGAATTGCCGATCAAGAAGTCGACGCTAGCTGATTGGTTAGAGTCCGCGAGCCGGGCGGAGATTGGGCAGGAGGCCGCCGAGAGGGCGGGTCGCGCAGGGCGGTGCCCGAACAGCCCCTCAGGAGGAAGATGGCGCCGTGAGGGGGTCGGAGCCGCCGCCGCCGCCGTCCCGGCCGGTCTGTGCGGGTCCGAGGCGGGGCCGGGCGCGGCGGGGCGGGGGTTGTCGTGCGGGGGGAGCGGCGGAGCCGGCACGGTCGGGTCAGGAAGGGGAACGCGGCCTCCTCGGCCCGCCCAAGCCTTGCGCTGAGCGGGCGGGCGGCGCTTCCGGGGCCCGGGTGGGGGCGGGCCCGGCGCCTCGTCCCGCCTCCCCGGGGAGAACCGCCGCTACGGCCGGGCGGGGGGGGTGGTGGCGGGGAGGTGGATCCCGGTACGTGGCGGGGCGGGGGCTGCGCGGTTGGAGCCCCGAGGCGTCTCTCGGGGAGAGCTGCGCTTCGCCCCGCTCCGTGTCCCGGGGGTGGGCCGGGATGGGAAAACACGGAGCTGGTGGGGCATAGCGGGATAAGGCCGGGATAAAGCCGGGCAGCGCTCGGTCTGTGCCTGTCAAGAGAAGACGAAGTGATTCCTCGGAAGACCTGGCTGCTTTGCGAATGAGCTGCCCGATTTCCCGCCGTTAGGTGTGAATTCCCAATGCTTGAGCTCAGTGCTCCGCTCACAGCTGTGCTGTGTGTGCAGAAGGGGCCGGGGGTCCCTTTTTCCCCGTGGCTGTGCTTCCCTGGGTGGCTCTGAGTGCTGGTGGCACGCTGAGGTCTTTGAGGGGCCTCTGAGTTCATCTTCGTGCTCCAGGAGCTGCTTAAAAACACTGCAGTGAGTTGATGGGCTCTGTCCTGTTGGCCTTAACCAAGTACAGAAAGTTAGGCTCGTGTTTTCTTCCCCGAAAGAAGACCATTACACAGCGCTGTGCATCAGCTTACAGCTGCCCAGGCTGTCAGCGCCCATCTCTGAGCGCAGCACTGATTTCTGTGCATCCATCAGCAGGACAGGAGGGGCATTTGGGGAGCAGGGAAAGCCTGGATGGCAGATTGTGTGCCCTGCGTGCCTGCAAAGCGGAGCGGTGCTTCCTCTATCAGAGCAGGGCTGTTACACCAGTTAATTAAAGATAAGGCTATCGTGATAAGGCTTGAAATTGCTATCTTAAGCCACACACAGCGTCCCCAGAGGGTGCAGGAGCTGCTGTGTGACTGTGTGCAGGTGCCAGCTTTCCTGTCCCAGCACTGCAGGGCTGTGCATTGCTGGCCAAGGAGCTGGGCTTGTCGTGGATGGGGTGCAAAAACCATTTCTCCTCTCTGCATCTCTGGAAGAACATTAAAGATAACGGCACAGTTTCCAAACTAAATTGGTTTTTGTACAGGAGCGAACACACCAGATGTACTGTTTCCATTGTTTGGAGATGGTTTCCGTATAAAACTGTACTTGTGACAAGCAGAGGGAACGGGAGAGTGGCTAGAAAAAAAGGACTTTTATGAACTGGTGCTCTTCAGTTGCCTCAGTGGAAAGTATTCTCCTGTTTGAGGCTTTCCTGGGGATGTCAGGATAGCAAACAGGGCCTGGAATTCTCCATGGGATGTGAATGCGTGCCCAACTTGGAGCAAATGTCAGCTTTGTGATGCATTCTGGCGAGGAGGAACCCTGGGTGAACACGTGGGCAGCTGAGCTGCCTGCTGCCAGTGCTGTGTCACAACTTCAGGGTGGGACAGTGTCACTGCAGGACCGAGACACAGGTTGTATAAGGAGGAAACTTCTCCCCCCCCATCATCACTGATGTTTATTTGTACGGGCTAATGGCATCTCTCTGATGTCTCTCTCCAGCCAGCTCAGCTTGCTCTTGTTTGTAGTCAGGGCTGCTAATCCTCAGCAGTGCCCTAGTTCTGCAGAAAGGAAGGGTGCAGCCTTTGGGCTTGGGCAGCTGTGCAAGCTCCTGGCTTTCCAGGAAGAACGCATCCTTTTCTCTGGCTGTGAGCACCCAATGCCTTCACCTTTGCTTGAGAGAGGCTCTGGAGTGTGGATTTTTCTCTTTCAACACTTCTCTGCCTCGACAAGCTGTGAAACAACCCGTGTCTGATTTTCTTGCACTGTGCCATCCATTCAGTCCTGCTCAGCCCCACATCTCACCTGCGTGGGATCCACCAGCACCCTGCCACTGCTCCCTCCCAGTCCCTGCTGAGCAGCAGAAAGCCACTTGCAGTGCTTACACAACTTGTTTTGTCTGGCACCGTGCATCATGAGCTGTGCAGGGCCTCGTGTCTCCCTTTCAGTGTGGCCCTGCCATTGCATCTCATTGCTCCTGCAGTCTGGGTGTCTTTGTGCGTAACCCCAGCATGGCTGCAGCTCAGAGATGCCCTACATAAATCCCAAGCACTTGTGTTCCTCAGCTGGCCATAATTCCCTGTTGAAGTCAGGACATCGTCAGCAGTGGTAATAAAAGAAATTCGAGCTTGGACAAGTTTTCCCTGGCACCTTCTTTAGGCAAATACTATTAAACTATTGAACCATTCAGTGGCTGCTGGATGGGGTTGAGCGGGAGATTTGCCAAAGGATGTTTTGTGGATGAAACCTTTCTCGTCTAGAAGAAAAGATGTAACAAATGGTGAGGATTTAGGAGTCTGTGCCCATGCTGCTGTGCCCTCCTGGCTCTCCTGTGGCTTTTCTCAGCTTCCTCAGGTCCAGCTGCCAGCCAGCGCCAGCAGCCCTGCTCTTCCCCCAAATGACCTTTTAATTACATAATGACTTGCAAACATTCAGCACCAACAACATACCGAAATAATTGAAACAATGTTTTTCCAGCCTGGAAAACATGAGTCTGTATCTCTAGCCCCTTATTCAGCTCCAGCTGAAGGCACACAAGGTTCCGCATCTTGGGTGATGCTGGGAGAGCCCCAAATGTTGATGGTCTCAGCTCTCACTGCTGACCTCACTCCTGTCTTTCTGCTTCCTCCTTGCAGATCGAGCGACAGCATGGCTGCGACTGCTGCCGTCAGCCCCAGCGAATACCTGCAGCCAGCTGCCTCCACTGCCCAGGTGAGTGCAGGTGGTGTGAGCTCCTGCTGGACCAGGGGCAGTGCCCCAGGTGTGGGCCTGCAGGCAGCGTGCCCCACAGGAGGAGCTCTGCTTGCAAGACAGGCTGGGGAGCTGCATTCTGGACATGTTCCCAGCTCCAGTGCTCACTCCTGGCAGTGCTGTTGCTCCTAGCAGTGTTCTGTTTTCCTTAAGGACCTCTTGGGTCGTGTTAGCAGCTGATTTCACAAGGTGGTCTTGGGATTAAAACCATGTGAAACACTCCGGGGTGTGTGTAATGGGTGTGAGTAGCAGCAGACTTGAAGGGCGTCTGCAGCTTTATGGAGGTTGTAAGAACATAGACACGGGATTAAAAGGCAGCCAGCATCCTGATGGCTAAAAGTAGTGTGACTAGGGCGAGCTAAAGGCACACGTGATACGCTAATTAAGCAGCTCACTTAATAAGCAGTGTTTAATTGGCAAGGACTGAGTTACTTTCGATAGCATGTACCCTCTCCCTCTCTAACTCAGTCTCAGTCCTGTTTGGCTTAAGACCCTGTCTCTAACATGCCTGTCTCCTTCCTGGTTCCCAGGACTCCCAGCCGTCTCCGCTCGCCCTCCTCGCAGCAACATGTAGCAAAATTGGTCCCCCAGCAGTGGAAGCCGCCGTGACTCCTCCTGCCCCTCCTCAGCCAACGCCTCGCAAACTTGTCCCCATCAAACCTGCTCCTCTCCCTCTGGGCTCTGGTAAGAACAGCTTCGGGATCCTGTCGTCGAAAGGGAATCTCTTCCAGATCCAGGGCTCCCAGGTTGGCACCTCCTACCCCGGGGGGCAGCTGGTTTTTGCCATTCAGAACCCAACTGTCATCAGCAAAGGGACTCGCTCGTCTGCAAACATCCAGTACCAGACGGTGCCCCAGATCCAGGCTGCAGGGGGACAGACCATCCAAGTCCAGCCCAACCTCACCAACCAGATCCAAATTATTCCAGGCACAAATCAGGCCATTCTCACCCCATCCTCATCCTCTCACAAGCCCGTGCCCATCAAGCCAGCACCGGCACAGAAGAGTGGAGCTTCACCGGTGCAGGGCTCAAGCAACGTGGTCAAGTTAACCGGTGGCAGCAACGTGACTCTCACCCTGCCTGTGAACAACCTGGTGAACGCTGCAGAGTCAAGCACGCAGGCTCAGGTCATTGCAGAGAGCCCCTCAAAGCCTGGCAAAAAGACTCGAAAGAAAGCCATGTCACCCAGCCAGCCCTCCACCGTGGCTGTGGCTGAGCAGGTGGAGACGGTGTTGATAGAGACGACGGCGGAGAACATCATCCAGGCAGGGAACAACCTGCTGATCGTGCAGAGCCCAGGCTCTGGCCAGCCTGCCGTGGTGCAGCAGGTGCAGGTGGTGCAGCCCAAGCAGGAGTCACAGGTGGTGCAGATCCCACAGCAGGCCCTGCGTGTGGTCCAGGCTGCCTCAGCCACGCTCCCCACCGTCCCCCAGAAGTCCTCCCAGAACATCCAGATCCAGACGACAGAGTCCACTCCTACGCAGGTACATCATCTGCTGTGATGTCCCTCTGCCCTGGTTCTATTCCAAGCCCTTCCTCGGGCTTTAAAAAGCTGAAGAGTTTTGTGAGACACATCCCCAGATTGGCATCAGGTTCAGGCGTGGATTCTCTGATGCCCAAGAAGGGTTGGGAGTGCAGCCGCTCTCTCACTGGGGCTTTAATAAGCCTCTCCCTGGCTGCTTCCTTTCACAGGACTTTTAGGAGCACCATGTCTTTGAAAACTGCTGTGCTTTCAGCTCAGGCTGGAGTTATCCTGCCTGTCAGAAGTTTGGGGAGGTGGGAGAGCAGGCTCACAGGCAGCAGGACTGTTGCTGGTGTTACCTTTGGAAACGAGGCTGCAAAGCCAAAGCAGCCCTCTGCTGTTGTGCGAGGCCAAAACCAGTCTGCAGGAGGCCCAGTGTCTTTAGAGGCGTGGGCAGCTTTTCTGTGGCTTCCTGCAGGCCCACATTTCTGGATTTCTGAGTGGAGATTGCCCTTCCCTGCTGGGCTTCAACCAATCTCATTCTTTTTCTCTCCCTCCCGTCAGGTCTATTTCAAAACACCATCGGGTGAACTGCAAACAGTGCTGCTCCAGGAAGCCCCGGCCGTGACGGTGGCTCCATCCAGCACCTCCTGCAGCAGCCCCGTGTCCCGCAACTCTGGCACAGCATCCAGCAGCAAGAAACCAACCGCACGCAAGGAGCGTCCGCTGCCAAAGATCGCGCCTGCCGGAGGAGTCATCAGCTTGAGTGCAGCCCAGCTGGCAGCTGCAGCACAGGCCATGCAGACCATCAACATCAACGGAGTGCAGGTCCAGGGTGTGCCTGTCACCATCACCAATGCTGGAGGTGGGCTGCGTGCTGCGCCGCGGCGGGCAGGAGGGACAGCGGGGTGCAGATGTGGAGGACAGACGGCCCCCTCTAGCAGTGCTCTCTGCAGCTGGGATGTGGCAGCTTTGTAAACAGAACCCTTGTATCCTGAGGCTGAATGTTGCTGGGTGTTAGATGTCAACAGCTTCTCTAGCTCTCTTCGCTGCAGGAGGCTCTGTGTGTTTCATAGGGTGGCTCTTTGGCTGCTCTGCTGGTTGGCTGCGTCGGGGACAGCAGTTAGCACAGACCTGCAGTGTTGTGCTGAGCTGCAGGATGTGGAATCATAGCACGGTTTGGGTTGGAAGGGACTTTAAAGATCATCAGTTCCAAATCCCCTGCTGTGGAATGGTTGCCTCCCACCAGACCAGGCTGCCCAGGGCCCTATCCAGCCTAGCCTTGAGCACCTCCGGGAATGGAGCGTCCACACACAGTGGCAGTGTGCCAGGGCTTTACTGCCCTCTGAGTGAAAAATTTACCTTGATATGTCTGCTTTGGGGCCCTGAGTGACTCTGTTTTCTTCTGCGTGCTGTGCAGGGGCAGTGAGCTGCACCCAGGGATGAGTTTGTGTCATCAGGAGGCACCTCTCCTTGCACCTGCCATGCTGCCGGGCGAGGATGCTGCTGCTTGCACCGCCCATAGCCAAACCAGGAGAGGTGCCTTCACGCATGCAGGCTGTGTCATGAGGCACTGCCACTCCCTCAGAGCCAGCCCAGCTCCTCTGTGGAACAAGTGTCTGTCTTAAACTGAAAATAACCAGACACAGCCCCGGGCCTGTGAGCCACAGACAGCACCGGCGCACTTCAGTCTCCCATTGCCTGCCAGGAGCTGCACGTCCCCATGGCAGCTCCGTCCTCCCTGTGCTGGCAAATTGTCCCCAGCCCAGAGCTGGCAGCTGCAGGGAGCTGAGGGGAGGAAGTTAGGTCTGAGGGAA
This sequence comes from Meleagris gallopavo, assembly GCF_905368555.1. Taxonomy (NCBI): domain Eukaryota; kingdom Metazoa; phylum Chordata; class Aves; order Galliformes; family Phasianidae; genus Meleagris; species Meleagris gallopavo. The sequence goes on along the minus strand of NC_139432.1, from coordinate 3,833,999 downwards.
GTTTATCTGCTTTGTGATCCAGAAAGACCTGCTGACGTTCGGTGGTTTCTCTCCCAGCAAGAACCAGCAGGAGTCCGACTGGGTTTTGCAGTCAGAAGCTGTTCTTTCTTGCTCGACTAAACGATGTCAGCATAAAACATGGTCCAGTGTGGTTTAGTACTCCGCAGTGGACCGCTGTCATCACTGGGGTAGCTTTTAAGGGGGTTTTTAATTGCTGCTTTGTGTTGAGTGTCAGGAGATGGCACAGGCAGATATTGCTGCTGTCTGCGCCGCTCCCCGCACTGTGCCACAAGGTTGGCCGGGCCGTGCTGAGCCCTGGCTGTGAGGGGACCGGTAGGACCTGCTGGTTCCACGAGTGGAGGCTGAGCCTGGTTTTCTCAAGGACGAGAAGGGCCTGTGTGTATCGCCGCGCTGTCAGAGAGCTGCCCTCACCCTAGGCTTAGCACTTCTCCTCCCAGTGTTGCACTGACACCTTCGCTCTGCCCGCATCCCCTCTGTGCAATCACCTCCTCTTTGCTCATCCATCAGATCCCACTCTTCTCCTCCTCCTTCTCCTTGCCTGCTGCCCCCAGAGCTTGCTGACGCTGACCCCGTCTTCTTCTTTCCAGCCCCCATCACGGCTGCCCGGGTGCTGTGCAGGGCCCAGGCTGCCACCTCCGTGAGTGCCTGAGCGTGGAGCGGCCCTTAGGGTCCGGGGTAAGTCCCGTTTTTTTGGTCAATATATTGCACGTTTTTTCAAAGTTTCTTTTTTGTTTCCTCTTTGGTCATTTCCCCACCCCGAAGGGTCAAACCAAAAACTTTGAAAAACCGCACAGTATATTCAGAAAAAAGGGACTTACCAGCCCCAGGTGGGGCCAGCATGTAGCAGCGGGGCTGTGGCAATGCTGCATGTGGGGCTGGGGTGCCCAGCTGGGGTCCGTCCCATTCCACACGCGTGGTCTTTCCCCCGGCCAGCCTCTTCCACAGGGCTTCAGTGCACGCAGCATGGAGACACTCTCAGCCCCTCGGACACGGGGGCTCGCAGGGCAGAACCTGACTCCCCGTTTCCCTCCCCAGGCCAGCAGCAGCTGACTGTGCAGAACGTCTCTGGCAACAATCTGACCATCAGTGGCCTGAGCCCAACCCAGATCCAGCTCCAGATGGAGCAAGCGCTGGCCGGGGAGATGCAGCCGGGAGAAAAGCGACGGCGGATGGCGTGCACCTGCCCCAACTGCAAGGATGGGGAGAAGAGGTGAGCGGTGTGCCGAGGGGAGGGGGGTCAGCTGGGGGGGAGGGGGTTTTGTGCCCATTGCAGGGCTGACACCTGCCCCGTTGCATTCCTCACCAGGCCGGGGGACCAAGGGAAGAAGAAGCACATCTGCCACATCCCCGAATGCGGGCGGACCTTCCGCAAGACCTCGCTGCTGCGTGCTCACGTGCGCCTGCACACGGGTGAACGTCCTTTTGTCTGCAACTGGGTGTTCTGTGGGAAGCGCTTCACACGCAGCGATGAGCTGCAGCGGCACGCGCGCACACACACAGGTCTGTGGCCCTGCATGCACCCCTCTCACTCCCAGGGCAGCCCTCAAATCGTAGCCCATGCTCTGTGAGGGCTGGGGTGATCTCAGGTTGCCTCTGATTGTCCTTAGGATGTGGTAGAGATACTGGGAAGGGATTGGAATGAGAGCTGTTGGAGAGGGACAAGAAGAGAGCCGCAAAGATGATCAGGGGCCTGGAGCATCTCTCCTGCAGTGACAGGCTGAGAGAACTGGACTTGTTCAGCCTGGAGAAGAGAAAGCTGCAGGGTGACCTAATTGCAGCCTTTCATTACCTAAATGGAGCCTATGAACGGGAGGGGAGTCTTTGAAAGGGTAGATAACACCAGGACAAGGGGAAATGGTTTGAAGTTGAGGGAGGGAAGATTTAGGTTGGATGTCAGGGGGAAGTTGTTTGCTGTGAGAGTGGTGAAGTGCTGGAGCGGCTGCCCAGAGAGGCTGTGGATGCTCCATCCCTGGAGGTGTTCAAGGCCAGATTGGATGGGGAACTGGACAACCTGCTCTAGTATTAAATGTGAGGTTGGTGGCCCTGCCTGTCGCAGGGGGGTTGAAGCTTCACGATCCTTGAGGTCCCTTCCAACCCAAGCCGCTCTATGATTCTTTGAACGCTGTTTTGCTGCCTTTGGGCTCTCAAGGTGACCATGGGGCTGCAAAAGGGACCTGGCACGGGCATCACCACCTCCCTAGGAGGTCCCTGCGGCCGTGACTGGGAGCAGTGGGGACACAGCAGGGCTGTGGGTGTGACAATGTCCCCGAGGTCCCCCAGCCCTGACGGCCGCTGCTCTCCCCGCAGGCGACAAGAGATTCGAGTGCGCGCAGTGCCAGAAGCGCTTCATGCGGAGCGACCACCTGACGAAGCACTATAAAACCCACCTGATCACCAAGAACTTGTAGGGCTGGGAGCCACGTCTTGAACAAATCCCCCCCTTGAGGGATCACGGTGAGGATCCGCCAGGCGCCGACCTGTCACCCCACCGCCCTCACAGCACTCCAGTCTCCCCGGCCGCCCTTTGAGGGCAGCCGTGTCCCCTCCAGCACAGCCCTCGGGGACGTCCTCTGCCACCGTGTGGGCCTCACGCAGAAGCAGCCCTCGCAGAGGGGCCGATCCCCTCGTGGAGCCGTGGGGCAAAGCACCCGGCATGGCCCCGGCACAGCGGGCGTGCAGGGCTTGGCACACCAGGGGCTGCACCCTCCGATGCGGGAGGGCCGAGAACGCCTCCACAGCACATTCCTACTTTATATTTAAAATCTATAAATAGTTATAAATATCTATATAAACCCCTTTGGAAGGTCCCTTTTTTTCTATGGAGATCGTTGCCTTACGCTCCCCGTTCCCAAATTACCAACACTGTGTATGGTGAGTGCTTTTTTTCCCATCTTTATTTAATTACTCCCTCCTCAGACCTGTCCTCCTCCTCTCCCATTTCTTTTCCCCCTTTCTGCCCCTTTTTTCCCTCTTTCTGCCCCTTTTTTCCCCATTTCTCTCCTTTTTCCCCCCTCTCCTGCGTTTCTTTTCCAGCAATGAAGGTTTCTTTCACTCTGATTTCTTTCTCACTCCTTTCTGTTTCCAAGTGACGTGGCGTTTCCCTTTCAATCTTGGGACTTTAATCTCCTTTATGTGCTCCCCCCCACCCCGACTGTGTATAGTGTACATTGTATCATAGATTATATTGCTTTTGTGTTTACTGCGTTTAAAAGAAAAACAAAACAAAACAAAACATATGGCTTGTTATTTTTGAGCTTTTAAATTAAAACAGATCCACTTTATTTTTTAGTTGTAACTGCCCACGGTTGTTTTCTGGATTGTGACAGATCTGTTCTAATTACCTGTAACCGGTTGGCCGATGTGGAGGCAGCCGGGAGCTTTTCTTGCTCAATAAATTTGGTCGCCAGAGGCAAACCCCGCTCCGCCCGGCTCCTTTCCCCGCCTCGATCCCCCCCCGCTGCCCCCAGCCCCGCTCCCGGTGCCCCGGTCCTCCCACCGCGTGGGGGCGCTGTGCGCTGCCTGCCCCCAAGCAGGGGTGTAACCGGTAGGCGGTGCCTCCCTCAGCGCGGCATCCTATTGGCTCCCTGATGGGCGGTGAGGCCGGTGGGCGGTGCCCTCGCAGCGCGCCTTCCTATTGGCTCAACGCCTGCGAGAGGGCGGTGAGGCCGGTGGGGCGGGGTCGGCCGCAACGCCGCTTCCTATTGGTTCCCTGATGGGCGGTGCCGCCCCGCAGCGCGGCTCTCTATTGGCTGATCTGCGGGGGCGGGGATATAGCGGAGCGCGGGGTTCGGCGGTGCGTGGTTTGGCGCCGCTCCGCTGCCGTCGCCATGGACCTGGGGCCGCTGAGGATGGGCTACCGCGGGGACGAGGAGGTGCGGGGCGGCGGGGGGCGGCGAGGCCTCGGCACGGGGGTCCCCCGACCCTCACGTCGCCCCGGTGCCCGCAGGCCTTCGAGGAGCGGCACCTGGCCTCCCGGCACCCCATCGAGCAGTTCGCGGCTTGGTTCGCGGAGGCGGCGCGGTGCCCGGCGGTGGGCGAGGCCAATGCCATGTGCCTGGCCACGTGCGGCAGGTGAGTGCCGGGCTGGGGGCGTGGGGGGGGCCGTGCCGCCAGGCCTTGACCGCCCCCTGCCCGCTATCGCAGGGACGGGAGGCCCTCGGCCCGTATGGTGCTGCTGAAGGGCTTCGGGCGCGACGGGTTCCGCTTCTTCACCAACTACGAGAGCCGCAAAGGGAGGGAGCTGGTGAGCGCCGGGCTGCGGGGCTGCGAGCGGGGATCCCGCGGGGCTGTTCCCGGAGCTGCGTGGCCGCTGACGGCTCTCTCCTGTCCCTCCCCCCCTCCACGTTTCAGGATGCCAACCCCTTCGCTTCTGTTGTCTTCTATTGGGAGCCCCTCCACCGGCAGGTGTGTGCGTGGTGTGGGGTGAGGTCGCGTCTCCTCCCCCCGCCCCCCGGGGCTCTGTGGGATTTTTTTGGTGCTTTCAGGTTCGGATTTGGCTGCTTGTTCTTCCTTCCTGCTGCGAGGGGCAGGCCCTGTGCAAAGGGAGCTGTAAGGAAGGAGGGAACAGATGCTGTAGCAGGGTCAGCTGGGATAGGACAGTTTCAAACTGAAAGTGGAGATATAGACTGAATGTAAGGAAAAGGTCTTTTACAGTAAGGGCGGTGAGGTACAGCTTGCCCAGAGGGGATGCTCCATCCTTGGAGAGCTTCAAGGTCAGACTGGATGAGGCTCTGAGCTCCCTGCCTGAGCTGTAGGTGTCCCTGTTCATTACAGCATTGGATTAGATGACCTTTAAAGGTCCTTTCTAACTCAGCAACTCCATGAGTCCTAACAACGCAGAGCCCAGACTAGGTATGGGATGAGGAGGTCTGCGTGTCAAGGGCTTTGGTGGCTGTTGGGCCCCCAAGCAGCTGGTGCTCACCTCTCCCTGCCTTGCACAGGTACGGATTGAGGGCTCAGTGAAGCGGCTGTCAGAGGAGGAATCGGAGCAGTACTTCCACTCCCGCCCTAAGGGCAGCCAGATTGGGGCAGTTGTCAGCCAACAGAGCACCGTCATCCCAGACAGAGAGGTGAGCAGGGAGGTGGGACCAGCAGGGCTCCCCCAGCCGCCACGATCCTGCCCTGATTTCAACACCTTCCCTTTCCCTGCAGTATTTGAGGAAGAAGAACGCAGAACTGGAGGAGCAGTACCGGGACACAACAGTGCCAAAGCCAGCTTACTGGTGAGCCACGCCGGTAGAGAACCGTGGTTCCATCACACCCTGCATTGCCCCCTCACCACCTGCATTTCTCTCCCAGGGGAGGCTACATCCTGCAGCCAGAGGTGATGGAATTCTGGCAGGGCCAAACCAACCGCCTGCACGACCGCATCGTCTTTCGGCGCCCACGGGACAGCGCGGCCCCCCTGGGACAAATGACACATCAGGGTGAGGATGGCTGGGTGTTCGAGCGCCTTTCCCCATGAAGCTGCATGCTCCTGGCTGCACTCACCTGATTGGCAGAGTTCCCTGTGCCAAATCCCCCGTGTCTCCCCTTGCTGTGTCCTGAGGACAGCCTCGCTCTGCCCTTCCATGGTGGTGCTGGGGGGCTCAGTTCAGCCCCAGAGAACCCAGATCCCGTTGTGCTCACAGCTGGCAGACAGGTCGGTCCCACAGACCCCTGCTTCCCCCTGCCAGCGTGTGAGTAGCAATTGCCCTTGGGACTGGTGGTGTTAATTAATCACGTGAATGATTGTGGAAAGGCACTGGTGAATCCCCTGCCCTCATCCTGCCCTGCTGCTGGGACCAGTCATGCCTTGTGTTTTAGCTAGAATCATGCCTTTTGCTCGGTCGGTGCAATAACTTCTTTAATTGTGGCTCTGATGTGATGTTGCTGTGAGTGTTCCTGGATGGCTGTGTGTTCCATCTCTGTGGAGCTATAGGACCCCAATCCTCACCCCATCTGTACCAGCACCACTCCCTGCCTGTACATGGAAACAATAAAGTCTGATCAGAGCGGAGCTGTGCAGTTTGGGTTAATGTTTACCCAGCAGAGCTGGGCTTGGCTGCTCTTCCCAGCAGAGGGTGCTGCTGGCTCAGCCACTGCTGCTTCTGCTCTTGGGCCACTTCCCAGTGAAACCAGGCCCTGATAACCTTCGCCCTTTCCCAGCTCCATGCGTTTGTGCGCTCAGCCTGCGGCTCTCGGGGCAGCAGGGGGGTCTCAGCCACAGCAGGTGGAGCAGGAGGGGTCCCCACGTGGCTCAGGTCCGCCTACATCCTCGCGCTGTGGTGCTGGAGCTGGGAACCCCTTGGGACTGAGCACAGCCTCGCAGTGGGAGGTGGCAGCAGGGAGCAGTGGGCTGAGCCAGGTGGCTGCGTCACACCTCTCCAAAGTGCTCACCTGCCCCTCTGCCCCCATCACACTGAGTCACGCAGTCACCTTGGTCCTTCCCTGTGTTCATCCCTGGCTGAGTGCTGCCGTGGTGCTCAGCAGTATAGGGTGGGGTGGTCATTGGGTGTCCCACCGTGGGGCTGGGGGCTCTGCTGGAGCCAGTTCTGCTCTGTGGGTGACCCTGGGTGATGAGCACAGCTGCTTCTACCCCCACTCTGTGTGTCCCCATGGTGCTGGAGCCCAGACACTGCTGCGATGGGCGTCACCCCACTGCCCCCCTTCCTCTTTTCCCTTCTGGGCAGGAACCTTGCAGCACTGCCAGCATAGGACAAAGAGCACCTTGTGAACCCACGTCTTCAGTGTGCAAACAGCCAGGGCGGGGGCTGCTGAGAAGCATTGGCAAAGGCTTTGTGCCATGGAAGTGGGGTTTGGGTCCTGGCACTTGGCACAGTTCAGCTTTTACAGTTGCTAAAGACCTGTTGCTTTTCCTGGTGAGTTCAGGACGCTCTGTGGGCAGGGCAAGCTCCCCGTGCAGCCATCCTGGCACCAAGAGGCAGCCCCAGCACGGTGTGATGCCAGGCTGTAGGTGCTCCTGTTGGGGTGTGTTTTTGCTGCAGTGGGGCTGGGGGTTCCCTGTGTGCCATGAGCTCCACTCACAGCAGAGCCAGAGCTGCACGGGGAGCTCGGAACTGAGCCCTGGTGCTGCCCCAGTCCCTGCAGCTCCCTGGGACTGCCACACACAGCCACCACGCTACGCTCCCTTTGTTCCCAGACCTGCTTTATTCCCAAAGAACAGTTGGAAGACTTCACGAAAGGCTCAGCTTCCATAATAAAAAATAAGAACAGCAAAAAGAGAGAGGCTGTGAGCTCGGCTCCCTCGCCACGGTCTGTGAGCAGCTCTCCCCTTCCGGGAGCAAAGAGCAATTCCTGGTCCTGGGTAGGAACACAGCTCCTGCTGGGAAACCTGGAGCCCGCCCAGGTCCCAATGGTCTCCTCAGCAGTGGCCCATCCTTCAGCCAGGGTTGGCTGCATCCAGCAGTGCAAAGATCAGCGCAGAGGGCCGCGCAGCTCCTCAGGCTTTGGGGATGAGCAGGGCTTTGTCCTGGCGTCGCTTCTGTGTTTGCTCAGGGCAGCAAACAGCGAAGGGGCTCCAGTGGTCCTGCAGCCAAACTGAGCCCCGAGTGCTTTGTCCTGGGCTGCCCCGTCCCAGCAGGACTCAGCCCAGTGCTGCTCATGGGTGCCTCACAGCACAGAGAGGGGACGCACGGCGTTGGGGCTGTGCCCTGCAGCACTCCCTGCCCCATCCATCCCCTCTTTGTCACTGAGTGAGCCAGCAGCCAGCGCCCACTGGGGCTGCATTTAAATAGGATTCTTGCTTTTTCCTTAAATAAAGTCCTATCTGAGTCTGTTTTCCTAACAAAGTGCCATTGGGGGGGGTGCAGCACTGAGCCCCCCAGCTCCGTCGTGTCAAGGGATCCCAATGGGGCAGCACTGGGGTTCATGGGGGGGCAGGATGGACCCAAGCTGCCCCCTCCCAGCCTCATTTCTCCTCTCGCTCGCTGTCTGCACAGAGCCCAGGGTTCTCAGCCAGCGTGGGCCTGACTTTCTTCTTCTCCTTGAAGCGGCCGGAGTTGGACACCTTGACGTGTTTCCCTTTGGTGCTTTTATCCACGATCTTCTCCAGGCGGGCGGCGAAGTCGGGCGTCCCTTCCTCAGCTGAACCCTCGGGTCCTTCGCCGGCGTGGATGTCGGGGCTGTCATACAGCACCTTGGGCATGGATTTACGCTTCCTCAGGAAGGTCAGCTTCCACCAGCTGTGGCTCTCAGCCATGACTGCGGGGCACCTGGGCGGGAGGCAGCAGCGTTACGGGGCCAGGAAGGGGAACAGGGAAGTGGCGCGGGGCAGTGTGATGGTGCAGCTCAGCCCAGCCTTACGGTTTCCCTCTTTGCAGTGTTGCTGTGGCTGGGGCGAGCACATTGGGAAGGGGATTCCCAGCCCTCCAGGCCCCACCCTGGTGTGGGGACAGCAGCCCTGTGCCCACGCAGTGCCTCCACTGACCCTACAGAATCACAGTATGGCCAAGATTGGAAGGGACCTCAAGGATCACGAATCTCCAACCCCCCTGCCACATGCAACCTCCACATTTAATACCAGACCAGGCTGCCCAGGGCCCCATTCAACCTGGCCTTGAACACCTCCAGGTCCCACAGACCCCGTCCCACATCCCAGCTCTGGCACCCAACACAGCATTGTGCCTCCACTGTTGCTTTCGGGTACCAGGCCAGGGGGAAAGGCAACCACGTCACACAGACCCTGGCAATGGAGACGTGGCCGTGGGAAGCCCCCAGGACAGTTTGCTGTCACCTGGATATGGCCACCTCGGGGCCTCAGCCATCCCGCTCCCACCGACAGCACCGTGATGCCCTACCTGAGCCTCCTGCCCCGCTCAGCGGCCTGGGGGACCCCGGGGACAACGTGGGGCCCCACACCTGCTGCTGCCCCGCTGCTCTGAGTCAAGGTGAACCCGAGAGCAAACCACTCCTGCTTGAGCAAACAGCGGGGCCGGGCCAACGCTGTGCTGAATATTCATGATGGGGAAGTGGTGGCTGAGCCAAGGGGGTGGCACTGGGAAGGACCCCCCCACCCCCCCGTCCCCAGTGTCACGTTGGGTTTGGGAGTGCAATGGGGGATTGGAAGGAAGCGTGGAACCCTCCCAGTGCCCAGCGCAGAGCAGGGTGCCACGCTGTCATCTCTACGGTGTGGGGACACGGGCTATGGGACGCGGCAGGGACAGCACTCATGGGGCTGTGGGATACGAGGACCTCGCACAGACGTGGCTCATAGGGACATCGCAGGGTCACCACTCATGGGAACGTGGCCCGTGGGGACACACGTGGCTCGTGGGGACACTACGGGGAGAGGTAGCGGCCCGTGGAGATGTGGCTGGTGGAGACACACAGCTTGTGGGGACAAGGCCGTCGGGGTCACCTCTTATGGGGACACCGCAAGACACGGCGCAGCCCCACATCGCACCGCGCATGCGCACGCCTCTCCACCCTCGGGTATCAGCTGCATCCCGCCCTCCCGAGCTCCCTGCTCCCATTGGTCGAGCGCCGCTACCTCTCCGCCAATCGAAGGAGCGGCGCGTGGCACTCTCCATCAGCCGCGTGCTCCTGATTGGAAGCGGGGCGGGAGCCACGGAGCATTGAGCGTCTGGATTGGCTGCGCCGTATGGTGCGCGGCGAGGACTGGCTGAGGCGGGGGGGAGGGGCCAGGCGGAGGAAAGCGGAAGCGGCGGCGGCGAACGGCGCGCGGGATGCAGGTGGGTACCGGGACCGGAGCTCAGGGGTCAGAGGTCAGGGGTCAGAGGTCAGGTCTGTTCCCTCCCGCAGGCCTCTCCGCGGGACTACCAGGATGTGCCCATCGACATCCAGACCGGCAAGCTGCTGGGTACGGCAAGCTGCGGGCAGCGCGGCCTCCTCGGCTCCCCGTGCCTCGCAGCTCGGGCCGCTCACCGCCCCCCACCCCCCCCACAGACTGGTTGGTGGACCGGCGGCACTGCGGCCTGCGCTGGCAGGCCCAGGTGAGCGCTGTGCGACAGAAGATCGAGGCTGCACTGCGGGACATGCCCGAGCACGAGGAGATCGCGCAGCTGCTGGCGGGCGCCGGTGAGAGAAACCTGAACGACCCTTCACCCCTCCCCCGGGCGTCAGTTCATCTCCGTGACAGCGTTGTCCCCCCTCTCTCTTCTCTGCGCAGCCATTCACTACTCGCACTGCCTCCGCATCGTGGACATCCTCAGGGGCACCGAAGCCTCCACCAAGAACCTCTTTGGGCGATACTCATCCCAGCGCATGAAGGTGAGCGGGGATGGCTACGGGTGCCCCATGCCTGTGCCCTCCTCACCCTCTGCTTCCCCCTCCCCAGGACTGGCAGGAGATCGTGGCCCTCTATGAGAAGGACAACACCTACCTGGGTACGGCTGCGGGGTGCCCAGGGAGAGGGTAGGATGCAGTGCGCCATAGGGGACCATCACAGCTCCTCACGGCCGTCCCACCCCACAGCTGAGCTCGCTGCCCTCCTGGTGCGTAATGTCACTTATGAGGTCCCTGCACTGCGCAAGCAGATCGCCCGCTGCCAGCAGGCCCAGCAGGACCTGGCCCGCCGTGAGGAGGAGTGCCAGCTGGCAGCTGCTGAGCTGCGGGAGCGCTTCTACACCTCCTGCAAGCAGTACGGCATCACTGTGAGTCCCCTGGTGCTGTTATGGGACCCCGTGTCCTTTTGTATGGGGAGAGTGACCCCACAGCCCCCTGACCACCTCTATAAGCAGTCCTGAAGAAATTTGGCTGTGTGTCTCCCTGCCCCACTGTGTCCCTGCTCCATCTGCAGGGGAGCAATGTGCGCCAGGAACTGCTAGCCTTGGTGCAGGACCTGCCCTCGCTGCTCTCTGAGGTTGGAGCGGGAGTTGGTGCACTTTCTGAGGCCATTGAGCTGTACCAGGCCTGCGTGGAGTTTGTTTGCCAGAGGTGGGTGGGGGGGCACTGATATCTCTGGGGGTCTCCCAACAGCACCCTGGTGGGGAGGGGGACATCACGGCCTCTCCATCTTCTGCTGATGTGTCTATGGCAGCTCAGAAGGGCCCGTGGTGCCCATGCTACGATACGTGGGGAGCAAAGGCAACACAACCGTGTATGAGTGGAGGACGGGGTTTGAGCCAGTGAAGGTGGAGAGGCCAGAGGTGCAGGTGGTGCCGGAGCAGCCAAAGGAGGACACGGTACGGTGCTGCAGTGCCTGGGGCTGTTTGCTGCAGCTGGAAGGGAGCCTGTGTCCTTCAGGTTTCAGAGGTCCCATTGGCCTTTTTGCTGCAGATTGACTGGGGAGACTTCACACTGGAGCCGATTGGTGGGGGTGATGCTGACAACACTGCTGCAGGTGGGGAAGCCCAGGATAATGAGATTGACTGGGGCATCGTGGTAGAGCCAAGCACTCAGGTGAGTGCTGGCTGCTTGCTCCTGGGGTCTGGCCCCATGCCTGGGCTGGGGTCCTGAGGGTGTTGTGGGTTCCCTGCAGTCACCAGCCACCCTCTCTTTCATTGCAGGACAATGGCATTGACTGGGGCGATGGTGAAAGCAATGAGGCACAGATTACGGTGTTGGAGGATGGCTCTGAGGGTGAGCATGGTCACAGGGGGGACAGGTGGGTTCCAGGGTGCGGAGACCGCAGAGTTCCCTTCCCTGCTGACCCCATTCATCCCCCAGAACCCGAGGCAGTTGCCCGTGGCTCCGATGCCCTGACACTGCTGGAGAATGCTGCAACACGGAACCAATTCATTGATGAGCTTATGGAGGTGAGCAGCAGCAGCTCTGAGGCGGCTCAGGCATAGGGAGTGTTTCTGGCTGCCCCTTCCCCCTCCCTCCCCCCCCCACAACGTCCTTTTCCCCACAGCTGGAGCTGTTCCTGGCGCAGCGCCTGGTGGAGATGGAGGAGGAGGCCGATGTCCTGGCTGCCAGCCAGTTCCAGCTGGCCCCCGCTGTCCTGCAGGGCCAGACCAGCACCCGTGTGGGCACACTGCTGGCCAGCACCAGGGCGCTGCTGGACCAGCTGAGCACCCGCCGCATGCAGCATCTCTTCATCATCCTCGCCTCCCCCAGGTCGCCTCACTGGGAAAACATGGGGAACTGGAGGGCTGGGGAGGGCAGATTGGGAGGATCCTGCAGGTGAAGCAGGAGCTGCTCTCCCTGTGCAGGTACGTGGACCGTGTGAGCGAGATGCTGCAGCAGAAACTGAACCAAGCAGAGCTGCTGCTGGCCAAGCGGGAGGCACTGAGCCGGAAGCGGCAGGAGGCTCTGACAGAGCAGGGTGTGCTGGAGCCCAAGCTGGACCGCCTGCAGGAGCGGACCCGGGAGCTGCAGCAGCTGGTGAGTCCAGGCAGGGCTGCCCCTGGCCCCTCCCCTCCTGCACGCCCTCCCCTCACCTTGGGCTTTCTCTTGCAGATCGAAGCTGACATCTCCAAGCGCTACGGTGGGCGCCCGGTGCACCTGATGGGGGTCTCACTGTGAGCTGGAACCTCCAGTGAGGTCCTGCTGTCCCTCAGCCCCCCCCCCTCCCTCAACCATGGCTTCAGCCTGGGGCTGGGCGTTGCTGAATAAAACTGCAGCTGTTCTCCGTGCATCTCTTGTGCTGCATCCACACAGGGGCTCAGTGCTGGGAGGAGAGGAGCCCCCAGCCCAGAGATGACCCCCCCCCCCCCCCCAAGCTGTGCAGCCCTCCCTGTAGCTGGGAGGTGGGGGCGAAGGTGGGCAATTCGATTTTAATTTCATAGCAGAGCGGTTGATTCATGGCTCGTTGTCGCCAGCGGTGACTCCGGTAATGACTTTCCATCACGATGAAAAGTGGAGTGACATCGCTCATTATTCCTCCCGCTCGTTATGGCAGGGTGGGGCGGGGGGGCCACGCACCTCTATGGACAGTGAGCGATGGTCCCCATTAATCACCACCACGACCCTCTGCCCCCAAACCACCCCCCCCCCCCGGCAGATGGGAGGGGGAAGGCAGAGCTTCGCCCCTACCACCGTTGGGCTGCACAGGACAGGGGGTGGCCGAACTCCCCCCACCACCTTCGGGATGGTCTTCCACACCCATGGGCGTCACCCCCTGACCACTCCCCTCCCCCCCCAGCAGTCTATTGGCCCCCGCGCCCCTTTTGGGGGGGAGTCAATGGGGGGAGGAGGTGATATGCAGAGCTCTGGGCTCCAGCCGGGTCCCCTGCCGGGGGGGGTGGGTTTAATTCCCAATTCCCCGGGTCGCCCATCTGCTCTAGGTTGCCCACCTCCCCTTATTTGTGGCGCAGCTGCTGAAGGGGCTTTAATTCTCCTCCTTAGAACAATGCTCAACTCGGCGACAGCTGCACCAGGGACGGATGTGACACCCCGGGCGGCAGCGCCGTCGCTTTGTCCCCGCTTTGTCCCCCCCGGAGGGAGGCGTGGTTCAGAGCCCCCCCACACTGCTCCGTGCCGCCGGCAGGGGGCGCTGCAGGACTGCGAACGGAGCGAGGAGGTCGAATTCGTGTGGAGGCGGGGCTAAATGACAAGGGGGCGTGGTCATGTGCCATATAAGATGTGCGTGCAACGAGAGGGCGGGGCTATGCAAAACAGCCCATCCGCGGAGCGGCTATGGGGAGATTTTGGAGGGGGGGTCTCTGTGATTGGGGTGGTCTGTGGGGTGATGCAGAGTGACCGTGTCCACCTCGTGATCCCACAGCCCCTGTAGGTGTGGGCACACGTGGGTGGTGGCTCAAGGTTCACAAGGCTACAAGTGCCCGCCTCAGTGGGCTCACAGCCTCTTTCGGGACCCTCTGGGGGTCCTGCGGTGTCCCACCAGCCTTGTGCTAAGATGAGATGGGGGTCACGACCCGTAGTCATACACCTCCAGAGGGTGGCTTGACACTCATGTCACAAATGTCACCGTTGCCTCCAAAGGGTTGGTGTGGAATGGTGACCTCCATGGCTGAGCCCCAGCTGGAGGCACCCCTGGGTCCCGGCACAGCTGTTGGAGAGGAGACTGAGCTGATGCAGAGGCTTTAATTGGCACAGAGGCTTTAATTGACATAGAAGCTTTAATTGGGACAGAGCAGAGGGGTTTGGAGAGAGGCCCAGGTGCAGCCTGGTGGCTTTTGGGCTTGCAGCGAAGTGGTGTAGGAGCAATGAATCCATTCTCCTTCATTTTGCTTAAGGACTGCCTTGACATGATTAATGCTGAGGGTGGGAGCGGGACAGGGGCTGCTGGGGGGCAGTGGCCAGGAAGGTGTCTGTGTCCTTTCACCCCCAGGTGCAGTCTTGTGCAGGACAAATGCCATCAGTGCATCGATGCGCCTTAATGCCCGGCACAGAACGAACCCCCATTGCTGAGAAGGGTTTTAAATATCCCAGCTGGGAGCAGGCAGCTCAGGTTGCTGCTGACAGCACCCTTGGGCCCCACTGCCCACCCCCATCCCATGGGGAGGCACGAGGAGGGGTTTCAAGCCTCTCTAATGCACTCCTGTTCCCCACAGGGCACAGCGCTGTTCTCGTGCTCTCCAGCCCCGTTGGGAGCCAATAGCAGCTGTAGGGTTTGGTGTGCTCTCGCTGTGGGGCTGTGCCCTCCCTGCCTGCCACCATTACCTCATCGGATTGTGGGTTGCAGCACGACGTGGGCTGGGGCCGCACCCCAGCTTTTGTAGGTGTTTGCTGGTTGTTTTGCAGATTAGTGAGGCTGGGGCAGAGCGAGCCCATGTCACCGAGCTGCTTGGATCCATTGCTGCCACCTGCCTGATCTTCATCCTGTGCTTTGTGTACTGCTTCCAGGTAGGGATGCTCTGTAACTGGGGCAGTCCTGCTTTGGGGGGGTCTGTGCTGTTTGTCTCTTGACTCCTGGCTCTGCTCGAGGGAACTTTTTGTCAGTGACAACACCGAGATGTGAAACAGGGCCTCACTGCTGGGTAACACCACCCAGCCACGGGCACTCACTGCTCACAGCCACAGCAGGGCTCTGTTAGCCCCCGCCTGGAGCCCAGCTATTGCCACCCAGCAGAGCCAGCGCTGCAGTTGGGCGCTGAAGCCTGAGCTCACTTGCTACATTTTCAGATGAACTGTTGTCTCTGGCATCCTGTTTGTTTCTGGGGCAGGACGCGGGCGTCTGCTTTTGGCTGCTGCTCTGGGCAGCTGCAAGCGTGGCAGAAATAGCAGAGCAGGGGCGGTGCTGCCCGGCTGCCACCCGAGCGATGGGGACGGAACCACCCCGAGGCAGCAGGGCTTTATAACGCTGGCTCCATGTTTATTTCTTCGGTCAGTTTCCAGCCTCCTGTCGGTGTGAGGGCTGCTGAGCCGTGGTTCTGACGGGACATCCCATCCCATAGAGCTGCGGGGTACAGGTGAGGATGAGGTTGACTTTTTGCTGCTGTTTGCAGAGCCGTTTGCAGCTGCGTGAGCTGATGCTGTCAGGCCCCCGATGCTGTGGGAGACGGGGAGTTCTCACCCCAAAACCAGAGCAGGCATCGCAGGCAGGGATATTCCGTCTGGGCAGCTGCCGGTGTGTGAAATTAAAGACTTTAATTAGCGAGGAATGGAGCAATGAGGAAAGGGAAGCGTGGGGCTTCGCGTTGGCCCTGAACGCGGCCCTGACTCACCGCAGCCCTCGGCCTTCCACCTGCGGAGCGTTGTGCTAACACGGGGCGGGCCTCGGGCCCAGCACGGGAGCTGTGTCCGCACCGCAGGCCTCGCCGGGTGGCTGCCGAGGAGGCCCGAGGTCACCCAGCCCGGAGACGCCGGCCGTGCCGAGCGGTGCTGGGCCTCGCCGTGCGCCGTGGGCCCGGGGCGCTCGGTGCCATGGCAACAGCAGCGGGGAGAAGGAGCGGAGCCGTACTCCGTCGGGATTGGTGCAAGCTGCCGTCATTCAAGATACCGGATGGGTGGCTGGCTCCTGTACGTCGTATCATTGGTAGTTGGAGCTGTCGTTCGGTTAGGGCCTGGCGCTCCATTGGGCTAGCGATCAGTCATTCATTCACGCGGAGGGCGGTGCCGTTGCACGGCTTTCTCCTCTCCAATTGGTCCAAACCTCTCTTTTCGCTCTCCGATTGGTCCAAACCTCTCTTTTCGCTCTCCGACTGGTCTCTCCGCCTGCCCATCCGCACGGCGACAGAGGAGGGAGCGTCTCCTCCGCGTCACCTCCTACTGGCCCACCGCTTCGTCCCGCCTTCTAGGGGCGGGTGCCGATTGGCGGAGGCGCCGCGGGAGGAGGTGTGAAGAGGAGGAGGGGGGGGCGGGAGCGGGGCCGGCGGCAGCGGCGGCGGCGGGGCTGGGAGCGATCGGCGGCGGCGAGCGGGTAGCGGCGGGCGGGGCCGGCGGCGCGGACGGAACGCGGGGCCGCGTCACGAGGCCTAGAGGGCGCCTTAAAGGGCCCGGGGCGGGGCGGCGGGGGAGGCCGGGCCCGGCGGGGCCTCACGCGGGGCCGCCGCGCTGCGGGGCCTGGAGGGGCGGCGGCGGCGGCGGCGGCGGCTGTGGCTGTGGGGGGGGGCGGCGGCGGCGGCGGTGGCGGTGGGAGCCCCTCGTGGTGAAGTTGACGCAACGGCCTAAGAATAGCGCGGGGCGGGGCGGCTCCGTGCACCCACCGGGCTGCGGCCGGGCGGGGCCTTCCGCGTTTCCTCAGCGCCCCCGGTTCGGTTTCAGCTCCGGAAAGGTCCCGAAACGCAGCTCGGCAACTTCGGATCTGCCCCGCACGGAGCGCCGCGGAGAACGGAGGGGAGCGGGACGGGCCGTCCCGTGTGCTGCATGTGGGCACCGCGGGCAGTAAGTGGGGGGAGCGGGGAAAAGGGGGTGGGGGGGGGTTTCCCCGGGTCTGTTGGAGTGCTGAGGTGGGATCCGGAGGGTTCAGAGCTGGAGAGGAAAGCTGGATTCGTCCCCAAGCTGAAGGGATTTCCACTGGGAAGTTTTATTGCAGCGCTCTGCTGTAACTCTGACTCTGAAAGTGTTGCTTTATTTTGTTTAAAAGTGGGGCAGGGGAAGGAGCAACCCGAGCGACCTGTTGTGAGCTGAATCCACCTGCTGGCTCCTTGTTGTTTTTGTTTTCTTTTTTTTTTTTTTTTTTTCCTAACCTTCCACCTTCTTTCTTTTCTTCTTCTCCAGAAATGCTTTCTCTGAAGAAATACTTCACGGAAGGCCTCATCCAGTTCACCATCCTGCTCAGCCTGATCGGCGTTCGCGTGGACGTGGACACCTACCTGAACTCCCAGCTCCCTCCTCTCCGGGAGATCATTCTTGGCCAGAGCTCTGCGTACACCCAGACCCAATTTCACAACCTACGCAACACCTTGGACGGGTATGGCATCCACCCAAAGAGCGTAGACCTGGACTATTACTTCACTGCTCGCAGGCTGCTTAACCAGGTGAGGGCACTGGACAGATTTCAAGTGCCCAGCACTGAAGTCAGTGCCTGGTTGGTGCACCGTGACCCCGACGGCTCCGTGTCCGGCACCCAGCCCAGCACTGGCATCGCCCTCGAAAACAGCGGTGGTCTGCAGGATGGGAACGGTCCTGATGGTGCTGTGAGGGAGAACGGGGCTGAGCAGGGCTTTGGGGAAGAGCTGGAGGACCTGGGAGCTGTGGCTGCCCCAGTGAACGGGGACCTGACCAAAGAGGTAGGCGGCTTCTTCTTCTGTCTTGGCTTGGGGGACAGCCTGGTGTTGGCTTTTTTGCTGGCTATCAATGTGAGTGGTGTTCTGTGTGTGCTGTGTGACGAGCACGTGGCCATGGGAATGGCATGGGGCCGAAGCACAGCGTGCTCCTGAACGCTTGCTGTACGCTCAGGGTGCTTTTCCACTTTTGTTTGCTGTATTCTTGGTTTGAAAGTGATACTGAAAGGTGGGGAAGGGGCTGGGGTCGGCGTTTCAGCGTGTGCACAAAGCTTTGTGTTGTGAAACCCGTAAAATAACGCTGGGAAATAAACACAGGCATTGGGTAACAGCCTCATCCCAGGTGTCAGCGGGGTGGTTGGGTTACTTGGCTCTGGAGTTCATCCAGCTGAGACGTTTATAGCTTGGTTTTCATCAGAGAGGGGTGGGAAGAGGTGAACTGGAAAGTGGTTTATTTTTTCTGTCTGTCTGAGCATAACCTTTCAGATGTTGTGATGCAATCGGTCCCTGCTAGGAGCTCCTCTATTTTTTTTTTTTTTTCCTTTTTGGCACTGGTCTCTGCCACGGCCTGTTCAGCCTCAATATCTCTCCCCAGCCATGTGTGGGTGTTGGTGCTGCTTGGCTCTGTTGGGCACTCCCAGTGTTGCTGCTGTTGTCACATGTTCTGAGCTTGGTGAGGAGCCGGGTTGGGATGCAGCCCATTGCTTCCATCCCCTGTGGGCGCCTCGAGCTTTGTCACACGGTTTTAGCACAGCAGGAGGCAGGAAACCATGGAAGGAGAGCAGTTGAACACGTGCAGGCAGGAGGGACGATGGTGGTGGTCGGTTTGGGCCGAGCTTTGCTGTGGTTGAGCAGCGTTGCTGTAGGATGTGTGAGTGTGGAGGAGTCGCTGAGGCAATGGGAGGAACTGGCAGCGCAACGCAAACGTTCACATGTCTGGCTCCTGGCCTGATAACTGAGAGGTAATTCCTGTGCGTGGAAGGAGGGAGGACTTTGACTTGCTTCCTGTAAGGCCACGTGTGTGGCCGTTCCTTCCCAGCTGCTCCTTGGCCGTGCTGTCCCCATGTTGGAGCACTTGGGCTCTGCCCCTCCTCCCACTCCCGTTCCCTGCCTGCTGCCCCACAGCCCAGCTCGGAGGGCACCCCAGTGACACCCAGGGAGTCGGGAAACCCCACAGGCTGTAGGGATGGTGCTGCCCACAACTGCTTATTTTTGGTGTCTTTGTCTGGAACCTTCACTCCCTGCTCGTCTCCAGGCTCGGTGCTGGCTGCAGAGCTGGAGCTTTCCTCCCGCAGGGCTGCAAACTCAGGATTTGTGCTTTTGCTCGACTCCCCCGTGGCTTTAACGCACTGCAGGTGTCTGGGGCAGGACGCGACCTTGTGCAGGGAGCAAAGCTGCCTTCACAATTCTAGAAGCTGGCGCGGTGCGGCGCTCTGTGGGCGCTGAGCTGAAGGTGGGGCTCCTTTTGCCTCGGCAGCTCCCGGTGGTGGCCGAGCCCCAGAACGAGGACCGGTGCCGCAGGGCTGGAGGGGCTCCGAGCAGGACGCAGCCCCCGGCGGAGGGGTGAGGGGGGGCTCCGTGCTCCGCGCTGGGCAGGGCCCCGGAAACCGCTGTACCGTCAGCCCCGGGCAGGAGGGGCCCGGGTTGGGCCGGGCGCGGTTCTCCCGTTGTCGGCGCGGAGCCGAACGGAGGTGGAGCGGCCCAAGGTCACCGCGGCCGTCCCTGCGCGGGGCCCGGAGCCGCCGCCGCCGCGCCCTACAGGCCGATCTGATAGGAAGACCGCAGGCGGCGGGGCCTCGTGGCTGCGGCAGGCCCGGGGGTGGGGGTTGAAGGCGGCCCCAGGCGGTGCCGCAGCCGGGGGAGGCAGCGCCCGGTACCGGAGCGCGCGGCGCGGGGCGGCGGCGCTGCGCCACGGCGGGGGCGCGGCCCTGCAGGAAGGCGCGGGCCGGCGGGCCTCGCGGTCGCCGATTGGTGGAGAGGGCGGCCCCCCGGCGGCGCGGATTGGCTGAGGCCTCCGCCCGGGCGAGGGGCGGGGCGTGCGCTGGGGAGCCGCCGCCCATTGGTCGGGCGAGGCGGAGGGGCGGGGCCCGGCGGCACCGCATCCCGGCGGGGCGGGGGGAAGGGCGGGGCCCGGCGGCGCCGCAGCCAAGGTAACGGCGGGGGAGGGGCGGGCGGGGCGCGCCGCAGCCCGGCCCGGGCGGGCGGCGGCGGGACCGGGGCGGGGCGGGCGGGGGCTGCTGCCGCCGCCGCAGCGGGGCCGCGGGCACCTGTGGCCGCTCGGGGCGGAGAAGCGGCGATGCGTACTCGGCGCCGCTCCCCGGCCTGCCCGCCCCGCCGCCCCCCGCGGGGACCATGAGCGCGGCGCCGCGGCCCGGGCGGCAGCGGGGGCCATGAGAAAGGTACCGAGCCGGGGAGGGAGGGAGGGAGGTGGGGGAGGGCGGTGCTGCAGGGCCGGGCTGCGGCGGGGCGGGGGCGGTGGTGCCCGGAGGGGGGTGGGGTGGGGGAGCGGCACGGTTGGGGTCCCCAGGGCGGGGGCGGCCGCTTCGCACCCCCCCAACCCCCCGGGTGCGGTCGGGCTCCGGGCGGGGCGGGGCTGCGGCCGCCCGGTGGCGGCGGTTCTGGTTGCATCAGGTGGGCGCCGATGCGGGGATTTTTAAAATTTTTTTTAATTTTTAATTATAATTTATTTATTTATTTTATTCCCCCCCCTCCCCCGTTTCCCCCCCCCTCCCCAACCGGCGCACTCCTCCCCTTATGCAAATGGCCGGGATGGCACCACGGGCTGATGCAAGCTGGCCACGGCGCAGCCACCGCCGCGACATTGGCCCGAACGCCTCCTGCCCTGCGCCGCCTGCACCGGGCCGCCCCCGCCATGGGGCGCGCGTCCGCACGGCCCTCCCGCAGAGCCGCCCCCCCCGGGCTGCGATGGGCAGCGGCCGCCGCGCCCCGCAGGAGCCGAAGGAATGGTGCGGGGGGCGGTGGGAGAGGATTGGGCCGAGGGGTCCGGAGGGGCCCGTGCTGAGCGATTCCGTGTGCGTGCGTGTGTCTTTCAGGACATCGATTTGATTGACATCCTGTGGAGACAGGACATCGATCTGGGCGCCGGGAGAGAGATTTTTGACTACAGCCACCGACAGAAAGAGAGCGAAGTGGACAAAGAGCTGAGCGATGGGAGGGAGCGCGGGGACGGCTGGAGGAGCGCGGGAGGACAGGTCACCAATAGGAACCTGCTAGTGGATGGCGAGACTGGGGAGAGCTTCCCTGCGCAGGTAACGGAACGGCTGGCATCCAGCACAGCTTCTGCTGCACTGCACTGCCGGCTCAGGGTCCCCTCCAGCCCCAACCCAGTGCTGGAAGCACCTCGGAAGCATTGGGTGGGGCCTCTGGCTCTTTTTTGGATGCACTGTAATGAAGCTGTGCTGTAGGAGCTTGTTTTTTCATCGCCTCCTTCCTAATCCCGGGGCTGTGGTCGCTTGTGTTTCCCATCAGGTGCCTGGCGTGGAGGATCAGACGGCCCTGTCCCTGGAGGAGTGCCTTAGGCTGCTGGAGGCCACCTTCCCTTTCGGGGAGAACTCGGAGGTGAGCGAGGATGGGGTTGTGGTGCCGCTTGTACCCCTCATCGAGAGCGCAGGGCTGGCAGTAAATTGGGTTAGGCTGTTTAAGGAGGCTCCAGGCATTGTGCCTGCGAAAGTAGCAGCGGGGGGAGGGTGTGGGGTGGTCACAATTAATTAAAGACTTCTGGCTTTGCTTCTAATTAGTTCATAGCGAACTGCGGAGGAATAACTGCAACCGCTTTGCTCTGAACAAAGGAGAAGCGATTGCCGGCGTGGAGGTGGAAGGGCATTGGGGCTGGCTGCCTCCCTGGCCGCGGCTCATCAGCTGGGGACTGACTGTGCCTCACGTGGTTCAGTTTCCAGCTGCAGATGTCTCCACCCTAAGCGAAGCTGTGCCCAGCGAGAGCCGGCCTGCGGGCATCCAGAGCAGCCTGCTGTCTCCTCTCCTCCCAGAGGCCGAGTCGCCCTTCGATCTGGAGCAGCAGTGGCAGGACCTCATGTCTATCATGGAAATGCAGGTCAGCGCACCCTGGGGTGGAAGCTGCTGGTGCTGGAGGGTGGCAATGGGAAGGGGTTTGCCCTTCTAGGCGCAGGTTATCGCTCAGGTGAGGTTAGTGCAGGTCCAGTGGGTGTTCCAAGCACCCAGCTCCTGGAGAATGGCAGTTGGAGGTTCGGAACAGCAGCTTTGGTTTTGCCATAGCCTGTGCGGTGACATTGAGTGCCCGTGTGGATGTTGCTGGCAGTGTCTTAAATCTGCAGCTGGCGGATGGTGCTGGGCTGACTGGAGATGTAGCTCCTTCTACAAGAGCTAGAAACGCTGTGTCTTTGGTGTATCCTGGTGGTGAAGGGCAGTGAAAAGGCAGGGCCTGAACGTGGTTGATTTGCTGATCTGCTTCGTGTCTCTTCCAGGCTATGGAAGTGAACAGCACGACCGCTGAAACCCTTTACAACGGCACAAGCGGAGACCTGCTGACTTCTAACTACAACCTCGCCCCAAACACTCCCATCAATCAGAATGTCAGCCTGCATCAGGCCTCTCTGGGCAGCTGCTCACAGGACTTCTCCCTCTTCAGCTCTGAAATTGAAAGCCCCTCCATGGGTGGCAGCTCAGCGCTGCTGCAGCTGGCGCCGGACAACTCCACCGGCCTCAACACCACCTTCAGCTCCACCAACTTCAGTGGGATCTTCTTCCCCCCACAGCTGAACAGTACGGTCAATGAGACGGCGGGCCCTGAGCTGCCGGACCCGCTGGGCGGCCTTCTTGATGAAGCCATGCTTGATGAGATCAGCTTGATGGATTTGGCCATCGAAGAAGGTTTCAACCCAGTGCAGGCCTCGCAGCTGGAAGAGGAGTTTGATTCTGACTCAGGTCTTTCTCTGGATTCTGGCCACAGTCCTGCTTCCCTTAGCAGCTCAGAAGCCTCTTCCTCTTCTTCTTCCTCCTCTTCCTCCTCCTCCTCCTCTTCCTCTTCCTCCTCATTTTCTGAGGAAGGAGCTGTCGGCTACAGCTCAGACTCTGAAAACGTGGACTTTGAAGAAGCGGAAGGGGCAGTTGGGTACCAGCCCGAGTACAGCAAGTTCTGCCGCATGAGCTACCAGGACCCGTCGCAGCTCCACTACTTGCCTTACCTGGAGCACGTGGGCCACAACCACACCTACAACATGGCACCGGAGACCCTGGATCCCGAGGAGCCCAAGCTGCCCAGCGTGGGGAAGAAGAGCAGCAAGGAGAAACCGTCCGAGTTCCTGGATAAGCAGATGAGCAGGGATGAGCATCGAGCCAGAGCCATGAAGATCCCTTTCACCAACGACAAGATCATCAACCTGCCCGTGGAGGAGTTCAATGAACTGCTCTCCAAGTACCAGCTCAGCGAGGCGCAGCTGAGCCTCATCCGAGACATCAGGAGGCGAGGCAAGAACAAGATGGCTGCCCAGAACTGCCGCAAGAGGAAGCTGGACACCATCCTGAACCTGGAACGCGACGTGGAGGACTTGCAGAGGGACAAGTCCAAACTGCTCAGGGAGAAGGTGGAGTTCCTCAAGTCCATCCGCCAAATGAAGCAGAAGGTGCAGAACCTCTACCAGGAGGTGTTCGGCCGGCTGCGGGATGAGAACGGCCAGCCCTACTCCCCCAATCAGTACGCCCTGCAGTACGCCAGCGACGGCAGCGTCATCTTGATACCTCGCACCTTGGCTGACCAGCAGGCCAGGAGGCAGGAGAGGAAACAGAAGGACCGCAGGAAGTGAGGGAGGCACGCGGGAGGAGTGGGAGAATCGCTCAAGGTAGAACTGGAGAAGGGCTGAGCCTGGAAGTGCTTAGAGGAACTTTCATGCCTTTTATCCAATATATCTTCTCAAACGTGACTGCTGCCGGTCAGTGTACAGGAGGGACTGCGGCCGAGCGCTCCCTGTGGGGAGGGACGGGGACGAGCGGACAGTGCACTGGCGAGCCCAGCACCTTCCACAGCCTGGAATCCTTTGAGCGCAGGAAATCAGCTGGCATCACTGGTGGGGAGATCAGCGGAGGCGGAAAAACTACTGTTAGGAACTGGCTTTAAATAAGAAAAGAGATTTAAGCAAATGAACTTAAAACCAAGCGATAGGAGAGACATTTTTCTGAACTTCCAAAGTTCTGTGATTTCAGGTAGTTGTTTCTTTGGTTTTTTTTTTTTTTTCTTTTCTTTTTTTTTTCTTTTATTTTTTTTCCTGAACCAGTTTTGACATCAGTGTGTGTGATTCAACCTGACTTAATTCCAGATTAGCCACCATCCCTTTCTAGATCAGACCAGTGCACACATGGCAACACGAGCGGTGCGGCCTTCCATTAACCCTTCCAGCTCTGAGGAAGCTCGGGGAGGGCTGTGCTGCCTTGGGGCGTGGAGCTGGAGCCCTGGAGGGGGTCTGAGGGGGGGGGGGCGGAACTGGGAAGGGTTAACAGGAGTGGAGCGCTGTGCATCCCCACCACACTCACAGAGCATGTCACTGCCGCGCAGGGCCGCTGTCGAGGAGGGCACGCAGCAGCCTGCATGCAGCCGCTGTCTTCTCCTACTGACTGGCTGAGGAAGCTTTGGGGGCCACGGGGCGGGTGTGCGGCAGCAGGGACAGCACGCAGAGCCGTGGGCTTGTCACTTATAGAACTAGACATCTGTTAGGATTCCTGTTTCTTAACCGTGCTTTGATTTTTTTAGGGCTTCAGCCCTGTTTTTCCCTATAGGGTCTAGAGTGCTTGTGTTGAGTAAAAGGGAGAAGCCCGAACGTTCAAAGCTGCTAATTGTTCTCTTTGCCATAAAGATTCAGTGTAACCGTGTGATCACATTATAGGATTCTCTTCTGTCCCTAGGTGTTGGTCTGACTTCCTTTGTTTTAAGGAGGGGGGTGGGGGTAGTGCCTTGATCACTGTTGGTCTCCTCCATGGAGACGATCCTAGAAGCTGTATTTACAATATAGCACAGCTGGGAGTGACTTTACCAGCAACTGAATAGCTTAAAATGGCTTTCCTAGCCAGTCCTGTGCATGTGATACGGGCTGAGGGTGTAGCACTGAGGGGGACGGCTGAGGAGGTGCGGGCAGCAGCTCTGCAGGGAACCCAGGGGTGCCGGGGGGGGGGGTGAGGGGGGGGGAGTGATGCTGCTGGGGGCTGCCAAGGAGGAGGTGTTGGTGTGGGCATGTGAACAGGCTGCGGGGAAAGGAGCTGCATCTCAGGGTGCGGTGTGGGGAGAGCTGAGGGCTGCATGCTGCCTTTGTGGGCCTGCGCAGGGCTCTCCCGTACCGCGCTCCTGAGATCCAACAGCTTTACTTACGCATGAGATGAAGCACAAGTGATGGAGATGTGGGTGTTGGGGAGGTTGGAATGGAGCCCTGAGTGTATGTTTTAAATTATTTTCCTCTTAGAAACTTTATTTTAATGATCTGTGACCTGTCAGGGAAAGAAGAGAGATTGTGTGAGCACAGGACAAAAAAATAAAACGGCTTATTCACTGTACAAGCTTTGGTTTCATGTATTTTCTTTTTATTTTTTTAAGCTGAAACACGTTTGGGAAACTGAAGAGCCTCTCTGTGGGGGCCCTCAGCCACAGCTCCCAGCTCTGTGATGCTTTGTGGGGAGTGGGCACTGCTGCTGTTCCCAGCCTGTGGGCGTTCCTCAAAGGCAGCAGCAGCCTCCCCATCATTGCCAGTAGCATTTCCCCCACCTGGCCTCTAGTGGGGGCAGCGTTGGTACAGAGCTGTAATCCCAAATTGATTATGAACCACCAATGGAGCCCATCAATAAGAGGAGGCTTGGGCAGCAAGGTGCTACAGTCCTGCCTTTGGCAGAGCCCAGCAGCACACACAGCACTGCGTTGTACCCCAAAGGGGGAGGTGAGGCCCTGCTTCTATTGGGAACTTCATGGGGCCAGTATGATTTTCCCCAGACCGACCCTCCCCTATCACAGGAGGGGATGGATTTGTCTCCATTTTGCTGGGCACTGAGGCCAGGGCAGCTCCACAAACACAGCTCAGCCCAGGGGAACACAGGGCACTAAAATAAACGAGGTGTTTCCAGTCTCTTCCTGGGCCCCAGGGCTGTTTATCCCAGGTGTTACCTCAGGCCGCTCTTAGGCTCTGGGAACCAGGGCCAAGCATTTGCCTTCCCCCCCACTGTCCTCCTTTTCGGGGAGCTCCATGGCCTGGCTCCTGCCATCCCCCCCATTCTTGCTCTACCCAGCCAGCAGTCCTGCTCTGCCTTCAGCTGAGAACACTCCTGGTGCAATCCCTGCCTGCAGCCATCTCCCCCAGCCTTTGGGGCAGCACGGGGCCAGCACTCGGTGCATCGCTGTCACATCCTGGCACTGTCAGCAGTGTGGGCTGCCTGCCAGCGCAGATCAGGTGGTGAGCAGACCTTTCATTTTCCAAGGCAGGAAGCACTTAGCCACCAGCGGGGCCTCCTGCCTCTGATCTCGGCCAGAGCCCTGGCTTTGAGGAGTGCTGGGTTGCCCCACACGGCCTCTCTGCCTCCATCCCTGAGCACTGAACCCACCACCACGACCTGTCACAGCTCCCAGCGCACAGAGAGTTGGGCTCAGGGCCTCAGGAGGTGATGCTCTGCCCCATCGGGAGCCCCCCATCCTCCAGACTCCTGCAGCACTCAGCTTCCAGCCCCCGGTGGCCATCAATCAGCCGAGAGCCTCTCCAAGGAGCTGCAGCCTCCTCATGTTCAATTAAGTGGACGTTCCTCCTTCCAACTCCAGTGATTAACACCAGTTTAATTGCTGCTGCTGCTGCTGGCTACCAGTGCAGGGAAGACATTTCAGCATACCGCCGGGTGCTGCGAATAGCCCGGATTTCAATGGGCTGCATAGTTTTGCAGGCACTGGCAGAGCAGCTGAACACCACCCAAAACCTCAGTGCTGCTCCCTGCTCTGTCACGCACCCTGTGGATGCTGGAAATTGTGTGCCAGAAAGCCCCATCCTCCCCTCAGTGAAACCTCAGCCCTTGCCAAGGGCTGTGCTATGGCACTGAGAGCCAGGGGGCCAAGCGGAGGGGCACAGCTTTCCCTTCCTCCATACTGAAGGCTGCAAGCTCTCGTGTAAGGCCAAACCAAGAACAAAGCAACGCCATTTCCATCTTCAGCCACCAGAATCAGTGGCAGAGCTTTAAAAATAACAAAAACCCGTCCATAAACACAAAGTGACAACGTCTGTTTCACATCCCCATGAGAAGTGCAGGAAAGGGCACTTACCCACACCGCAGGCGAGCCGGGTCCTGGCCGGGAGCTCACACAGCATCTCCTTCCATCAAACAGGTCCCAGATCACAGCTATGCCTCTCACCCTCAGGAGCCTCCTCGACTCAGGCCTTTAGCTACCAACCTCTCTGCCACGTCTCTTCTGCAGTCACAACGAATAAGATGCAGCCGTGGGCTGCTGCAGAGCTCCAGTCGACACCTAGATGAGAGCCGGCAGCCAGATCTAACCTCGTTCAGCACCACCAGGGCTGAGTTCCCTCCTCACTGCTCTACACCGAGCTCACGCACAGAGAGCTGGAGGAAGGAGCAAGGTTGAGAAGAAAAAAATCAGGATTATAAATCTAAAATTTTATTGAGACCAAAAAAACTGACAGAGCTCGGTATGAAGTTAAAATCCAAACACGTACTTTACATTTAAACAACGTTTTCACAGAAACCTAAACACATGCTTTTAAAAAAAGGTTTGTACAATGCAAGTCTAGATACATACCACCCTACGAGGAGGTGCCAGGAGTCTGGTGGGGCTCATGATTCCAGACATTAAATAAGTCATTATTTGTAATAAACTGGATTTAAAAAAACCCTCCGAAGGTTCAGGGTTACTCATCTGGCTCCGGCACCAATGCCTGGCCTCCTAAAAACAATCACTTGTTATGGGAGAATATGGAATTAATTTTTTTTTTTATTTTTTTTTTTTATTTTTTTTTTGTGCTGCTCGTGGTTTCCTCTCTCCCCCATGTGATAAATGTGAAGGGTTCCCAGTGCTGCTGGCTGGACAGTCAAATTAAGGTGGGAAAAGGAACGAATAGTCAGAAGTTTCTCTCCCCCCGATTTTGACAAATAGCACCTTGTGATGGAAAAAAAAAAAAAAAAGAAAAAAAAGAAAAAAGGTAGAAAGGCTTTTAAGGGGTTAAGATGCATTCCCACCCCACCCTCCCACATACAATGCGCGTGTCAGTAACTGGCAGTTCTGCTTCAGGACAATACGAATCACAAGTTTGCATTTTCACAAGTCTCCCCTCACCCTCCCTCCCCCCATACAAACTGCTCTGAGAGTTTTGAGGACCTCGGCTCCAAAGATGTGGACATTCACAGTCTCAGTCTCATGTCAGCATCCCTGTCTCCTTAGTTCTGTCATCAATACTGGGCTCTTTTTTTTTTTTTTTCCTTTTTTTTTTTTTTTTCTTCCTTTTCTTAATTCAGGTTCTAAAAAAGACCTGGAAATGATCTGGAACGTTGTCACCAGACCTCATCTCCCTCCCTCCCCAATGAAACAAGAGACCAATTTCCCCACACCCCTCCCCCCATGCCCCCAGACCGATACACCAGTAATAGCAAAAGAAAAAAAAAACAAAACAAAAAAAAACAACAAAAAAAAACCAACAACAGGAAAAACAAAAAAACAAAAAACCAAAAAAAAAAAACCTACACACATGCTACGCCGTAAAAATGCAGAGTTAACACTATTGGGAAGAAGGCTGTGGGTTGCTGAGATGGTCTTTGAAGAATGAGCAGTATCCATCTGCACTCCTTTTCCCCAGCCCACCCATCACCACTGACAGTCCTTCATGGAAGGGGCTTTGCTTCCTCTCCCACAAGCTGAACAGCCTGGAAATCCCATGCCTCCCCCACCCCACCCTCCCTCCCCCCCAGACCCCCCACCCTTCCCTCCCCCCCCAGTGAGCCGGGCTGGTTTGAATCTGTACACAGCATGGAGCTGCATAAAGCAGCGGAGCAGCTGCAGGGCACAGAAACCATACTGGTCTCTTCAAAGGGCATCTTCTCCAGCCATCTCTACGCTCCCGACTGAGCAGAGCTGCGTTCTCCCCCTCTTGCTCAAACCCACAGTTCAGATGTTTATACAAAGGCTGGCCAGGGCGGGTGCCAGGGTTTAGTTCTTGTCCTCTTTCTTGTCATCGTCCTCTGAGGGGTAGGAATGCCATGTCAACCTCTCCTCATAGAACGAGATGACCACCTGGGGGCACTTGATGTTGGCTTCCTTGGCGGGGACCAGGTCGGCCTCATCAGAGTTCTTCCTACAGGCCAGAGCAGAGGAGCAAGTTAGGGGGCTGCAGAGGGAGGCGGAAGAACTGGAGAGAATCAAGCAGTTGGAAAACTGAGGAGTCCTCAGGCCACTCAGGGAATCCAAGCAAACCCTTCCTGAGTGACTCTGGCGCAGAGAGCAGCAGCACGTGAGTCCTCAAAAGCAGGCATGTGTTGTCAGGCATGGGGACAGCAGCCAAACCGAAGCTGCAGCCCTTCCCCAGCTACTCCGTACTTCTGAGACAGTGCAAGAGCAAGTGGTTCCTGCACCTTCACCTGCCTGGTTTGGCTCCCAGATGCACCAGCGACAAGCCCTGTTTCACTAGAGCTGAAAGGGACGTGGTCACGGCTCTCCTTGGGGTGTGGCCTTCTGAAGCTGTGGCCCACGCCACGACATCACACCCCTCTCTCTCCCCAAGCTCGCGCCTGCTGCAGGGGGCATCTTAAGAGCCACGCAATCCCAAGGGCCCTACCTGCTTCTTTCACATCCACGTTAGCCTCAGCGCAGAGGGTCACCTCAGGCAGCAGCGCCATCGTGAGAGATTTCGTGCCAGGTAGCAGGGACTCCCCAGGTGCAGGTCCTTCCCTCTCTGGCACAGAATAAGTGAAGAAATGACAGACACAAAGACACACTCACCACTTCATCAGGAACATGAGCTCCCCGCTGGAATCTGTGGCACCGATGATCCGCTCTGGCTCAAAGCCCCGGGCAAAGCCTCGTGGTTTCTCCGACTGCAAGAGACAAGTTTCCACTTGTAGCATCAAAGGGTGATGGTCACACCCCTGCTGCAGGCCACACAGACACCCTGAGGGCTGCTCAGAAAGGCTCTGTGCATCAGATGCTTGGACTGCAATGACTGAGGCCAGCAGGCACAAAGCAGACAGCTCAGGTGTACACCCGTGGCACAGAGGGGACCTGGGGGCCCCAGGGCAGTCCAAAGCCACAAGCAGAGGATCTGATTTCCAAGGCACAGCTGCTCAAACTTTTGTGCCGGCCGAGATTCAGCAGCTCCCAGGATGCAAAACAGACTGCAGAGCCTCTTTCTTGTCCTTTTTCCCAAGCAGCTATGAGCATCCTGAGAGGGAGGCTCCCTGCTCTGCCCTGCTCCCTCTCTTGGAGGCAGCAGGTAACCCCTGCAGCCCGTTTTACCCCTTGTGGCTGCTCACGAGAAGCTGTGGCTCCACATTATTTAGGTTCAAAGATTGACCTTTCAGTTTAGTGCTAGAACCAGCCCTCGATTCCCACAGAGGCCTGGCTCAGAGAGCAGCTCATGCCTCCTGAAAAGCCACAGCTTTTCAAAAGCCCTCCAGCTGTGCCTCGCTGATCTGGAATAGTCTCCCCTCTGTGCAGAACCATTTGACTGAGGTTTCAGAGCATGGCTACTCCAGTTGCTGGACACTGTGCCAAATGCAGAGCTAGGGAGGTGAGTACAGAAAGCCCACGCTGCCTCACCTCCTCCTTCTTCTTCTTTGGTTTGCTCTCCTCCCCTTTGTCCTCTGTGTCAGACTCTGCTTTGCGTTTGCTTCCCTCAGACTTCTCACTCTCATGTGCAGTTTTCTGGGACTGAAGGAACTCTGCAATGAGGTCTGGGCAGTCGAGGTTCTCCTCTGGCTCCCATGTGTTATCTTCACTGGAATCAAAACCAGCAGTTTAATTTACAGACAGAGACAGACACAAAGTCCTGACACCAGATCAAGTGGAGATGCTGAGAGAAGCAGCAGGATTCTGTGCCCTCACCCCACGAAAAAGATAAGGGCAGTGGTGCCAGAGGCCAGGGCAGAGTTATTTCTCTTTCCAGGAAAGAAACGCAGTTCATTTCATCTGTCTGCTTGCTTCACACTCCCTTAAAGGGAAGGAAGTCCCACTATACCACCATGGCACTGCACAGTTAATCTGTGAGACAGAAGCAGGACTTTCTCACCTAGGCTACGCTCACAGTGCTCCAATTAGAGCTGGTGACATTCAGTACCACCTTCTCCACCATTACATTCACCCTGAGCCTGTTAGCTCCATTTTGTAGACAAGGAGAGGCCCTCTGACCAAATAATTTCTGTCTCACATCTGATCTAAGTCTCCCCTCTTTTAGATTAAAGCCATTCCCCCTCAACCCATCGCTATCAGAACATGTAAAAAGTCAGTCTCCCTCTTGCTTACTTACTCGGAGAAGCCTTTCCATTTCAGCAGATATTCCACTTTGCCCTTCACCACTCGTCGATCCAGGACCTTCTCCACCACATACTCCTCCTCTTCTTCCTCTAAGACCTCTTCTACTTTCTTCTTGTTCTGTTTTTTTCCCATTGTGCTGGCCAGTTTTTCAGCTTACGGGCGACGCTGCTGAAAGGGGAAAGAAGATCACACGTGTGTGTTAAGGACAGGTTTGCCTTTGCAAGGCAGCAGAAGTATACACAGTACCCAGCTTTGCCTGTGAACCCAGCACAGAAGGCTGTTTTAGAGGAAACAAGCACTTACAAAGCAGGAGACACACAAAGCCCTTCCACTCATCTCAGCTCTACCCTGTCCTGAGCTGTGGAAACCATTTGCAAATCCACACAGCAGCAGGAGGGAGAAAGCACACTGCTGACATTAATTTAAAGTTAATAAACAGTTAATCCAAGCTAAGCAAAAGTCACAGTCCCTGATCCTGAGCTCCCCATGTTCTTTCCTTCAGTGTTTTCATGTATGTGCTCTCTAGGATATTCATCCAGCTACAGAGTTTTTCTTCTCCTTATCTCCAGGGCATACAAACAGCCACAGAACCACAAGCCCAGAGCTTGTGGGAAGCATCTGAAGCACTGCAGGGTTTGTAGGATGCTCTGACCCAAACCAAGGCCATTCCCTGGACAAAGGAATATGGGAGTGCTGTCATTAGGTTCAAAGACTGCCTTGATTTAGACTGCCCAAAGGGTCAGGAGGTGGTGAGCATTCCCACCTGATGTCACCAACACCGAGTCACTGTCACTGTCACCAGGACTGAACCTCCTGGTCCTGGCTCTGCATTCCAGGAGGAGTGATTGTCACCCACCCACCTTGCTGAACAGCTGCCCGGAGCCTTCCTGGCCTAACTGCCTCGTTCCAGTAAGAAATGCATATTCTGCCAAGCAAGATGACTGGCGAGCTGGTCAAACGTTACCAGCCCAAACTCAGGTGAATGTTATACAACACATTTCAGCTGACAAAAATCTACGCTAGTTAGTTTATACAGCAAAACAAGAATCCTGCAGATTTACACTAACGGAAGATGTCACTTAAGAACAATCTCAGCTCTCAGCTGAGCGAGCTCCCTTTGTACAAGATGTTGCTGAGTTGAGCAGCTGCCATTAAAGCTCCATTCAAAGGAAAAGGCTCAAAAAGGAGGCCCACAAAGCCCAAAAAATGAACAACTAGTTCACACCAGAAGCCCCAACAGAGAGGACAGGAGGGACACAGCCGAGGCCGCATGCTCCAGACCACCCTGTCTGTGCTGCTGTCTCACAGACAGGCCCTAAGGGCAGCCAAGGACCATGGAAAAGCACAGAGAGAGAAAGCAGCACTTCTCCGTTTGGCACGCACTGCACTCAAATGTTTGGATTTTGGACCTTGCTGCTGTGCTGCTGCTCGGAGCACACACTGTGCAGAGGATGGGCACCGAGCCGCTGGTGAGCCAGGCAGAACAACAGCCCTCCTTCAGCACAGGGCTCTGCTGCTTTGTGCTTACCTGGTGGTTTCAGAAAGAGAGGGGTCAGCGCCAGAGCTGGCTGGAGATGGAGACAAGGGAAGAGCTCGCTCTGCTGTGTTACAGAGCTGCAGCATCCATCAGAGGAGATGAAGCCTGCTCTGAGTGCTGTGTGGAGCCATGAGAAGCTGCCCAGCCTGTAAGGCCCAGCAGCTGGAGCAGTGACAGGGATATTCCCACTGCAGGGGCACAGCAACCACAGGGCTCCTTTATTAAATACCACAGCACACCCAGCCCCCAGGGATACAGATTTCCTGCCCCATTCCTGGGGGAGGGGAGGAGTAAAAGTTGGGAACAGCTTGCTGAAACGAAGCTGTACAACATCATGTAGAAGAAAAGCTTTTCCCTGCCCTGCTCCCAGGCAAAGGCAGAGCCAGATATTCACTGGGCATTGACTGGACGCTGGGTGGAGGCGAGCCCAGGGCTGTGCAATGCAACAAGGCGAAGCTGCCAGCGCCTGCAGGAAGCCAGGCTCGAGTTTCACTCTGGAATTCCTCTGGCAGCTCCTTCCTCCCCTTCGCCCCCGCGGGGAGGAGGATCCTCCGTGCACTGAGGCACAACCTGTATGTGGAGAAAAGGGCCCGCAGGGGTGAGATCCTGGGGTTCCCTGCTCCCAGCAGGGACTTGTGCTCAGCTGCAGCCAAAGGGATCTCAGCCACAAACGCTGCAGTTGTTGCCTTGTTCTGTAAGGACCTCGGGATGCTGCATTAAGGAGCTGAGTGGCTCCCTGGACCAAAGTCTGCGGAGGCACCGGAACCAGAGCTGGGAGTGAGGCAGGCAGAAACGGAAAAAGGAGGAAAGCCACAGAGCAGTGCAAGCAATGCGATGCCACAGCTCCATCGTGGTATTATAGGAAGGGCAGAGAAGATGCAGACGCGAGGCCAGGAGCACTTGCAGAAAAAGGAGGCCAGGAGCAGAGCCCAGGGGGCCTGGTGGCTCTGGGGCTCCACGCAGCACATCTGCAGCCTGCAGCAGGCAGGCAATGCTGAGCCCCAGCACAGCAGCTGCTGCAGAGCCTGGCGTTGCAGAGGCGAGCTGTTGTGCAGGCCTTTCACTGCACTGCAGTCAGGGAGGCTGGAGCACGACAAAGGGATTCGGCAAAGATCGCAGCCTTTGCACGAAGGCATTTCAAACCCTGCCTGTTTTCTTGATTCAAAATAAACCTCAGCCACACAGAGCTTGGTTTGTGGTTGGAGGGGAACGCAGCAGAGGCAACGGACAACAATTGTGGGGACACCGCTCACGTCTACGGGATTTGGGGCTGGATTATCCTGCCCCAAGAAAGGTCTCATTAAGTAGCACACGTTTCCTATGTTCAACTTCAATTTTCCTTCACTTAACGTGTGAAGAAGTTGGTTTACACTGAAAAACAGGACCATCCTGAACCTAGAAATCCTGCACTAAGTCCTTCTGTTTTCATTTGCTGCTTCTTACCTAACGCTCAAGGCAAGGCTGAAATCCTTTGTGAAAAGGAAAGCAGAGCAGTGAAAGATTGAAAGAATGACTCCTTGGTCTGCAGCTAATAGGAAAAGCATCCGACACACCTAAGGCACTTGAAAAGAATTCAAAGCCCAGTAAAAGGGCAGGAAAAAAGAGGCCCAGCATGAAGGTGTGCACAAAAGCCTGCTTTATAGGGACAGGAATAGCAGGCAGAGGAACGAGAGCTTGGCTGACAGCATGGATCAGCACAAAATTCTGCTCACTGCACTTCTTGGGGCAGTAGGGAACGGAACTGATGCTGAGACGCTGCTGAGGGAGAGCTGCTGCCCTTCCAGCATGCCTCGTGCTCATCTTTTCAGTAGAAAGCTTAACAAAAGGAGAGCCAAGAAAAAAAAAACGTGGAGACCCAGAGGTTGGGTCTGAATACAGCCCGGTTCCATTAGCTGCGCCTTAAAGGATGAACAGTTCAGCTTCGCTTTAATGAGTTCTAAGCTTTAAACATTTCCTCCCTTCTGCCTTTCCTCAAACTTGGCCGGGATCTCTCGTCTCTGTAAGGACTTACAAACACTCCAAGTTTATTCTGCATGTGCCAGGGGAAGGCAGCAGGCACCGTTCTGATGAAGTGGGAAGCAGCACACAAAACCTTCCACACTCCAGAACCTGAACACAGCAGAAAACACCTCCGGAAAGTTTGAGTCAAAGCTCAAGGCTTCGAGCAGAGATCAAACTAAAGGAAAGCCACAGCCTTAGAGCTCGGCCACATCATTTCCAGCTAAGTTCACAATCCAGGAGAGAACATATCTCTGGTTTTAAGAGAAAAACACACACAGCAGGGATATTATAAGGGAACTTGAGCTACAAACCCCACCCCATAGACAGGGATTCCAAGGTTTGGTTGGCAAAGGTGAACAGAACCTTGGGGGGCCAAAAGCTGAGGGTGGAAACATAGGGCCGTGTTCCTCCTCCCCCCTTTGTGCAAAGGGAGGAAAGCATTACTGCAACATCTTCGGTTTTAGGATGGGAGCTGATGGCTTCAGGCTGCAGCTGGCTACCAGGAACAACTTCTTCTCAGCAAGAGCAGCGAGGCACAGACAGTCCACAGAGATGGGAGCGTCCCCACGCCTGGAGGAGCCGCAGCACGGCGGGGATGTGGCACTGATGGCCGCGCTGAGCAGCAGGGTTGGGATCTGAGGGCTCTTTTCCAACCTTATCGATCACCGCACGGATCCCAGGTGTTCACAGCAAACACCGCCTCGATTCCCACCCCCACCTGCCGCCCGTCCCTTAAAGCAGCACAGGGGCCTCGCAGTGCCCGAATGCTCCGGGAGGCGCCGCTTCCCGCCACAAAACCCCGCCGCTTTTCGTTCTCTCAGCTTCACACAAACAACGCCGTGTGAAAACTCAACGCCCGCCCCAACCGAGCGGCTCCGGCTCCGGGTCCACCTCCTCCTCCTTGTCCTCCTATGGGGGTATGAACCCCTTCCGGCCCCACAGCTCTGCCCTCCACAGCCCAACCCCCCCACGCTCCGAACGCTGCTCCTCCACACCGCCCCTCCCAAATCCCCACACCCGTTGCCGCCCACCCCGCTCCGTTCCGTTCCGTTCAGGCCCCGCTTTGTCCCCGCGCGGCCCCGCCTCGCTCGGTTCTCCCCCCCCACAACCACCGCAACCCCTCGCCACAACAGTAACCGCGAACCGGCCTCGCGCACCTTGCACAGCCCCGCCAACGGTTCCGAAGGGAAGCGGCCTACGGGCGGGCAGGGGCCGGCGCCGCGGGCCTGGCGCGCTCCGTCTGCCTCCGTCGAACAAAAGAGCCCGGCCAGCCCCAGTGCCCGCCGCGCCGCGCCGCGCATGCGCCGCGACCCGCACCCGCCGCGGTGCACTATGGGAGATGCAGTCCTCCGCCGTTAGATGTGGGAGTTGCCGCGGGGCATCGTGGGAGGTGTTAGGACAGAACTACGGCTCCCGAAATGCACCGCGCCGGCCGGAAAAGGAAGTGCAGCTCGCGGTATAAGGCCGCCGCGCCGCCGTGCGCTTTAAAGGGGCCGCGTCCTGCGTGAGGAGGTGAGGGGTTCTGAAAGAGGGAGGGAGCGGATCTGGGCTTAACTGCGGGCCGGTACGCTGAGCTCTGTATGGAGAGCCTAGCGCGGCAGGGGGGAGGTTGTATGACTCGTTTTCGGGGCTGAGGCCTTGAGAGGGGGAGGTCTCCGGGTTCCGAGTTCGTGCCGGTGCCCCCCGGCCCCGGATCGCGACCCCCGCGGTGCAGTGGGGGTAACAGCGGCTCCCCCCGAGAGCCCTTAATTTGGATCTTAAGCAAAAGCCCCGAAAGAGGATTTGGCATAACTGCTTAAAGCTGCCCCCCAAAGCTGCCTTTTCCCTTTGGTTTATCGAGCGAAGACCAATTAACTCTGAATCGAGCTTAAATGGGATTATTTGATGCTCGGTGTGAAAGCGTGGCCGTGAGACACGTGTGCGTTCCCACATGGAGCGAGCAGCAGCAGCCTCGTGCTGTGCCACGCCTGGGGCTGTGCTCGGTCCTGCTCTGCCCCGGGCAGCACTGGGCCCTGTGGGGCTGCAGGGACCCCTCCCGAGGCAGCCCCGTCCCATCCCATCCCATCCCATCCCATCCCATCCCATCCCATCCCATCCCATGCAGCAGCGGCCCCCAGCTGTCCTCTGCGGTCTCCAATCTCCCATAGCTGAGCAACCCAGCCCCTCTTTGTGGCAGCCTTCTGCTATTCCGTGAAGGCTGTTTTTTTTTTCTCTTCTCCTCTCCCCGTTGTGTTTTTGCCCTTGAAGCAGTGGGATCACAGCTGCCTTGGAAAGCTGAGCGCCCATTGCTGAGCCCGACAGGGTGACTGCTAGCACATTGTCTGCCCTCAGTCCCCAGGGGGAGGACTGCGTGCACTGAAATGTGGTGGGGTTTTTTTGGTCAGTTCCCTTCACCCTCCCCCTTACAGCTCAAATTGGAAACGGCAGCAGCAGCAGCAGCCTGACCCAGCCACAGTGAGAGCTGTCACTGTGAGATACCCCAGAGCTGCCTGCGCTGGGCCTGGAGCTCCTGCTCTGTGCCCTCAGCTCTTCTCTGCTGTCCATTCACACCTTCACTGCTCTCTGCATTGGATCAGATGAGTGAGATCTTGCAAACCGGCAGAGCCAGATTTTTGAAGCGTGGATCGTGGCTCACCCCTCCCCTTGTCCTGGCTAAAATTAGCTCAGCCTTCAGAAGAGCTTTGCTTCACAACCGAGCGGATAAATAAAGGCTGAGCTCGCAATGCTACCCAGCACTTGGCAGCTCCCGTGGCCTAAAAGGCAAAGCTCCAGAAACTGGGAACAGGTGAAGGGTTGCTGTGCCTCTCTGCTCCGCGTCCCTCAGGAGCCAAGGCTGCGTCCTGAGCCTCAGGTTCATCCCAGGGGCTCCAAATGCCTTACACAACAAACCAGAGAGGTGAAACCAGGACACTTTGTTTGGTCTGCCAGCTCCCCCTGACGAGCTCTCCTGCTCTGTATGGTCCAGACCAGGAAGGGACGCTTGGATGGGTTGGTCTGTGCTGTTATGGAGTGTGGGGACTGTCTGTCCTCTCTCTTCCTCGCAGCGCTGGCACCGTGTCTGTGCTATCATTGCAAAACAGGGATTACTGCAGGAGAATGCAGTGGGGCAGCAAATCAGCTGGGGGCCCAGCAGTGCCCGAGGGATGTGGTGGAGGAGGCAGCAGCTCATGGCAAAACTCAGCGGGAGAGATGAGGGCACCGTGGGGTGCTGGGGAGGGTGGGAGCAGGGAGGGCAGTGAGGGCGAGCGGTTGCAATGCAGGCACGACATCTAACCAGAGGGGGAAATCGTGGTCTGGAGTTTGCTGCTTATTCAGTTGAATTGTGAAAGAGCTGAGAGGAGCGGCGTTGTCCGTGTCTGGTGCTAATGGGAGACGTGCTGGGGCAGCAGCAGGAGCTGGGCTGATCTCAGGGAGAGGAGCAGGCTCATCTGGCAGCGGGAGGATGCTGGCTGGGGGGGTGGCTGCTTTGCTTGTGCTGGGCAGGCAGCAGGGGGAGGCTGGTGAGAGGAGGAAGCTGTGATCAAAGTGGGGTTCTTTCCTTACCACCTGAACAGGCTGCACTGGTGTTTCAGTGCAGAACTGCCCATGCAGTGTGGGGAGGGGCTGGGCTCTTCCATCCTTTTCTCCTATGGAGCTACAAGGAAAAGAGATGCTGCATGTCCCAGTTCTGGTCATGGAGCAGCCTCCAGCATCCCCCAGCAGCAGCACGATGGGCTGTGTGGCCCATGTGGGGCATGTGGGAGGCTAGTGCTGCTTTGCTCTCTGCCCTGGGAGCTGCTGGAGTTGGATGCATCCTCTTTATTTCATGGTGGCTTACTGGATAGGATCAGCTGTGCTAGGAACTGGGGGCTGGAGAGGTGCTGCTGGGTGAGACAGAAACGTGAACTTCCTGGGAGTCTGGGGAGAACGTGGGGAATCCAGATTGTCTGAGTGCTCCATCTCTTCCTACCATATCCTTTTTCCTCTGTGCAGATGTTTCCTTCTGGGCTCTGGCTCTAGGATGTTGGAGAGCCGAGAGGAGGTAAGACGCCTCCTGATGTGGTTTTATCTGTTCCTGGCTGGGGTTTGGCAATGCTGGAGCCTTGAGTGCTGCATCGAGGGGAGAGAGGTGCTGAACACTGGGCAGGGGGCAGAGCTGGGGGGTGGATGGGGATGAGACTGGGAGGTTCTGCCCTGTGCTCAGGCAGTGTTTGTGCCCCAGGAGCTGACCACAGTGCGCGTCCAGGACCCTCGAGTGCAGAACGAAGGCTCCTGGAACTCCTATGTGGATTATAAAATCTTCCTTCATGTAAGTTGTGGCTGCTGGGAAACAGCAGAGTTCACCTGCCTCGTTGCCCCTCAGTTGGGAGGATTATGTCTCTATTTATTTATTTATTTTGGTGCAGACCAACAGCAAGGCCTTTACAGCCAAGACCTCATGTGTGCGGCGCCGGTACCGTGAATTCGTGTGGCTGAGGCGGCAGCTCCAGAAGAATGCTGGCTTGGTGTAAGCATGCCCTGAGCTCCCTGCTTTCCCCCACCTGCAGCCAGACACCACGGTTCCATTGCTCTGGGTATCTTATGTGCTCTCGGAGAAGATGTGGATAAAAAAAGCAGAGGGGTGGCTTGCTCCAGACATGGATGTGGGATACTGGCACTCATAAGATCTGGCTCTGCACAAAGCAGGGTGCCAGCTGCTGCTGCCATGGTGCCCCACATCTTCTTGCTCCAGTGCTGGGACAATCTGATCCTGAGCTGCTGCCTCTGCTTTCTTCCTGCAGGCCTGTCCCAGAGCTGCCTGGGAAATCCACCTTCTTTGTGGGGAGCACAGATGAATTCATTGAGAAGAGGAGGCAGGGGCTGCAGCAGTTCCTGGAAAAGTGAGTGAAGCTCTTGCACACACCTCTGGGAGGGCATGAGAGGGAGGATGCAGCACTTAGAAGATGCTGTTTGTGAGGTGGCAGTGGATCTGCTGGTGGGGTCACCCTGGCAGTGTGAGCTGTCTGGGCAGGGCTGAGTGCTCTGTGCCCCTGCAGACTTGCCTCACCCCCTTCTCTTTTCGCACAGGGTTGTGCAGAATGTTGTCCTCCTCTCCGACAGCCGGCTGCACCTCTTCCTGCAGAGCCAGCTCTCCGTGCCTGAGATAGAGGCATGCGTGCAAGGCCAAGGCTCACAGACAGTGACAGAAGCCATCCTGCACTATGCCATGTCCAACTGTGGCTGGGTGCAGGAGGAGGAGAGCCGCCCTACGCTGCTGCAGGGAGGAGGTGTGCATGGCAGGTAATGCAGGCAGGGAAAGACTGACCCAGGGGCACCACAGTGGGGCAGACCCCAGCTCTCTTGCTGTGCTCAGAGCTGCTTTGTGCTGGTTTGAGCAGACCTGGTACCAGCAGCACCCTGAGCCACATGATGCCCTGCTGCCCACACCTCCCCTTGCCTGTGCTTGGAGCTGTAGGAATGCTGCTTAGAAATGGCTGGTGTCTGTGCAGTAGAGTTTCACTGTTAGGAAACAACTCCTACTATGAAATGAGAGGAGCTGCCAGGTTTTCCAGGGACTCATGAGTGGCTTTTTGAGCTGCTTGTCACATCTTTGTTACAGTCATTTAAAGGAATAAAGCTGAGGATGTGTTCCCTAGCCCTGCACACAAGTGGGCAGGATTCCAGGGGCCAGATGAGCAGAGATGGATGTCACAGGCTGTTGCCAGTGTCTCCTGTGCTGCTCTTCAGGCTGCCTGGGAGGGTGACCTGTTCTGGCCATAGCCAAGGCTTAGCAGAGAAGAGCTTGAGTCTCCCAGAAAAACTTAAGCTGAGAATTACAGAGATCTTTGGATGCATTCCTTCCTTAATCTCTGTGCGGTGAGGAACCTTGGAGCCTTTCAGTACATAGACTTTATGTGCATCTTCTCTCAGCCCTTGCAGTGTGCAAGGCATGTCTCACACCCACCACAGCTGCAGAGCACTTGCAGTGTGTGTGGGAATTAGCCAGGATCTCCCTGGGCAAGGAGGGCTGCCACCTTGGTGCCAGTGAAGGGTTTTCTGCTGCTATGGTGGGAGAGGAAAGCATCCTCTGTTTGTCACCTCTGCATCACCCACACACTCAAGTCCTGCAGGTGCAGCTTCCGTGGCAGTGAAGCTCTGCATCCCTGTGCTCCTTGAGCCTGCTATGCAAGAGGCTGTGTCTGCCTTCTGTACCACTTCTGCAAGTGCTTTTTCAGCTTGGTTTTCAATGAATGGAAAGAAAGACGTTTCTAGACCCCAGCAGTGTTTAAAATAGAGCTCTTTTTGCTTGAAGGATAGGGTTTGGGAGAGCACAGCAGCCCGAGCTAACAGGGTAGGTATGCAGGTGTTGTGGCTGTGTTTTCCTTGCTGCTGCCAGCACCATCTGCCTCTTGCTGGTGGTGCTGCCCCTGTGTACAACCAGAGCAGCCGCTGCAGTGTTGCCAGTGCTCTGACTGCTCTCTCTTTTCAGCTGTGCCAGCCTGGGGGCCACACAGGGGCTGAGCTGCCTGGAGACCCTCCCCCACTGGAACGACTTTGGCATGGACGACGCGCACTCGGACAGCCCAGATGAGCCAGCAGAGCCCTTGGGTGGACAGCAGGAGATGCAGTAAATGGTTTGAGCGACCTCACCTGCCTTCCCCAGGACCTGCAGCCCTCTCTGGAGGAGGTGCTGCTGGCTGAGCCAGAAGGAGGCCGGGCTGGCAGGACTGGGGGTGTGCTGGGAACACGGCTTTGTCCTTGGCTCTGTGGTGACCGGGGCTCGTGTGCTCTCTCCCTGATGATTCTCAACTGTCCTTGATGTCCAGGCAGTGTGTTTGTGTAGCTCTTCTCTTTGGAGAAGAGATCTAGTGGTTAGTGAAACCTGTGTTTCTTATTCCCGTGGCCCTTTGCTCTCCAATTGGAGTAGTAGCAGGGCTTGGTTAGGTCACAATGCCAGCGAGGCCCCGTGTTATCGGTACATTTCTGGCCCTGGGCAGGGTGGGATGTGCTGGCTGTGATGCGTGCAGCCTCAGACTGGGAGTGGGGAGCTGGCTGCTGCCCAGCAGGTCCCTCTGGCAGCCCTCTGCATGGAGGCTGCATTTCCCCAGCGACAGCAGCTCTGTGCAGCTCCTGGTGGTCTCAGCTGCATGGGACCCACAGCAGGCTGCAGATACTCTGCCCACACCTGGGTCCTGCTGGCAGCATTTGCCCCACGAGCTGCACGCAGCTGGGACAAACAGAGATGAAACCCACCCGAGAATGAGGGGAACAGTTTATCTCCCCTGCCTGTTTGTGCAGCCACCCCTTCCAGATGGGATTCTGCAGGAGAACAAACCTTTCCACACGTTGATAGCACAGTGGGGGAACGTGGGAGCAACAGGGGAGGAGAATGGGGGACTCACAGCCAGCAGGGAGCTCGCTCAGAGCAACGCAGCATGCAACTGCCTTGGAGTGGGTGTCTGGCAACGCTTGGGCCCTGGTTACTTTTGCTGCTGCTCCCTGTGCTCTCCTGCACCTTTTCCTATACCCTGAGCACTGGTAGAGGCAGAGCCGACGTGCTCTGACTTGAAATAAAAACAAAGTAGAAGAGGCTTGCTGCTTGCTGGTGATGTCTGTCCTCGCTGCGTGGGTGGAGGGAGCCAAGCAGGGCCGAGGCCAAGCTAATTGGGGATAGATGGCTGTAGGAAACAGGGCTGCTGATTGCACCTCTCCCTGTAGGGCTGATCCTGCTGGGGCAGCTCGCTCAGAGGGAGAGGTGAGAGGGTCCACAAAGCAGAAAGCAGAGGGCTGGGAGCAGGTGGGAGGATCACGCTGTGAGATTTGTGGGGCTGGGGGTGGTCGTCCTCACACAGAGGTTTGGGTTTGCAGAAAGGGAGGCTTGGAAACCCGACGTGTCGCAGCCAAAATGTCAGGAGAAGTTCATGGTGAAGGCTGGCAGCTGCTGGTGCCATTGGCTGCCCCCCTTCATACATATTCATATCTGCTGATGAGTGTGCAGCTCCAAATGGCTCAGCTGCGAGGCCAGCTGTGGCCATAGACTGCAAAGCATCCTGCAGGCACCGCACCTTCGGCCAGGGCTGCAAATCCTGAGCACAGCACTCAGTCTGGAGCCGCAGCCCCGCTCCGGGCATCCCTCTCTCCATGTCCTGCCAGAACCTGGCCAGCCCTGGGGCTTCCCTTTGTAGGTGGTGGAGATAAAGCAGCCCTGCAAGCAGAGCTCGGTCCCTCTGCAAGGTGCCCATCCTTCCCCTTTGGGGGGTGCAGCTGCTGCCCCGGTGTTGGCTGCGTGTCAGAGCCAGGCGGAAATTATTTTTAGTGGTGTTGATCGACTCTGCAAAGCTGTCGGGAAAACAGTGACTCATTCGGAGGCAGAACCGTGGCGGGGGGGGTGGGGGTGTGTGTGTGAAGGTGGAGGGGGGGGGGGTGGGAATAGCCGAATAGCCGCCCGGGTGCTGCATGCAGAGCGGAGCAGCGCCGTCCCCGCACCGCTGCGGCCGTGGGAACGTCTGGGGATGGGGTCCAAGATGTGCAGGGATGGTTTCGTGCAGGGCCTGAAGGTGATGGGGGGGGAGAAGGGGAGGCGGATCTCTCTGCCATGCATGGAACTGATGTGGGGGGAGAGCAGCCGGCTGTGGCTTGGGGTTTGCTCCGGGCTTTGAAGCAGCTGCGGTGGGCACACGGAGCGGCACAGGGTAACCGCCCCCCCCCTCCCCGCAGCCCCGCTCGTCTCTCCGCTCCCCGTCGCTGCCAGGAGCAAAACTCGCCGCCTGGACGCGATCCAGGCTCTCCAGACACCGCATCCTCGCCTTCCACGCCCGCCCCGGGGA
This sequence comes from Meleagris gallopavo, assembly GCF_905368555.1. Taxonomy (NCBI): domain Eukaryota; kingdom Metazoa; phylum Chordata; class Aves; order Galliformes; family Phasianidae; genus Meleagris; species Meleagris gallopavo. Next base: position 3,790,631 of record NC_139432.1, on the reverse strand, counting down.
AAGCTGTCTCAAATCTGTGCAAACAAACCACGGCGTGTGCTCCCCCCCAACCTCACTGCACGCACCCACCGCTCCGTGTCCCCGGGGTACCTGGGGGAGGGGGGGGGGGATGGTGCAGGACAGGATCCGACCCCGTGGTGTAAAGCGGGGTGAACACCGTGCTGCAGTGCACGGAAGCCCGGGGAAAGGCTCTCTGCAGCTTTGGATCTGGAGGAGGAAGGCAAAGGGCAGCTGCCGGTGGGCCGGGGGTAGGGGTGGGGGGGTGGTTGTGAACGTACACCCCCATCTCCTCCATCCACACACCCCCATCCCGGAGGTCCCTCCATGCCCAGCTGAGCTCTGGGCATCCCAAACCCATCCCAAAGGCCCGAGGTCCGTACTACGAGTGAGCCCCGCATCAACGTTACCCCGCTCTCAGCCCCCCATCCCCCCCTTCCAGCTCCCCACCGCCGCTGTCGCTCCCCCGGCCGGGCAGTGCGCGGGCCCAGAGCGCCACCTGGCGGCCATACGGAGCAGTGCAGCTCGAAGCGGATAAAGCGGGGAGGGGGAGCGAGTTTATTGCGGACTGCCGGCCGGGGGGGGTCGAAGGGCGGGCTGGTGATGCCCGAGTACCGAGGGCTGTGCAGGGTCCGGAGCAGCGGGTGGTGGCCCGCAAGGCTCTTCTTGTAATGGATTCTCAAGGCTGGGGAGGGTCCTTGTGGCATCGCAGCGTGGGCAAGGGGAGAGGCGAGCACCTGGATTTGGGGAGGGGGAGAGAAACGGTGAGGGCGGGGAAGGGCACGCAGGGTAGGGTTGTGGGTCACAGAGAGGACACGAAGGTCTCTGTGCCCAGAGGGCGGTCAGGTGGCTGCTGACCCCCTGCTGTCCCAGCCCCACTGCTGGGCTCCATTTCCCCGTCTGCCAAATGCCTCCCTCCCTATCTATGGGCTTTGGGAGAATAGCCCAGTGCTGCTGTCAGTGCAGGTTGCAGCTGTCACATACAGCTCTCAGGGTCTGACAGAGGCAGCTGCGGTGGTTTTGGCACAGCTTTCTGCCTTAGAACTGAACGGAGCTGAAATCCAGGCAGGGACACTGCACAGAGCCCCATCTCTTGGGTGAACATCAGAAGGTCACCATGTCCCCACAGCCCTGTCATCCCCAGCCCCACAGATGCACCCCCATCCACAGCTGTTCTGGGCACGGTGGCTTTTCTCTGACCTGTGCCTGTTTCCCAGCCCCACCACCTTCCTTCCATGTAAAACAGAAACCAGAAGATGGAGCCAAACTGTCCTGGGAGAGAAAGGAGCAGCGCTGCCTCCCCATCGCACAAACGCCGGGGTGCCACCTCTCACCTGGGCACCTCCATCCTCACCGCTCCTCCAGGTCGTAAGCAGCTGCCAGGTAATCCTTGGGGACGATCCCGACGGTGCTGTTGAGCTCCCCGACCCACCAGCCATACATGTTGTACTCCTGGGGAGGCACAGCAGAAGTGTTAATGCCAGGGCAGCTCTGCTCCTTTCTTTGGCAGCTGGCTTCACACAGACCCATTTCTCTCCCCTCTGAGTCCCACCGGGAGGCACTTTGCTGCCCTTCCTCACCCCATCCTTCACCCCCCACCCTTCGCTTCCCATGGGATGTGGGTCAGCGCAGAGTGGGGGGGCTGCATCCCATACTTCTGCAGGCAAAGCAGGAAAAACCCCATTGCGAAACCAGAAGAAAAGAAAGCAGCTCTGTTTGGAACCTCTTTGGGAACAGCAGGAGCCCTGGGCAGAGCAGCCCCAGGCAGGAGATGCACCCCATGTGAAAAGGGGACCCCCCAGCACCCACCCCCCAACCCCAGCTCTGCCATAGCCCAAACACTATGAGGTATTTTAAAATAATTTCTGCTTTGATGAATTGCTGGCTAGCCCACGATTGCTCATAATCAAAGGGAGGAAAATGCAAATGAGAGCCAGCCGAGAACTCGCGGCACCAAGCGTTTATTTCACTGCACAGTGCCAAAAAGAATTAAAACAACATTAAACTCCCAGCAATAATGTTTAAGTCCTCGTTTCCAAGTGCCAAATTGCACCACTCTGGATCATACAGATGTTCGTTAATTATGCTAATTTTTATTAAACTATTAAAACGAGGAGTGCACTGGCACAGCAAGGCAGAGCCCAGTGCAGGGTGAACTCTGCTCTCGTCTGGAGGTGCTCATTTACATCTCACTAACGTGCTGATGCCTGAGACGGGGCTGCAGCGCCCGGGTTTTGGAGAGGGGGGTGAGGAAGAGGGAGTCTGAGGGTGGTTTTGCCTAATTATACACTAATGGGGCCTCTGTGCTCAATACCTGCACGGACTGGGTTGGGGAGGTGTGCGTGTGTGGGGGGGAAGTAATTTAGCTGAGACTTTACAGAAGGGACTGCAAACTCGCTAATCTGGAAGATAATTGCTCAGGAGAGGTCAGCTGTGCGTGCAGCTCAGTGCTGTGGGTGCTGTGTCCCAGTGTGAGCTGGGAGCAGCACCTATGGGCACCCAGCAGGGCCATGGCATGCAGTACCCAGCAGCACTGGAAGTCAACCCTACCCCCTACGGCCCCTCTCTGCTCCTGACATGCAGCTCCTCTCCATCTCAGTGCTGCTGGAACTGTCAGATTCACTCTCCCAGGATGAAGAAAACCCCCCCAAGCACTTTCTGCATTTCGTTCCCCGGTGCCAATTGAACCCAAAAGCTGACGCTCGTCCCGATAATCACCAGCAATCGGGGCTCTTGTGGCAGCCCATAAAAGGATTGATGCTGCTAAGCTCCATCCGCAAGGGAAAAAGAGGACAGAGGGGAAAAGAAACAAGACAACCACCACAAAAAAAAAAAGAAAACCCCAAACCAAGCCAAACCCCAACCACAAACCACTGCCACCAAACCCGTGAACAAAGCCAGCTGGGGACATCACGCTCCATGCTCTCTGGGGAGCTCCAAGTGCCCCATCCCGCTCCTCTCTTTCTCCTTGCTGAGGGTCCGTGGGCTCTCAGTGGGGATGAAATGTACCCCCCAGCAGCACTCCCAAGTCCTCCTTGCCATTGCACTCCTCTGCCAGCCCTCATAAACAACCCCTCTGGGCTCCTGGAACGCCATTCATCACCTTGCTTCGCACAGAAGATCAATGACGCTTTGATGGATGCAGAAGGAAAAGCCAATCAGTCAGAGACTTATCGGTTTATGATTGCTCAGCCCCATTATTAGTGCTTGTGTGCCATACATTATTGTTAGGAAAATGGAGGAATCTAATTCATCGATGAGGTATGGCAGGCACGAGGGGTCGGCTGACACCGGGGAGTTTTATACCAGGTCAGCTGTACATCTAAAAGCAGCTCAGGGCTGTGGCAAGCTCTGAAATCCAGGCTCTACCCGTCCACAAGGGCCTACCTGTCCCCAGGGAACTTGCAGCAAGGGATGCAGCTGGGAGCTCCTTTCCCCCCCACAAAGAGCAGCTTTCTCTATGGAGGAGCAGCTTAGGTGCTGCTCATCACAACCTGGCACTGCCCCCTTCACACACTGGTGGAGCAGCTCCTTTAAATGATTCCCCCTTGCTCCCAGTGACTCAGCTCTCAGATGTTGCAGGAGTGGAGGTAATGGGGCATTGCTCTTTCCCCTCGTCCCATGTGCTGTGGACGTGGTGCCTGGTCCCATTTGTGTTCCCATCATGTCCATCCCATTGGGGTCTGCGTATCCATCCTACTGGAGTCCCCATGTCCATCCCGTTGGGGTTCCATGTATCCATCCCACCAGGGTCCCCATGTCCATCCCGTTGGGGTCTATGTATCCATCCCACAGAATTCCCCACATCAATCCCATCAGGGTCTGCATATCCATCCTATTGGGGTCCCCATGTCCATCCCATCAGGGTCTGCATATCCATCCTATTGGGGTCCCCATGTCATCCCATCATGGTCTGCATATCCATCCTATTGGGGTCCCCATGTCCATCCCATCAGGGTCTGCATCTCCATCCCATCAGGGTTTGCATATCCATCCTATTGGGGTCCCCATGTCCATCCCATCAGGGTCTGCATCTCCATCCCATCAGGGTCTGCATATCCATCCTATTGGGGTCCCCATCTCCATCCCATCAGGGTCTGCATATCCATCCTATTAGGGTCCCCATGTCATCCCATTGGGGTCCCCATCTCCATCCCATCAGGGTCTGCATATCCATCCCCTTGGGGTCCCCATGTCTATCCCATCAGGGTCTGCATATCCATCCTATTGGGGTCCCCATGTCATCCCATTGGGGTCCCCATGTCCATCCCATCGGGGTCTGCATATCCATCCTATTGAAGTCCCCATGTCCATCCCCTTGGGGTCCCCATCTCTATCCCATCAGGGTCTGCATATCCATCCTATTGGGGTCCCCATGTCATCCCATTGGGGTCCCCATCTCCATCCCATCAGGGTCTGCATATCCATCCTATTGGGGTCCCCATGTCATCCCATTGGGGTCCCCACGTCCATCCCATCGGGGTCTGCATATCCATCCTATTGAAGTCCCCATGTCCATCCCCTTGGGGTCCCCATCTCTATCCCATCAGGGTCTGCATATCCATCCTATTGGGGTCCCCATGTCATCCCATTGGGGTCCCCATCTCCATCCCATCAGGGTCTGCATATCCATCCTATTGGGGTCCCCATGTCATCCCATTGGGGTCCCCACGTCCATCCCATCAGGGTCTGCATATCCATCCTATTGGGGTCCCCATGTCATCCCATTGGGGTCCCCATGTCCATCCCATCAGGGTCTGCATATCCATCCTATTGGGGTCCCCATGTCATCCCATTGGGGTCCCCATCTCCATCCCATCAGGGTCTGCATATCCATCCTATTGGGGTCCCCACGTCATCTCACTGGGGTCTGTGTATCCATCCCATCAGAATCCCCACATCCACCCCATTGGGCTCCCCATGCCCCAGCCCAGGGGGAAGCCGGAGGTGGCTGAGATCTGATGGGATGGGGTGGTGATGTGAAGAAGCCGTATTAATATTTATTCCATCAAGCAGCTCCGTGCGGCTCCGCCGTGCTCTGACCGCAGCACCAACCCTCAGGCACCGCAAACACAATTTGAAAACAATGTGACGGAAATGTTTAATCTGCTCAGCCCATCTGTGCTGCGTATTTCTCCAGATCTCCCTGAGAGAGGCGCCTTCGAATCTCCACATTGCCTTTAATATTCTCCTAAATCACCTCCCCACCGCACTTCAAGGGCCATTGCTACAATATCACAGGTTCACCGAGAGTGCACGGGAGAGGGGGGGGGGTGCGGGGATGGGGACGGGGGTGTCGGCGGGGAGATTTTTTATTTTAAAATATTTCCCAGGGTTGGTGTTCCTGTGCCCCTCAGACAGACGTAGGGAGAGGAGAAAAGGAATAAGGGGTGAGGAGAAGGAGGAGGAGGGGGGGGGGATTGGAGTGAAGTTATTGTGCCGTTGCTGGGGGGCGACCGGCGCGGCTGTTCAGAACCAAACCGGCTGGAATGGAGCTGAAATCTTTCTTGAAGAATTGTTTTTATGCATCTCTTTCCTCGGCTGCCTGTGGTTGGAGATGGCACCGCTCCCTGCAGTGCCCCATCCTGCTCTGAGCAGCCACAGGGAGTTGGGGGGGGCCTAAAGCAGCATGGTGAGGATCCGGGCCAGCCAAGGCAGCTCCTTGTGGGGGTACAGCTGGCTCTGGGGGTCCTGGCCCTGTCCCTTCCCCACCCCCATCCCTGTCCTTGTGCCTCTCCCCATCTCTGTCCCCACTGCAAAGGACACAACACCCATCCCTGCCTTCATCCCCATCCCTGTCGCTGTTCCTTGTCCCTGTTCCTGTCCCCATCCTCATTCCTGTAACATCCTTGTCCTTGTCCCTGTCCCCATTCTTTTCCCAATCCCATCCCCATCCCTATCCCCATCCCTATCCCTATTCCCGTCCCTATCCCTATCCCTATCCCTATCCCTATCCCTATCCCTATCCCATTTCCAGCCCTCTCCCCATCCCTATCCCTGTCCCCATCACTGCCATTGTCCCTGCCCCTCCCCATCCCCATCCCCACCCCTGTCCCCGTCATTGTGCTTGTCCCCATCCATGTCCGTATCTCCATCCCTCTCCCCATCCCCACCCCTATTCCACGTCCCCATCCCCATCCCTACCCCCATGCCTCCCCCATGTCCCCGTCCCCATCCCTGTCCATCTCCAGCCCTCTCCCCATCCCCATCCCATCCCATCCCATCCCCATCCCAGTCCCCCTCCCGCCGTTGCCATGGCAGCAGCATCGCTTCCTGCCCCCCGGGGCCGCAGCCGGATCCACCTGCTCCTCCCGACCCTCGCGGGGTCATCGTCAGGTCGCCAGAATAAATGAACGCGAGCACTAATGATGTGTTTGCTGGCTGTTTATGCTCTCTGTGTGTCAGGGGCACTCACATTTAGAGAGCTCATTATGGCTGCAATTAGACTGCACCACCGCTAGATATTTAACTCCTTTTTCTTTTAAATTAGCATTTTAATAACGTGCTTTGAGCAGGGGAAACAAAATGACCATTTTTCACGGACAAACTTCCCTAGCTGTAGGTGCAACTCTAATGGTGAAGTTGCACGGGAGGTACAACCGTGCCCGGATCGTTCCCATCCCCGGTGCTGAGCAGGGGGAGGGGGGGGAGGGGGGTGGAGGATGGAGCTCTTTTTATTTGCTTTATCGCACACTCCATTTCCTAAATTTGTTCTGCAGCCAATTATTTTCGCCTTTAAAGCCTGATGGAAGCGAGCAGCCGCCCGCGTTCGGCTCTGCCCGTGACCTGTGAAGAGGGCTGGTGGTAATTGTGCACATGTGTGCGCCCGCGTGCGAGGAGCCGAGCTGTGAGCAGAGGGATGGGAGCAGCAGGGGAGGGGGGGGAATTCAACCAAGTGTGACCCCCCCGGGGTCACCGGGCACGGCTCAAATCCCCGCTTCCTCCCTGAGTCGGGATTTAGGGTTTCTGCTCCTTGGATCCCATCCTTCGCCCATCATCCCAGGAGTCATCCTAGATGCAGTGCAGCCAAAGGGGAAACCTCACCGGGGGGAATGGGGATGGGGGAGAGGAAGGCACAGAGCTGTCGGGTCTGGAGCGTGAGTGCTCTGCATCCACCCAGCTGTACGGCCTCATAAATACGGCACGGAGAGCTGTAATTTGGTGATAGCTACCCCAGGACATATCTAAGATCCACTTCTGTTATTTTAATTAAATACTGCATTATGGTTTGTGACAACTTCAGCGCTATCGCCTAAATGAATTTGGAATTAAAGTCTTACTTAGGCATTCCACTACTCCCCCCCACCCCCCGCCCCTCCACCCCTCGGTGGTGCAAAGCAAAGGGCCATAAAACAGAGATGTTTGTTTGTTTACAGATGGAGCAGCTCGGAGGAGGAAAGCAGGAGGAGAGGAGAGAGCTTTGGACGGAGGGATTTTGGTGCACGGCGCTTTGTTGGCTGTGTATTGCTCCTTTTCTCTCATTTTTAACCACTGATTTGCTGCTTGTCCCATAGAGGAGCACTGGAAGGGTTGGGATGTTGGGGTCACACCTTTGGGAATGGCACAGCTTTGGATTCCTGGAGGAGAATTATGGCATAGGGAAACTTTTGGTGCCCAGGACCGGGACGTTCAGTTCCATCCATCCAGATTAACTCATCTCAAATGAAAGCAGTTTGTGACATTTGGCAATAGAACCGCTTTAAATGTTACAGCATCCATTGCTTTAAATGTTACCCGCGCCTCGTGAACCGGGAGATGGTTTTATAATTAGCTCCATCTCTAACGAACAAAGCTCTCTACTGTCCGCTGCTCATCCACGTTAGCAAAGGCAACAGGGGAGGAGGGGATGGCAAGGATGGCCGTCACCTTTTGGCAAACCCGTGCCACCTCCAGACCTTATTCTGCCCACGTGCCAACACTTTGCCCTCGCTTTCCCCCATCACTCCCTCAATTGCTGCTCCATCCCAAATCAAAGCAACTCACACCCATCCAGCACGCGGAACAGCACTGCCCATTGGGTACACTGCAAAAAAAAAGCTTGTTTTTTTTTCTGTTTTTGGCCTCCCATTCCAAACGGGGCACTGTTATACATCCCCCCCCTCCCCAAACCCTCCATCACTAAACCTATTCCTGATAACAGCACGGCTGACTCCAAAGGAACCGCTGCCTACAATGGTGACTCCGGAAAATGGAAGCATTGTCACACTTAAAGACACAAATTTCCCCTGTAATATATTCGAATGGAAACCTCTGAATCCAATACTACATGGGCATATCTAATAAATTCACAATATTTCAGCCTCAACAGCCTACAACGGTTAGTTTTAAAGATTTATGCGGTAAAAAATTACTCGGTGATGAATATAGTTTATTCTGTGCGGTATTGGAGGGTATAAGGAATTAAACTACTGTCTTTAACAGTGAATTTATTATTACCTCTGTCAAAGACGAAGTCTTTAACAGCGTTTATTATAAATTTCCAGGCACAATAAATGGTCAAAGTGTGCCTCAGAGCCCCACAGGGGGACCAGGTGCTGGGAGGGGCTGTGATGTGTGCCCTGTGCTGGGCATGGTGGGGGGCTGGGGGCTTCTTGGTGAGCCCTGAGGGATGGGAACCTACTGCTGGTGTGGTCTCAGTGCCCAGGGGTCGGTGGGTATCAACAGTGGTGGGTGGGTGACAAGAGTGGGGGGTGGGTGGGTGACAAAAGCCATTGGAGGATGACAACAGTATTGAGAGGGTGGCAGCCTTGGTTTGGGGGTGACAGCAGCCATGGGTGGGTGAGAGCAGCTATGGAAGGGCAACAAAAGCCATTGGAGGCTGATAACTGTGGGTCACAGCCTTGGTCAGTGGGTGACAGCAGTGAAGGGTGGGTGACAACAATGGTGGGTGGGTGGCAGCCTTGGTCAGTGGGTGACAGCAGCCACGAGAGGGTGACAAAAGCCACTGGAGGATGAAAACAGTGGTGGGAGGGTGGCAGCCTTGGTCCATGGGTGACAGCAGCCATGAGTGGGGGGCAACAGTGGTGGGTGGGTCACAGAAGTGGCGGGGTGGGTGACGACAGTGGTGAGTGGGTGGCAGCAGCCACGGGTGGGTGACAAAAGCCATTGGAGGATGACAACAGTTTTGAGTGGATGGCAGCCTTGCTCAGTGGGTGGCAGCAGCCACGGGTGGGTGACAAAAGCCATTGGAGGATGACAATGGTTGAGAATGGGTGACAGCAGCCATGGATGGGTGACAAAAGCCATTGGAGGGTGACAACAGTGATACGGGGGTGACAGCTTTGGTCAGTGGGTGCCAGCAGCCACGGATGGGTGCCATCACTGCGCTGGTGATGAAGCCCGGACAGCATTGCTCTCCAGCAGCTCCACCACCCTTTGTCCTCACCCTCTCTGGGTGTCCCTCATTTATACAAATTACCTGGGAGGAATGAAGCTGCCAGGGGCTCGTTCTGGACGATTGGTTCCCGCCGGGGGCTCGGGGCCGGCGGGGAAGGGGCGGAGGGGGGGGGAGTGGGGAGGAGAGAAGGGGGGCAGCAGCCCTCGCTTGGATGTGACCGACGTGTGACCGTTGCCTCCCGGCTGACCCCGGCCCGGCGCCCGCCGCCCCCGTGCGGTGTCCCGGTCGCCCCCGCTAGGTGTCACCGCCAGCCTTCGCTCGGAGCCCCGACACCCCCCTCCCCCCCCCCCCCCTTTCACAATCCCCCCTCCCGCTTTCATTGAAAGCAATTGAGAGAATTAACTTATCCGCTTTTATGGCCTGCTTGTCACATCCAACTAAGCCCACTTAAAATAGGAAGTCTCGCTGCATTCGGATAATTATCATAACGTACAAATCACTCAGCCGAGGGACCGGGGATTGGGGCTGTGGGAAAGGACACGGTGTTCTGCTGGGATTATGGCTTTCACCTCCCCATGGTTATCAGCCCCCCTCCCACATCGGGTGGGCGGCAGCATTTTGGGGTCTCCATGAGATGGGGTGATGGGGTGATGGGCTCTGCATCCCCAGTGCTTTACCAAACCTCAGCCTGGTGGCACCAAGGGGGTGAACAGGGAGGGGACCCACATCCCTCGGGTACCAGCTGTAATGAGGGAGCCAGCACCTGAGGGATGCTCCTGTGTCCATAGCACCAACAGCCCAGAGCTCTGCACCCATGGGACCGTGCTGTCTGCATTGCAAGGCTCTGTGCAGGGACCTGGGACACATGGCAAGGAGAGACCCTGCAGCCATAAGCCCTGCACACCCCGAACCACGCGCTCACCCAGGTGCCCAGGTGAGGGATGGCTCCAAGGAATTGTCCTGGGGACGAACCCATCCCTGCCCAGCATGCTGCAGCCCCCCCTGCCCACCCCACGCCCTGCTGCTGAATCCCTGCCAGCTACTGATGTCCACTAACCCCCAAATCACTTTTCCCCGCTGTTGCTGCTGGAAATGTCAGACAGGACCCGAGCAGCAGCCGGCATGTGTTTCAAACACACCAGATGGATTTTTATATTAGCTACTATTTCATGTTCAGACAGAGCGACTGCACCGCTAAAAACTGCAGCCTCGACGCTGCCGAGTTTGCTTCTGTGAGATTAATTCTGCGAAATTAATTGGGACAAGATTGAAAAGGAAATTAAAATGCAGCTGAGTGAACAGGCTTTTCAAACACCTTTCCCCCCCGCTCGCCTCTCCCTGCTTTCCAACCCCCCCCCATCACTTCGGTTCTGCCGCGGCCGCGAGCATCCGTCGCACAAAGTAATTTACGGGGGGAAAGCTCTCAGGACCCATCGGTTACGTGTGAGGAAGCCAGCACAAGAGTCGCAATCTGGAGGCACTGAAGAGAGAGAGAACCCCGCTGAGCCTCCAAGCTGTGTCCCTGTGCTGGCAGGGCAGCACTGTGCCCCAATCCGGGCACTGCATGGGGATGTGGGACGTCGGCCAGCTGCTGCTGCTGCTGTAAGCCCAGAGATGGAGGGATGAGCCCGGGCTGTGGGTTCAGGCCTGGAGCATGGCAGGCTTATCTTGCTGCTGTAAAGCAGCGGGGGGGGGCAGAGGCAGTAAATGCCGCCGTAAAAAGCGCTTTGAGATCCACAGATGGGAAATTCTCAGCCTTCCAGAAAGAGACAGCAGCACCAAGAATAAAAGCCGTGCTCTGCCGCTGCCAAAGATGCAGCTGCCTTCGCGGGGCTGAGCGGGAGGCAACTCCAGAACCACGGGTCCAACATCAACCATGTGGGTGCATGGGGGTGGGTGAGTGACCCCCTCCACCTCCCCGGTTCAGTGCCCTTCATACAATGCAGCCATCCCAGTCCGGGCCGCTGCAGTCCGGCTGGGAGCAGCTGGGAGCCCTGCAGGGATACAGGGGGCTGGAAGGGTCACAGCACAGCACAGCTCCCTGCCCTGCTCGTGCAAGCACTTGATGTATTCACCTGCGCGTGTCTGCTGGAGAGAGCTCTGCTCACACCCGGCTGAGCAACTCAATTACCCCTGTAATACCCGAGCAACAGCACGCACAGGCTCCATTACCGTGAAGAAAATCTTGCTTTGGGGCATTTCAGATGCCACACGTGAACGTAGGAGGCGGTGAGGGCTGCAGGCAAGGAGGGGTGACGGCGGGGACACGAATTGGCTGTGGGGAGGGGGGATCTCACGGGGTTGGGGACCCATTCCTATGTGCACGTGGGAGCTAGACCCCGAAATTCCACTTCCCGCTCTGTTAATTAGGACATATCCCTGTGCTTTGGTTTTCTCTGCCCCCCCCCCCCCCAGCCCCCTTTGGGCTGCAGGGCCCTACCTTGCTCAGGATGTAGATGAGGTCTCCGCGGTGGAAGGAGAGCTCGTTGGGGTGCTCACCGCTGCAGTCCCACACGCCCTGGTAGTAATTGGCATAATCCCTTCGGGAGCTTCCTGCAGAGCAAAGGAAAAGTCAGGGGGATGGGGGATAACTGGGGAAATATTGGGGTCACGGTGTGGGGGTCTGAGGGTAGGAGCTGGAATCAGTCGGTATGTGGGGGGAAGACAAGGAGGTGTTGGTGTCGTTTTGCACGGTGGCCTCAGTCTTTTCCATCAGGTGTGGTCCACAGGCTGGAAGGGACATTATGAACCAGCAAAGTCTTGTTTTCTCCTTTCTAGAGGGAGGCAAAATGATTTCTGTGCTGGGAGTCATGGGTTTGTGTTGGTGAAACTGCCAGGAAACCGCATGCCAAGGCTGGGGACTGCCCTTAGATAAATGTCCGTGTGGGTTGGATGGAAAATGGAGCAGCAGCATTTCCAGAAGGAAACATTTCCATCTTTGCCATTTCAGAATGGCATTTCCCATCCAACACAGGTCCAGAGACCACAGCCACTGTGCAAAGTGGGTCCCTGGAAAGGGGCAGAGAGCATCCCACTGTGCAATGGGACCAGACCAGCCAACACCACGCACCTGGAGATGCTGCCCTACTTTGCAGGCTGGAAAAGGGATTCATCCCAACACATCCAACAGATCCATGGCAGCATCATAAACACACCCCAAAATCCCATTCCTGGTTTCCAAGCACACAAAATGACCATTCAGACATGCAGGACATGTCCTGGTGGTGCAGCACTGATGTGGGGGGTGGGGGGAGGTTGGAAATCCAGATGTCACAACACGGGCACCTCTGTGATGAGGCCCCTGTGAATAATTAAACCCAATAAAACCACACTGTGCAGGGGGTGATTTGAGCACGGGGGTTGCACCAATGCACTGTGCTGCTCTGCCACGAGGCTGAACCGAGCCCAGAAAGCATAAATAGAAAATATCGAGCACATGTTGGAGGAAATGTTTCTAATATGGTGTAAGGGACCGAGTGATAAGGGTGCATCTGGAGTACTGTGCCCGGATTTGATCACCTAAATATGAAAAAGGACATTACAGAGATGGATAATGGTACAGCAGGGAGCAACTGGAATGACTCAGGGACTTGGGGAACTTAAATAGAAAGGCTGGGAAAAAAAAAAAAGAAAAAAAAAAAGTAGGTCTGCATCCTTTGGAAAGTATTAAAGGGGGAGCACGCAGTGGTGAGGAAAAGATTGTGAAGGGAATAGAAGGAGAAGGAGCTACTGAGTTATTTAAGCTTGTGCAAAGTGCAGGAAGCAGAGGTTATGAACTGGAGGCAGAGGAAGTAGTGGGGCACTGAGCAGGACGAAGCAGGCAGCAGCTCTGCAGCAGGCAGAAAATTGTGTAAGTGCCACCAAAGGTCACTGCAGCACCGTGATGCAGAGAACATCATGCAGGCTGGTGCTGCTGTGAGCGGTCCTGTGCTCCCCGTGTGAAGCAGGACTGCTTATTTTCTCCAGTGATGTCCACTGGTCCAGGAAAAGGTCTCAGCCTTCGCTCCAGCACCATCTTCCAAAGGTCAGCATTAATTGCATTGCATGAAAATGCCTGGTGATGAGAGCACAGCACGGCTCTGCATAGAGCCACGGTTTCAAAAGCGAGATGTTTGTGCAAGCTATTGAGAATATCGTGTTAAAATTAAGACAGTTTGCAGTGAGGGGGGTCCTGATCCCTGTCAGCACTCGGAGATAAGGCCAGGAAAGGGAAGATGTCACTCTGCAGTGTCCCAGTGGGACATCAGCTGTCCCAGGTGCCCTGCCTGCAGATCTGAACCTGCGTTCAGGGCAGAGACACGACGCGAGTGTGACTGATTTACACTGATGTAAGTGGGGCGAGTGCCTCCTCCCACATTTATGGGCCTCGGGGTCATGAAGGAAATCAGCCAAATGTGACAACTGCGTCACTGCCTTCCGCAGCCCGAGCAGCCCCAAGCAGGGCTGGGGGAGAAGCTCCTGCCCCAACCCCTCTGCTTTGGGCTCGTGGCTTTGGCAGCCTGTTGATGCTGAAGCCTAATGACAACTGTCTGCAGCTCAGTGGCTTTCTCTGCTAGGTGAAACCTCCTGCCAGGCTCAGTGCAGGAGACAAGCTTCGGGGCTCTTCTGTTTTTCTGAGGATAGGAGTTCTGCTCTCTCTGTATTTGATGGGTCAGGCTGCGTGGCAGCAGCAGCTCGTCAGGCATGGAAGGCAGGAAGGGACTGAGCAGCCTGAGCTGTGCAAACAGGCATCTTGGCTGGAGCAGCCCGCAGCTCCTGGTTGGATTTGCTGGGCTGGTTCGGTTTTGTGGCATCTTTGCTGTTCTTAGAAATGAGAAACAATCGTTTTCCATTCACCAAATGCTCATCGGGCACTTTGGCTGTACGCTGCCAACCCAGTTCTGTGCTCAAGGGCTGCTGTCATCCCTTCACCCTTTGTCCGGTTGGATCGCAGCGCAGGGACTCCTGGAGCTGTGAGAACTTTTCGCTCTTGAAATGGAGCCCAGCATTTCAGAGGCAGGAGCCTCACGTATTATTTAGCACAGAAACAGACACAGGACTTAAAGCAATCATGACCACACTAATAACGAAACCAGCCATGACGCTTAACAAAAATCACAGATGTCAGGAGGATGCTAACGAGTACAAGCAGGGCATTAAAAAGGGTGCAGGGCTGGGATAGGTGGGAGCCAGCACCATCAGGGTGCCCTTGGGTCACCCCCAGCCCTCCAGCACGCTGCTCCTGCAAGGGAACCATGGCAGCTCCTCTCTGAGATGCTGGGAGAGCTGTGGAAGGTGAAGACAAATGCGTGCTTGCAGTGCATGTCCCAGCTCCTTCTGCTTTCCTCAGCCCGTGCCCAGGAGTCCCCAGGGATGCAGGTGTGACGATGGTGGTGCAGTTTATAAAGATGAGGAGGTCGTTTTTCCAAGCTCTGGGCGCTGCTGTCACGGCCACATGCTCCAGTGGCTGAATAAGTCATTGTGCTGGGGGGTGGGGGTAGGTGGGAAACAAGCAGTGTGAGGGCACAGGGCTTGCTGGTTTGTTTGGGTCTCTGCAGACAGCAAAGACTCAACCCTGCATTGAGATGGGAACACTGGGAAGCTGAGCACGGGGCTGCAGGACAGCTGAGAGCCCCTCTGGGGGAGTAACCCAGCAGTGCTCGGGGTGTCTGCACACCCACGTGTGTGCTTCCAAGAATGCCCCACCGCGTGTGAAGCCAACCCAGGCACCCGCTGTCCGATGAGCCCCTCTGCTCCCTGCCACCCAACAGCTCAGTGCTCTGAGTGCCACCCCCTGGCTGAGCATCTCCAGGCTATGCACGTCCCCTCGGGGCCCCCGCCGGGCTGGGCCAGCAGTATGCAAGGCAGGAAGGTCCCAGCCCAACCCCGGCTGCTCAGACACAAGCACTGCTTTCCTGCGCCAGGACGGAAGCGGTGATGGAAAGTGAAGCAGGTGGGACCGGGGAGGAAACAGACCTTCCGCTCCCATCCCATGGTGCAGATCCCTAAGGAAAAAGCAGGAGGGGGGGAACCTGTGAGCTCTGGGAGGCTCTTGGGGCTGCCTGCTCTGGGCGGTGTTGGTTCCGGCAGCGGTGCTGAGCGTCCGGCCGGCTTCCCGTGCCCAGAGCCGGCTTCCTCTGAGCCCTGACTCACGTCCTGCCTCATCTCCTGTCATGTCTGCCCCACCTCCTTTCGATGTGTGCTGCTCCACCGGCACCTGCACCTCCAGATCCCCTGGTTGCCTCCATTGGGACATCCATAGGGTTGGCCAACGTGGGGTGGGCTCTTACCGCGGTGCTGCCCGCTGCCGTCGTCCTCGCTGTCCTCAGGAACATTGGGGTCCTTCTCTGGAAGGGGAAAACAGAGCAGAGAAGCCACAGGGAGAGCTATGAGTGCAACAGAACAGTGCCAGGCCATTGCTAGCACTGTACCAAACCCGCAGGCTTGGGCTGCGAGAGCATCCGACTGTCAGAATAATAAATTCCTGCCTTAATTGTGGAGAGTGGGAGGGAGGAAGTCGCGGATAATATTTTAAAACGTGTTGCATCCAAATATGAATTGTTGTTAACACTGGTAAAAACAAATCACTTATTATAGCCTCATAAATTTAAGCAGCACTTTGCCAAGTGCCCGATAGGAAGAGACGCTTTCCTGTTCAGCGCTCACAGCCTGGGGAAAACGAGACAGAGAGGAGAAATGCCAGGGCAGAAACACATGGGAGGATGGTGAACAGAAGCAGAAATCAGAGAGGTGAAAAAGGAACCCAGGCAGCCACCGGCACGGCTGTGCAGGATGGGGAAAGGGGGCAGGAAAAAAGAATAATGAGAAACGATACTGCTGGAAAGGTTAAGTGTGAGCTGGGGGGCTGTGGGGATGCTCTGAGGAATGGTGACTGTCAGAAACACGGGTCCATGTGCAAAGAGGTTTACATAAGACATAAGCAAGCCAGCACTGGGCTCTCTGCTGATCCCCCGTGGCCCAGCAGTAGGGCAGACACTGCGCTTCCCTGTGGCACCTGGTGGGGATGTGGCCCCTCCGTCTCCCCCCATGCAGCTCTGATCAATGCAAACCGGGTCAGAGCTCCGCTGTGAGTCACAAATTGGATCCCATGTTGGAGGGTCACCGCCGCTGCTCCCCCATTAGACGGGAAGCGGCACCAAAGATCTTTTCTAAATAAATCAGACTTTATTGTAAAACTCGGCCACTGACGAGACAGAACCTCGTTAGCATTGATTTTTAAATAAATTATTGAAAGTGGCTTTGGCCTGCTCTTTGCATTTGTAAAGGAGGATGTAAATGTATCCGCACCACCGCTCTGCCTCCACCTTTCCCATGCACGCTCCCCAGCCCTCACATCTGGATTCCTTTATGCTTTAACCCACAGCCCCCCGATCCACTCTTGGCATGGAATCAGTCCCACTGAGCCCTGTGCCAAGAAAGCCCCAAATCGAGCCCCCAGCCTGGGTGCTGCTGCACCCCTATGGGATGGGACCATGTTTTGGGGAGCTGACACTGCAGCTCTGCTGGGTGTCCCCCACCTTCCATCCCTTCCCTGCACACGCTTCCTGCAGGCAGTGCTTCCAGCCCTGGAGCTGAGCTGTCCTCAGGAAACCCCTTCCCAGAGCCCTCTGTGCATCCACCCCACACACACACGCACTCTCCTTGGGAAGCTGGCAGCAGGAAAAGGCAAAGCGTGGAGGAAATAACTCTGCATTTCCATGAGCAACACCAGACAAAGTCTGCTAACACCGTGGCAGTGGCACCGTGTCCTGCACAGGCATTTTTTCCCCCCGTATTTGATGAGATGGGACACGTCTCAAGCAGAAATGAAGCCACAAAGCCCTCGCTGTTTGCATCACCCTCCTGGCAGCTGAGAGCTCTGCAGCTCAGAGGAGTCAGTGGTGCATTCAGACCTCTGTGCCTCAGTTTCCCCTTCTTTCCACCTTGCCATGGTGATTACTGCTCTGTGCCATCTGCAAAAGGTGCTCAGAGGAAGCCCCCAGGCTATGCTCAGCCCCACGGCTGCTGCCCTGCACTGATGGGCTGCAAGGCAGTGATGGATGGAGGCTTGGAGGGGGGAAGGAAGGAAATTTGTCTGGGATTTCTCAGCAAAACATGGTGAGGATGGCCCTGGTGAAGGCACTGAGCCTGGCACGCTGCTGAGCTGCATCTGCACAGATCTGTATCTGTGCTCCAGCCACAATCCGTGCAGATTTTGCTCTGTGCATGCACTGAAGGTGGCTGTGGGGATGCAACAAGTTCCCCTGCATGTGGCAGCCCTTCAGCCTCATGCAGCCAGGTGCTCCTCTGAATCACATCTGCAAGCTAAACTGCCTTATCAAAACCTGGATGTTTGATTTTGGTCAGTATCTCGATTTTATCACGGCAAACCAGAGGGAAATGCTGAAAAATGCATCTCCTGGGGTCTGCATCGCTTCTCACTATCCCACCTCCCTGTGCAGAGCACCACAACCACACCATCCCTGGGGAAAGCATTTACCAGGGCAGCCCACCCCTATGGGGCAGCCACCCTGGGGTCTGGGACCCCCCCAGCAGACCCCATCCCATCCCTATGCGTGGCCATTGCACCGTGTGCCCCACTGCTGTGCCGGAGCAGCCTGGGCGTTGGGCACATTCTCAGAGGAGCTGTGTTTTAATGTAGCAATTTGATTCAATTTTCCACTCTATAAAATTACCCATCACTGCTCGTTGCTTCCTAACAGACACCTTCACTCTTAATTTAACAATCCTATCGAATTCTGCCAGGGAAATTGGAAAAATTTATCACCTGTGAAATTTTATTTTTCCTTGGTTGTATCTGTTTTTGTAAAACTTCATTAACGACGATGACTTGCTGAGGAAATTATCTCTTCATTTCCCCCCTTTCCTTTTTTTTTTTTTCCCCTCTCTCTCTATCTCTCTATTGCACTCGGGACACGAGGGAGGGGGTCGGGCCCAGAGGAGCCCCCAGCTTGGATGGGGACTCTCTCCCACATTTCTGGGGGGTGAGAGGTGCAACGGGGATGTACTTGAGGGGAGTGGATTGCTTCGACCCACTGTATGCATTCTGTGCCTGGTTCCTCACTGCCTCATTCCTGCTCCTGCTCATCATCTCTGTGCTTTCACCCTAAAGGGGCTGAGCACTGGGAATGGGGCAAAAATCCCCCTGCATTCCCCCTGCCTTAGGCCAAGCAGAAGGGAGCCCAGGAGGGCTGCAGGAGGGATGGGAAATGGCCATGGGATGTGGGCAGCTTTCAAGGAGCTGCAGCCTTGAGCCTCTGCCCCTTGTCCCAAAAACTTGAGTCTCCAAAGCCCTGCAATACAGGCGGGCATTTAAGCATATTTAAAGGGTACAAATAACACCCATGGCAAATTTGCAGCTCTTGATGCTCTCTGCATCTCAGAGAAGGGCAACAGAAGGGTCTGTACCCAGGTCAGCACAATGCAGGCTCGTGCCAGGATCACCATCAGCCCCATTTGGAACAAATCTCGCATCTGGTATCTGCTCTGTAGCTGCTGCTGGCAGCCGTAGGGCAGTGAGGAGCTGGATGCAGCTGCCACAGCAGCAAGGGATGCTGAACCCCCTCGGGTTTCACATGCACCTGGAACTGCAGAGCAGGGGCTCCTGCTGAGTGCAGGGATCACTGCAGGTGAGGAAGAGAGAACTGCAGCCCAAAGAGCTGATGATGTAAGCAGAGAAGGAGAAGGTCGGGAAGGAAAGATGAAGGTAGACAGGAGCTGAGGCTGCTTGGGGTTGTGCTGGCAGCCCAGGAACCCCTGCTCTGCTCCCAGCAGCTGCCTGGATGCCACTTGCCAAGCAGAGATTTCCTCCTTGGGCACCAGCATACTTTCTGGTGCATTTGTTTCTTTTTTTAATCACTACAGATACAAAGCCCTGAAATAAACAAGAAGAAATAAGGACCTATTTTGCACCTCTGAATGCAGACAGAGAGCAACCTTACCCTAGGGGGGATGGAGGTACAGCGTTGGGCAGTGCCAACCTCAGCACAGAGGCAGAACAGTGTGTGTTTGAATCAGGCTCAGGTGACCCCCCTGACCAAGCCCTGGGGCGTCTCACACTGTGATTTCTGCTGCAACAGTGAGAAATGTTGCAGATCATGTCACCCTCTCAGGCTGTTTCTGTGCCAAGGAGATTGCTCCTGGCTTCTCTCACAGCAGCCACAGCCCTGCTGCCTCCAGGCCTCCTGCACTGCTAGCGAGCAAGCGCTGGTCTTTAATGCAGTTATTTTATCATCTCTTGGAAGCCCAGTAATCATGTTACAGCCATGACTGCATGCCCAGAAGGGAGCATTTTCATCATCTAACTCTGATTCTCCAGGTAACGCAGCCCAGTAAGAGCTGCCTCACTTGAATTTACAAAATCCCCATCTCGCCAGAGCAGAAGGGGTTTGCTTTTGTAGTCCATCAGCCAGTCTGAACAAAGAAACCGAGCTGCTCCTTTGAGTTATAGACCTATTAAACTCAGCAGAGCCTGAGATGTTCATTCCCATCACAGTGTGTTTGGTGGCCAAGGTCTCCTGCCATGTTTGCAGGGTTAAAGTTAGGGCACGGCTTGGGTTTTAACCTCATCATTTTGTCGCTTACCTGGAAAAACCTCATAGATGTCATCTTCTTCCATCCCATCATCTTGATTCAGGGTAGTGTTGTGAGATGTTGTGGTCGTGGAGTCAGAACTCCCCATGTCGTTGTAGAGCTCTTCCTCCTCCTCATCGTATGGGATAGTGAGGGAACTCAGATCTGCTGGGAGAGAGCAAGGTGGTGGAAAAGAGCAGACTTTGCCAAGCTGCAGGCTGGAATTTGCAGCGAGCTGAAATCAAGCAACAAAGATTGTGCAGCTGTACTTCGTGCTCACCGTGCACCTTGCAGAGAGACCTCCGTCCCCTTGCTGACTGCACAGGTTAGCAGCAGAGGTGGAGGAAGGAGGGCTCCTGATCCTCCTCTGAGCTCTGCTGTGACCCCAGCAGGGCCCTGGGGATAAGCAGAAACCCACAGGATCCTGCAGGGACAGGAAGGGCTGCAGGGATTTGCCCCAGTGAACACAACAGGTTGGCTTGGGCCAAGCTACCAGACTCACCCTTCAGGAGGAACTGGATCTGATCCACCCAATCTTCAGCCTCTGCTGGACTTGGGGCTGTGAACTGGAGAGAGGTTCACCTGTTACCATGTTGTTTCTTGAATGCGTGAAGAGGGAGAAGATTTGGAACTAAAATAAGGGATTGAGTGCTTGGATCTGCCATTGTCTGTCCTGTGGGCTTTGGGGAAGCCATTTCACTCCTTTATCTCCCTATTCCAAACAGGGAAACAGAAGCAGAACAAAGCTAGACTATCCCAAAGGAAGGCTGTCAAGCCTAATTCATTAAAAGAATTCAGATGAAAACCACAATCCCTATTGAATATACAACACTGACTGTGAACCAAGGCTCTAGATCCCTGAATCTCTGGAAGGAGCTGTGGATTGGACCACGTTTTTCACTGCACCAGTTTGTAAGCTCAACAAACGGGAAGTTTGAATTCAGCAAGGCTCTGAAGTGCTTGTTTAAAAACAGGCTTTTCCAAACCCAGCGTTGTCATTTAACCCTTCAGCCCTTCGAGCACAAAGGGTCACCTGGAGGTACGTGTGGAGGTGACTGGATGAGATGGAGAAGCACCAGCACCTTCTGCAGAGCTTGTTATTATTATTATTATTATGGTCCTTTTCAACCCAGGCCACTCTATGATCCTGGTTTTGTTGAACCGGAGGCTGACGTTTGGAGAATCGCAGCCTCCCCAACCCTGCAGGTCCACCCTGTGCCTTGGATCTGGCACCATGAGCTCCCACGCTGTGATCAAACAACACCAAGGCTCCTCTTCTTCCCCCAGCTCCTACCTCATAGGTGCGTTTCCCAGGGCAGACTAATTCAAAGCAGCATCTTCTGCGTGAATCTTTGCGGAGATGGAAAGCCAGCCGGGCACTATAATGCTCAATGGAGAAGGTGCCTTTAGGTTGCTTGCCTGGGAGAAGAGAAATTAATAATTCTGGAGTTTATATCTTTTATCAAACCCTCATGGGTGGGGCAGATGTCTGTTGCCCACACTGGGAAACTGAGCTCTATCGTGTATCACTGGGAGCAAATCTAAGCATCCTGCCCTCCTGGAAATCTAAAGAGAACATTATAAAATCTTCATAAAGACACAGTAAAGAGGACGCAATTTTAAGCCTCCAGAGACTGCAAGCAGCCACTGAAAGGTTGCCAGGGTCACGGGGTTGTATGAGATGAGCTGCTTGTAATGAAGCAGAGACCACTGTGTACTTGGGGAAATATGATAGCAACGACTCTTCTGCTGGTAAGGAATTAGTGGGTCGGTGTACAGGAAGAAATGCTTAGTGGGGCCTGGGAGGATTGGCCTACGGATGCTGTAGATGCACACACACGGCCCCAGCAGCCAGGCTGGAGAGAGAGAACATCAGTGCCATCGTTTGAGGCACGTTTATTTACCCCAGCTGGATACCCAGCTCATTATTTCCTTATGAATCTTCTTGAGTAAGTGTGGGAGTGTGATTCGGGCAGCTGCTCTTAACTTTTTTATTTGGATGAAGCCAAGCCCTGTGAAAAACATTCAGTCCATCAGGAAGAGGTTTGCTTTACTCTGTTGCCTTCTGGAGACCGTCTGGAAGCTGACAGCTGTCCATCTCCCACCAAAACAATGCTGTATCAGCTCTTGTATTCGAGCTCATCTGCAACCCTTTGCAAACAGCACCCAGCATCCTCAAAGGAGGCGGAAAAAGGAGGGAAAAAAAGATTCAGCTCCATCCCCATAAGCTGCTGGAGTTTGATGCAGAGTGGCCGTTGCAAACCAAGGATGTATGTGTGTATTTTGTAAGCAGTTAACAGGCCATGATGCTGGATGGGTGGAACAGAGGAAGGCAGGCCATATATCTCATTGTGCTGGAGATATTAGCTGTCTGTTTGTATGTACCTGATGGAGCACGACTGCAAAATATTTATATACACTGACGTGTGGGTTATTTACAGCCACTTAGGGGGCTGAAGCCCAGCTGATGGCTAATGGCAAACTTGGTGTGTCATTTTATTTACATGCAGCTCTGTCCCTGCCTTTCTCTTCTCTTGCTCCCTACCCATAAAGATGTTAGGGGACTGGAAACAAAAAAGCAAGCTGAGATACACCTTCCTACAAGAACCTCTATGTTTTTTCTTGATAGGGAATTACAGCCATCCTCTTATTTGCCTTGTGCATAAGAAAAGAAAGCGGGGGTTCAGCAGGAGGAAGCTGAGATGACATCCAGATCCCTTCAGCGCTTTTGGAAACTGCAGCCCACGTCTCAGTTTTATCAGAGATGAATACTAAGGGCACGTTTGCTCCTTTTTACACTAATTGCCTCATCTGCCTTTGGGATGGAGTGTCCCAGGGGGCTCCTGGGGACCAGATTCCCTTAAAGCCACCCCTTCCCAAAGGAGGACGCTTCCAGGCACTGCTGTGCTCTGAATGAACGTTTGAATTCAGATTTCTTCAGCCAAATCAGTTCCTAAAACTCCATCAGCCGCAGGGAGGGAAATGGACCACAGTCTGTGCTCTTTTCTTGCCAGGTATTGGCCTGCCTTGTGGACAAAGCTCTCATATCTCCTTTCCCAGCCTTATCCGCACCCTAAGCCCCTGCCCACAGTTTGGGGAATGGAGGTGGATGCCTCACCACTCACTTTTCTCATTGGCATAGTAGTAAAAGGTCTTTCTGTGGAGGACACACCACCTCTTCTGCCACTCCGACCCGAAAAAGCTGTGGTCTAGAAAGAAAAACACAACACAGGAATAAACACATTCATTCCTGTTCTTTTGCTGAACGCTTCATAAGGGTCACACAAACGGGGTGGAAAAAGATTTCTTTTTCCCAACAAAACCCTGCATGTTTCTGGGACAAAATTCAGGCAACCAAGCAAGGAGAGCAAGCCAGTCCTAGCAGGAGAGAACACAGCTTTAGGTGAAACATTCCCAGTTGAGCATCAGTGCCTTTTTCTCTGTAATTGGAGCAAGCTACTGCATGCACAGGACCAGTGACACAGCTCAACTCATGGCCACAAGGAAGAAAGGGGTTGTTCTTACCCCATCCCACCTGTCATGCAGCAAATAAATCAAGCCAAAATCTGGGGAAATAATTTGTATCTTTCACAAGAGTCAGTAAAATCAAGATAAACCTGAGGCTGCCTCACTTATCTCAGCTCGTTAATGTGTGTGATGCTACGAACCAGCTTCTCTTCAGCAGGGCTTTATCCTCATTAGGTATGGCTGGTTAGGATGGCACGTTTTGCCTCAGAGGACCAAGCTGCTGCTTAATTCAGATTCTGGGTTTTAATCTCTGTGCAGTTTGATGATCTACGGAGGAGAATAAAGAAGGGCTGTGCTCTCCCTTTACATATGGTACATTAAGAAAGGTCTGAATGTCTGCTTGTGGCTCCTGAAGCCGCTGCAAATAAAGAGATATTTTCCTGCTTGTTCTTCATCTGACATTTTTGCATTCTTGGTGGTGCTTCAGCGATGACCTGAGTGTGCTGAGCTCTTCAGGATGGCTGTGAACCACAGCAGCTCATCCACCCAAAGCCTTCCCCCACCATCTCACTCACCACCTTCCTTCACCTCGTCAGACAGAACAAAAGCCAGCCCAAATGGAGCCCCCCAGCCTTGATGCACTCCTCAGGCCTCACCTCTGGACCTCTTCTCCAGATATCCTTGCTTCAGAACGTTCCCTGTGTCTTCAACAGGCCTCATTGTGATTTCCTCCATTCCTGCAAGCATCAAAGCAAAGTCTGGTCATTTCCAATCCATGCCGTGCAACCCACGTGCACACAGAGAGAAAAGGATCCCTCAGAGACCTTCCAAGCTGTGCAGCACCCCTGGGTAGATAGCACACTGCCCAGAGGGGTCCTCCAAAGAGGCAGCTTGCCCACCTCAGTGCCGCCCGCCGGCTCCATCCCTCCTCCCTCCGAGGGACTCACACTGGATGCACACATTACCACGAGTGGGTTTGGGGCTCAGCCCTCTGCCCAGGGCACAGGTGGTCAGGGAGCTGAGAGCAGGAGGGAAATCCAGACCTTCGTACAAATACTCTTATGTTTCTTACAAGAGAAACAAACACGGGTGTCGAAAAGGACCTAAATTCTCTCTCAGGGTTCGGGCTGGGCTGCATTGAGAACCAGGAGGTTGTTCCTAAGGTGGTAGTGCAGAATAACAGTACTTGCCACCTCCCCAAATTCTGTGTTGGAGCTTGGTGACCAACCCCAAAGGGCCCCACAGAGCTGCCAGCAGGGCTGATATCACCTGCCGTGTCCCCAGGTGCTGGGCTGGCATCCCTCCACCAAGGTGGGGGAAAGCACCCATGCAGGGAGCAAACCTGCCCAGCCTTTTCCATATAGCAGCACGACGCTCCCGACTGGCAGAAAAAGCACATTTCCTTCTCCAACCCCAGCCTCGACCCCTTCAGCTAATGCAAATCTGAATGTCATTTTATGGGACATTTATAATTACGAAAATGGGACGGTGCTGCCGGATGCACAGGGAGACCCTGCGAGTATGAATATTACATTAATGTGCCCAACGCCAGCTCGCCGATCCCGCTGGCAGGAGCATAAAAAATGCTTGAGTGAAACTTTTATTTAGACGTTAAGATTCCAGGCCCCAGCGGGGTGACAGAGGCAGCCCTGGCGAGATCCCATCAGCGCGAGAGCTCGAATTGAATTACCCAGGGGGGGAAGGCAGGAGCTGCCAGTGCTGCTTCGCTTATTTAATTTCATTTACTTTCAGTACATTATCAGCATGCGGCTTCCCTCTGCCCCCGCTCCCCAAGACTGAAAGAAATCGCCGGCTGCTCGTCGTGCTGCAGCCCCACAGCCCTGCCCTGCTTGAGCTCGGATTTTGCTGGTGAGCAGATCCCACGTATTGGTGTCCCAGGTTTGGGAGCTGGCAGCTCTCTAAATGCAGCTTGGCTTTGCTCAGCATCTCAGCAGCATCGTCCCAAAACTCTGCCAGGATCCAGCAAAAGACACGGCGCTGCTGCTTCCCAGCAGGAGAATCAGAGCAAACGGAGGCACTCTCCTTCTTAAATACTCAGTGGCTACTCAGACAAGCAAATACAATTAGGGAGGGCTTGTGAGGGCTGATTAGATTGCACGAAGCTCTGGAAATGTGAGGTTGTACAGAACACGACACGAACAGCACAGCCTCTCTGATGCAGCCCTGGCAGTGCAGAGCCAGGAGGATTAAATCTGGGGGAGGTGGGACATGTGGGGGTGTCCCTTTCCCTCCTTGCACCCCCAGCTGGCCCATAATAGCAATCCAGATGGCTTCTGCTAGCAACAAATGGCTGAATTAGCCTGCAAAGACCATCCCTGGGGTTTTGTGTCTTTAAACTGTCCTAATGGACACCTGGAAAACCAGGGGGGCCAAGTGGGACCTCAGCCCTCTCAAGCAGAGGGTCCATTTGCTTGGGTGGCCTCGTTAGATCCTCAGGGCACACAGCTCACAGGTAAACCTGAGCTCACTGCTCATCTCTTCCAACCACAAACAGCCATCCACCATTTATAAAGACAGAGAGAAAAGCCTTAAGCCCATCGCAGAGAACCAGCTGTGCCCTCCCAGACACACGGCCCCTCTTGGCAGCCCCTGCATTTACATGGGCACGAAGGTCCCTTCCGTCTCTATTCCTTCCCCAGCCCACCCAGCCCAGCAGAAGGAGCAAAGGAACACTGGGATGCCTGCTGAGCATCCTGACCATTCCAGCCCGTCCTCAGCATGTCCTCAAAGCCCTCTGTGTTCCAGCACTCAGCCCTCTGCTCTCTGAGTCATGCACACCAGCTGCACCAAATGTCACAGCAGCTGCAGCCAAACCAGCCCGGGGGCTGCGCTCGTGCCCACACTGTCACATTAACTGAGTGTTCAAAGGGATGGAGCACGGAGGCTTACAGCTAATTCCCAGTCCTCTGCCTTATTCACCAAGCTCAGACGTGCCAAGAGCAGATTCTCCTCCCGGGGACTTCAATGGGAACACCCAAATACATTGCAAACCCAAAGTACAATCGGCTGTGATTTCCCAAAGCTCTCAGTGGTGGCTGCAGTCTTTCTTTCCATTGAAGATAATGAGGATAAAAAGAATCAGAAACAGACAAACAGCCCCTCCTGTCGCCTTCAAAGAGAGATGAAAGGTTTTGCAAGTCCCACTGGTGACTGAGGCCATGGCCAGTGGGCCCATGATGGCCAGGGCTGAGTGGTGGTGTGCAATGGGAATTTCAACCCTACAGAAGCGAGCATCACTTGTAAGGATGGGAATGAAACGAGCAACTGGTTCAAAGAAAATGGGGGATTAAATGCCAGCATGGATGGCATGAAGTAGAGCTGGTGCCAGACGGATTTTATTGTGTTGAGCGGGAAATAAAGAAAGCAGACGAAAAAAAAGGTGAGGGGTGGTGGAGAAGATCTGGTTGGGCTTCAGCTTGACTTCTCAGAAGAGGCTTGTAGGCAAAACTCAGAGTGTAGGCATCCACCCTGGGATAACTGCCAAGACTGAAAGGTAATCAGCAAGCAGGAGGCAGTCAGAAATCAATGGAAATAATCGAAAGGAAATGATGAACTGATGAAACGATGATGTCAGGAGGGGCTCCCGGGCTCAGCAGCCCAACATTGCCCCAAGGAATCCCAGGGTCTCCCAGAGAGCCCCTCGGAGAGCTGAAATCCCAGTTCTTCCTTTGGACAGACCCCCACGGGGCACTGCTCAATGTCCTCTTGTAGCAGCAACACAGAGCAGTATTGAAGGCAAGAACCAACATTAAGCAGTCCCCAGCAGCTGTGGGGGCTTTGACAAGTGCTGACAGCCAGGAGCGAACACAAAATCCATGGAAGTGACTCAAGAAAACAGCACTTCTCACCTGAGGTTGAATGGTGCCCAATTAACTACGCTGTCCCTAAAGCTCTTACTGGATCGCATCTAATGACCAGACAGAAATAAATAGAGGCGTACAGATGGACCGTTGTGAGGTGCCAAGTGAACGTTGGGTACACTGCTGTTTTTCCAGGGGAGTCCATGAATGTGGTTTGTATGATTGATAAGCAAACAAGAGGAGAGACGGGCGATGGCAAAGAGCTGACTGCAGGTTGGGCCCAGGAGGGTGGAAAAAAACCTTCTAACTTCAGCAGTGTTTTTTATTTGGTCTGGAAAATTCAACATCGAGTTTGAAGTTGAACCAACTTTGCCAAGGGAATAGGAAAAAAAAAAAAAAAAGAAAAAAAAAGGGAATTCAAAGAGGAGGCAGAGCCTTTGGCCCAAAAGTTTCCTTCCAAATCGCTAAGTCTATAATTGCAAAATAAAAAACACTAAATCTCAATATCTATTTGCACAGCTCATTAGCCAAGGGCTTGCACTCAGCAAAGAGGGAGGGAAAAAAAAGCCCCTCAGCACCAAGAGCATTTGGGGAGTTGCCATGGAAACCATCCCTTCGTAGGGCTCTGCAGCAGCAACTTGCACATTTGCTCTCGCTTGGGTCTGTCCATCCACCCATCCATGGGCTTCACCAGGATGCAATTTCTTAAAGTCCTTCAAACCCCCCCCCCAAAAAACCCTCAAAAAACAAAACAAACAAACAAAAAAAAACCCCAACCCCCCAAACCCCCCAAACCACACACACAAAAAAAATGCAGCATATTAGATACATAAATATATAACCTATGTAACTCATTCCCCTGTTATTTCTCTCCCCCAAACATAACATTATGTCAGACATTCGACCTGCTGTGCTACCGGGACAACATGATTTACAACGTGAAAAGGGAAAACCTAAATCATCACGTAATGAAAACATTAAAGTTAATGCATCACAAGTGAGGAATTTATTACCATTAACTCCAATAAACAGTTATAAACCACCCGTCCTTTCCTGTCCACGCACGGGGACGCGGGCGCAGGGACTTCATTAAGCTCAACTTTCTTTTCTTCCTCACCAGACCGCTCATGTGTGCCCCAATTGGCCACCATTTATTGTTAACTGGACTGCCTCATTTTCCGGGCACTGGAGAAGGTTTGAAGGCCTCATCCATTTCTTTCCACGGGTGGCTCGGCGCAGACAGATGGAATAGGAAAGTTCACGAGACGTGCAGCTCGATGAGTTTATTTAAACGCTGCTGAAATATATGCTTGACAAAAGCCAACTCTCGCCCCGGCCCTGTACGTCGTTACTCAAAGAGGCTGATGGATAAGTAATAACATATGGGCATGCTGTGTGGTTACACCGGATACCAGCTTACCTCAGGGTGCATTTGGCCAAATATTTGCTTCTCACTGATGTTACCCCACCAGCTTGGAAACCTAAACCCGTTATCCGAGGCTGTCCCAGGGCAATGGGGTTGGCTGTGCTCGGCATGCGACCGTCTGTCCCGGTCCTGTGCCCCGCAGTGCCTTTCAAGAGGGCTCCAGGGTTGCTGGGATGGGAGCAGTAGGGATGCAATAACACGTCGTCTGCTTGCTGCATCCCACCTCCATCCTGACTGCATTGCTGACATAAAAACACCACTGGGTTCAACGGGAGCTGCGGGGGTGATCCATGGAGAGCGCTCGGGACAACCAGAGAATCGTGGAATGGCTTGGGTTGGAAGGGACCTTACAGCCCATCCTGCTGTGGGCCGTGTGCCCCCCACCGGAGCAGGCTGGTCCCATTCAGCCTGGCCTTGGGCACCTCCAGGGATGGAGCATCCACAGCTTTTCTGGATCACTGGCTCACCACCCTAAGTACAATCATGATATGAGAACAGTAGAATAGTGGTAGGAGAAGACTTCTCTAACCAGGAATGGTGCTCCTACAGTGCACAGAATCCTGATCCCACGTGGGACGGGGGGCACCAGGACCCCGCTGTGGGATGGGATGTGCTGGCTGAGCACAGAGCTGCACCCTATAAGTGAGCACACATAACTGGGGAGGATTTGGAGTCACTTCTCCTCTCTCTGCCCGTGTGCTGAGCTAAAATCAAAGCAGCGGAGCCCTGCGGGTTGGGTTCCAAGCCCAGAAATCCCTCTCACCTGGTGTCCCCAGCATGCAGGGGACCAACATAGGACAATTCCCTGCAGGCAGATGGGATTTTAATGTCCTCAGCCTCGCCAAGGCGGCACAAAGAGCAGACAGACACCTGTTGGCTGCAGCCCATCTCGTGGCTTCAGCCTTTTACTCCTGCAACAATTCCGTCCCACATCATCGTCAGCCTTGACACAAACGGTCCCTATAGATCACAGTGGAAAATCGAGAGGATTTAAGGAGAGAGGAGGGTTAGGGGGGGAAAAAAAAAAATAAAAAAAAAATCAAACAAACGACACGCAATTCTTCAAGCGGAAACAATGGCAATATGAAGATATATAGGTGTCAGCCATTCTGTAGGAGGCAGGAGGCTGTGCTCCTTTACCTCTTACCGTGTCACTCTCATGACCTCTACCATTTGAAATGCTTTGATTCCACCTTGCCCAGGGGATCTCTGAGCGCCGGGGAAGAGATGAGGAATGCCCGTGCCTGACCTCACCTCCACATTGTCTAACGACTGATGGCATAAATCAGTTTTTCCCCTCCGCAGACCCGAGTGTCAAGAAGCCATGTGAGAAGGCTGGAAATATTAAATGATTTCCCTGCGGGTTTTCATTGTTCCTTGGTTTCTCTCCTGTAACTGCAGGGCTGTGTTTCACACCAAGAACAACTTCTCCCCTGAGACCTCAGTGTGCGTGTGCACAGAGGAGAGGGGTGGGATAAGGGGGGGGGTCTGCTTTGCCCTCTCCAACCACGCAGCCTCAATCCCCCACTTCCCTTTCATCTTTGGCCCAGGTCTATTTTTTTTTTTCTCCCCCCCGTTTCCTACTTCGGAGTAATTGTTAGAAAAGTAAAATCAACAGGTCGTAAAATGATAAAAGCGCGTTCCCTGGTAAATCCCCCCCTTGGGCTCACTTCTCCTCTCGTTTTACACTGATAAAATGCCCCTGCCTTCCCTGGAGCCCTGTTGATTTACATCACGTACCTTGGATTACGAAAGAAACGTTGATTTTCTGATATCAACACAACATGAATCTAGACACACCCAGCCTAGCTCTGCTAGGAAAATAAATCAGGAGCAGAGCCAGGAACAGCTTATATACGAGTAATAGAGCTTCAACTACACCATACTGATATGGTAAGAGCAATCCAACCTCCTTAATGCAGATAGTTATATCCAAATAAAGGTGCTTTATGTCGGTATAAATTATTCCCTTCCCATTTAGGGATGCCTTTCTACAAAATGAATGTGCTGGAGCAGCTGCCAATCTGGAAGCAGTGGTGCTGTTCAGGAGGAACAAACTCAGGCGAAGCTCACATCGCTGCCACTCCTCACCCATGGCTCCGTGGGGTCCCACCCTCATCCTCATCCTCATCCTCATCCTCATCCTCATCCTCATCCTCATCCTCATCCTCATCCCCACCTTCACCCTCATTCTCATCCTCATCCTCATCCTCACCCTTACTCTCATCCTCACCCTCACCCTCACCATCCTTACCTCATCCTCATCCTCATCCTCATCCTCATCCTCATCCTCATCCTCATCCTCATCCTCATCCTCATCCTCATCCTCATCCTCATCCTTCTCCTCACCTTCACCCTCATCCTCACCCTCACCCTTATCCTCATCCTCATCCTCATCCTTCTCCTCACCTTCACCCTCACCCTCACCCTCACCCTCACCCTCATCCTCATCCCCACCTTCACCCTCATCCTTATCCTCACTCTCATCCTCATCCTCATCCTCACCTTCACCCTCACCCTCATCCTCATCCCCACCTTCACCCTCATCCTCATCCTCACTCTCATCTTCATCCTCATCCTCATCCTCATCCTCATCCTCATCCTCATCCTCATCCTCACCCTCACCCTTATCCTCATCCTCATCCTCACCCTCATCCTCATCCTCACCCTCATCCTCACCCTCACCCTCATCCTAACCCTCACCCTCACCCTCACCCTCATCCTCATCCCCACCTTCACCCTCATCCTCATCCTCATCCTCATCCTCACTCTCATCCTCTTCCTCATCCCCATCCTCATCCTCATCCTCATCCTCATCCTCATCCTCATCCTCATCCTCATCCTCATCCTCATCCTTCTCCTCACCTTCACCCTCATCCTCACCCTCACCTTCATCCTCATCCTCATCCTCATCCTCACCCTCACCTTCATCCTCATCCTCATCCTCATCCTCATCCTCACTCTCATCCTCATCCTCACTCTCATCCTCTTCCTCATCCCCATCCTCATCCTCATCCTCATCCTCATCCTCTTCCTCATCCTCATCCTCATCCTCATCCTTCTCCTCACCTTCACCCTCATCCTCACCCTCACCTTCATCCTCATCCTCATCCTCATCCTCACCCTCACCTTCATCCTCATCCTCATCCTCATCCTCATCCTCACTCTCATCCTCATCCTCACTCTCATCCTCATCCTCATCCTCATCCTCATCCTCACTCTCATCCTCATCCTCATCCTCATCCTCATCCTCATCCTCATCCTCATCCTCAACCTCTCCCTTACTCTCACCCTCATCCTCACCTCACCATCCTCACCCTCACCTTCATCCTCATCCTCACCCTCATCCTCACCTTTATCCTCCCCCTCCCCCCCTGTTGCCCACTCTCCCATGGGAACACGGCAGAGAGATGGGGATGGGGACGCAGGGAGCGGCCACCAGTGAAGGGAGAGACAAACAGCAGAGCTGCCAAACGCATTTCAGATCGTACTTAACCTCAGGATGATTTCTGCACAAATGTGACTCAGGAAAGGCAGTTTATACTGACAGAAGGCTTTGTACCACACGCTTTTTGCAGCCCTGAGTGCCTTTTGCTGGCTGTTAGTGTCTCGTCTATCCGCAGCCATAATTGGCTCCATGTGTGGGTGAGGAACGGGATGGGAAGTGGGGCTTGGAGGTGTGAGGCTGAGATCTATGGGGAAGGAGGTGGTGGCACTGAAGGTCCCCCCCGCAGCAGCAGATGATGCTTTGGGAGTCTTTACGAGAAGCAAAAGTGAAAACATAGGAGAAATTCCTGAGTGCAGCTGGGATGAGCTCCCAGTGTTTGCAGCACAGCGTGGGACAACCCAACAAATGCAGACATGACAGCTAACGGCCCCAGCTCTCCTTTTCCAACTGGGGACAGACACCGGCACCCCAACCCTGACCCTCCTCCACAGCACCAGGCACAGCTCAGCCCCTCGTGGGCAGCGTCTGGAGCTCGTTAGATGATCTGCTTTGGGACAAAGATGTTTCCTTTTAAAGCCTCGGGCTCCTGTGGTTGGGAACCCAAGTGATGAAAGCAGCATTCTGGGTGGTGGCAGTCCCAGAACCAGAGCCCTGCATGGGTTGCTTAAACTCCAAGTGATTTAAATCACCAATTTTAACGACGATCTAAATCATCGAGCGAGACGTCTTGATTGAAATCACCCATTTTAATGTTGTTTTGCATTCATACTTTTCTTATTCCCTTTCCTAGGGAGAGCTGGTAACCATTAAAGCGTGTTGATAAAAGTTAGCTTTTATGGCAGATTTAACATTTCTTTTAGCTAACCAGCAGAACGCGCTATTTCTACGCAGAAATATGTCGGTCATTATGGAGCTTAACAAACATTTATTTGGGTACTTAAATTTTGTATTATGTCACAAAACGGTGATAGATGTGGTTTTTAAGAAGTGATTTTGAACTTTTACTCACAGCTTAATGCCAACCAGTATCTGCTTGGAGGGTGAAATTGAAATAAAAATGTACAAAATTGGAATTTCATTGGTAAAATAAATTTACTTTTAAATTGATGGGTTCCTAAGGACAAATATGTAAATCCCTGTAAGCAAAATATTCGCACCACATCTCGGTGTTGTCAGACCTGGTTTAGGACTACTGGGGCTCTCCTGGGTTTGGGGTTTTTGTAGAGCCTTCACATGACTTTTAAAGCTTCATTTTTTGAGAAAGGACATTTTGATTTTAGACACAGCCACTGACATTCACTCTTTGGTAGCCCTGGCATGGATGCAGCAGTGCTGGCATGGCCCAGGGCAGCTTGGCTGGGATGGGATGATGGGATGGTGAGATATTGGGATGATGGGTTGATGGGACATTGGAATCATGAGATGATGGGACGATGGCTTGGTGGGATGATGAGATATTGGGATGATGGGTTGATGGGATGATGGGACCATGGGAAGATGAGAGGATAGGATGATGGGACAACAGGATGATGGGATGATGGAAGATGGGATGATGCAATGATGCAATGATGGAATTACGGGACCATGGGATGATGAGAGGATGGGATGATGAAAGAATGGGATGACAGGACAACAGGTTGATGGGACAAGGCTGGGATGGGACTGGGCTCCCAGGAGGATGCAGCTGTGGCAAGGATCCAGCAGCTGGGAGAGTAGGAGACCCCAGTACACCCTGGGAAGCAGCAGCAGAGGTCTTCCTCCATCCTCCCCAAAGAGGGAGAGCACAACCCTGCAGGACTCGGTGCCAAGAAGAGGCTCATCACAGTGAGTGTAACCCAAGATTTCACACCTCCTTTTTCTCAGCCCCAGCGACCAGCACTGCTATTACAGCAACCCAGCAGTCTGCCTTCGCCTCCCCTTTGTGCTTCTCCTTCCTCAGCTCCTTCCGGGGCCTGGCACCCCGAGGTGAGGCTGATACGCACACAGAGTCTGTGCCCTCGACCCTCATCCTGCTTGTATCTGGGCACAGAGCCATGTGGGATTGGGAAACAAGGAAGCATCCCTGCAAACGGCGGCTCGCCAGAGATGTGGGAGGAGGCTCCGGTGTTGGGTGATAGGGGGCAATTAGATTAAAGTATCTTCCATTAGTGAAGAGTGAGAGTTTGCTAAGCGTGGTATCTGTTAGCCCAGAGTCATAACAAACCCGCAGATAAATGAAGTGCCAGTTACCTCCTTCAGGAAAGAAAAGAAAGGGGGAAAAGGAGCAAGCTGCTTCCTCTTGGAAAGGCTCTGGGCTCCTGAGACCTCTGCCTAAAACACAGCTGCAGTAAAGCAACCCTGTGGACCAAATTCTAAAAAAACTGGAGTATTTCACAAAAAAATTAAGGATGTGTGTTAAAGGAAGACATCTGGGGAACAATAACGTCGGGACAAGACTTTAGAGAGAATGGAATTGAATTGCAACACAGCACACGTGGGAGCTGGGCATCCTGAGACAGCTAAAGGGAGCTGGACGGGCAGAATGTAGAGAACTTTCTGAAGGATACAAAGGAAATCACTGGAAAAGGGATCCTGTCCCACGCAGAATGAATTAGACTATGCTGCTTCTCATCTTCCAGCTAATTGGACTGAAATTTATAATGTGCCCATCTTGGCCCAGCTCAGCAGCTCGGCTCCCACTCACAACCTGCTCCCTCCAGCTGTCCCTAAGTCATGTCCCCATCTCAGAATCACATCTTCATACCATGGTTTGGGTTGGAAAGGACCTGAAAGATCATCCAGTTCCAGCAGCATCGTGTGCCTCCACACGTGGAGAGAAGCAGCAGCAGCATGGAATCATCACAGAATGGCCTGAGTTGTAAAGGACCACAATGATCACTTAGTTTCAAACCCTCTGCTACGTGCAGGGTCGCCAACCACCAAACCAGGCTGCCCAGAGCCGCATCCTGGATCAACATTTTGATACCATCAGATTCAGCATCACAGCTTTCCCATTAGGAGACCACGCCAAGTGCAGGAGCTGTGGACTTCAGCTTCATTTTCCCACCTGAGCATTTAAATTGCACAGAGTTCCCATAAGACACAGTCCCACAGTGGGAACACTGCACGCCCTGCTGGGCTTTGCTACGCTGCTGCGCCGGTGGGCACCGGGGATGCTGAAGATGTGGGGCAATTCTCTGCAGTGGGGCGAAACAGGGAGGAAATTCAGCGCTTCCCAAGCACCAGGGAGTTGGGGAACAGGAGGAGGGCTCCATGCTGAGCCAGTTCTGTGCTCCCTGAAGGCTCTGCAGCCCCTGGGCAGAGCTGAGAGCAGCAGCACCAACTCTGCTCCCTTGCTGCCCCGAGAACCCGGGCGGGAAGCAGAGATGAAACTTGGCCACTGCTTTCCTTGTTCCAGATAAGAAAATCATTTGTCACCGTAGGGTAAAGGGGGGGGGGGGGGAGGGGGTGTCGGGGGGTGGGCTTTTATCGGGGAAATGTCAGTCTGTCCACACGACCTGGAGAACAAATGTGTGTTTTATCACCCGCCCCACAAAACCCGCCGAACACCTGCAGCAGGCGTGCGCCCCGGCTGCTCTCGCCCCGCCGCCGCGGAGGGAGAAAGTCACAGTGATGGATTTGCCCATCTTAATTAATGTAAACAAACAAAAGAGGAACATCAAATAATGCCCTTGACAGCCTGAAAACGGAGCCGGGAGTGCAGAGAGAGCTTTATAAAAGAAGGCCTTTTGATGTGCGGGGCCGCGGGATCAAGGTTTGTAAATAGCAGCAGCTCCGTATCAGAGCTTATCCAAATATTTTCATTTCCCATCACAAGCTGAGAGCCAAGGGTTGATGTTTTGGACTCTTCAACTTTCAGCTTTCACCCTGCAGCCCCAGAGAGAGCGAGCGGAGGAGAGAGGCGGGGGGTCACCCCCTACGTGCTGCCCAGTGGGGACATGGGGATCCTTGGGGCAATGGCAGCACGGTGGGGATGCTGAGCCGCCTGCTGAGCCCTCGCTGGCCCTGTCCTCCTGCCAGACATGAGAGGAGGGAGGGTTCAAGAGCTGGGGGGGATGAGGTATCACCCAGAGATGTATAAACAGGATTAGCACGGCTGTGATGTGGGAAGTGATCCTCCCACTCCGCTTGGTACCCTGGGCACCAGACACGTGTCCCCACATCCCCGTTGGGCCAAGTGTGGGGCAGCCCCAGCACAGGGTCCTGGCTGTGGGGGGTGGAGAGGAGCATCCCTGCAGGAGGGGGGGGGGGGGGAGGAGGGGGGGTTGGGGTCAGGAGGAAACCCTTCTTTAATTCCAAGCAGAAAAATTAGGGAGAAAAGGAAGAGAAAAGAACGCTCCGTGCCATAAATATCCCGCGGATTCACATCTTGACATCCAGGGTTACAATTTGGGTCTTTAAAAACACATAGGATGAAAATCAAGTGCTTCTATCACCTCTGGCATATTTACGGTCTCCGGGAAGGGCTGCCAGACGGAAACCCGACTTTGACTTATTCAAGCCCCGGCAAAGGTCAAAGCGGGGACGGGCAGGGGAGAAGAACCTCATTGCTGCAATGCAGGGGGGCACAACGCCGACCCCGGGGCGCTGCCCGGCAATGGGCCTGCATGGCAGGGAGGTGTCGTTGCGGGGTTCTGCCACAAGGCGGCAGCAGAGGCCCAGGATTGGAGCAGAGCCGTTCAGTCCCTGCGCGGTGCGCGGCCGGGCGATGCGATGAACCCGGCTGCGGCCCTCGGGGCGTTAATCATCAGCGGAGGGTTTCGTGCCAACCCCGCAGCGCCGTGCCATACAAAGCTCAGAGGGGAAAGGGAGAGGGGCGTGCAGCTGGGCAGCTGCCCCAGCCCCGTGTCTCCCGTGCAGCCTGGGCCCGGCATGCGGCAGTGCCTAACATGCAGCTTCGTGCCCAGCAGGCAGCAACGCTCAGCAAGCAACAGTGCCCAGCATGCAGCAACGCCAGCAGGCAGCAGTGTGCCCAGCAGGCAGCAATACCTAGCAAGCAATAGTGCCCAGCATGCAGCAATGCCAGCAGGCAGCAGTGTGGCCAGCATGCAGCAAGACCTAGCAAGCAATAGGGCCCAGCATGCAGCAATACCTAGCAGACAGCAATGCCCTGCATGCACCAGTGCCCACCATGCACCAGTGCCAGCATGCAGCAATGCCCAGCATGCAACAGTGCCCAGCATGCAGCAATGCCTAGCAGTCAGCAGTGCCCACCATGCAGCTTAGTGCCCCACCCACAGCAATACCCACCATATACCAGTGCCCACCATGCAGCAGTGAACCCAGCATGCAGTGTGCCCAGCATGCAGCAATGCCAAGCACACAGCAGTACACCCAGCAGGCTGCAGTGTGCCCAGGCTTTGCCATATTGGTGTCACCAGAACCTTCCTCACACCCTGCAGCGCCCAGGCAGTGCTCAGCAGCTCCAGCCCTTCCTCTCCTCCATCTCTTCCTCTGCACTTTTCCTCTAAAAAGTGCTGAGCACTGCACCGCCTCACTGTAATTATTTATCCAAAGGTGGGAGATGAGAGAGAAGACGCTGTGATTAAAAAAATTATTGGTAAAAGGAGGTAAAATAAAATATCGATCGCCTTGGCTGTGTCCCACCGCTGGAAATGGGGGAAAGTGACAGGGCTGCATAAAGAATGCCAGCTCCAAAACTGAAGCTGCTTCTTATTACATCTCGGATGCCCACCAAGTGATAAATCCAGGACGTTATGGAGCAGGAGTTTATTATAAAAGGCACCAAATGTGGTTAATCAGATGTGGCCTTGCTACAAATCCAGGCTGGCTCAGGGGCTCAAAGCATGTGGGTGACATTCAGACCTCCAGCACCCCTCTGGGTAAAGGGTCTGATTAGGGACGTGGCATTAAGCAGCTGAAACCCACACTGTGAAAATGGGGAAGAAAAGGGAAATTCAGAGCAGGTTCTGATCTCCTTTAATACTCAGCTCTCAATTCCTACCCGGCAGAGGGGAATATCAGGGCTGGGCTCTGCAATTCCAATTCCCAGCATAGAGACAAGGCTGAAATGTTTAGGCAAAGGTGAGAGAGACACTGAGACCCTGAAAACGTCTCTCATCAAATCAAAACACTGAGCTTAATGGCTCCGGCTACCTCGGAGACCAATAAAAGCCCCAAAACCGGTTATGAGGCTGTGATCTGAGGTTAGAGGAAAGCTGGCAGAGTGCTGACTGATTGGAGAGTTATTGGAAAGAAATAAAAAGGTTGCATTAAACCTAACGGAAGGTCACGGCGTGAGTGTATCTCATGCAAGGTGACTGCCCTCATTACCCATACCAGGGTACCCCCCTGCACCGTAGGGATGCTGCTGCTCCTTTCGGCTCTCTTTTGTGGAAGGGAGATTTATACACAAGCAGTTATTGTTATTTTTGCAGCGGAGGAAGGGTGCATTCATCAGAACTGCTCTGCACCCCCCCACTTTTGGCCACTTCACTTTGGGAGCACTGAGCAAAAAGGGCTCATGTAACCTCATGTAATCTCATGTAATCTCATGTAACCTCATGTAACCTCATGTAATCTCATGTAACCTCATGTAATTTCATGTAACCTCATGTAATCTCATGTAACCTTATGTAACCTCATGTAATTTCATATAACCTCATGTAATCTCATGTAACCTCATGTAATTTCATGTAACCTCATGTAACCTCATGTAATTTCATGTAACCTCATGTAACCTCATGTAATTTCATGTAACCTCATGTAACCTCATGTAATCTCATGTAACCTCGTGTAATTTCATGTAACCTCATGTAACCTCATGTAATCTCATGTAACCTCATGTAATTTCATGTAACCTCATGTAACCTCATGTGCCGCCACCCTGTGCTTCTCCCTTCACATCCCTGCATGTTCTCAGCTTTCCTTTTGCCCCTTGGCACAAAACGAACCATTCAAAGCAGCATTCCCAGCCAACAGAATTGAACTGGAAGCTCCTGACAGCACAGTTGGGTCACAGAAAGCTTCATCATCTGCCCCACAATCTATAAATCTGAAAACAAGATATATTAACTCGGTAACCTCAGTCCTTCTGACCCCAGGAGAGCTGCCCCACGGGGACCCAGCATCTTTTTTATCTTCCCAGCACAGAACTGTGTTGGGATGGGTTCAGCAACGCTGCAAACTTTCTCCTCCAGGAAGGGAGGCGGTGTGCATTGCTGTGTCTCAGAAGACCCTCGTGGTATTGAGGGGAAGGAAAGGAACATCATGAAGAATTTGTAACCGTGCATGTAGAGATGACATTTATAGGGCTCTCAAATTGGAAACTGTACATTTTATTGCACTCTCTGTCAAAAAATGCAGTTCCATCAGAGGCTGGAACGACAAGGGAAACAACCAATCAATATCTGGGCCTCTAATATCTGGGCTGAAAAAAATCATTATCCTGTTACTTTTATTATGGCGTTATGTTTGAAATATGATAGTTAAAGGTTGTTTCCATTACCTAGCCAATTTTTAAGGGGAGTTTCCCTCCTCCTCCCCCCCCCTCT
This sequence comes from Meleagris gallopavo, assembly GCF_905368555.1. NCBI lineage: Eukaryota > Metazoa > Chordata > Aves > Galliformes > Phasianidae > Meleagris > Meleagris gallopavo. Next base: position 3,751,048 of record NC_139432.1, on the reverse strand, counting down.
GCTTCTGCTCCAGCTCCCTTTGGGCTGAAGATCATAACAAGTCTCTTGAGAGGAAGATATGTAACCCCCCAGCCACGCAGTGAGGAGCCCCACAACCCATCTGGGACTTCAGCTGCTTCCAGAGGCACCGTGAGGGTGAAGGAAACCTGGAGCCACGTGGGTGCCTCGTGCCAGGCGAGGCAGATCTCTGCCAGCACTGAAATGCTGAACCAAATCAGCTGGCTCCCTCCTGCAAGCCCTCAGCTCTCCAATCTGCCCCAGCTGCAGGAGGAAAGGAAAAAGGAAAGATTTTCCCCATCACCCTGTGGTCCTCAACCCAAAGAGTTCACTTGCCCGTACACTGCAGTGCTCTTAGGGATGCAGTGCTCTTAGGGATGCAGTGCTCTTAGGGATGCATCTGGGCAAACTTATCCTCCAACTCAACAGCTCACAGTTTAAGTCCTGCCTTAAACCTGCAGTTCTGTGTTGTTTTCTTTCTTTCTTTCTTTTTTTTTTTTTTCTTTTTTCTTTTTCTCTCTTTGGGGTTAAATTGGAGAGAGAGGAGGGTTGTATTTGAATTCTGGGTTTGTGTTTGGAGGATTATTGATGAAGTTTTGTATTACCCAGGCTAAAAGCCCTGTGCTGCTTCTCTCTTCCAGACTGTCTCCCTTCAGTCCCGCAGAGCACTAAGTGGGCCCTTAATGAACAAGAGAAAGGTTATCAGGACCTGCATGAGGCTCAACCGTCTGCTGCAGTGAAAACCAGGAGACGCCACAGATAAGAGTTCAAAGCAAAGGAGCCACGGTGCAGAGCTGGATGCTGTTGGCTGCCGCCAGCCCTGCTGTGCCCAGGGAGCTGCTTCCCAGCAGCAGGCAGGAGGAGGAGGAGGAGGATGGCAGCCTTCTTCCTGCAACCATTGACGTGCCGGGGCTGGGTGCTGGAGCCTGGAGCTGGTAGCCAAAGGTGCTTCCAGCTCTGGGATGCTGCTGTTTATAAAGCATGCGTGTATTTGTTGCCATCGTGCCACAGCAAGGTTGGCCACAGGGCTGCCAGAGCAGCAGGGATGGGGCCCTGGGAGCAGCACTGTCTGCTGGGGATGTGATGGAGGGATGCAGATTCCCCCAGTCTTGGTTGCTGGAGACTCAGTGATGTGCATGGGCAGCACCTGCACTGTTTTGTTGAAGGCTTTAGCAGCTGAGGTGGGGGGAAAGAGCTTGCCAGAGCGCTTGCACCAGGAAACAGCTCAGTGAGTGAGCAAAAAGGGCACTGGAGGCCGTGCACTACAACCTCCAATGGGTGGCCCTGCAGAACGTACGTAGCACCAAACCCACGGGTGCAAAATGGAGCTCAGCAAAAACTGAAGCCAAAAGCTCACAGAATGGAACCAAAACCACCAATGAGTCTCTGACTCCTTTCCTACAGACAGCTCCCTCTTTCAGAGGTCCAAAGCGTGCTGTGGGTCTCATCCATCAGAGGGACATTTGCTGGCTCTATATGCACTGCTGATAGGGGCACAGGGGTAGTGTCTTTGTGACAAGGCATCTAGCTGCAAAAAGGAGCAAATCCTGGGAGGGTCTGCACGCTGCTGGGGGATTCTGGGCCATCACAGGCTCCTGACAAGCAATGAGCAGACATCTAGCCATTACCGAAAGCAGCAAGGAATAATTACTGCTAAGCAGGGAGGAGGGGAAAGGTTCCCAGAAAGCATCTTGTGCTTTAGCCTCCCTGGGCTGCAATAACCACCAGGGTTAGCTGACACCTGCTCGTTTCTTGCCTCTTTCTGAAGCAGCCATGCAATGTAGATCACCAAGCCAGTGATGCTGTGACAGAGCCATCCTCACAGCTGTCACCTCTCCCCACGGGCAGCTCAGAGCTACCTGTCCCCCCTCCCGCAATCCCAGCTCAGCCTCTGTCTAAGGAACGGGATCACAGCACACAGCTCCCTCAGTGCCACGTTTCAGTGGGACACCCTGGAAGGTGCTAACCTTTAAAGGATTTGTGGTTGAAGAGCGGGGAGAGTTGGGAGAGACAGGGCAGGGAGCGAACGTGAAGAAAAGACGGATCAATCCCAACGATTCATCATGCCAAGAGCTGTCTAAATAATCAAAGGCATCAGCCAGGTTGATGTATAGCTGATGTCACCGAGAGAGACCCTTAACAAGGCAGCCAGTACAACAGCTGCTGGTCAGGGAGTGTCTTAGCACACGCCAGGCTGGGGCATGAGAACACAGCCCATCCATCACTGACCCACCTTAATGGCCAACCTTATTAGTAACCATTCGCTGGGGCTGACAGCCCGTGGCAGCACAGGAGCCACCCTCACACTCCCCAAAACGTGCAGCCCCCCCAACCCCCAGCAGGAGAGGAGGACAGAGTGGGCACCAGTGGGGAACCGACCACGAGGGATGGTTCCAGCACAGCCAAAAGCTCTGGGCACGTTCTTAACACTCTGCTTGCAGTGCCAGAGCCGTGTGCCCCGTGTTCCCCTGCACATCCAGCACTGACCAGCTCTCACTTTGGGTTTTCATGCCATTGGGTGAGCCCCAGCAGAGGCAGTGGCTGAAGTCTCAACACCAGATGGGCTTCCCCCAGGCTCTGCCCTCCCACTGGCCCACTGAGGACTGAGGCATGGTGATGTTCACTGCAGGAATCCCCAAATCCTCCTACAAATCCTATGCTGAACTCTCAGCCTCGCCATGGAATTGAGCCGAATTGGGGATGGGGACACACAGTGTGGATGGGAACAGGTCCAAAGGCCACCCAACAGCCCCAGGTCAGCAGTGCCACGCTCAGCTGAAGCTGATTTACCAGCAGATGGCACTGCCCTCCTCCACTGTGTCCCTGCACGCAGGAGGGGATGCATCTCAGGGTGGACCTATGTCACTTTGTGCACACACACTCATGTGCTTCCACGTGCACGCCAAAATCAGGCAAAACTCCCCCATTTCTCCCCCTCTGAGGCAGCAAGAAGCACCGATGCCTGCATGCATGAATGCAGGTGGCACCCATGGGAGCTCCAGCACCTAAAAGCTGCTGCCACCAGGGAGGACGTTGCTCCTGTTGACCCGTGGCAGCAGCACAGCAAGCAGATGGGTGCAGACTGAGCTCAGGCTTTCCTAAAACTCCCTCATCCTGCCAGGCCCCAAATCCAGATCCCGTTGGATTAACTGGAGTCCAGTTGATTGCTGCTGTTTCAATAGCTTGTTCAGCCATCGATTGCCGTCATGTCACCGGGAGAAAAGGATTAATAATCGGGTGCTCAGGTTGGCTCAATACTGCTGATAGAGCCTGACAAAACGCCGTTAGGAGCACTCCCACCGGAACACTATCTATGTACAAAGGCTGCAAGAAACATCATTCAGGGTTTCACGGAATAATGATTAACTCCAGATCTTCAGCCTGGAAAATCCAACAAATAGTTTCTATTATTTCCAGATAAATTCTCTCTCTTCTTCAGTTCATTGCTGTTGCGCGCACACAAACCTTTTCATCGCAACCCACTAGGGGAGATGCATCTTTTTCCATCTCTGCCCCCTCCTTCTCCTCCACAGCCCCTCTCTAATCCATCCCAGAGGAAGCAGAGTCCTTTCTAAGCCTCACGTTTCTTCTGGCCTTCAGCTGAGAGCTCTCCCATGGCAGTACCCAGATGCAGAGCAGGAACCCCAACGCTTGGCATCTTGAGCACATCCCTTCAGCCACATCACCCACTGCAATGCCAGGAAGCAGCATCACATGTGATACCCAGGGAGGAGAGGGCTGTGGTGACCCCAGCACCTCCCTCACCTCCAAACCTGCTGTCATCTCATGGCTGTTGGCCGTCAGGATGGATGGAAATGGATCAAGTGACAGCAGAGATGGTTCCTCAGCTGGGAGGGCAGGAGCTGGTGCTGAGCACAGATCTGGTCACCTCCCTCCAAATAAAAGGAGGAAGGGATTGGGGCAGTAAATCCCATCCCGGTGCACATCAGCCTGGCAGTAAATCGGAATCCTCTCCGTGCCCTCTTTATTATCACATTCACAGCATGAAGTTATGAGCTTCTTCACAGCTCCTGCTATAAAAATGTGATGGATGGCGGGGGAACCTCAGGGAGTTAATCTATTCTCCCATTAAATTTTACTTTAATTGGTCTTTGAGTCAATCAGAAACTCACTAGACAGTGAATTAAGAAAAGAAAAGGGGAAAAAAAAGCATGAAACAGGGTGGGGGAAGTAAGAGGAGGTGGGTTTTTGTGTTACTATATTATAATGCTGAATTAGCCTTCCATTGGAAAGCAAAACGCTGGCAGGCCATACAGAGAGTTCTGCATAGCTCATGGTATCACTACAGAGGGAAACAGAGAGAAGTGATGCAAAAATATCCTCAGAAAGCAGAGGAGCATCACTGAGAGCTGGTCAGCAGCAACAGGGAAACAGCATCCAGCCAGCCCTGTGCCAATGGCAGGGATCTGAAAGGGAGGATGGAGACAGCATCGCTACATAACCGACATCAGTAACGTGGAGATGGGGGAGAAGGGGCAGTTTTGGTGATTTCTGGCTATCAGCAACGTGCTCTGAAGCATTTCTGGTAGGACAGAACCTGAGCCACGCCAAGGAGGTCCCAGCATCACCCACATCCCAGGTTTGGGGGCTGCATTCCCTGTGCAGCACTGAAACCCTTCACGGGCTCCGGATGAAGGTATTCAGGCTCCATTAACCATCTCCTTATTATTACTTCTCATCTTATTAGAAGAATAAGGAGTGAATCAGCATGCAGATCAAATGTGGTAAGCAAAATAACAACCGCAGCAGTGAGAAGGAAAGCAGAGCAAAATGGAAGGTGGAACACAAACCAAGGCTGCTGTGCTCAGAAGCACGGGGCTGACATCCCAAGTTTATGCCCTGGAATATATGATAATAAGGTTTTATGGAAGTGAGCCCTGGGGACAGGCATTGTGTCTGTAAACAACAGACTTCAGGGAAAAGCTGAGGTTTGAGTAATGTGTTCAACCTTCACTTATGGTAATATCTACATACATGGGTCTATATGCACGTATATACAGGTGCACGTGTAAATACATGCATTCACACGTATATGTATGTATATACACACAGTGGGCAGCAAAGTGTAGGAAATGGGCACCTGCAGGGCAGGGTTTGCAATGGGGTTGGATACTTCTGCCTCTGTGAGCCCAGTGAAGGAAGCAGAGAAAGGGGAAGAGCAGGTAAGGCTGTCTGGGACTCTTGCAATGCTTAGAGCTGACACTTTTGCATCAGACTCAGGGAAAGAGCAGCCCCATCCAGGCTGTATTTGAGTGCTTCCATCCCTTCTTTCTCCAGAAAGAAGCAAGAAATGGTGCTGGAGCTCAGCCCCCAGGCAGCCCTTTGCCAGCCCATAGGCCCACAAGCACCACGGGCTCCCCATGCAGGAGGCAGAACCCTGGGATGAGCCCCCGCGGAGTGGCTGGAGAGAGGGGAGAGGGATGGGAGCATCCCGTGCAATTACAGAAAGGACATCTTTAACACAGGCTCAGTTTGGACTGACAGCTCACAGAGGCATCGCCTGACGCCCTTAATGGGCAAACACAGACTCAGTGTGCAATTAAATGGTGCTCAATGGCATTGTGGCTGACACCAAGAGAGGGCAGGGCTGGGGGGTGGCTGGGGAGCAGTGGGTGCAGTGCGGAGCTCAGTGCTTGGCCTCAGACTTGGCTTCTGCTGGGGAAATCCCTGGGCGAACGTGCCAACGGTCAGGAGGATTTGGCCCTGTGGAGGCAATTAGTTTCCCTAACGGCCCAACCTATTCATCACCTTCACTTTGCACTTTATGCAGTTTATAATAAATCAGTGGGCGAAGCCAAACTCAGAGCTCGGAAGCGCCCTGGGTCCCCCGTTCCAGGTTTCCTGGGCAATCTCAGCAAAGGCACCATTTACAATGAAGCCAATTTGTAGTGCAAAACGTTCACACTTTCAGACAGCAGATGAACTCAAAGATGCTATGGAAAAACCAGAGGATGATTCACGTCCAGCACTGGGTTCACCTGTCCACGTGGTTGGTGACCTTCTGTAGCTCACCCAGGAACTGTCCCTATTACCCAGGAACTGTCCCTATTGCCCAGGATATCCCTGTGCTGTCAAAATGAGCAAAAACCCTCTGCCCCATTGCCTGACATGCCAGCGAGCCCAAAGCACAGCTCTGGGCAAGGGCAGATCACCCTGCCTGGAGCTATTCTCATCCTTTCCAAAAGTTGGAGGCTGAACACGAGCAGAGATGTGTGGTTCTGCCCCATCTCCTGCCCCAGGCATCAGCAGAGCCGAGGAACGCACAGCGTCCATCAGTGCCTGAGCAGAAACGTTTGGAGAGTGTAATTCTGCTGGAGGAGAATGGACTTCCTGAGCACATGGGCCTAAACTGCAGAGAAACAGAGCCCTAAATCTCTGGCTGTAGATTTACGGCCTCCATTCTCTTTCTTTACTGCAAATACAATCCGGCAGTAATGGTCTAACACAGGAACACCATCACCAACTGGCTGATGGCTCACATAAAAGCAATGTCAACCAAAAACTATGAGTTTATAAAAGGGAACAAACCCTCAACAGTGACAAGAACATGAAACCCATTAACAATTTAAACACTCTCCATTTTTTATTCCCCACCTTGAAGCTATTACAGCTGATAGAAGGCTTCACAGCTGAGTTAACCACTTCAAGGGAGGGCTGTGCATGCACACACGCACCGGGGGTTTGCTGGGGCTGCGAGGTGGGAGGTGGTGTGGTTAAAAGCTGCCCTGGGCTCTGCTCCTGCCAGCTGCTCACTGCCCTCCCTTCCAGGAGCTCAGCACCTGGCAGGATTCAGCTGCAGTTCCAAAGCTTTCCAAAGCTGCCTGGAAACCTCGAGATACCAACAGATTATTGCTATGGTTACTGGGAAAAAGAAAAAAAAAAAAGAAAAAAGAAAAAACAAAACGTAGGTGTGGGTTATAATTGCTTTTCCCGGAGGTTTTCTTGCTGCTCTGGGTCTCCTTTGGCACCTTGTCGTGTTGTGGAGCAAATATGAGCTGAGCATGGAGGTGGTGCAGAGAAGAGGCACCATCTGCTCACATCACTTGTTTTGGAAGAGCCCAAACATTTGGGGTGCAGTATAAAACATGAACCTACGCCATGCAGCACCCCAATGCCCCTGCATGGAGCTCCCAGTGCCATCTCCCAGCAAGGCAGAGCAAAACACCATTTTACTGCTCTAACTATCAATTTTCTCCAGCTGCAAAACAGGGATAACACCAGTTAACCTCTACTGCAAAGTGCTTGATATTCCTCAATGGAAGTTGCTCTCTCCTAAAGGAGAAGCACTGCAATTTTTCCTTGTTATTAGGGTATCTAACATGGGACAGATCAGCATGCAGCCTAATTCAGACCCTTGCACGAGGCTCCTGCTTGCCCTAAAGAGAAGCAGCCCCAAGCAAGGTGCAGTGCTGGCTGTGCAGAGGATGGCATCGATCTCTCAAACAACCAAAGGATGGGGAAAGGAGTGAGCAGTGGTCAGCCTCACCACGGCCACCAAACCCCACAGCCCTGCTCCCCCTAGGAAATCAAACCAATTCAAGCCAAATCAGCCAGAAGCCGAGCTATTTTGACCAAACACCTACAGAATGACATTGCTCCACTGCTGGTTTATCTGTGATTTCAGTGCTAATGAGTCTGGGCCATGCCTTGTGCTAATCAACCCAGCAGGGGAGCAGCAGAAGGCTCTGCCCTGCGTGCCACCATCCAGGGCTGTGGGTGTGGGTCGTGCCCAAGACCCCCCATATCCCGGAGCCCTCCCATCCCGCCAGGACCACCAGGGAGAGCCTGAAACCAGATCCTGGTCCCCAGATGGAAGAAAGTGGCACTGGAGGCTCCTGCCATAAAGCCGGTCCCGTCGTGCTGAAACGCCGGCAGATGGGGCCATAAACGCTTCCTCCTCCCCTCACTAACAGCCACCGAGGCTTCAGATTCATCTTTATCTCACTGTCAGGCTGTAAATGCCTCTCGCTCCGTCTCTCGCAGCTGGGACGCGCCAGGGCAGCGTGCATCGTGCCGAGGTTCACTTTACCCAACAGCAGAGGTGAAAGGAGAGGGGAAGGATGGAATTCAAATGGGATCAGCCAGCAAGGAGGAGGGGAAGCCAGGGCTGTGTCTCATACACCAAGTCCCCCCTGCGGTGCCTGTGGGATGGAGGCGGCACCCGGATGACCATCAGCAGCTCGGATGGGATCGGAACAACCGCAGATCCGGGCACCCCCAGCTCTATTAGCATATGTAAATCACCACGGCAAGGATTAACAAAGCCTCTTGTTTACCTGCACCGGTACGGGTTAGATATTTACACGAATAGAGCGAACATCTGCAGCTTCATTAGGCAGGATAAAAGTTAAGGACTATAAACCTTTATGCTTCCAGTCGTAAAGCAGGAAGGGTCAGGAGGGAATTTCTAAAGACAGCCACGTTATTCCATCACTGCCCATTATGGGGTCTTCCTGTGACTCTCCAAAGCAGCTGCTGCCAGATGAGGTGGGTTGGTGGAGCCCAGCCTTCCACAAGCTTTAACTTACACTGCAATGGAGGACTTTAAGTAAGATTGGGCTTTGCTGTGCTACTGACCATAGAAATGGAGACAGAGAGCCCCTGTTTTAATGTCCTGGTACCCTGCAGCTTTGCACTGGAAGTGCCACCTTTGTGCTCTGTCATTAAAGCTCCCTTGAGAAGGATGGGGACAACCTCTTTGACCTCATTTTTCCACTTCTTTGAAGACATGGGCAGGTGACTGGTAGCACCCCAAGCACTTTCTGCCTTGCAGTGTTCAACTCTGGACCAGAAATGACACAATAAAAGGAAAGGAACCTGAGCAGCACAGGGATACGTTCAGCCTCCCCTATTCCCAAAGCAGGAGAGGACTTTTGTCCCTTGCCATGCTTGAGGCAAGGAGAAATCCTGCACAACACAGCTGCAATCCGGTGTGAGACACCGTGCCACAGAGCACAAGAAGCAGTGAGAACTCCCTAACTAATAATAACAGCGACAGGCTGATGTTAATTAGGACAAGCAGACTCCTGCTCCACCAGTTCACTAAACGTGGCTTCGGAATGGATGCCCTGGGCTGATTTCTTCCATGCATCCCAACCTTTGGTTTTAGGAAAACGCTGTGTGTCCTGATTAAACCCCATGGGAGTCCTAATATGGGATGCTCAGCTCCAGCACAGCATCACGGCTGGAACCAATGCTGCCCATTCTGTGCTGACATTTCCCCATGGCTCTGAGCATCCCTTCCCAACGTGAGCTGCAAACACAGCACACACACACACAGCTCCTGCGAGGTGCCAGTCCTTGTCCCCCTGAATGTTTAATAACGATGTTTTTTAAAGGAACAACGCCCGTATGGAGGAATTTATTTTCATCTTTTTAATTGTGGGAGCCTGCTCTGCGTTTCCTTTTCCAGGATTAACAGCTAGAGCCCAAGCTCTCCATTTTCCAAGCCTTCTAATTCTACTAAACATCCGCTACCCTGAAAGGACTCCACAGAATCCCATAAAACATTATTTATCTGTGTGCGTTAGCTGCACGATACTGTAATTTCCAGAATAAATGCTGGGTGTAAATTGTTGTTTATGTTGGAGTCTGACTGTCTTTACGAGAAACAAAGTGAAAACTGAATCTTCACAGCTTTATTTCTTCCGCTGAAACCTCTTCTGCAGAAGGAGGAATGCCTGGTGGAGTGCCTTAATGGATGGCTGTAAAGATTGTTGGGTTAAAACAAAGTACAGGGAATCACCTCCATCCCCCCTTTTACTGCCAAATCCTCAGCTGGTGTAAATTGGTGTAGCTCCAGTGACTTTGGTTCATCTGGCCCACGAGTGTCATTTAAATCAAGCTAAATTAAAGTGAAAGCAGCGCCGTTCGCATGGTTCTAATTAAAGGCCCATCAATGCTTCTGTCGTGAGCACCGTTGGTTCCAGGCATGGCGGCCCAAGTGCTTCCCATCCAGGCCAGCATCAAGGGGCAAAGACCCTCACAAGTCCCTTCCCAAACATCCACAGCTCTCCCCTCTACGTGGGCTCCTTGGGCTGAGCCCAACGGCCGTGGAACAGCCATGGGAATGTCTCCATGGTGGGACTCAACCCCACTGCTGATGTGACCATCGTGGTTGGAACCAAGGCCTGGGCTCACCCCATGGCACCTGGGGATGCCCAGCAGTGTCCCCATGAGCACCAACCCCCTCCTCTGCTCTGGGGCTGCCCTGGGATTTGGGGTTTTGGCCCAGGCTCTGTGTGAGGGCTGACATTGGGGGCTGACATTGAGCCACATATGGAGACCCCGGGGGTCTTCCTTGGCTGCCCACTCTAATGACTGCTTTACTCAGCCCTTCTGGGTGGGATGCGCTTGCCCAGTGGACACAGCAAACCCATATGGGACGTGATTTGGTTGGTGTGGGAGAGGTGAACCCCTCTGTGCATGGGGACACAGGCAGTGGTGGTCCTGCAGACAGCCCACATCTCACCCCTGGCACCGACCCCTCGTGCTCACACCAGGAGCATCTCCCCCAGGCACGTTCAACCCAAGAAAAAAACACAGAATAATAAAACCATTCAGGCTGTAAAACGCCTCTGAGACCCCCAAGCCTGAGCCCAACCCACCCTGCTGTGCCCAATAACCACATCCCTCAGTGCCACGTCTCCAAGGATGGCGACTCCCCAACCTCCCTGCTCCAAACGGAGCCCACAGCTCCATCCCAGGGGGACAGTGACCCCAAGGCCAACATCCCTTGCCATGCTTGGATGACACCAAACGCAGCCATCGTCCCTCCGGGAGCAGCAGAGAGGAGTTGAGGGAAACTTTTGATGGAGAGCTCTGGCAGTCCCATCGTCGGGAAGCAAGAAAGGTCAGAGAGTGGAAAAAATAATAAGAAAATATAACTGCTTTCTTATGAGGAAAATATTATGAGTTCTTCCCCTTTTTCAGCTTTTATGGAAGGAGATTCTGCCAGTTCCCTCAGAAAAAAAGAAGAAAAAGTAGTTTTAAAATGAGATTATGCACCTTCAGGGTGCCATTAGGAAGTTTTACTGTACTGAGATGACATGAAAGCTCTGGAATTAATATCCCTGAGATGCTTCAAACCTGCAATAGCAATTATTGTACTACGTGTCCCTGGATAAATAATAGGGCCATTCAGCTAATTAGCTTCAATGATTTCAGCTCCCTGTAAATTCTCTCTCACTCGGCTATAAAAATAACACCAGGCAAACTTTTGGTAACAGAAACTTCTTTCGGGGTAAGAAAAAAAAATAATAATAATAAAAAATATATATATATATAAATGAAATAAAATGAGGGGGTTCCCCCAGCTCTTAATTCATAGCTGCTGCCGTGGCACTGCTGAGATTCCAAGGGCTGGAAATATTAATAGGCTGTAATAGCAAATAGAAAGGGAGAGCCGTTATTAATTGCCATTTACTGGTAATAAACCTATCGCACCAATTTTTGCCCATGCACATGTGCAACCCCATTAATTTCGATGGGGCTGCACGTGTTAATTGAGAGCAGAATTTAGTCCATTGGATGTAATTAATTAATCAAGTTTTCAGTACGGTTTGCATACTTTAAATCTTTATTATTATTATTATTATTATTATTATTTTATTTGATGCTTTCCCATTTCTCTCTGTTGGATTCATGCAACAGGCAGCCCTGCTGTGCTCCATCCTGCAGCAGTGCAGGGCTTTGCAACTGAGGCCATGTCCCCAAATGCCCTGGGGTGACCCACAGCTCCCCATAGGCAGCCCCAGGGTGCCAAGTGCTGACAAATCCCCATTGATTGCGATAACCACACGTTGTCTTGGGGTTTTTTTTGGAGGGGGATGAAGCAAACCTATAAGGCCAAACCTTAATGCAGATTGTCACAGCCCAGGTTCACGTGAGGGAAGGTGACCACGGCCACCCATTACCTGCAGTGGGATGGAAATGCTTTGCCTTTCTGCTTTTAAGCTAACCCAACTTCAAGCAAAGCAGAGCTGCTGGAAACAGGGGAAAAAAAAAATCTATAAAATACAACAGCATCCCAAAGAGTTTCTAAAAACTGATTTTTTTTTTCCTGCAATTCAAAGCAAAGACGACCCGATTTTTGCAGAAGAAAAAAAAAATCCCAACTGCAGAACCCCCTGATGGCACCGAGTACCAAAGGAGCAGCACTACAGCAGAGCCAGCAAGGCTGGGTGATGAGAAAATAGAGCCCCAAAGAGCTCTGCATGTGGGGTGAGGACGGATTTTGGGCTCAGGGGGTTTAACAACCACCAGTTTCCTTGCCACTGACAGAGCCCAGAAAGCACCAAAGGCTCCTGGAAGCCTCAGGGGAAGGTGATGCCCAGCTGTGGGTGTCTGCCCACAGATCTCACCCCCAGCATGGTGCAGACTGCAAGGTGGATGGAGAAGGGCAGCTCTGAGCATCCATCCATCTCCAGCTCTTCCCTGCATCAGCACGGCGATGCTTTCCATCTCAGCACTCGACTCGAAGGCCCTTGGTGGTAATATTAACACCACCACAGCCACCAAACCCCACACAGAACTGCCCCACTCTTATCCCAAAGCTCTCCCATCCTTTTCTGCTGGTTCCTCATCCCCGCTCCACCGCAGGCAGCGGCTGTGCTGCCTTCCAATGCACTCCCACTTTCCACAGGAACCACACATGCAGCTGATGAGAAACCCAGGCACCTCGCTGCCGAGGATGGGAAATCATAACATTTGTTTAGGAAATTTATTTTAGCCCATATTTCTCCATACAACCGATGGTATAAATGAAATCGGACTGACACCGCTATATTTCCTAACTAGCTGCCATCTCCCTGCAGCACTCAGGGACTGTCAGAAATTTTTCCCTGAGGTTTTCCCTGTTTGTTTTACGTATTTTTGGGGGAGCAGAGGGGTGGGTGATGGTTTCATACGGTACATAATGGCCACGTTCTGCATGTTCTGCTGTGTGGCATGTTCCTCCTGCGCTGTGTGTTCTGATACCATTTGGACTAATGTGAAAGGTTAAAACAAAATATGATCCCAATAATAATTAATATGCTGCCATCAATGCCTCTGGAGGTCTGGTCACTGGGAAAAGGGAGATTTGTGATACTCTCTCAGTTATACACATGGAAAAAAAAAAAAAATGGCTTAAGAATGGAACGCAATGAAGTGCGGCAAAGATGCAGAATTATCAGCTCAGACCAATACTGCACACTGTGCCCTGGGCACAGACATTGGGAAACCACTGACACCCAGGGTCATCCCCCACAGCCAGAGCCCAGACCTTCATTTTGCATGTCTTCATCACCAGAATGAAGCCAAGGAGACCTCAGTGTTTGTCTACTGAACTGAGACTCACATGCAGCCCAGGGCTGCTGCAGGAGAAAGCATGAGACAGAAGCAGGACTATGTTAATCTTTTCCTTTTCCTTTTCCTTTTCCTTTTCCTTTTCCTTTTCCTTTTCCCTTTCCTTTCCTCTTCCCCCTTCCCTCCTCCTCCCTTCCCTTCCCTTCCCTTCCCCTCCCTTCCCTTCCCTTCTCCCTTCCCTCCCTTCCCTCCCTTCCCTTCCCTTCCCCTCCCTTCCCCTCCCTTCCCTTCCCTTCCCTCCCCTTCCCTTCCCTTCCCTTCCCTTCCCTTCCCTTCCCTTCCCTTCCCCTTCCCTTCCCCTCCCTTCCCCTCCCTTCCCCTCCCTTCCCCTCCCTTCCCCTCCCTTCCCTCCCTTCCCTTCCCTTCCCTTCCCTTCCCTTCCCTTCCCTTCCCTCCCTTCCCCTCCCTTCCCCTCCCTTCCCCTCCCTTCCCCTCCCTTCCCTTCCCTTCCCTTCCCTTCCCTTCCCTTCCCTTCCCTTCCCTTCCCCCTCCCTTCCCCTCCCTTCCCCTCCCTTCCCCTCCCTTCCCCTCCCTTCCCCTCCCTTCCCCCTTCCCTCCCTTCCCTTCCCTTCCCTTCCCTTCCCCTTCCCTTCCCTCCCTCCCCTCCCTTCCCCTCCCTTCCCCTCCCTTCCTTCCCTTCCCTTCCCTTCCCCCTTCCCTTCCCTTCCCTTCCCTTCCCCTCCCTTCCCTCCCTTCCCTCCCTTCCCTTCCCTTCCCTTCCCTTCCCTTCCCTTCCCTTCCCTTCCCTCCCTTCCCTCCCTTCCCTTCCCTTCCCCTCCCTTCCCCTTCCCTTCCCTTCCCTCCTTCCCTTCCCTTCCCTTCCCTTCCCTTCCCTCCCTTCCCTTCCCTTCCCTTCCCTTCCCTTCCCTTCCCTTCCCTTCCCTTCCCTTCCCTTCCCTTCCCCTTCCCTTCCCCTTCCCTTCCTTCCCTTCCCTTCCCTTCCCTTCCCTCTTCCTTCCCTTCCCTTCCCTTCCCTTCCCTTCCCTTCCCTTCCCTCCCTTCCCCTCCCTTCCCCTCCCTTCCCCTCCCTTCCCCTCCCTTCCCCTTCCCTTCCCTTCCCTTCCCTTCCCTTCCCTTCCCTTCCCTTCCCTTCCTTCCCTTCCCTTCCCTTCCCTTCCCTTCCCTTCCCTTCCCTTCCCTTCCCTCCCTTCCCTTCCCTTCCCTCCCTTCCCTCCCTTCCCCTTCCCTTCCCTTCCCTTCCCTTCCCTTCCCTTCCCTTCCCTCCCTTCCCTTCCCTTCCCTTCCCTTCCCTTCCCTCCCTTCCCTTCCCTTCCCTTCCCTTCCCTTCCCTTCCCTTCCCTTCCCTTCCCTTCCCTTCCCTTCCCTTCCCTCCCCTTCCCTCCCCTCCCCTTCCCTCCCCTTCCCTCCCCTTCCCTCTTCCCTTCCCTTCCCTTCCCCTTCCCCTTCCCCTTCCCTCTTCCCTTCCCTCTTCCCTCCCCTCCCCTCCTCTCCCCTCCCCTCACACATAACCAAGCCCCACAAGCCTGAAGCCACACACTGGGGGTCTCCCATCTGGGCACCACATGATACCACAGATCAGGAATGGTCCCAAAGGCTGTGAGCACAGCAGAGCCGCTCTGCTCCGGTTCCACAGGCAGCACTCGGCTGCTGTTCTCTCCCTGTGCTCACAGACCATCCCACAGGGATGCAGCTGAAGGCACAGCCGTGGTGCAGAGCTGCTGCGGTGCAGCTGCGGGGCTGAGCAATGGGAGCGTGAGAAAGGAGCTGGCTGGGCATTGAGAGGCAAGAGCTGCAGAACGTGACAAATTTCACCCTAATTCCTCAAGGGTTTAAGTTTGTCACTCTCGGGGTTAAACTGCTCTCAGGAGGTTGCGTTATGTGGATACAACTCTGAAAAAGCAGGACGGGCTGAAATGCTGCGTGTTGACCCATCCGTGTACCCGTGGCCTTAATCTAAACTTTCCTGGATCTCGTTCTATGAATAATTATACACACAGGAGGGCAGCTCATCAGCTGGCGTAAACTGGCTGCACTCCATCCAAGTGAATGGGGAACGGGCCAGGATGCAGCTCCCACACACAGCACAGTGCCACGTGGGCACACGGAGCCCACAGCACGAGGATGGAGTGCAATTTTAACAAGATAACACGACTGTCACCTCGAAAAAACAGCTGAAAATGTGACTAAAACCCCAACAATCCGAGCATTGCTTTGGATCTCTGTTCATTCCTTACTTTGAGATACGTGTGGGCAGCTCTGGTCCCAACCAACCTCCTCCTTGCCTCCCCAAATCCCCTTTCAGCCTCAATTTCTCACTGCATTCTGACCCATGCCATTGCCAGACAACACTTCTCCCCCCAAACCTGTGCTGTGATCTCCAGCATCTTCCCCCATCTCCAACTGTTGGGTCCCGCACCAGACTGGACCCGCAAAGGGGACCCGGTTGTGGGGTGGGCAGAGGGGAAGGGCTGCTGCATCCCTCTCTGCTCCACCTGCAGTCTCACTGCCAGGATCAGAGCACCGCGCGCTGCTCATCTCACCAATCAATTTTTACAGCTGGAGAGGATAATAATGGTAATATCGGTATCAAAAAAACCCCGCAATGACCCATAACAGTAACATATTACAGCTCCCTTTAAATAACCGAGCTGGCTGCAGGTTCTTTGTTTCTCTGGCAGCAGACAAACGGAGGGGATGGGATGATCTCCACGTCCCCGAGATGTGTAATGCTCCCAGACCACAGGGATGGGGCACAGGGAGATCCCACGGCAGCTTCACCTCCACCTGGGAGAAGCGGGGCTGAGCTCCAGTTCTGCTCCCACGCAGTGAGCAGCGGAGATTCGCCCGGCCCCAGCTGGAAGGCAATGAAGCACAGCTCACAGCTCCATTTCCAGCACCCCCCGACCATATGCTGCAGCAGGAGAACCTGAAGATGGAGCGTTTTACGGGAACACTGAGCACCAAAAGAGAGCGCTTTCCCCCAGAGCTAACAGACATTTGCTGTGTTTTATTGTTACGATACGAAGCAAAGTTCTCACTTGCCATCTGCAAGGCAAAAAGTGAAGGCACAGAACTCCCCTCACCCGCACTCCCCAGAGCTGTGGGTGGGACTTGGGGCTCGTTTGGTAGGAGGATGTCATACCCCATGGATGGAGCAACGAGGGAAGATGGAGCACCTTTCAGGTGTTTGGCACCGTGAAGAGCTACATAGGATTTAGGTTCGTTGGGTTGAGGGAAGAAAACTGAAGCCTCTGCTGCCTTCTTTGGATGACATTATTTCAAAGCCCTCAGTTGCTCACACCTCCAGCGAAAGAGTTCCTAAAACTTGATTCCCAAGTGCAACAAAGTGCCTTTATGCCATAAAGAGCACTTTATAATCATAAGGAGGCCCTCATGGCTGCCCCCAGCCTGAAGCACATCATCATCCACAGGGCACCCAGCACCTCCAAGTACCCCCACCGTGTCCCAGCCCTTCCATACTGCTTCCTTCCATACCAACATTTGCATCTAAACGCTTAAAAACATCCCCAGGTGTAGAAACTCTCCTTTGGAAGCTTGAAACCCTTTGATTTTTCATTTCAACCTGGGTCTGTATCCCCACCTGTGCACCAGTTCACCATGGGTGCTGTTTTAAATGGCCACCCCAAGTGACCCTCAGATTTGCACACCCACCAGAGCACAGCAAGGTGTGAAACAACACGGGGCATTCGCTCCTCTTCCTCCCCAAATACGCATGAAAGGAAAAAAAGAGCCTTTATTTTAACCAAAGCCGGAATATTTAAGCAGCCAAAATAGGTTTCTTCTTCACGTTCAAAAGGGACATTTTGCAAACACTCCAGGAAACAACGGCCACCAAAACCAAAAACAAAATAAAAATAAAAATAAAAAAATAAAAAATCAACCCCCGAATGCCTCGATCACAAAATAAATTATTTAGCTTCGATATAAACCCCGGCATGGAACGACAAACACTTCTGTCACTGTTGCGCGGCGCTGATTACCGCATTACGCTCCCTAACAGCCTTCCCCAGCATCATCACTAATGGGTTTTATAACATGCTTTATAACAGGTTATTAAGGAATATGGCTATAGCTGGTAATCGCTGTATAATATGAATAAAGCATTTAAGCAACAGCCCCTTCATTTAAGCTGTTAACTGGGGGAACCGTCGCGGTATAAATAACAGAGCCGGAGGGCTCCCAGCACACATTGGGTGCACATTTCTGCTTTCCTCCCTTTATTTTTTGAGGGTAAAACTCCTTTATCCACCATTATTCCCCTTCATCCAGCGCTGTATTACCCTTTATCCGTCATGATTCCCCTTTATCCATCATTACTCCCCTTTACCCATCATTCTTCCCCTTTTTCACGATACCCGCAAGAAGTGAGCCCCCCCTGGGACCATTTGCCTTCCATTTATTCTATGCAACGTGCCATACGTTTAGAACCTTAGAACAGAGGAGCGGTGCAACCCGCTTCACCCCCGCCGGCGCCGCTCCCGTTCAACTCAACGGCAAAATCCCCACTGACGTCAATGGGAGCGCGCTGCAGGGCGCGCCCTCGCTGCGCGGATTCCGGCCGCCAGGGGGCAGTAGCGGCTTTTCCCGCGCAGACTCGCGCCTGGGCGCGGCGGGGGGCGAGGAGACGGGCGTGGCTTCAGATAAATGGGTGGGGTTACGCGAAAGGGGCGTGGTTACCAACAAAGGGGCGTGGCTAAAGAACGAGGAGGCGTGGCTTAGAGCCGTAGCGCTGCCCGAGCGCCGGTCCTGTTCGTGGTCGAGTTTTGCTGCACAGCGCCCTCCAAGAGGAGCACGGGAAGCAAAACAGACCTTTTTTGCAGAAGGGGGGTTTGGAACGAGCTCACAGCCCGGTGGGGCTCTCAGCGTTCGGCTGCCGGGTGCTCAGCTCTCCTCCCTCTGTAACTGCTGGGTAATATTTGCAAAAGGGCCCATTAGCGAATGGCAAACGTAAAATGATTCATGGGTGGAAACCCATCAAAAAAAAAAAAAAAAAAAAAGAAAAGCATTACAGCCTGCTCTTACATCGCAACGTAATTAATATCAATTGAATTAATCACCGCAAGCTAAATGAAATGTTATTCAACAATGCACGCACACGCAAACATCGCGGCGTCCCCTCCAGACAAAATGTAACGTTTCCAATATTTGCCTGCAGCTGACAACAATAAATCCTCTTAAATTTGCCTTCCAAGGTCAGCGAGTGCGGGAGATGCATGTATATGATTTTCTAGTTTACCTGCTAAGGAGAGAGGGGTCAGTAAATTATCCTCCCGCCTCAGCCTAATTGAATAGACCAGTGGACGTCAGGCTGGAACGCCGAGGGAGCATGAGGACACACTTGACAACATCTATCTGTCACTGAGGACGAGGAGAGACAGGTAAATGGACTGGCAGAGGGGAAGATATAGCACGCGGATAATAACCGCCATGTGACGGGAAGAACAAGTGTTAAAGGAAGAATAACAGAGCCACCTCCATTATCTGGAAAGCAACTCCACTCATTTTTTTAATTAGTGGAACCTGCAGCTGACAAGGGAGGGCAAGATTGAAGGCTGGCTGGGAGCTCGTTACATATTCTCATTGTGAAATGGGTGGCAAGAGGAGGTGTTTTTAAGCAAACCCAATGGTGTTTCTCTGGAGCGGGACAATGTCCAGGATTTGCCAAATGGGCAAAGAGTGACAGGTTGATGTTTTTGAGAAAAATGGGTTCCCACTGCAAATCCGTGACAGCAGCCAAAGCAGCAACCCAGGGATTACACAGTGTTTGCTCCTGTATGGGGCTTTTATGCATAGGTTGTGAGGTTCTTTATATGAGAAGGCTTAATGGCGTTAATCCTGTTTCCCATATAGAGAAAGCCAGGCAAAGTCATTTGCTCAAAATTACTCAGTTGAGACCGAGAACCAATTGCTGTACCTTCTGCTTCTGAGCCTGAACCAGAGGATGACGGGGAGCATGGTGGGGAGTGGAGGGGGATGAGGACTGGGGGCTGCCTGTGATGCAACCGTTCCAAAACTGCTATGCCAGCGCCTAGGAAAAGTTGTGCAGTTGGGCTACAGGGGTGGAGGAGAAGGATGAAATCTATGAAGCATGGAGCAACAAGATGGTTTTCTGCAGCAAAAGTCCTCGGGTTGGGAATGTTCAGAAGTTCCTCCTGGGAAAAGGGAGAATAGGATGAGGAACGCTGAAGGTTATCATCCAGATCTATCAATGAGAGAACCATGAGGAGATGTATTCCATCCTCAAACTCACCAGCAGAATTCAAACAGAAAGCACCAGTCTTTGCTATTAATCTCATTTCAGCCACAGAAAACACATCTACCCGTGGTACAACACAGCTCACTGCAATGGAGCCCACAACCTTCCCATCTTTCGCCCTGTCATTAAGGGCAGAGCGCAAATTTATGCTTTCAATCATGTTTTGGGGAACAGCTACTTATGTATCTCCTATTGCCCAGCACCCTGTGCCCTTCCCAAAAGGGCATGGAGACACTGGAGAGAACTGAAGACAAAGTGCAGCCTTGAGTGGACGGCGACGTTCTACAATCAATGTCATTTTAAACACCAGGATGAGAAAATTGCTGATGGGAGAACAGGACGTTCTGGCACTTATAAGTGATGGAGATGGCAGAATTCAGCCTGGAAGTTTAACAGTGTTCTTAAAATGAGAGGAAAGGTCTTCCCAGTGAGCTACAGCTCCGGCTGAGGTGGTGGCAGCCACTTGGATGGAGCCTTGCACCGTCCCTAAGAGGTTTCATGGTACCTGGGGTGGAGGATTCCCCAGCAACAGCCCTTTAAACACCCACAAAGCACCACAGGGACATATTAAGGCACCAGAGGAGACCAAGCATTACTATTGCCACTCTGGGACTTTTCTTGTATGTAATTTCAGTGTAGTCAGTCATTCAATTTTAATCATAAGCAACGCGATGCCTTTTACAAGAGGAGGTCGTGCTATATTCTAATCCATTTTGTAATTAAGCATAAATTTTAGAGAATCAATTGAATGCAGCCATGAACTCACAGTTTACTCAGTGCTTTTCCTGCCAAAGGGTGTCCCTGTGCAATTAACAGACTTAAGAGGACTGGCCAAAGGATGGAGCACACCCAACCTCTGGCACATGGCCTTATCTGGGAAGCAATGTAAGGACTGAAACAGCAATGCCACAGAGATAAGCTGAAGATGGAGGAGGGCTTTCTAAGGAAATATTTAAGAGCAGAGAGGAATAATTATCTGATTTAGAAGTGAGCAGGAAAGGGAGGCTTTGACCCCTAAGAGGAAGACCTTGTGAGGTGCCTGGAAGAGTCTGTCGGAACTTGGGCTTTATCTTTAGCTTTGATTTGGGGCATTTTCCAACTCCTACAGTTATATCTTTTCCAGCACCTGGAAACAGGGCAGACCTGAGCCCCAGATCCATCTCTACTCCCAAATTTGGGATCAGGTTTCTCCCCCATTTGACAGTGGAGCATTTTCGTTCACGTTTACCCAGAGCAGAGCAGGGAGAAGCCTCTTCCCATATCAATACTTTCTTTGCAACACGCTCGGTGCAGCCCTTCCCATGCTCACCAACATCCATTCATCAGCGCAGGCTCCGGGGAGATTTCATTTTCTTCCTTTCTTTCTAAAGCAAAGATGAACACTGCGTGTGCTTCAGACACCCCAACGGCAGACTCTGCACAAACACAGTTGCTAAGGAGAAAACCTCCCTCTTCCCATTCCCCCACCTCCTAAAAACAACCATTAAAGCCAACGCAGGTATTGCCACGCCGCGAGGCAGTGAACTCAGCACAGCCACCCCTCGGCCCTGCAGCCCAGGGAACAGGCTGGGATTCTTTGCTTTTGACCGCCCGATGACCTCGGGGGATGCTGGCCTGATGGACATTGGGACCATTAGCCCTTTTAACACACATTCTTTTCCTGAAACGCAGACATCGCTCTGCTGGTTCGCACCCTCTCAACCAGCCATGACCCTGCCCGCTGGGTTACGGGCTGAGGGCTGGGGAAGGGGGGTCCATTCGGGGCAGCATTTGCCTTTCACAAAGCCCTCGGACCCATAACACTCCCCGTAGCCTGAGAACAGCACTGGGAGGACCGTGCAGGGCTCTGTGTTCTCATCCCTCGTGGTTCTGTTTGGGAACGGCTGTGCTGCTCCGGGCTCTTTTATCAGACAACACGAAATCCTCATTCCTTTTATTCGCCCTCCCCTTTCTTCTGCTGAGGCATAATTTTTGGTCTTATTATTCCAAGCAAAATGAGGCAAGAGCGAACGAGCCCTGCTGCTAATAGACCAGAACAACCTATTAATCCAGAGCAAAATTAAGCAGCACAAAGGTTAGGGAAACGAGAGCCTCGCTGTTTTTTAACCTCACACTCAAGGCCAGATCCAATGACGATGGCTTTTCTATGGACTTTAATGAGCCCCAGGCCAGGAGGTGCAGTGCAGCTGAAGGTCTGGTGCTATCCCGAGGCGATTTGCCTCCCCAGAAGCAAAATTCCATCAATATCTCTGTTTCTCTTGCACCCATGCATGGGTTTGCTATAAGACCAAGTGCACAGCTGCCTCAGTTTGCCCAACCGAAGAATGTGGATAATAATTAATCCCCCTCCGCTGAGTTTATCACAAAAACCATCTATTAAGTGCTCCGGGACAACCAGATGGAAGAGAGCAAACCCCACAAATGGCTACAAATGCATTATTCTTACATACATCCCCTCTGCCTGAACCAACGGCTTCAAACGTCCTGCTGGTGAAATTACTGCAAGCCAACAAAGTCTGCTTTGAGGCAGAAGGGACAGCGTGGATGGGAGAGGGAATTCCTGCCCCGAACAGAGGATTCATTCCAGCTAAAAATAACACGAGTAAATAAATACAGATGCCAAACCCACAACAGGGAGGGGGGGGTGGTGTTAAAAAAAAGCTTTTCATTCCTCTTTTCAGCAGCTCCAGCACAGAGCCTCGCCTGTCCCCAGCACGTTTTAATTCCCCTCTTGGGATGGCCCATGAGCTGCATTGAGCCGAGCATGGAAACATCTGTTGGGTTTTCCATAAGCTGGCAATGGGTGCAGGGAAAGTCACTTCCAGCCCTGCAGCCCCTGGGCAAGCAGCAGCATGGGGCCACAGCCCCCTCAGTGCTGCAGCTCTGAGCCCAGAGCATGGGATACATCCACAGTGCAAAAACTCAGCCCCGAGGAATGGAAAGGTGAGAAGGCTGTACGTGAGCACGCCTGATCCCTGCATTCCTGATCTCATTGTGTCCAATGCTCCTGCAAGGTAATCTTCCCATTGCTGGTTTCTTGGGTGAGCCCAAAGTCCCATCTGCACGAAGACAAACTCCTGCAGCATGTGGGAAATGCATCTGGCCTGGCTCCAGGATGCCTCCTGCAAGACCAGCCCATCTGCATCTTCTCTGCTTTATCCAAGTTTGCTCTGTGGCATATTTCCCCCTTCTCCCTCTGGACAAGCTCAAAAAATTAACCCTTTCCACCCAGGCATTGGAATAAATGTATGCAAAATGAAGGTGGCACCAAAGCAAAGTTTAGACTGACTTCAGCTGACACAAAACCATAGCAGTTCCAACGACTTCAATTAAATTATCCCCTGAATTTACTTGGCAGCAGGTAAGAAAATAACCCAGCTTTTCTACTTTGGTGGAAGCTACAGTTGCCTTGATTCTTTGGGGAACCTTCTTGACAATGAATTGGTGCTTGCAGGGCACAGCCATGAGTCAAACACTTGCAGCCCTGGCAAACTGCAGGGAAACACTCAACCTCGAGCTCACCTGAGGGCACAGGACCTCAGGGTGCAGGAAAGCTCTCATTTGTGTTAATGGGGCCAGGATGAAGGAACCCAAACTGCCTGGGAATGAGGATCTGAAGCCCACGGGCACCTTAGGGAAATCCAAACTATCATTAACAAATTAAACCCAAGCTTCAGGCTAGAACACATAATAACCTGAGAATTAACTCCATTGCATTCAGAGGATTAACGTTGTGCCAAGAGCTGATAATTAAAAGAGTCCCGATAAAGGCTCTGCCAAAAATTAATTAATAAAGAGAAAAACAACAGCTCGACATCAGATCTGTAGCTTTGATACATCCTCTCAGGCAGCCCAACCAACACCTCTTCCACGGGCACTACCAACTTGAGGAGCATGGTTGGGTTATGAAATCAGAGCATTTCTATCCCATATTGTAAACCTGAAGCTGCTCTTCACCCTCAGCCCTTTTGCCCTTTGCTAAGAACGCGTTGGTCCCTCCTCTTGCTTTATCTTTTGCAATCAGGAGGGGGGGAAAAAAAAAAAAGAAAAAAAAAAAGTAAAGAAGAAAAAAGGCAGCCATTAGAAACACTAGTTAGGGACCTGGTCCAAAATCAATTTTAATTAAAAACACACCACTCTCATGTTGAACATGGTTGGTTTGAGCACTGCTGCTGGCCAGACTCCCTGGCCACTATTTCCATGCAGGGGAGCAAGCACTGCTCTCCATGGACACAAACCACGGGGCTGGGACCCACCAGTGGCTACAAATGGCTCCCACTGCCCAGCAATTGCTTTGGGAGAGGGGGGATATGGGGTGAGAAGGTGCAGACGTGGCGGGGGGGGGAAATAAACTGTACAGAACGATGTGGTTTTATGAGCACTGCTGTGACCCAGAGTCAGTTGGTCACATGCAGCCGGTGCCCATTACCAAATCAATAAGCATTAAATCAACCTCATTTTCTACTATTTAAATTAACTATAACTGTTTTAATTGCAGATTCATAGCCTGCAAACTGCTTATTACGCTTTACATTATAGCTGAGATTTGCTTGCACGTTACAGACCATTGAGAGCACACTGCAAAGCCGTAGCCTCCCCCCACCCCCATTAAAGCAGAGGGAAGAGAGAAGTGGAGGGAAGGGATGGGAATGGGGTGGGGGAGCTCAACACTATGGGGGTGTCCTGGGAGGGTGGGGGGACAGCATCAGGACTGGGTCCTGTGGGTCCAGCATGGCTCCAGTTTCTGGTAGTGCCCTTTTTGAGGTCTTTCTTGTGTTTCTCCCTGATTTCCACATTGCTTTCCAGCAAAGCACAGACTTGCTTAGTTTAAGAAACAAACCCCATCCCACAGTTAAAGCAGGGGGGCTCTTTAAGTGATCTTTGATAGTTTGCATCTTTCCTAGAGAGAGCTCACACTTCTTTTTGGCGTGGGACGTCACCGTGGCATTTTGCCTCTGTTCCTTTTCCTTTCTCCCATGCGGCCCCAGAGACAAGGAACAGTCTGTAGGTAAACGGGAGTCTGCTAATTTTTTATGGATGTCAGTCTCTTGACATCAGTGCGAGACAGACTGGTCCCTGGGTCAGTGGCAGTGACCCCAGCAGCACTAAAACATGCACAGAGTAAACACTCGAGGGTGGGCAGTGAGGGGTCTCCCCGCAGCAGGTCTGCTCTGTTCCAGCTCCTTCCATGCTCCCCAGCACAGAGTGGCTCCTTCTGTCCCTATGTGGGAGTGGGGACACCCCATGGGACTTCCTGCAGCTCTGGGAGCTCCAAGCTCAGCCTGATGGAGCCGGTGATGCTGCAGAATGTGATGCATGCCTTTCTTCCCCAGCAATCCAAGGGGAAACTTTGCCACCTGAATTCTCACCTGCTCGTTTCTATATGTCAGTGATGCACCAAAGCGAGCAGATAACGCATCCACCATCTCTACAACAACGCCCTGCATCTCTGACCCCATCTCACACCAATCCCAGGCTCTGCAGCTCCTGGCTTAGGGCTGCACCCAGCCACCCACTCCCTAACACGATTTTATCAGCAGTACCAGATCTCTTCTTTCTTTTTTTTTCCTTTTCTTTTCCTTTTTTTCTTTTTTTTTTTTTTTTTGCCAGTCCAGAGCACCCAGGGCAAGATCAAACGCTCAGTATTCGCATGCAGGCTGCCCTGTGTGGAGAGGGCTGTTTACAGGATTTTGCTCCAATCTCTTGGGTCTGAACAAGAAATTTAATTCTGGGCTCCCAGATTTTCTATCTGCACAGCTGGCTCCGTAACAGGAATTCTGCATGCATGCTGGGTATAAGCCGGGACTACTTTAACATCTAATTTCAGCACAGCAAGAATTAGCTCATCCATAAATGACAGCAGGCCTGCAGCTCCTCTGTCCTCTCAAATGCCCAAAGCACAGATTAGCGATAAAAATATCTGATTTTCTAGATGCTGTACTTGATAATAAGCTAGTGAATTCCCCTGGATGGATTCCTTAAACGCTCCCTTTTACACCACAACCTGCGCTCTGAGCAAATCCTGGTTTCCAAGGCTATGCCAGTGGACACCCCACGCTGTGTCTTCCCCAGACCCCAAGACCGGGCTCCATTGGGATGGCCAAGAGCAGGGATCAAGGAGCTAACCGACATCAGCATCCTCACCCATGACTTTCAGCAGCTTCCATTACTGCCTGAGCACTGCAGCCATCGATGTCTCTTCCTTCTGGCCCCCAGTGAGAGCCTGGTGCTGTCACCCCACTGCTGTCACCCCCATGCTGCACACAGCCACACTGAGGCTCAGCTTTCCCAGAGCCTGCACAGAATTTGGGTGAGATTTGCCCTTGGCCTCTTTCCCCCGGGCTGATGGACTCCCCTCTTCCTTTGGAGCAAAAGGAACAAGATGTTAAAAGGAAAGACTGTGTAATTAAATAATCATCGTGGGGTTTAGAGGGCAAGGGGACACCAAAACATGCTGATATTTCAACATAAGTTGTTCCTGTTGTACTCTCTGAGCTCTCAAGTTGAGGAGCATGGAGAAGACGCCGTACAGTGGCTACAAACAATTCTCTCCCACCACCCAGCTTTGCTCCATGCCTGTCCTCACGCTCTGGTCCAGTGGAGGGGCTCCATCAGATGGGCTGCCCCAAGGGCTCAATAGGAGACATCCCAGCAAGGAGCCAGCATATGGGCAAGGAGGGAGTGCTCATCTCCCATGCTCCTGACCACAGGCATGATGAGTAACGCACGGGACCCCAGAGGGAGGAGAGAAAAATGAGGGGATGCTCAGAGCTCTAATAGAGAGGCAAAGGTCCCCGCCCAGGTAGGAGAAAATGTGCAATAAAATTGGCCGATTTGGCTTAACAGGTAATTACAGAGTTAATAAAACCAGGCTCCTTGACACGATAGGTCCTAACGACGCAGCCAAGTGTCATGGGCAGTAAGTGACTTTTTACTTTGCTGATCATTGATCCAGCAGACAGTAACGGCCCCGAATTGGATCGATGCAGCTGTCGCACGCCGGCAGTGGGGCCGCGCTGGCAAAGCGCGTGAAATTTCACATGAAGAAGTTTCCTGCTCTTGCACTGTGACCTGTTTGGAAATGAAACATCTGGCCATTTGCCTCTCCTGCTTTTAATACAGAGATTAATCCGTGCTATGAGCTATTTGCCAAAAAGCCCCGTTTTATTTAAAGAAAAAAAAAAAGGGAAGGAAAAAAAAAAGACAAAACAGCAGAGAGTTCTTATTGTGAGAGGGGGCTTTTTGTGTTTGTAAAGTTTGATTTTTGTGAAGTAAAACTCTGGAGTTTAGGGAAAAAGGAATGTAACAAGCAAGTCAATTTGAGCACTACAACCTGGGACATTCGCTCCCTGTCCTTCCAACTCCCAACCAACACTTACTAGATTTCCCTTTGGAAACAAAACCTGAATGTTTTGGCCAGAAGGAGTGTTGTTATGGTGATGGAAGGAGGTTTTTATGGTGTTAGTTGCACAGTGACCCTTCAGCTCCAGCCCCATCCCCATCCCCAACCCCATCCCTATCCCCAACCTCAGCTCCAACCCAGTCTCCGTCCCCATCCCCATCCTCATCCCCAACCCTATCCCCAACCCCATCCCCAACCCCATCCCCATCCAACTCCAACCCCATCCCCATCCTTCAGAACACCTTTAGAACAACTTCTGCTCCATTTGGCTGAAATCAGCTTCCAGACCAAGAGAAAAGCAAATACTGTAATGGCATTTTGAGGGAGGGAGGGGTGCAGCTGCCGTTCCCCAGGTTTGATCTCTCCAGGTACAAACACCTGCAGGGCAGTGACCCCTAGGCCCTGGTGTCCCCCCAGCTGTGGGCACAATGGGGACAGGAATGTCACCTTGTGCTGCCCCAGGTGCCACCTGCCTGAATGCAGCACACCTGTGGCTCTCAGCCCTGCAGTTGGTATGAGCTGCAGGAACAAAGAAATAAGCTGGTTTAATATTTAACAGTGCCAGCAGGGCATCTTTAAACATTACACCATTTATTACAGGTTGCTTTAGAGTTACTCCAGCTCCAGAAAGTTTCCACAAAACCACTCACCCATGCTCTGCCCAAGTGTGTGTTTTGTGTTGCTGGGAGGAAAGCAATTCATCAGCAGCTGGAATTTGGCACGGCCCCATGTGAGCAGCTCAGAGCTGAAAGGAGGGAGTGCAATCTGCAGGGCCTGGGGAGGGGGGAGTGGGGCTGAGCCCCCTCTCTGACATCGAGACTCCAAAACCCTGCGCACATCACTGCTCCTTGGTACAAAGAGAGGGGCTTGTAAGGTATATGGGCAAAAATGGGGGAGGAAATAGCCCTGACTTTAGGACTCTTAACAAGGCAAAAGTGTCAGCCCCATGCAGGCCTTTGAGAAATGGAGTTTCACACGCATGCCATCGTGTCCATCCTCAGGGATGGAGCTGTCAGCTGGGACCCAAAGCCAGCAATGGTGCACCACAGCCTAAAAACAAAACTGCAATCTGTAACTTTCTTGGACTGAAAGAAAACTACCACAGCAAGCGTTGCAGAAGGAGAGCACATCTGCTTAATAAACACGCCTGGACCAGACTTGGCCCTGCAGCCAACAACTCCTGTGCTTGGCTGGGCAAAGTGACCAGAGCCACCGCAGCGACTGCAGCCCTGCAAGAAGCTGAGCATCAAATCTGCACAGATACCCACACACACACTGCAGGAGACAAGAGGAACTTCAAACCGTCCAGTTGCTTCTTTACAAGCGTCCCCGCTTTAACTAAATATTTGCCCTGTGTTTATACAGAGTGAGCTGCATGGCCTTTTATAGAGAGCCGAGCCAGCAGCAGCCCTCACTGCGCGCCATTCACCTACAGATCCCTGGGATCCACAGCAGAAATGCAGTAATGATCCTCCCCTCATTTTATCGATGAGGGGAAGGCAATGCTCAAAAACACTGCTGAAGATTCATCTAAATCCTCTTTTTTTTTTTTTTTTTTCCTTCCCCTCTGACTGCAAGGGCATAAAGGGACGATAAAGCGCGACACGAATACCAAAAGCAATCAAAGCCCAACTGTTATCTGTTGGTGCTGCAGATTCCAGCCAGACATGGGCACGGTGTCACACACACTGCAGTCTGACACTGAGGGCTGTGCAATGCAGGCATTCCCTCCTGGTTACAACAGACCCAAAGGATTTATTCCCTTTTGCACTGCGCCCTTTGGAGCCAAGGAACACCTGCGGTCGGTACTCACGCAAGCTTTGCCTTGTGAGAACTAAAAGAGTGACAGCAAACGCAATATCGGGCATTGCACAAAAGGATGGTTCATCTCCAGAGCCCTTCAAATGTCTCCTACAAACTCCCATCTATAAATAATACCTGCACTGAAGTGGAGGTCCCTGCAGAGCGGGTCCCCATCCCGCTGCGTGCTTTATGCAAAAGGCTGTCGGCGTTGGGATGAGATTGTATTTTAAAGCAGGAGATAATGAACCTCATTTTGCAGGTGGGGGAGGACAGGAGGGGGGTGAAGATCATTGGTGCTGTGCAGAACTCGGAGCCTCTTCAAGGTTCTGTCTGCAGCCACTGCCTCTAAACCTCCTCGGTGCATTGAGGTGCTGCCAGGACCCTGCAGAGACCCCCGGAGCTCTGCTGGGCTGAGCAGCACTTCTGCACCCAACAGTGCTGCTGCTGCAGCCCCACTCACTGCAGCTGAGCACAGCACGGCCCTGGGGCACCTCCAAGAATAATTGGAGGTGAGGAAAAATGCAGAGCTTTTAAAAGTATACATGAAATATTAAAAAAAAAAAAAAGAAAGAAAGATAAATTATATATGGGTATACAATGCCCAGAGATGCCTCGATTTATACGGTGCCGTTTCCTGAGAGCAGCACAGCTCCAGGCAACAGAAATGAGGAGTCAAACTGAACAGCAGTGCTCAAAGTGACATCTTTGAATGGGGAACAGAGGCACCCCTGGGGCAGCACGTAGAAATTATTGCTGAGCGGCAAAACAACAATGTAAGTTAATTTCGCTGAAATTAACAGTAGTTTCCTCCCCTTGAGCACATGGAGAGGTGGAATCAGAGCGAGGAGGGGGGAGTGGAATCACACAAACGCTTCAGAGGGACTCAAAACCAAAGAAAACTATTTCAGCATTGCGGACTGATGGTTCCTTTTTACGAAACGAAAGCAAAAAGGCTGTCTGGGTGATTGCTCTGTCCCTCCTCTGAAAGCTTTAGAACTGAAATTTGCCTCTTCTTTGACTGTTTTTCTCGAGCCCAAATGTGCCCTGTGCTCCACGGAGTGAGTGGGGTCTCACCACTGCACCAAATCCATCAGCGAGCCCGAAAAAACCTTTGGTCCAGAAATGGATTTTTTGCAAGCTGCATCTCCTGCTGTGATTTATTGGAACGGGATGAAAGCAATTAGTACATACTCCTAAAGTGAGCGTAGTTTGGATTTGTTTTGGGATGGCACAGCTCTGTGCTGCTCGGGGGGCACAGCCCACAGCCCCCATCCCTACAGCAGCACCGGAGCAGCACAGAACCTTCATGGGGGAGGGGGGGGTGGAGGGGGGTGACTGCAAACCTTGAAAAAGACAATCCCTGTTCAGAAAATGCTTCCACACACGGTTAAGCCCCGCTGACATAATTTGTTAAGTGAAGGCTGTTTTAAGCATATGCTTAAATGTTTTGCTGCAATTGAGGGCACGGAGCTCAGAGCCGGCGTTGGTTGGCCGCAGAGGAGCCATTTAAGTAGGGGAAAGTGGGAAAGTGCCTGAGAATGAAAACACTGCACTGATACAGGCTGTTTTCTGCTGTAAACTTTAGGAGGAACTCAATCCCGCAGTGGAAATCCCAGAGAGAAGATCCCAAATCCAAGACCCTCCTGCTGTGGGGATTTTGCAGCGCCCAGCCCCTCTGAAGCCCACCTCATCCCTATGCTTTGTGCTTGCAGGTGGGTCCCACTCTGCCTCAGTGCCACCCTCTGCCCTGTGCCTTGCCTCGGTTTCCCCCCATCCCAAAGGATGCAATGGTGGAGGTGAGAACCCCAACCCTGCAGCCGAGAATGGCACTGCTGCAAACTCTTCTTTAAAGGCAAGGAGAGATAAAACAACCCCTGGAGACAACAAAACGAAAGGGGAAACACTTAGAAATCCAAAATGAAGACCCAAAGCCTTGTCCTCCTGCCCAAGTTCAGTAACACAAGAGGTGGACGGGGTAACAGGCATCCCGAGCATTGCTAATGCCAGACACAGAACTGTGCCTGCTCCCTCCAGGCACAACGCTCCCAGGCCCATTTCAGCTGGTGTAAATTGCCCAAACCCCATAATGAAGTTATGACAATTTGCAACAGCTGAGGATCTGTTCGTCTAATGAAGAGAAATAAGGGGAGGAGGGAAGGAATTAGTTTTAAGTAAGAGCTCGTTGCAATGCACACACAAACAGCTTTACGAGATCCCTAAGAAGCATTACATAAGGAAAGAGGAAGAAGCCCGATCCCATCCTCAGCAGTGGGATTTTTCTTCTCCCTTCAGCTGAAGGATGGAATTCAATAAAAGCTTCTCAGGCACACGGGGAGGGAAAAAAATGATCCGCAAGTAAGCAGAGATGTAAATAGTATTCAAAAAAGAGGCTTTGCTATTCTGCTGGGCTGTTTTTTTCCTGTTTCCCTCCAACAGGAAAGCCAGCCCTGCTGGGCCATATGTCACTGCTGACAGTCCCTTCCATCAGCAAACAATGGCCCCGCACTGACCAGGGTCAGCGGCACGCGGGCGCTGGGATATCGGCACAAAACATTCGTCTCCAGCTCCGATTTTCTTCCTGTGATTCTCTCTCCCGAGCGCCGCGGAATGCAGGCGAGAAGTGACTTCACTGCACGGCCCAAATAAGGGGTGCAGGTGTGGGGTTTCCGTCGGGATCCAACCCTGAGCTCATCCCCTATTGACCCATGGAGCAGCTGTCAGGGAAGCGGCTCCATCCCAGCAATCTGGGATACGGGAATAAAACACACCGCCTCCGTATGCAGTCCGTCCCACGTGGCAGCTCCGTCCCTGCCACAAGTGTCCCAAGGTTGGCTGGGATGGAAGGAGCTGTGTGGGGTCATGAGTGCAGGAGAGATGGGGCAGAGCAGAGGAGCTCAGAGCTGCAGCCACCGCTGCCTGAGCAGCACCAGGAGGTGCAGAGCTGAGAGCGGTCTGATGTCAGACATCCGAACGAAACCTTTTGGGGGGCAAAGATAACAGCCGGGAGAAGAGAGAAAGGGGAAAAAAAAGGATGAAGGGAAATGAAAAGAACTGCTTTGCAATCCTCGGGAAGCGCTGCCCCTGTTAAAATGCCGGGGAAAAAAAATAATTAGCAATGCTAAAATGTGGAATGTAGAATATAAAATACAGAACATGGAGTGTAGAATATAGAATGTAGAATGCAGAGTATAGAATATGGGAAACAGAATATACAGAATACAGAATGTAGAATATATAGAATATAGAATATATGAAATGTAGAGTGTAGAATATAGAATGTAGAATATAAAATATGTAGAATATAGAAAATAGAATATACAGAATATAGAATGTAGAATGTAGAATATACAGAATGCAGAATACAGAATTTGGAATATGTAACATAGAGTATAGAATATAGAAGCCCTGCAATGCAAAGCCCAACATGACCACTTCAATCCACCGATGCTAACATTAACAGAACCTCCTGATTTTAAGTCCCCATTTCTCATTGCTCCATTTATTTTTCGGCTAATTAAGTTTCTGAACGTTCATTTCTTTGTATTTTTTGTGTTTTTTTTTTTTTTTTAAAGGAAGGAAGGAAGGAAAAAAGGAGCCGAAGCTCTTCAGCTGAAAGGGCTTTTTAAACATCTGTCACCGTAAATGTGTAGAACAAAACCAGGCAGCACTGAATTCTGCCTTTTTTTTACCGCTAAATTCACGCTCTGGAAGTTTTTCCTAGGGAGTCTGTGCAGCAGAGAGAAATAAAAAATATATATTAAATATATATATATATATATGGGAAAAGGAAAACACCCCTATTTAGGTGTTTTTTACCCCAAAAACGGGGGACGTGAGGGCTGCAGAGCCAACACCTGAGCGCTGCTGAGCGCGGCGGTGCCGGAGGTGCTCCATGGCTGTTTACTCCGAGTGCCATCTGGCTGTATAGATATAATAACAATTATTCCATCGAGGTATGCAGCTCTCTAAATCATATTAATACACAATGATTCCGCCGGTCTTATAGGACGCGCTGTTTCTGCGTGCTCCCATTTAACCCGGGTAATGCGCTAAAACAAGCCTGCCTCATCATTAAGAATTGATTTTTTATTTATGGGAGCGTCGCTTGCAATCCCATGATATCCCTTTGTAATTCGGGAGAACGGGGGCTGCATCCCGGCGTTAATCTCGTTTTATGGCACATCTTTAAAAAATCCACAGCATCTTGCTGCATTTGGATATTTACGCTGTGATTTGTGCCCTCGCGCGCGGATGCTGCTTCACCGCGCTGCCGCGGAGGGTCTAATATACTTCATTAGCTGTATTACATCAGATAAGGGTTTTATTCCTTTAAATTATTTAACCTTGGTAGAGCCCGCTGGGACCGCATAAATTACAGCCCCGCTAATGAAAATCATTCGTTAGGCGATTCAAAAAGACAACGGGAAAAGGATTAAATATCTCCCAACATCAACTGCTGAAATCAAAGGTATCCCATAATTCGGAGCAATCAACAGCTTCCTCACATCAGCACCAAAACATCTGGGGCAGCAAAACCACATTTTTGCACTATTTCCACCCCCATTTCTGCGTCCCTCTCTGCTGCCTTTGGAAGGGGTGCAGACGATTAAACACCTTTTTATCATCGTCGGCAGAGGCAGAATTTAGCTCCTAATGACACAAATAGATGTCGAACGCTTTTGCCTGGCGCTCCCTAAAGTCAGAACACGCGGAGAAGCAACGGGAAGGAGCAAAGTGGGGCTCACCCCAAGGCCCCCGTTGCCCCACTCCATTCCCAGCACAGCACTGAGGCTGCATGGACCGACCCGAACCCATCGAGCTGTTATCTGAGCGTTAAGTAATCAACCCGGCACATTTAATTTAGATTCTCCCCCACTAAGTATCTCATGGGGGACATCTTTAATAACACCTTCCGCCATCCATATCACTATTATGGTAAATGTTGCTGCATTAATTTCATGTTGCTCGCTTTTTTTTTTTTTTTTTTTTTTTTTGGCCCAGCTTTTGCACGTGGAACCCATCGCTGGGGGGGTGGGGGGTTGGGTCAAGCCCTCACATCACAAGGTTTTTTTGGGGGGTGGGAGGGGTCTGAGGAAGACAGTGGGATTTCTTACTGCCTCCCTTCTTTTTTGCATTTGGGTTTTTAATGCATTTGGGAAAACAGCTCAGCACAGAGCAGCCATGGCACCCTGCTCCCTGGGCACTGCGGTCACCATTGGAGCTCTGACCATCCTTCTCCCCACTTCCCAAGCTTCAGAAAGCAAAAATAAAACCAACCCACAGGGATGCCAAGATGAGAAGTGTCCTGGAAGCGGAACCACATCCCCAAAACAGGAGATCCATGGGATGGATGGACACAGCTTTGGGGTTCCGGAACGGTTTGGTGCCACCACGCAGCACCTGCTCAGCTCTACCCAAAGAACTCACAGGGCTGTGGGCTGCTCTCCTGAGCTTTGCTCCAATGCAGGGTAGCTTTACCAGAATAAAACCAGAACCCACAGAGACTTTTAGCTGTGGAGGCGGCTGAAACCTCCCTCTGTGCCCACAATCATCCTCGCACCATCCATAGGATCACACACAGTGACCCCAACAAAACCCCACCTTTAAAGCAGTGATTTAAGAACGGCAGTTCCATTTCCCAGCTCCTGCAGATATAAAATCAGAACCCAGCTGAAGCCGAATGCATTTTCCCTGCTTTAATTACTGCACCTTAGTTTGTTTCAAAGCTCTTTTCTTTTATTTTTTCCTTTAAACCTATAAAATACACCCGGCGCGGAGTTAGTTTTACCGTTCAGCTGATAAACCATGAAAAACATGGGGTTTGCAATGAAACTGCTGACAGCAACAGTAAAGACAGAGCGCTGCCATTGGGTGCTGCTGCAATTTGCCTTCTATGGCCGTCTCTGAAACAAAAAAGCTCCACATGCAGCATGCAAAGGAGTTACAAGTGTGCGTGCATTGGGGGCTTGGGGAGGGGGGGGTGAGCACATGTGAGACGAGGAGGGCGGGTGGTCGTGGCAATGGGAGTGGGGAGAGCTGCAGATCAATCATTTATAATTAACAAAAATCCGATTGGTGCTTTAAATAGAGATCAATGTGTTGCAGGCTGAGTGGATTGCGAGGATGTATTCACCTTCTCGTAACTCTCCTAGCAAGCTGTCACACCTACAGAATCACCATTTGTTTTGTTAACAAAGCTTCAGGGGGCGCCAGGCTCTCATTGAAATTTCATTAATCTAATGGAGTAAAGTCCTATAGAAAAAAATCAAATTCTCGTTGGGCGAGATGGTACCTGGGAAAGATAACCTCTGTTTGAACTCCCCGACTCTGATCGCTCTGCTATTAGTCTGAGGAAATAGACAGCAACTAGGATGATTACAGCCACCGGCCTCAACATTTTTTTTCCCCCCTTTCTCTAACCACCACCACCACCACCACCACCCCCTTTCCCAAGGAGCAATTTCCAGCGCCGGCATCGGAGTGGCTGCATGCAGTGCAGGGAGGCAGGGGTGATGCAGGGCTGTGTGTGGGGGGGGTTCATGGCACTGCCCTCCTGGGGGCATGGCAAGGCAAGCACATGCAGGGTGGGCTCCCTCCTGGTGGCATCTGGAGCCACAGCAGAGCTCAGAGGATGCTATTGGGTCTTGGAGCTGCACCGTGTGCTGCCCAGCATTTTCTACCCATCCCACGGTGTTGCAGTGCTGTGGTTGAGTCGTGGAATGGCTTAAGGTTGGAAGGGATCCTAAAGATCCCCATCATTCCTCAGTCCTATGAAAAAAAAAAAAAACAACAAAGCAAACAAAGCCCCAACCTGCAGTTCTCTCTATGGAAACCCACTCCTCAACTCTTCAGACCTCGCTAGATGTTTTCAAGGGAAAGCCTTGGGAAATATCTACCTTTGCCAGACGTTTCCCAGGGAAAACATTTCCACTGCTGCTGGACACATGACCCTTATGGACAGGGCAAGCAGCTCTTGTTAATGTTTTGAAGATGTTGCATTTGGAATATTCCAGGAATCCCAACAACTGGAGTAACACAATCGCAGGAGAATCTCAACTTTCAGTTCACACTCCTCCCAAATTCCTCGTCCTCTTGTTTGTGGGAAAAGACAGGAAACTTGAATCCAAGAGAGGAAGGAGCATTACAAAAATAATCCCACGGGTTTCAGAATGCTTGGGATTGCTGCTGGAGCAAGGTCTGCAGAACTAAACACCGGTTTGAAACGGATGGTTGCAGAGGTGCTACTGAGCACAGACACACGTACTGTTAAATTCTGCTAACCAAACAGCAATCGGTTCACAAATTCTTTTAAATGTATTGGAAAAGTGAACCAGCCATTCCTCCTTTCTCACATCACTCATCCAGGTGGCTTATAAAGTCCAGCTGCAGTTTTTATTCTCGAGGACTTGCCATAATCCAACACGCCACTCGACGTGCCATCTGTGGCATGCGGTTCTGAGTCCTTGGCCAACTGTCAACATGAAAATAATAAAATAAAAAACATGCCATTATTTCAAATTAAAGTACTCCGGCGATAAATAGAACTTTAAATGGATCGGACATGGAAATGAAAACCTGAAAAATCTCGTCTGACTGAGCATAAATTTTACTGCACAGGATAAAGAGGTTGTGTCACTTTACCCACATCACTTAAAAAAAAAAAAATTAGAAAAAAAAGAAAAAAGTGTATTTCCTTTCTGTTTACAATCTAAATATATGGTGCACTCCATCTGAAACTGTCACCAGTCCTTACGGGAAGCTGAGCAAGCCCCACTCTTCTGGGAAGGGCTCCTGTTCCCTCTCAACAAGGGTTGTCCTCCTAACTCCCATTGCATCCAAATGCTTTGCAGCAATCGCCTTCTTCAGCTCTGAACCTCCACTCACAACCTGAGGAAAAACCTTGGGGTTCTTTGTGGCTCCTTCAGAAACACGTGGTCTTTGAGAGCTGAGTGCCAGGTTTGGGTGGGAGCATCCTGAGAAGACCTCTGATGTCATGGAAGCATCCATTTTTGGATGAGAGATGACGGCCTCGAGTTGCACTAAAGGAGGTTCAGGCTGGATATTAGGAAACATTTCTTCTCAGAGAGGCATTGGCACAGATTGCTCAGGGAGGTGGGAGAGTCACCATCCCTGGAGGTGCTCAAGGAACATGGCACTGACCAGTGGGCACAGCAGGGGTGGGCTGGGGTTGGACTTGGAGATCTCAGAGGTCATCTCCAACCTTAATGATTCTATCATCTCCTACAACCAACATCACAGAGCCCACTTTTGGATGGCTGAGCTGCAGCTCACGGTGGGACACCCAATGCCCTCCTGCTCTTGGTAAATAGGAGCAAAGCACACCAAGTCCTCAGCCCCCGGTGCTGTGACAGCACGAGGGGACAACAGGAAAAAGTGCGTGGGAAATATTGGTGGGGAGAGCTGGGGGGGCAGCGGGTGGGCTGTGTTGGGGGCACTGTGGGAACAGTGGCTGTGGGATGGGGGTGATGGACACCATGGGAGGGGAAGGCCAGATGACCTGAGCCAGCAAAAAATGAGGCTGCAACCAGAGCTAGTGTCTGCTGGGGAACAGAAGGAGGCTGATGGAGATGGGAGGCAGGCAAGGATTCAAGGAGAGGGCAACATTGAAGGAAGACAAGAGGCGATTATGGCTTTGGCAACACACGCGTTCCTCTCTCCCTGATGTCCCCACCTGGTGCAGCTCTGTGTGCTGATGGATATTTTTCCTGTGTGTGCCCTGCATGCCCAAAGTGCTTCCCTTTCCCAGGAGCCTCAGTTTCCTCCATGCTGGGGATCCACCTGTGGCATCAGCTGCTCGTCCTCCATCTCTTATCCCTGCTAATTCGCTTCAAGATACGCACTGGAAGTGACTTTACCTTTGAGAGCCAAAAAGGATGAAGGACAAGCAGTGGTGGGAGAGAAGCTAAGCACATCACCAAGACTCTTCCAAAGGAAAAAAAAAATTAAAACAAAAGAAAAAAAAGAAAAAAAAAACCCCTTTGTTTTAAAGCACAGCACCTTTCTGGGCATCTGTCTCCTAGCAGAGGGAGAGCAAGACTGTGAGTGAGAGAGAGATGTGCACACACACACCCAATTGCAAACACACACACACACACGCAGATGAGCCTTCAGGGAATTGTATGAACTTTTGAACCAGAGATGCAGAGACAGAGCATAGCCTGTTCCCACTTTAATAAACAATTTTTTTTTTTCTTCAATTAATTAAGGTTTGGAAAGAAAAAAAATTGCAGAAGAGAAGTAATTTAGCATGCAGCGCGTACTTTACAGATGGATCCTACCTTTGGATGCTTATTAAATCTATGCATGATTGCGCTAGAGAAAATTAATCGCATTGTTTTTCACTATTCAGAGGGGTTTGCAAACAGCAAAGAAAATGATGCAGAGCTCTGGTTCCCCCACCCCCTCCCCATTCCCCCCATTCACACAGTAACAATAAGGACAGAAACCTAATTCACGTCGCTCCCGCACCCGCATGGTGCCAGGATGAGCGCGCTGTGTGCTGGGGATGGCAGAGCTTCTACTCCAGTAGGACTCACTGCACAACCCACCAGCATGTGAATGTTTATTTCCAACACTCAAAAAGCCCTCTACCTGAATTTCTCACTCTAGGGCCTCTGAACTATCCAGCAAAAGAATGTGGGGTTTTGCTCAGATGCTGCTGGGAAGAGAGAGCTGATGGACTGCCATAGAACTACTGCATTTTGGCTTGTTGAGTAATCCTCAAATCCTCAGCCCTTTGGTGATAAAATATATTTGAAAATATGCAAGGTATTGACAGAACTGCCCAGTGAGCCCCGAGAGATCTGCATCTCATCAGTCTTAATAAAAAAGATGGTCACATTCTGCCCTTTCCTCCCCCTGTAACGGCACTCAGGATACTTCAAGCCCAACTCAAACCAACCAAGCCAAACCAAATCTAATCCAACCCAACCAAACCCAACCCAATACAACTTTACCAAACCCAACTCAACCCAACCAAACCCAACCCAGGTCAACCCAACTAAACCCAACCCACAACTCAACCAACTAAACCCAACCCAACCAAGCCAAACCAAACCCAAATCAACCAAGACTTACACTCAGCTTGCAAGGACAACACGTTTCTAAAGGAGCCAAAAGAATCACTGGGTTTTCCTTCAGGTTCACCAAGATTCCTTGCTAAACCCTTCCACATGGCTGGGTTTTTAGCAGGAACAACTCCCTATAGGCAGCAAATCCACCATATTCTGCTCAAAATCCCAGAATATATTTGAACCTGGATCTCACTAGGTCAAAAAGATTATAGTTCTCATCTTTCTCCCCTCATTTCTCTCTTCTTTCCACTTAAAAATTTACAAGAGTTCATACCTTTGAATTGGGAATAGGCAAATTTGATAAACAATTCCAAGTTTTAATAGAATTTGAAAGAAAAGGGGGAGGGAAAGGAGTTGGCCAAAAGAGAAGCAGAAATGTCAGGAATTTGATAGAGGAAACAATGCTGAGTTGGAGATTCTCAGCAAATATTTTTCCTTCCTTGAGATAATCCCTGCAAGAACGGGCTTAGGATGGTGCTCAGCTGTAACCTACAAACCCCACGTTGATGCATGCTACAATAAGTGCATAGGAAAATGAACCCAGATCATCACTTGAGCTGGGCTACAATTGAGGAGAATTATGGAAACTAATCAGTTGAAAATCTGACATTAGAGTAACCATATGGAGAAGGGCTCCTTAACCAATGCAACAGAGGAGCATGACAAAACACCCCAATTTTAACATTCTTACCACCACCTGCAATTTCATGCTGTAGTTTGCAAAGAAGAAACCTTGCTTCTCGTTGCTCAAACAGCATGAAAAAAGAGACGGAAGGTAAGATTCACAGGGCATCACTGCCCACTCCCAACAGCTCTGCTCCATTGCTAACAGCATGTTCCAGACATGCATGCAGCTAAGACGAAAGCAGAAAAGGATTATTTTTCGCTATGAAGGATCTGCAAAGGGAGTTTTTTGCACAAAATACTCCCGACGCTTTACAACCCACATCCCAGCCTGCTTTACAACAGCATCCTGAAATAGTTATGCCCTTATTACAACGTTTCAGTGCATTAAAAATACATTGGGCAAAGCAAATAACTTTAAAAAAACAAATTTTCACAACGTGGAGCTATAACATTAATTGCTGGGCTGTTTACATGTCTGCTGCTTTCCTCTCAGCTATTGCTATCACATCTCCAGCTGTAAAGGTAAGGGACAAAACAAACATCCAGGGGTTCTGGCTTCCTCCTGCCAGCAGCTCACGCAGCTCTCACATCCCTAACCAATTTCTTGCATTGCATTTCCCTTACAGAAACCTTGATGCCCTTCAGTGCGTGCCTTGCTGAGCACATTTGTGCTTTCCTGAGGGCCAGTTTGGTTTATCATCGATGTAGGAGGAAAGAGCATTGCAGAGCTGCGAGTGTTTTCAGTTCAGTATATTCAAAGTTTCATCTCCTTTTGCAGAGATGCAAACCCCGACTCGACCAACCCCATGCAGCAATGGACATCAGCACAGGACCGTCATCTCCCCCTGTGCTCGCTGCATAAAAAGGGCCTTAGTCACACAGATTGCAGCTGATTTCCCAAAGTTCTTTTACATTATGGTTACAGCTCTCTGCCTATTAACTCATAATAATAGGGCCATAACAACAATTTTTAAAAACAAGACAATGAAGTCATACTGATAAAATAGGCCATAAACAGGGATCTATCGCCTGCTTATTGCTTTGTAATGATGAAATACAACTTACCCTCAGTTATGTGGAAACCGGAATTATTTTTTTTTAAGTTGCATCTATTAAATAAATTATCTCTAAGTTCTGTTGTCTGGGAGACACCACACATCAGCAAACCCTCATCATTTGGCCCAGGTGGGGAATGGAAGTAATAAACAACCGCAAATGCACACTCTGCTCCTTGCTTCCCATCCTGGGACCTTCAGAACCTCTTGGTCCTATTCCCTCCACCTCAGGAGCTGAGCAGGGACACAGATCCTACACGTGGGGTCTTGTAGGATTGGGCCACATCTTCGGGGCCATCAGCAGCCACTGAAGCCCAACTCCTGTGAGCTCAGCTCTCTGCAGCTGGGATGGGATGGACTTACACCCCAAGGCCGTTGGCCAAGGAGATAACGCCGTTCCCATTCCTATTTCCATTGTTTAGAGCAAGTGAGTATTTTCACAGCTGTTCTGGAGTCTCTGGAACTCGCAGTCAGGCCCTTTGGACACCGAAACTCAGGAAAGCAATTAAGCACATGCTTACATGTGGTGCTGATGACAAATCATTTTCTGTTCTGGAGCTTAGAGAAAGACTGCCTAATTGTTTTCAAGAGAACTTCCAACAGCAAATGCCGCACTTCTGAAGTTGAGAAAAGCTTCTGGGACACAAACTGAGCGGGGGTTCACTCGGAGGGAGGATGGAAATGGATGAGCTCCCAGGAATTGGCCTCCCTACTCCAGCCTCACTGCACAAGACCCATTTCTGGCTTTGCAGACCTTCTACTGCTGCAGAGGCAGATGCCCTTCACGCACATTTGGCCTCACGGAGCAGGAAGACTTTCCCTTTCCTGCAGAGCACGAGGCAGAGATGTGGCACAAAGGTGAACTACCCAAAGGGCCGTGTGGGGAGATGAGCAAAACCCACGTGCCCACTGCCACCCCAATTAACCCAGAGCAGCTGGCCATGCCTGCACGTCGCCACGTGCTTTCCTGCAGTGTTATATGCACACGTAATGCAATTAATCCATTGCACTGCTTTCCTGCAGTGTTATATGCACACGTAATGCAATTAATCCATGTGCAAGTGCACAACACCAGCTCGAGTGCACGAGCAGCAGTGGGAGTTATTCCTGTGTGCAGAGCACGTGCACAGAGCAAGCTGCTCGGCAGCTGCACGCGTTGCCAGTCGCCCCTTTCGATGGGAAGGAGCTCTGCAGCACTCTGGAAATGTTGAGAAACTTTAAAAAAAAATAAAAAAATAAAAAAAATTGGTGTTTGTTAGGCATAAAGCTCAGAATTGTGCTGTGGGAGGTGGGTGGCACCAGGGGGAGGTTTGGGGGCAGCCATGGGGCTTTGCTGCACGGCTTGAGCTCAGGATGCCAATCAGGAGGTGGAATTCTCTTTGCCCTTCTGCTCGAGCTCTGAGGAAGGCTGTACCAAAGCTTGCTGCCATCGAGACTTTATGGAGACTGCACTTTGGCATAAGGTACAGCAGACAAAACCATCCCCACTTTGTATCACAGAATTGTAAGACAGCTTGGGTTAAAAGAGACCTCAGACATCACCTACCATATGCCACAAAGCACTTCTGCTATGCGACCCACAGGGAAACTGAGGCACGAGCGGGAAGGGAGAAGGGCATCCAGCCCCATCCTCACGATCCTTGCACAGAAGTTGAGGCAGAGGGCTGAGAGCAGGGAGCAAAACTTCCCATCTGTGTCAGGCGGTGCCCGGGATGCACTGCCCAACATTCCCAATTTGTCTGAGGTTTTTCGGGGCTGGGGGAAGGGGGGATGCAGGAGGCCTGGACTGTCTTTTGGGGTTGCCATGGCTGCAAGGTCATCCCTCCAGACTTGGCTCTACCAGCAGAGTTCAGACGGGTCAGCGTGTGACCGGCTCAAACCCCGAGGTTAAAAGTTCAAGCGGTGACGGAAAAACCAATATGTCCACGCAGAGTATGCCGTACAATTTATTTCAATTTACATCAAGCCATGCATATAAAATTTAGATAAATTCTATTCAGATCTGATGTTGCCTGACACACAATGTATGCAAACAGATGTCTTTGGGGCTCGCACTCAGCTTTGGGGAGGAGACAGGGTGCTAAGTTAATACGTATTAATAGCAAATATAAATTGGGGAGGGTGCTTTTGTTTTATAGAAAAGCAAGACGGAGATTTTAGGTTTAAAAGCGCCCGATTCCCTTCGCCCTTCTTTTAGTTTTCATCCTCCCTTTGTAATTTCCCAAGCTCTCCCGATCCACGCCGTGTCATATTAAGAAAGATAATGAGTATTTACAACTGCAGCCCCGCTTGTCACCGCAGTTATAGCCTCTATTTATATCCCGTGCCACTTTCTCCGGATTCCCAGTGACTGATGGCTTTGATTTATATTTGAACACGGTCCGTCCGTCCGTCCCCCCCCCCCTTTTGCTCCCCTCTCCTCTGGTCCCCACCTCCGGGTGGCTGCGGAGCGGCCCCATGGCCACGAGATGGCTCCTGGAGCCCTTCTGCAGCTGGGCTGGAGCTGGGGGGGTCCGCTCCATCCCACCACCCCTTAACTTGAAGGACTCGCCGGCTGCTGCCCCGGGGTCAGGAATGAGGGTGGGAGGAAGAAAAGAACGGAAGAGAATTCAAAAATAAATATATTTTTATAGATGTTTGTAGATAGATATTGGATACGTATGGAGGAAGATAGATATATGGAGAAAGAAATCATATATGTATATTTATACATACATACATATATACACATACATATACACACCTATACATATATGTAAAACCAGGGCATGCAAAATGCTGGACAAAACAAGGATTCCCCACCACTTCATGGCAGAAACCCATCTCTGTGCTGACCAGCTCACCTGGGTGGATTTTGGGGACCAGCACCAAAAAGATGCCCGTCCCCATGGGCTGCAGCTTTTAGAGCGGAAGGCTGCTGGGTGAGGCTGAAATAATAAAAGCCGAGTGTTCTGA
Organism: Meleagris gallopavo; assembly: GCF_905368555.1. Classification (NCBI taxonomy): domain Eukaryota; kingdom Metazoa; phylum Chordata; class Aves; order Galliformes; family Phasianidae; genus Meleagris; species Meleagris gallopavo. Next base: position 3,707,509 of record NC_139432.1, on the reverse strand, counting down.
AGATGCACTGCAGGCTCGTAGAGAAAATTAGCCAGATTGGTTCTCTGAGAAGCTTAACGAGAAACAGTCGCACTTGAAGGGGAGCTGGAGGAGTCAGCAATGAAGAGCTGCAGTGCTTCTTCCAAAGGGCACTCGGCTGCAATGGGCACTCCTGCAAGGAACAGAAACCTTCCAGCTTCCCAAGCATTTATATCTTATAACAAAATAAAACAGCCGTGAAAAGCTCCTTTATTCTAGGCAAGACAGCAATTAATGAAAAAGTTGCGTTGTTTTGTTGTGGTTTTTTTTTATTGTTTTATTTTTTAAACAGATTTGCTCTCGGGGAGTAAAAAAATTCTGCTTTTGGGTGAGCAATAATTTTCTAACAGCCACCTTTTACCTCCCTCAGCTTTTCTTCCCCCAGCAAATAATGGGGGAAAAAAAAAAAAATCATTTACAAATCCTTTCGTTCGTCCCATAAATTTGAAGGCGCCGTGTTCTGCTTAACGCAAACCGACCGGAATTTCATACATCAGAATATAAATCCAATTCTCTTTACCTGCCAGGATTTCCTCAGAGAGCAATTTCAAGGTCACAAAGAATGGGCCAAATCCTGAAGCCTTTTATTTGGTTTTATTTTAGTAATTATTTGGACTTCAGGGAGAGTTCTGCCCGTGACCGTGGCCCATCCAAGTAACGCCTAAGTGATGGTTTAATAAAGATTTGGTGTATTAAGGTGTGGATTTCGGGTCAGGTGGCAATCGTCCATCCGAGAGCACACGGGGATGTTTGTGTTACAAATAGACGTGTGAAACCTTCCGCGTGTTCCCAGCAGTTCCTTATTCCGGGACGGGAAATTAATGACCTCCCCACTTTTCAATGAGTAAAAACGAGGGAATAAAACCATTTCAGAAGCCCTCAATTTCTCGATACGTACAAAGTGCCTTATTTTCATCATCCCTGTCAGTTATGACAAGCGCCGACTGGACAAATACCAGCACCAGCTCCGGCCATTCGTTTCTATCCATGATGATTTGAGCACGGGGCTCAACTGCCTAATAATATATATGAGCTCCGTTGTTGTTGTTTTTTTTTTTTTTTCCTATGGAAGGACCAATAAACTACAAAAACAAGGCAGGAAGATTCCACCATGCTTTGCTGCGGTTATAGCTATCGCGTCGCTGGCTCCAGATCTGCAAAAATGGACATTTCAGCCTTTAGGAAGCACACACACACACACACAAAAAAAAAAAAGGGGGGGGGGGAGAAGCCTTTGGCCACTCAACCCACCTCCCCTAGATGTGCAGCCACTTGCTGCAAGCAATAAGATTTACAGCAACAAGCCTCCTTTGCTGTAGTTGCGGTGACCGTTTCTTTTCTATCGGTTCCAGCCCGCAGCTCCCAGCACCCCTCCAAGAACAGATGTCCCGGAGAAGTGCAACCATTCATCCTAACAGCAGTTTGGGGGGTCAGTCCCGCAGGAGAAGGCTCTGCCATTGCCATGAGAAATCGACTTTTGTGATGAGCAGGAGAATAATATAGAAGCGGAGCGCTGCTGGGAGCAAAAGGCGCTAATTTGCTGCACCGCTGTACGGGGATGGGGAGAGGGCGGTGGGAGGAAGGAGGGATGGGATGGAGGAATAAAATCCCACTGTTGCAGGAGCAGTGCTGAAACCTGCTGCCCGTTCTTCATCAGCGTGAAAAATGACAACTGTAACCAGATTTTTCTCCGTCGCCGGCGTAAATGTGCGATTACAGCTGTTCATATTTTCACTCTAATGAAGGGTTGTACATTTAAATGGTTAAGATTTATTATATATTGTGCACTGCCTCTGTACATGCAAAATTGTTAGCCGATGTCTAAAATGCCGCTTGTTTATTCTGGCATCAATTATCATTTTTCTCAATTTTTCAATCATTAAAAAAAAAAAAAAAAAGCCCATTTGGGCACTGACGGCTTTCTGGTTCTCCCAGAGAAAGAAGCAAAACCTCAAAAACACAAAAGTGAGGGGAGGGGTCACGGAGGAAAACATCTCGACGAGGACAGCGGGAGAAAATGAGAGAACGCCCATTGGGAACAGCACCCATCATCCCACAGCAGCCCGGAGCCGACCTCGCCGGGTTTTTGCCGCGAGCCGCCGCGATCCTGGGTTCATAAACAGGTGAAATGATGGAGCTCATTGCAACGAACATCAACACTGAAACTAAATAACCGCGTTGCCAGCGCGGTCCCCTCTGCAAGACGGATGGTAAACTTGACCTGCCGCTGGTACTATCCGAGTGCCATTTTTTATCGCCCTTGGCCGCCCCCCCGGCTGGGCGCGCGGTGTAAATGCCTCTGCGTGGTCAGGTCAGGCCCGGGCCCGGGTGAAACTCCGTTCACATTTGCATACAGGCGGGCTCGCACAATGAAGGCCCATCTGTTCCCGTCACCGAGTACAAATCGAGTGTCACCCAACTCGCTGCAAACGACAGCCGCGCGGCCATTAGATGGAGGAACGCTTAGCTCAGGTTACGGATATGGAACTGCTGATTTGGGTTTAAATACCTGATAACTGAAGACTTTTTATTGCACGCAAACAAAGGGTGAACCTTGAACCCATCCCCGGAGCACCCTGCTCACAGAGGACCCCCAACCCGACACCCCGCGCCCTCCGTCAGCCGCACAAAGCCGCTGTTGCATTTATCCAGGCAAAAAAATAAAAAGACTTAAAACGAGATTAAAATGCCATGAAACAGATCGTAACCACAAGCCCACGGTACAGAATCTATATGGCAGATAGGACGGGTGCAACCGGAACAAGAGGGGGGAAAGGATCCGTGGTGTAAACAGGAGGCAAACTCTGAACTCTGCATACCCTCGGAGGTCATTAATATTGTCCCACTGTTGGTTCTTGAATTCCCAGTAAATTTGGCTGGAGTGGAAATATTCGCAGCTTGGGTTCAGCGGAGGTGAGGCTGCACCCTGCTCACCCCTCTCTGAGTGGGACCCCACATCACCGCATGTAGGGCCATCGCCAGGTCAGCATCAGCCCCGAGAAAAACCCAAGGCCACGGGCAATGCAGCCCAATGTCAGTGTCACGAAGAGGTGGGACGCTTTGGGGTTACCCCCTATCTCCACCCAATTTAGGGGGCTCCTGAGGGTTGCTTTGGCACTTTCACCCTTCTGGTAGGGCAGCACTAAACCTCTACAAGTGACTTTCAAGATGAAGTCAAATGACCCGATGCTGTGCTCAGAACAAGGCTCCTGCCCCATAATAGAGCCACGAGGAAGAAAAGCAGCAAGGCTCAACGCCTGTGCAGGATCAGCACAGTCATCACCAGCAACATTGCCACCCTTGCTTCACAGACAAGGGGACAAACACCCCAAACCCCTCTGAAGAGCCACCTCTGAGCATCACTTGCAAACTCTGGGCCCAAATCTCAGATCTGGGCATTGGGAACCCCAACTGCAGCCAACGCAGCAGTGCAAGGAATAGGGCCAACCCTCCAGAGCCCAGATCTGGTGGCACAGTCACGACTTCCAAGGTCACACAGTGATGCTGCAGGTCCTCACGTGCGTATCACCCAGCTCTCCTCCCTACACTCACATGCACAGCTTCAGAGCAGCCCCTCACATCGACAGCACCAACCATGTTTTCTTATGCCCTTTTCTCCCAGGTCTAAGAGCATCCAAGCTCTCCCTCGTGCTATGGGATCCACTCTCCAGCTTGCTCAGTTGCTCATTTACTGGGATGAAAACAGACTTTTCAGCAGGAAAAAAAGCTTTTCTTCCACCAAAGACCTTTACGGGAAGCTGAAATCCCATCGGTTGAAGCCTCCCAACACTGGGAAGCTTTCCCCATCCTTCCAGGCTTGCCCTGGCAGCTGCCTTTCCCTCTCTTGAAAAGTTCCCTTAAACAAAGTGGGGATTTGCATATCACAGCAGAACCCCATCTCGGGATGTCCCCGATTTGCATTCGAGGTGGCTGCAAGCAGCAATGCTCCGAAGGGACGAATAAACCAACGAGATAAAAAAGAAAAGAAAATAAAACATTACACAAGGTTTTACCCTTCTGTTGGCTCCTAAAGAAAGAAAGCCCCATTAAAGAGCTGTCACTGTTTTAATTCCAGTTTTCCTACAGGGATATGATCCCATTCCCTTCTCCAAAAGATAAAGCAACTCGTCTGATAGAAATATTGGCTGCTTGGTGTGCGTGGGTCTTTTTTTTTTCCCCTTTCTTTTTTTTTCCTCTCTTTTTTTTTTTTTTTTTTTTTTTTGTTAGAAGTGAACAGGAACTGAACCTTGAACTTCATTTACCCTTTGAACTCGTTACCTTTAAACAAAATTCCCCATGCTTTCCCTCTTCAAACAAATTTCATCACAATTACAGTCCCTTCCACTTCGCTTAAAGATATATAATCATTGACTTGACCTAATTACCTGGTGCAGGCCTTTCTCTACAAGGTGAAAGCCATATTGGTGTGAACAGAAGCTGACCCCTGTATTCTCGATACCCCAATTTTATTCTAATTATTGTATAGAAGGTTTTCCATCTTCCTCTGTCCTCCTATTCCCTCCCCCCAGATGCTATTCTGTCGCTGGTGTGTTCAGCGATGCCCTTTGGGTTTTGAGCTGCCTGGAGACAGGCTGCAAAATCCATCTCGTGAAAAGAACGGGGGATTTTCAAGCCTCCCCAGTTCAATAGGGAGCCAAGAGACTGAGGTCTACAAAAGAAGGCTGAGCAGCATCTCACAAGCAACCCTGACCCCCCTGTGCAGGCTGCACCCCACACTGCAGACCCCTCCAAGGAGTCTGGGATGTTTGAATTAAAAGCTTTAACGCAGCAGGGAACCCAAATTCTGACACGGAGATTGAAGCCAATGCCTACTGGAACTCCAGCGTGGAGGACAAAAGCACTGAGCATCGGGGTGCTGGATGGCCCCACCGTCCCCTGTCCCTCCAGACCCAAGCAAGGAGGGAGCCAAGGTCATCCAGCTGCCAAAAAGATGGGTGTTCTCAGACAGATGATAGCTCAGATTCAATAGAACCCATATGGCAAATCCAGGACTTACGTGCACATCATGGCTATTTTCTCAACCCTCAATTCACCCTCTCAAACTGTGTTTGCTCCATCATTAGGTGTGCTGGAGGCAAATCACTTCGCACTGTAACCACATCTCCATTATCCCCTGTCCTGACTCTTTGCCTATTTGAACTGCGAGCTCTTCAGAGCTATAAATTGGTGCAAAAGAGCTTTGATACTGTGGTTGTACCACAAAACATCACTGTAACAATTAAATTATCTTGCAGAAGAGTAGGACAAGTCTGTTGTGCCCTCTTCTATAAGGCTGAGCTTCACTGCGGTTCTCCAGCTTATCCATAGGTGCTTTTTTTTTCCCCATTAAAAATAACACTAAGTTGCAATGAAAGGAACTTCCCACCTCCGTCCTAATACTTTCTGATAGCATTCACAGACAATGCGAGGCTTCAATTACCTCTGCAATTCAAGATGCTTTCTCTTATTCTTTAAAACCACCAGGAAAAATCCAACAAACCCAGCTCCGACGTTAATAAAGAGTCGCCGCGATTGACAAGCAGGGTCACTGAGAAATGGCACCTCCCTAACCTTTGCATTTGTCTTGGGTAATTGAAAAATAATTAGCAATTGCAAAAGGGTTCAATACCTAAGAGTAAACAAAGGGAAAAGGGTTACCCTAAGTCACGGTCCCATGGCCCGGGGCAGAGTGGTTTCTCATCCGCAAGGTGAGCATCCCCCCCTGACAAATGAGCCAAGGGCAGACAGGAAGCCAGGGGGAGGGCAGGTGCCTGGGGTCACCCGGAGCTGCTCTGTGCATTCACATCCCTTCCTGCTCTCTCCAGTTTTATCAGCATCCTAACAAAAGGAGAAGCAGAGACAGAAGGAGCCAACGCCGAAGAGCGCAGATAGGTGGTGCGCAAAGCCCGGCTCTGTGTCAGAGGTAGTGCAGCCATTTGTTATGGTCTCTTGGCAAGAAAGGCCATGCTCAGATGCCCTGGAGCTCCACTGTAATAAATAGACAGTGAAGATTAAAGGAGCAAATCCTACCACCTGCCCCAAGCCTGAACCCACAGATTTAGCATACTGGGGTACCCAAGAGGGATGGAGGCTTTGTAGGCGACAGAGCTATAGCCATTTTATGGCATTTTTGCAACCTCAGGGCTTGTGCGTGTGCCCCTCGCTCCCCTGCTGCTCCGTGAACCCGGGGCTGAGCAGGAGGACCAGGGGGAGGGGAGCACAGCACCGTCCCAGTCCTGGTCATGGGATCAAACCCAGGAGCCAGAACCCAGCCGCCATGCTCTGCACTATTGTCCTCCTCTTCCCAGAGTTCTTTGATCAGCAGCAAGTTTGCATATCAAAGAAAAGAAGCAAAAGAGAATATTCAGCTACTGATACTGTCTGGCCTTCCTTTCCCTTGGCAGAGCTGGCGAGTTTTCCACCGTAAAAGTGGGCTCGTTTTCCAGTCATCTTGCTTTACTTTTCTGTTGTTGGGTTGGGGTTTTTATCTTCAAGTATGAGTGGGTTTGCAAGACCTCAACTATAAAACTGATGCATTTCTGATCCACTCATTCAAATTCCATTTGAAAAGAAAAAGGTACCAAAAATGTCCTCGATTCCAAATAAGATGCATTTTTTCCCCAGTATTAATTGATGCATCCAGTCAAGCAGAGCGAGCAGACCCAGGAAGGCACTCAAAGCAGATGTAGAATTTCCACTTAACAGTTGGAAATAAAGCACCTTTAAATCAACCTTGACAGAAAGCAAACTGGAAACCCATCTTAGGAGGAGTGTCACCACCCCGATGTCCACTAGATGACAAATGTGGCGAAATGTTGGCAGCAAAGAATTCTCACCCACTTGGGAGATGCCATTACAACTCAAAGGAGCAGAAGTCGTGCACTTCTCCATCAGATATTGCTCAGGTAAGCACCAGCTTTCCTACATCAGCTCTAGGACGTGGGTGTGAGCACAGAACAGGACAGACAGATATACCCCTGTACGAAAGTTCTACACTTCCAAGCTGTGCCTTCCTTCCCACCAATCTCCATTTGCATGAAGTCTTTGAGGAATGACAATAACAGAGTTCCTGAGTGTAACAAACCATCGGCCATCCCTTCTAATCAAAGCAGATAGATAAGAGAAGGGGGAGAGGGCAATAATCCAAGGTAGCACCCAAATTTAAAAACACACCACCAAGGTGAAGCTGAAAAACGCTCTCACAAATCTCACGTCACGCTCATAAAATAACAGACCAGATTAAAAACTGAAAAGGGAGTCAATTACCTTATGAGCACCTAGACAATAATTGCCTTCGTGGCAACAAGCAACCTTTGGGTTTGCAAAGAGGGAATGACCTCAGGCACATATGGTCAGCCTTTCTGATCAAGCCACAAAATTAGCAGACGGAGGGTAATGTGGGAGATGCAATATATCTGGAGACTTTACTGAGCGTTTGATGCGGTGCCACAGCAAATCTCACTGAAAAAAAAAAAAAAAAAATTAATTTCCCTCCTCTCGGATAGAAGCAATCGTCACAGGCTGAAAATTGGCCCAAGGGCCACAGACAAAAGCTGCTGATAAATGGCTTTGCGTCACGTGGGGGAGAAGCGTCTGTGTTGGGGTACTGCAGGGTATCAGTCCCCATTTTATCTAAGGCAAGTAAACAGTCCATTAATTCAGTGAGCAGGAAGATACTAAATTAGGTGGTAATGCAAATATCAAGTGAAAGCAGAGGAAATAATAGTAGGGGACATTGAGAGGTTAGGCATACAGATAGAACAATAAAACGAGGTTCAAGTCACTAAAGAATAAACCAGGGTAACACAAGAAAAAAAAAAAAAAGATAATTTACTGCACATTCAGCACTGGAGGATGTTCTGTTTTACCACTGGGGATGGCAGTCTCTGTCCCTGTCTGTGCATCCCCCCAAAGGAGGTGAGAAAATGGGTCTGAGTTGAGCTTAGCAGCCAGCACACTTGGGCCAGAAGTATATTAAAATTCAAATCTCAAAGCTCATGGCACATCAGTTTTGTAACCCTCACTACGCGACATGCACAGCACTGATACTTAAGGATATAAATACTTAGTGAGCAGTTCTTGAATAAGGCTTAAGGAGGCAAGAGTTAGGGTAGATTGGAAAGCTTCACTGACCCAAAGATCACTCCTGCAGATGCCCACAGCCTTTGGGGGACAGCAGAGTTCTGTCCTTTTGGGTAACCAAGAGCAGGTAAAGCAGAAGGATGAGCTATGAGAGGTGGACAGGACAACCCTACATCCCTACACTGACCCCACCAACCTGAGCACTCCAAATCTTCAAGGAAACGTCACCCCTATCGCACACATCTCCCCACACACCCCATGCATCAGGTGGTTATCAGGGGAGGGAGAGCATTCCCAGGATCTGGAAGGAGTTTAGAGAGCATTGGGAGCTTCACTCCACTAAATTTTGTCCTCCCTTGGATGCTGGGACTTCTCTGCCCGTCTGCCAGCCCCTCCAGGCATCTCCTTTGGGAGCATTAGGTCGCTTCGGCACCAAATGCCTTTGCCCCAGATACTATATATTTAAAATTAAAAAAAACTTCTGATTTCTTCCCCCCAAAATTCCATTATTTTTTGCCACGCTTTGATCCTCTGCAGACCACCTATATGTACAGCAGATGGCCAAGCCTCATTACTAAATACAAAACAGCTCTTTGGCCAGAGAATCCACACAAGGTGCTCGGGGCTCCCAGGAACAAAGATGCCATTCCCAACCTGGGTCAAATGGGTTGCACTCCACATCAGCCCCAGCTCTGTGGGAATCGTGCCTTCCACTCCGATGACTGAATCTCACTGCAAAACCACTCGAATGCTCTCCTACTCCTTGGGTCGCCTTTGGGTTTGTCTGGGTGAGGAAGTCAAGGTTTCTTCCTCCAAAGGCCACCCTGAGTTCTATGGAGGTGCCACACTGAGGGTAACTCGGTTAAACACACAGCCTTGGGCGATGGGAGGAATTAATCCATCTGCCCGAGTGTTTGTGCAAGCACACAGTCAGGGTGGGGAGAGGAACAGCAGCAATTCACCAATTTCCAACAGCAGCTCCCACTTAAACCTACGAGTGCAGGGAGAAAAAATAGTGGCGAAGCTTCGTAACCAAATAAAGAGAGCTGTGAGCTCAATAACAGGCATTATCCTATGGCAAAGATTTTGTTATTGTTGAGTACTGATTCCTTTATCTCTCGGAGACAATCAACCTTCAGCCAGGGGAGTCTAACCTTAAAACCCCATAACTCAATTTTACATAGCGTTAAAGTTTGGGGGGACATTTGTCAGCGCCGGAGCTGATAAAATCAGTCTGGAGGACCCCAGAACAAAGAGCAGTGGGTGAAGAGCGTGTCACCTCAGCACACATTCGTTTCCTTGATGAACAAGGAGCTATTAGTTGGTGAGAAAGCATTATCAGGTTGAAGGATGGTGCTGATTGTTTCGGCTGCTCTTCCCACATGCTGGCTTAGAGCTGCCAGTCCCAGCGTCTGCTTGGCATCCCATAGGCTGTGCCCCAGTGCATGCAGGTATCAGCCCAGCAGCACAGCCCAAGAATCAGCACGGATACACCACCCCTTTCAGCTGCCAGCTTGCTCAGAGGGTTCAACAATAAAAGTTTTGCTTGTTTCAAGAAGCGCTTCATCATTGGATGCCTTCAACAGAGCTCCTCCAAATGACACGTGCGCATCAACATGGCAATGCCCTCCTGCAAAATGACAGTGCCAAGCACCAGCAGACCCCCTCTGCTTCTGCTGGAGAAGAAGCCAGCTGGGTGAAGCTCTGTTTCATCCCTTACACTGATAGGAGAAATGAAAGAAATGCAAGGAAAAAAAAAAGAAAGAAAGAAAAAAAAAAGGCTTCTTCCTCCTTTTCCTCCCTCCAGTTGTCCCTTAAAACGTTTCACTTTGGAATTTATTATAAGCAGACTTTAAATTAAATTCTCCAGGACAGTGGCTTTATTTTTTGCATGCAGTGATTTTCAGCGCTACATCAACCTGAGTAATAACTTAATGTATTCCCCATGGCTCACACCGAACCAAATATTCACGTACGTGCTTAAGTCACAATGAAGTCAGCAGTAGCTGAGCATGTGTTAATGTGTGTATATATAGCAAGGGCTTTTATTGCTGTCCAGACCATTTCTCTCAGCTGGGATTTTCGTACTTCAGGACTCGTTAGTGAGCTCAGATTGGTCCTGCAATGTACCATTGTAGCTCCCACGAGCAGTTCCAGCCAGGTGAGCACACAATACCTAACCCTGTCTGTGGGATGAAGCTGTTTTATCCCATCCATGTAGCGTGCAGAATGGGGAAAGCCCATGTTCTGCTGGCTCATGCGTCCACTTGTCCTACAGCTGTGTCCCATGCAGAAAGGGAAGTTCACCCTGGTTTCAGACAATCCACCTTGCCATTAGGAAGAGCCCGCCCCTGCCAACTATGTCATTATGCTCAAAATTCTAGCAAGCAAAATATCAAAACCAACATCTTTGCCAAGCTGAAACCTACCCTTGCAATTATCTCAGCCTGAGCATCTCTGACCCTCTTTCCTTTTGCAGTACATGGGCTCACACTGAGATGCTCTGCCCCCTAGCAATGCAGGAAGCTGAAATTGCTTTCTTTAAGAACGAGCAGAACAGGAGATGTGATGAAGTTCCACCCCGACACTTCGTCAACGTTACATTTCTTGCCTATCGATCCCTCTGCCGGGGAGAGAATATAGAGACACAAAACGCCTCAGATTTACATCCTCATGAATAAAAAAGGCCTTTAAGAGGCGGGTGTGTGATCCCAGCCCCCCCCAGCTGTAACCCACACCTCCATAATTCACATGGGTCTGACACAGGGATGCTCAGTTTGCCATAAGAGAAGGTTGAGACAGTTCCTAGAGCTCACTGAGCCCCACTGAAATAACCCACAGGCTGAGGGCACTGCCTGCTGCAGTCATCACTCAATGCCCCTTGCTTGCCTATGCTCTATCAAGCATCTTACCAAAAAATCCCAATAACACCTCATTGTGAAGGGCTGTCCTCCAGGCATGGAAAGCACATCTATCCATTTGATCCCGTGCTTACAAAACAATCAGAAGAAAAAAAAAAAAAGAAAAAAAAAAAACTTTAATTATGCTTTCCCCTGTTGACAAGGAGTGGAGAAGTAAAGGCTTTTGCTTTGGAAAAGCTGTATTAATAAGTTATTAGCACTGCGCTGAGGTCTACGTAACTTGAGTTATAACTCTTGTCTGAGGTGCCACAGACTCACACTGCTGAGATTTTACGCCACATTTCATAACATTCTGGGTTTTTTTTTTAAGAGCTCTCGCAATAAGGAATCACTGCAGAATCTCAGCTTAAAAACCAAACAAACATCACAGTGGTTAGGATGAAAAAACCCCTTCCAAGCCACAAACCGAGGCATGGAACACCCAAAGGCAAAGACAATCACAACCACGTTGCACTGCATAAAAACAGCTCCTATGTTGACAGCCCTCAGCTGCAAACAGCCACCAGGACCTCGCATCCCATTCAGCTGCAGCAGCCTTCCTCCAGACCCCCTGAGCTCATTAACAGACCCTTGGATCGTCTTCCAAACATCTCAGTTGGGGGAAAAAATGACTCTGAGCTGAAAATGAGCACCCATAGATGTGTGGGCTCAGGTGGGTGCCCTCAGGAGCACCATCTGCAGCACATCGTGCCCAGCTGATGGGAGCAACCACAACACAGAGTTGACTTCCTATTACTCACATGACAGTTTGCTGCAGCTGTAAAATCCCAAAGGACAACGTGAAGCCACTTTGGGTTGCTTGGTTTTAAAATGAAAGCTGGAAATCTTGGTGGCATTACTCTTACCTCTGCTCATTTGCTCCAAAGGTCTGAGCTCTCCTGTGTAACACTCCCAGTTATTTTGGCAGCCCACCCTCCTCCTCTCCACCCCACGGCAATGACCCTTCATACAAAGGTGAGCAGAGTTGCTCTGCATAAAACACAGCCAAACCTTTTGACCACAGTACCATTCTGAGGACTGATGTGCACAGTGCCAGAGACGTCACCACACTGGGTTTGAACGTACAGATGTTATGATGCATTCAGAAAATGATAATTCAAAGAATGGGAGCCTTAAGGAAGCCCAATTTCTTTCTGTCGCACAGCATCAGTACACATCAGTATTATTTTTGAGAAACTCATTCATTCCGTGGATTTTTGCCTGTTCTCCTCTCTTCAACAAAACTCCCATCCAGACCTACAGGCAGTCCTGGTACAGAATTGATGTCCTGCAAAACTGTGACCCAGCTGTGCTTTAAGCCCTGTCTCCACGGGATGATGCCCAAGGAAAGGAGCCACAAGGGATGCCTGTCAGACCATTTCCAAAGCGTTTCTTTTGCTGTTTCATCAAGTACATCAACAGCAAGTTTATAACAACACAGTCAGAAGCAACAAAGGACATGTCTGGACATTGGGGAGACAGGGATAATTGCTTCTAATGGGATTTTAAAAGCAAAAAAATATATATAAAGCTTTCAACCTGTAAAAGGCACTCATCTGTGGACATTCCGGGTTTGATCCATACAGGCTATTGAACCTGCAGACACTCAGAATTTCTGCAACAGTCAGGTTCTTAGTCTGCATTTTATTTCATGCAGTTTTTAAGGGAAATCATACCCAAACTTCAGTAGCATTGGAGCTGGCAGCTCGCCGGGCTGTGGCTCGAGCTGCCTGTGCCATGCCAGCCCTGAGCCCGCTGCCCACACATGTGGCCACCCTGTGCCTCCCCAGCACCGCAGCTTGGGGAAGAAAAACCACAATTTCCACTTCGGCTTTGGAAAAAAAAAACAAAACTGTGCCATTTTTGAGCCAACCCAAGGGTGTCGCTCAGCCCACGTCGTGCTGCCAAAACCCACTGCTCATGCTCCTGCAGCGGTAAAAAAGAAATCTCGCAAAACAACCTGTTTGATTTGCTCGTTTCTTTCCGGACAGCCGTTTATTTCAAGGTCAAGGTTCAAATGAAAGAAAAAAAAAAAAAAAAGAAAAAAAAACACAACCAACATCGCGACAGACCGACTGACCGCACGTCCAACCCACTCCCGGACGGCACTTCACCTCCGCGCCACCAGGGGGCGCTGCGGAACTCCGCCAGCCGACAGCGAGCGCCCTGCAGGCGGGGTGGGCGGCGGACCCCGAGGTTGGGATCGCTGTCCCCAGAGCCCCCAACAGAAACACGTAGGAAATAAGGGGGGGAATTAAGAGCAGAAGGTGTAGCTGCGTGCGCACGGATTGTCTGGAAGCCGGGAAGCACGCACGGTTCAGAGCATTGAATGGTTCGGTGGTGCTGAATAGCATCAAAGGAAAACCTGACACCCGAAGGCAAACGCTTGGTGCGTGCTAGGGATGCGTGGAGGCCAGCAGGGACAAGGCAGCAACTTCCAAGAGAGCTTTGCAGCCTCATCCCCTGCATTTCCAGGCTGGCTTGCCAAGCCCTTCTTGCAGAGAACACAAAACTCGCTGCAGGATTTTCCCCACCCAGTCACATGTAACAGAAGGCCAAGCAGGAGCAAATAGGGCCTCTCCAGGATGCAAACAGGTTTAAGAAGTAAATCAAAGATGCATCACCTCTTCACAGTTTCTCATCCCTCCCTCCCCCCAACCTTCAGTATCACAGTTCCATTTTATCCTGGCCCCCTCTGCCCCAAGCCACTGGGGCGCAGCGATGGACCATCTCACCTACTGCCCTCCACAGCTTTTAAGACAGAAGCCATTTTTTAGCAGGTCTTTAAGAAGCAAAGGGCGTCTTTGCCAAAGGATTTGATTTTCAGACGCTCAGAACTTCGACATTTTAAAAACACACACGCAGAAGTGGATGAGCTGCTTGTCTGCCCACAGACACGATGGAAAAATCTTGCAAGTCAGAGCCGAGATTTCTTACCACGGAGACCATGCCTAACAGAACCCGTAAAGCACACTCCTGTCACTGTGAGTTATGCTCCCTTCCTAACATACACCTCTGTTATACCAATATATGGTTGCTCCTCTCCTGGTGACACCAGCAGCACAGGGGCTGCAGTGCCCACAACCCCCAGCTCCATGTGATGCTCTGACATGGGGCGAATCATTTAGCTGCTGCCTCAGTGTCCCTCCAGTGAGGCATCATTGGCTTTGTTATGATAGGAGCTAAAGAGCCGAGGGGAAGGAAAAAAAAAAAAAAAAAGAAAAGAACAAACAAACAAAACCGATAAAGCAATATCTAAAAGTGCTAAATGTTAAAGCTGCAGCCTCTCCAGCCCCTCAGGAAGCGATACCTTACGCTCAGGAAAACTAAATCACAGAACACTGGCAGACTTAGCAATCTATCCATTTAAAAGAAAACATTTTCTGAAAAGTCTTCCGTGGTCTGAGCAGAGTACATTACGTGGGAAGTGTCTCATCAGAAATACTTCTCATTATGGCAGTACTTTGTGCTTCTACTTTGAGCTTCGCAGCCTCCCAGCACTGTACAAACATTAGCTTCTTAATCACTCATTAGGGACAATCCTACAGAGCAGGGCCATGCCTCATTGAGTAAAGTCATCCCCAACTCACACAGCCCCTCTTGCTCCCTCCAGAGACAACTTGAAAGGATCTCTGATTCCCAACACGAGTTCAGAGCAAGGAAGGAGAAGTCTGTGCAGAATGGAAGTGAACAGTGGTGGCTTTGCTGTTCCCAAACTCCCCTGTTTTTTGCAGCAAAGAGCATCAGCCCAGCCAGAGGGATCTGTTTCCACTGAAGCCTTGAATTAATAACACTGGGGAGTTCACAGAATAGCTTGGGTTGGAATGGACCATAAAGATCACCCAGAATCCAGCTTTTCTTTTCCTTCAGCCTTACTGTTCCAGACTGCCAACAGTCTGAATCCAATCAGCCAAAATTGTCCAACTTTCATCTAAAATGAACACACACAAAGCCCATAACTCCCTGACATTCAGTGCTCTTATCAATTCCCAAGAACCAACACCTCATTTCAATGTAACTGCACTCAAAGCCAGTTTCACCCCCCCCTTTCTTTTTGTTACATGCATTTTTTTTCTCTGTTATCCACCTCCTGGCCATTCACCCCCACTTGGGCAGCCTTCCATCCAGCCTGGCATCTCATCTGCGTCTGAAGATCTCCAGTGGTGCCAAGTGTTTGCATACCTCACAAGTGTTATGTCAAACTCTGCCCCTTCGGGCTGCCAAAAACCACCGCTCCAAGTTAGCAAAGCAAATACCTTCTCAGACAAGCTTAATAAACATGCCAGGAGAAAGCCTAGACTTCATGAAGACATTGCTCACCTGATGAGGCTGAGCTCGAGGTCCTCAGCACCCTTTCATGTCCCAATTAGCCCCAACATTCATTATCCCTATCTCACGCTCTCCGTCTGCACGCTGCACGAGCGCATCATTTCAGATGCCTTCAAAGAACTGAACCCAAATTCCACACCTCTTTTCCCAACTATCAGACCAACTTTGTCTCTAACCGGTCTCGATGAAACCATTTTTAATAGCATGAATCAATACTTGTGACAGGTAAGCCTGGTGCTTTGTACAGCACAAGGAAACGAAATGTGGTGCCCATCAGCTCTTATGGCCTCATCCCAAATAAATCCTCGTTGCTCTGCGCTCCTGACTAATGACTACCAATTCATTAGCAAGAGTGGGAGTGGATGTGAAAGAATATATGGGAGCAGGAAGAGGTGGAGAAGAATAGGGAAAGAAGCAGAGAAAATGAAAGGGAAAAAGGATGAGGAGTGGGGAGTAAGAGAGCACTGGGGGAAGTGCATGGGAAGTGAAAGAGGAGGAGGACACAAGATCTGTGGGAAGGAGGAGATTGAGAACCTGAGACCAAAGCAATCAAGCTTTCACTGGGGCCCACAGATAACCCCAGAGAAGACAGAACTGTCTCCACTCTGTAAGCTCCAATTTCAATAGCACAGCACAAATCCATCAGCCCTAAAGCATTGCTCACAAGCAGAGGAGAACATCAAGCAACTCTTTGCTCAGGAAACCTCTGTCTGGCATTGAATGCTCTGGAATATTCCCTTGGCCTCAGTGTGCCAGCTCACCTTCCCTGCTCAGCTGGGAAGAATTCTATGCTATTGGGAAGACAGAGTTCCAAACTCCCAAGCACTACAAGGTCCCAAAAAGGCTTTCCAAACAGAGATAATTTAAATGAGCCTAATTTTCATAAGATGGAAGGAAAGAAGCTATGGGAAGACAACGTGATCCCTCTGAAGCATAAGGATGAGCACCCAAGAAGAAAAGCACCCAGAAGTTGTGTTTTAATTTTGGAAAACACCACCACTTGTCAAATTCTGCTCTTTCCCATCACTGTTGCTCATAGAAAACAGAAGAACCAATTCCAATTTGCTCCAGGATGATCACAGAATACACTGAGCTTCAGCAACACTGCATTCAATTCAGGATTGCAGTGACGTTTTCTCAGCATTGATAAAACAGGCATCAGGCAATAAAAACCAACACCTCCAGTGTTCTGAGATGGATGAGATACGAGTCACACCATTTCCATCTTCTTCACACGACTTTTAAGGGCTAGCAGTGACTTACCATCATCCTGCAGGTCCAATGACAGTGGGACTTCAGATGGCACGGAAGGGGCCAAACTCCAGCTCAGATTTTCATCAGAACTGTCCTGCCCAAAGCTACCGTCGTGCTGATTCTCTCCTAGAAAGAGAGCAGAGCTTCATTTTAGTGAAGATACTGCCAAATCCAAATCATATTTCCCACACTGAGAAGGGTTTCTTCCCGTTTCCAACCTTCCACCGAGGTTCTCTATAAAACCTAAACTCACTTTGGTGGGTAATAAGGCTGGATGAAGCATTCAGGGCCAAGGCAGCTTATTTCTGCTGCAATAGAACCCATGCTGTGTATGTACAGAGTTGGAGGGCACACGAGGATGAGGCTGGAAATGTAAGCTTCTGGCAGTCTAGCCCCAAGGCCTGTCCCAGTCAATGCTCTTGCACTCACCATCCATCTGTAAAAAGGAGATCATGGAATCCTATCACCTCTTTCACTAGAAGAGGAATCCTATATTGTTACTGACGCTGGGTTTTATGCAGAAAGCACTCAGTTACAATAGGAAAAGATGCTAACATGAAACTTTAATGTAAGTGGAGCACATGTAGGCTACATGGAGGAGAAAAGACTGCTGAGCTCAAACAAAGCAAAAAAAGCCATCTTTCAACTTTTTTTTTGCCTTTTTTTTTTTTTTTTTCCTGAATACACACAGCCCAGACTGCTGATAACGGAGGTAAAGACAGCTGGCTCCTCATTCAGCACACAACAAACAGCACCGAAGGTGAGTTTTCAGCTGATGTTAATTGCGTTCAAACAGGAAAAAAAATCTAAGTTCCAAACAAGGTTTATCTTAGCAAACACAGAAACCGTGCCCTGTAGTTTGAATCAAGCACTGATGAAAAGGTAATGAAGGGCTGGAACAGGAGGGTGTCCTCCTCCCACCACCAAGAAATAAGAAAAGTACTGAGGAAGCAGCACTCTTTCCAGCTCTGTGCTTATTTGCTTCCAGCAGCCATCCCAGCACGCAGTCTGATGGAGGAAAAATATATATATTCAGAAAATAGGGAGGTTTAGGTTGGATATTAGGAAGAAGTTCTTCATACAGAGGGTGGTGAGGCACTGGAACAGGTTGCCCAAGGAGGCTGTGGATGCCCCATCCCTGCAGGCATTCAAGGCCAGGCTGGATGTGGCTCTGGGCAGCCTGGGCTGCTGGTTGGTGACCCTGCACACAGCAGGGGGTTGGGACTGATGATCATTGAGGTCCTTTTCAACCCAGGCCATTCTATCATTCTATGAAAAAAACTTTTGGAAAGGGCGTCGTTCAGCACCTGCATTACCAACCTCTTCCCACACCAAGAAGAAAGCTGCAGGTCCCCAACCCAAAAGGGCAGGCTGCAAATCCTGCTGCACGATCACACCTAAGTGGGAGTTGCACTGCAGAGATCTTCCATCCTTGCACTACATGCACGCATTCTAACGAGCAGCCTTCCTACGTGCCATGCTGCAGTGTTGTGGGCCTGATTATTTGCAGCACTGCAACAATAGCAGCATTGCAAGACAGCTCCTGTGAACCCAATTCAGCCTGAATCCCTTAAAAGAACCAAGCAAACTGCACTGTAGCGCTCCAGGCTTTTCAAGCCAACACCGAGGTAACAGGTGTTCCCCTATAACGAGGTACAGGTGCAGCATTATTGTGATAATGAGCAAACTGTTTATGGTTTCTGAATAGCAGGAGCAGCACGGCACGGTGCAGCCACACTGGGGAGGAGCAGCTCATGCATTGAAGCGTGGCTGCAGCGCATTGCTTGGAACAAGGACCCGGGCAGCAAAGTTACCTGCAAGAATAAGTCACTGCCTTTAACATCAGGAGTAGTTGCTGCATGCATAAACCATGTGTAAGCATTAAGCCACAGGTCTCTGTTTTGGCAGAACGGTTCTCAGATGTGAAATAACAGAGAGGAGGGCTTGTCACCACTGATAGGATGTGCTCTTCCTTGCAGCAGGCTCACTTTCTGCACACAGGAGTGCACACCAGGCTTTCACACATTGCAGTAACCCACTCAAGAATGCAGAGGCTGCAGAATGTACATACAAGGCAGTGCCAAGCCCAGCAGGGCTCCAAACCATGAGCGACTGCAACACAAAGGCATTCTGTTTGCTTTAGCATTAGGAATACTTTTAAACTGCTTTAGAGCTGCAACACCAAAAATCAACAAATGCTCTGCACACAGCCACTCAGTGCGAGTTACAAAGGAAAGGAACAAGGATTTGTTTTGCAAACTTTCGTGCTTTCATCTCCTTTTCCATTAAGTTTATGGAGCAGCAACAGCAAGTTGAGTCCAAGCAGAAAAAATAACCAACAACTTGTCAGGGGCCAAGCTATTGTTTTGAACGGAGGAAAAAAAAAAAAAAAACCTCATTAGCTTTTAATGAAAACACGGGGAATAAAAACCAAATAGCACAGAACTCCAGCAAATAATTACCCTGCACCTGACGCAGAGCTGCTCTATCTTCCCACTCAGATCCTCAGCAAAACCCCCCAACTCATTGTGCTTCGGAGCATGAACAACTGCAAGACTGACTCCAAGGGGGAAGAGCGAGAGGTTCCTTGGCCTTACACCTCATCCTGGGGTCCCCTGGCACTGCTTGGCTACTCCTGAGTGTGCTCAGTGCCTTTTCTTGCTTTGTGATTGTCGTGGCACAGGGAAGATAGGAAAGATGGGGAAGGGAGGAAAAGGGGGAAGGAAGGAAGGAAAGCCATCATTCAGCTGCCTGATGTTTTCTGTGGAAACAGCTTCTTGCACAGCAGCAGAAAGAGAGGCTTGAAGGCACTGTCTGTAATTAACACAGATGCTTCGTGTGCCTCTACTGGGCAAACTGCAGAGGGACAAATTGCGTCCCCAGGGTTGGGATGCCAGGCCCAGGCATCCATGCTGGTGGGCACTGAGCAGGGCCTGCTTGGAGGTCAGCACATCGTGTGCTGGAAGGTCAAGCAAAGATATTACCAAGAAGGGAATGCAAAAAACTCAATTAGGAAGCAGCACAGGTGCTGCTGGCTGCAAGGAAGGGCCATCTGAGCTGCACTTTGTGCTCGTGGTGCTGGAAATGAGTCCTGCAGCTCTAGCAGAGCAGGGCTGGGAGCTGGCAGAAGGCAGAGCTTAGGATAAACGCTGAAGAAATCTTCCATTCAGGCTCTGTTTTGCTCTGTTTTGTCAGAAAATGCCTTTCTCCCTTTCCACAAAGTGAGGAGGGGGGCAGTTAATATGAAGTTGGAGCCTGAGGTTTCCTTTCTTTTTTTTTCTATTTTTTTTCCCCTTAGGAGGAAGTTTTTCACCCAGAGGGTGGTGAGGCACTGGAACAGGTTGCCCAAGGAGGCTGTGGATGCCCCATCCCTGGAGGCATTCAAGGCCAGGCTGGATGTGGCTCTGGGCAGCCTGGGCTGCTGGTTGGCGACCTGCACACAGCAGGGGGTTGGAACTGGATGAGCATTGATGTCCTTTTCAACCCAGGCCATCCTGTGATTCTTTAAGCTGTACTTCATCCTTCATATATATTCAAAAAGTGAATTAAAGCATCACGACAGACAGAAAGAAAAAGGACTTAAGTAGGTGAAAGGGCTGCTTTGTAGAAAGGGGAGCATCTCCAGTAGCTTGTTAAGGGAACTGCAATTAAGCTCACTTGGCATGCAGTGGAGGCCTTTGAGTACCCAGAGTTTCATTAAGCATCTTTTTAGAGCACAAGAAAAATCAATACCGAGCGGGTTCCATTTACACTTTATGATAAGGAATTTCACGCCAAAGCGGAAGCAAAAATCCCCAACTCCACTTAATATTCAAGGAAACGAAGTTCCTGCTTTAAAGTAATGACTCTTCAGCATCACACTACAAAATAAAGGCCTCTGATCCAAGTCCCGTCTGCCTCCACGCTCGGCACTGTTAATATCTCTACATTTTCAGGGACTAATTTAGCAGGAAGGCATTTCCCAACGCAGAGCTGTAAAAGTATTATCAATACTATGGTTTAATATCCCTGACTACAATCAGTGCTGAAATTACAGAGAATCACATGGAAACACATCAACAGAGACGCACCCACACAGTAAGCACTGCTCACACGCAAATATATTACAGTTTAGCTTTTGCAGTGTAGTTAAAACTCTGTCAACGTTGCTATTATAAATTACATACCTTTTAAAACACATTTATGCGCTGGGAAATGTATGAGGTTTCTTTTTTGAATGCCTTAAAGGCTTCATCAGCTCCTAAGCACCCATATGGATTTGTGTGATTTGTCCCTGTGATTAATACACCAACAGCTGAGGGTTTTGGTACACGCAGAGTTTCTGCACTCAGATCCTAAGTTCCTTTTAGTAAGGTTGCATACATCTGAGTGTGCACACGTGGCCTTCCTCCCCTCCCCAACCATACCAACAGCAGCAGCACTCTTCACAAACCACAAAAAAGAACCCTTATCTATGGATCTTGAAGTGTTTATCCCACTTAATAAATGTTTTCTTGGGACGGGGTGGGGGAAACTACGTGCAGAAAATAACTCCTCTTTGTTTATGCTGCATTCTGTGAGCAGGGCAGGTTTACTTCATTGCAATAGGGGTCAAAAGCAAAGCGTGGGACCTCCTCTCAATCAGGAGGAGCCCATTTATCCTTGTTTGCCAAACGTTGACCCAAACGGGTCTCGGCCAGCTGACACGCGAATCCAACCCAAAGACTAATTTCGCACACTCGAGATCCACTTTTTACTAATTGCGAGCAGTAAAACAAATTAATGGTCCACTAAAACTACCGCTTATGGGCAAAACCGACGAGGAAGTCGAAGCGCTCTCGCACGGATTCCTCCCCGCAGCGGAGCGGGCGGCTCGGCCTGCAGTAACGCGACGCGGCCAGCAGGGGGGGCTGCAGCGCGCAGCATCGCGCGGGGCCGCCGCTCCGCAACGCTGGGGTGAGCAAAGCCGGCCGGGAGAGCGGGGCCGTGGAGCTGCAGGGTCCTTAAAGGGAGAAAAACGGCAGGTTTGCAGCTGGGGAGCAAAACTTGTTCTTATTAAAGCCCTAAGAAGGGTCTGAGCTTTTTATTGTGCCGAAAACTGTGTAAGTTTTGTTAGTCAGCTCAGAGAATAAGCCTGAAGAAGGCTGGAAAGCTCAGAGATCATTGGGTTAAACTGTTTTCTCTCCCTGTTACGTAGCAGAGAAGCTTCAAGATGACATGAGGGAGAAAATAACCTGGACGTCATTGATTCACATGCAAATTCTCAAATCAAAGCTCTCCCACCACTGATTATGGGTTTACTTCTAATAATAACCCAAAACAACACCTACTCTCATACCAAAAGCACCACCCTGCACGTGATGTTCAAGAAGCCAGCAGCTTGCAAACCTTGCCTAGAAGAACACTTCAGCAGGGCTGCCCTGTGAGAGCACAAAGCTCTTGCTTACAAAACTAAGTTTGTGGTAAACTCAGAGGCCCACATAACTCCCCAAACCCAGGGAGACACAAAAGCTGCTGAGCTCACACTGCAACTTTGCCATGACTCCTCATTTTCTGTATCCCAGCCAGCCCCTCGTGTCTCTCTTCAGCTGAACTCCCTGGTTTTCTCTTCCCCTCCTTTTCTCAGTGCGTATTTACTCTCTTCCTCCCCCTCTGACTTCCTCCCTCCAGCTCTTCTCTTGCAGCCCTTGGCACCCTTTCAGAACAGGCTCTGTATATTCCGCCTCTTAAGTGGGCAGCAGCTACACAGAACAGCTGCTGACAGGGGAAGCACAGCACATCTCACCCTGGTTAGGAACAAGCCTGAAACCCAGAGCAGCAGCAGATTCCCACGGGATGTAAACAAGTAAACAAGATTTATCCTTTCTTTTATGACCTGGTAACACACCAGTGAAATACAAAGCCATCCCATGCGAGCAAAACCAGCTAAAAGCTACCTACAACTTCTGGCCTCTAATAAATCAGTGCTTGTGAGGCTGTTTGAAGAGGCAAAGCCTTCATTTAAAGAATACAGGGGACACTGAGGAACAGGAGGATCACAGATCCGCACTTTGGTTCATCTCCTGAGTTAGCAGCTCTGCTAAGGACGCAGCAAAACAGCAGCTGAGAAGCTGGGCCCTGTATTTGTGCACCGCAATAACTCACAAACGCAGTTTGGTATCTAAAAAGGTGTCTGCACCAATGGTAGCAGAGAGGAGCAGCTCTGAGCAATGCCTGTTGCAGCTTCAGGAGGTTCAGCCTATGTTTGTAGCCAAACAGGGAAGAAGCGAAATACAACCCACGAGGGAGCTGGAGTTTAGCAAACATATTCCAATGACAAGACACAAGGAGGCTGTCTTGCCCGTATCTGCAGCAATTTTTGCTGCTGAGAAAAAAATAAGTATGAACAGAGAGTGCAAAGACAAGAGCTGGGAGCACACAGGGGGTGATGGGCATTCAGAGAGTGGAGGAGATGCTCATTGGGCATTTGGGATAGGGCAGAGGGTGATTTTGCAGTTGTGCTTCAGGATGGAGTCTTACTAAAGGGCAGAATTACTGCTCTGCAAAGCAAAGCAGCACTGAAGTCACAGTGGGGAGGAGAAAGTGCCTCAAAACTCTGGATTTGGACAGGCTGAAGGGTCAGTAGGGGGAACTCAGAGCTGTGCTCCAGCCCCACTCCCAGCAATCAAGGACCCAGGAAGCAGTGGGCACCCATCTTCCCAGCACAGCTCAAAAGCATTCCTCATCCTAAGGGCTCCCATCCATCTCAAACCTGAGAACCTACATCCTTTAGCCTTGGTTTTGTGGAGCAAAATGGTACCTCGCCCACTAGGAGAAGGCACCTGAAATACAAGGAGTATTTTATTAACCAAGCAAAGTGAGAGCAATAGAAGTTATTAACTTCCCAGGGCTCCCCAAACCGCTGTCTGTATATGCAGCATCTTCACTGCCATTTGTATCCCTTCCTCTTTAAGGTGCATTGCTTTGTTCTTTGGAGCCCAGGATGCTCTGAAGTTATCTATGGAGGGCAGCACGGGGCACTGATGTGAGCTCTGTCCTAAGGTGTTACAGCTCAGGCTGCTTTCAGAAGAAATTTGCTTCTCGATTCATGAAACAGAGCTTTCTAAGAAGTGCATGGGAATCCAAACCCAGAAACTTTCCTAAAAGTCTGCAGAAAGCCTCAAACCAATGGACTGGCTTTAAAAAAAAAAAAACACACATGGAAGTTGTCTTCATTCACCCCATTCTCAAGGCCTGCAAGTTTTGAATTTGAATGCTGAATAACCCAATCAAACCTCTGCAACCTGGCTTCCCAACCCTATTATAAATTCCACAAGTTCTTCATTGGGCAGCTGAGTGAAGCTAATAAACCTTTTGGTTCAGTCAGGTGATGTGTTTGTTTTGGGCTTGGCATCCATTTTGAACGCATGACACAAAGCAGAGGTACCAAAGTCACGCATCTCTTGGTTTATCTACCCACGGGCATCAACAGGAGCATCCACACGCCTCCACGGAGCCCAGGTTTGCTCCTGGAATTGTTGCTCACCTCCAAAATCTGAGCATAAGGCAACAGCATCATTTATAAGCCCATATAAAAGCAACACCATGCAGCTGCTTAGAGTCTATAGAACTATGAAATGAGAGATCTGGATGCTAGAAACACTCTCTTCATAGACTAGCTTGCCCATATAATGCACATAGAGAGGAGAACTGCGTGCTTGGAGCTGCAGGAAGCAAAGCTCAGTGCTGACAAAGGGAGCTGTCAGAACTGTTGATGTTAAAGCTTTTCTTTTTTAACTTAAAGAACATGTGCCTTTGTGTATATTCTATTTTCCATTAATTAACTCTGTCCCACACACCACCCAAACACATCCTGGACTTCAGAAGGCATTCTAACCCAAGTTTTGTGTTTTCTTTTTGTCTCTCCATGTTATGACATCTCAAGGATTGGAGCTGGCACTCGTGTTTATAAAGCAGGGGAATTCCACGCATGGCGACAGGATGGATATTTTAACAATATGGTACAAATATTGTCAATTTGCTATTTTTTCCCTTGCCTTTTCCAACACATCATCAATCTAGAGCGGGTTTCTGTGCGTGAACCCTGCTTACCACTGAGCCGGAGACTCTTGGCATGGATGCAAAGAGGCTTTTTTATAAATAAAACTTAAGAAAATCACCATGCACTCCATTAATTCAGGAACACTCCGCCTCAGCTTCAAAGGGGATCTTTACAGTAAAGATGGTGTTTTTGCTGCTTTAATGATTTGCTACTTGTACTTGTCATAACTACACGAACCAAGTATGCAATAGTAGGGAGCAGCGGTTCCGTCTCCCATCCAGTTTGATTCAATAGATTTGAGGTTGCATAGAGGAAAGCTACTTCATAAATCTGATGCTTAAGGCCATTGTACGATGCCAGTTAATGAAAGGAAGCTGCATGCGTGCCTCAGCTATGCATATCTCATGCACTGCTATGGCATCCAGCACCTTTAACAGCTAGCGACCCATGAAGCACTGTGCATCTGAGCCAAAGCAAGCAAGGCCAGAGGTAAAATAATACACGCTCCATCTAAATACTATCTACCATAAGAGAAGGGGCCTAAGGCTTTCCACAGTTCCTTAAGCCTTTGGCAAAACATGAAGGCTCCTGATTTTTAAGGCATTTTATCCCAGCACATCCGTTATCCCCACCCTCCATGCCGTTCATTTCTACTGATTCCTCCCTGCTTCAGGAAGGAGAAGCTTTGAAGCTGAACGTCTCAGAGGTGGGAGAATCAGGAGAGCTGGACCCAATTCCTGGGTGTAGATACTCTAATGCCTTGGGAACACGTTTGGAGCCTCAGTTTTCCTCAGCTTAAGAAATGGGAACAACAATACTTGTTCTCTCTGTTTTGACTATTTATGAATACTTCAGTGATCATTTATATTCAGAAATGACCCCGGCAAAAGTTCAGATGTTTTAAAACCACTTGGAATGAATGCATTTTTTGATTGAAAAAGTGAAAGTGGTACCGTAAGTGCAATGGAAACAAGTTCTTTGTCAGCCCTGGGAAGGCAGAGCCACATTTCCTCCATCTCCAGCAGCCTGTGCCTTCATTCAGAGCATCAGAGGAGCTTTTGCTCCTAAAGATCTCCAAATGCTCTACAGACACCCATGATTTCAACTAATTCACCTCTACCAGTGGCCATATTCTCCCTTTGTGCTTAAACAGTGGATACTGTTGGTTTTAGTAACAGAGCAGCTGAAGCACAACAGCAGCAATTCAATGCTGAGCTCCATTCCAGCAAAGCCAAACTTCAGCCCCACTGCAGAACTCTCTTATTTAGCCACAAACCCATCTTCCCTTTCCTAACCCTTCTTTCTGCAGTGCTCCCCACCTCTCCCCAGTGAACCGTCTCCTCTTGCCTGCAGTTTCCCCCTCCCTCCGTGAATCTCAATGCATTGCAGTACCCCAGAATGGCCTGGTGCTGCTCCCTCACACCGCTCCTTCCCTGCTCAAAGCTGATGCAGAACGTTTCCCTTGCACTCAATTCTGAGTTGAGAAGCACAGAAGGCAACCTAAGGGAGGGGGTAGAGCAGATCCAGGCCCTGGGTGGGATTTTCTTGGCCGATTTCCCTCGGTTCTCATTCCACAAAGAGAAGGTTGCTGCAAGACAGCAGGGCTGTGCACACACAAAATATATAAGGGGCACAAAGTGCTTCACAAATGCAGTCAACCCTCCTCCAAAAGGAAACGAGTCACTGTTGTGCTCTGTTCAAAAAGCACCAAAGGAACGAGGCACCAATATCTTGCACCTCCACGCTGCAGCCAACAGCATCTCTGGGTGCACTGCACTCTGTTCAGCTCTATCTTTCTGAAACTGGACTGCTCTACCCAACCCATCCTCAACACTACTGCTTTTTCTGCTTGCTGGGAGATATCGAGTGTAATTCTATTAATTTTGGCCAATTCCAGAACCCAACATGGTGGGAAAGCTGCCACCATTGAGGTTTTGGTCTTAAGATGAGCATCGAGTAAGAGCATCCCAAACCTTCTAAGCATCAGTCCTTTCTTCCTTCCCCCTCCCCCCCCAATCAACCTGTTATTTAATTTGCAGCTAGACAAAAAACTCATGCAGTCCTCTTACCCATAGTCCATACGAGATCATTGTCACCTGTTTGGCCTTTTAAAAGCAGGCAGAACCCCACCCTCAATCTCCAGTTCTTCCCCACCCAGCACACACCAGGTCCCACCACCACCTCTCCTCCTCCCACAGCATCATTCCTTGGAGCCAAGGCTACGTGCTGGCCCACGTTTTGTTGTATTTTTAGTTCATTTCCTCAGGATAGCCTTGGATCTCCAAAAAGGCAGTGAGATGAGTTCAGTTTGCTACGCACCTCAGGACCCAACTGCTCATGCAGTAACTCCATGCAGCCCTGCCAGGAGCTGCACGCTTCATTTACAAACCAACTCTACAGTTCTACCAACCAATCTTCCTAACATTTAGGTTTCCAACTCCATAAAAGAACGTGATATTTCAAACAGAACAAAAGCACATCCCTCCTCCACCCTCTGAATTGTATGAACTTTCAAAATTGAAAGGGAAAAAAAAAAAAACCCACAACTAATTTTGAGCCCTTTTATGTGTTCTAATCCTTTCTCACTTTTTTTAATTTTGAGCACAGCTGTCTGTTGTACTTTCTCAAATGATGCCAGATGCTGGGTTCATCAACCGAACGCACGAAAACAATGGTTTGAAAGCAATTAGAAGCACCGAGGCTGCACTGAGGCTCATATTAAAATGTGATAACACTGTTCTAAGGGGAATTGCAGCGCTGCTGCATTTCTGACATTTCTGTGCTGCCAGACAGGCAGGATGTGCTGGAAGTGGGCCCTGATCAAGGAGGTAACGTAGTAGAATTTATTCCTGGAGTAAATGAAGGATTAGCTGATTCAGAATGCTCACGGGGGTTTTTTATTACAGCCCCAGCTCCCACCTCATTTGGGCACTGGCAGATCCTTGTTTGTGCTCACCTACTGTAGTCACTGCTTGCAGTAAGCCCACCAAACCACACGCCTTTGCCATAGCCTGGTTGTACCCTGTTGTCCCAAATTGGACATCACAGCTCAGCTACACCAATCCCATATGAAATCAAAGCAGCTCCAGGTCAGCCCTGAGGAAATACTTACCCACCAGCTGTCCTGGATGTGCAGAAGCACTCACTGACACTGCTGGCGACCTGCAAGCACCCTGCAAAAGCCTAAATCACCACCCACATTACTGCAGAAACGGAGATCAAAGTGGTGAGCAGGATCTCCCAGCTTGTTAACAGACATAACAAGGGATGCTCGTGGTCCTGAGGAATTTACAGCCTGGCTGTTTGTCTGCACCTGGAGGTTGACTCAACGTCAAGTTCAGGTTAACATAGGAGCAATAAGCTTGGAAGCAGCATGCTGAAGGATACCCTGAAGTGTTTGCCTCCAAGTCAATGGCCACAGGAATATGCTGTCCTTTCTGAACCTCAGGTCTCTTCTGGAGACAGGAGTTGAGCAGGAAGATTTCCTGGGCTTGTCCAAGATATTTATGTCAGCACTGCGTATTTCTGTATTATTCCATAGAATGTTTGTACTACCCCATAGAGTGGTTTGGTTGGAAGCGACCATAACCCCACACCACAGCCAACTTTCTACTGGATCCATCACTCAAAGCCCCATCCATTTACTCACTCTTGAGAAGAAAAACTGACTTCTATCCAAGATGAACATCAACTCTGGCTCCTGCCATAGCCCTTATCACAGCCTTGCACCTCTCCATCCCTAAGAGCTGCCCCTCACACAGCTCCATGTCCATTTTAAGCTTTTCTCCTTGTCAGCTCTGCAAAGAAACCAGCACACAACCAGCCCTCCCCTGCTCTACAACCCCCTAACAGTGAGAATCCCCCCTCCTTCCCACCAGCTTGTACTCACCTCGGGGCAGAAACTCCAAGTGGTACCTAGAAGGCAAAAATACATAAATAAATGAAAGAGACAAGCATAAGCATATATAATTTTTGCAACGACTTCTTTTTCCAGCCTGATGAATAAGTGACAGATGGGAGAATTATACCAGACACACTGCCAGGAATCCAGTCAATGGTCTAAATGTATTTTGTGCAAGAAATATCTAGAGGAAACAAGTCCTACTGATGCTAGCTGGCCCCAGGACACCCCCTGCTACCTAAGGAACCACTTTTGCTAACCAGATCCCCTCCTTTGCAAGAGCTTCAAAGGCTCTCAGCTTCCTCCTCTTATTGCTGGTCTTTCTCAAAGCAGTAAGGTTTACATGGCCATTCCCTTCACAGCCTCGAGTGCAAAGAGCTGCTTGCAGGGATGCAATCTTTCCTGCAGCTCTTCTGAGAGCAGGTCACATTAGGAACTCGACGACACGCTTGAACACACTGAGATGCCCTGATCAGCCTTTGCATCTCTGGGTCTTCCAGTTTCTTTCTTATTTTCCTCCCCCTCCTCCCATCCCAGCTCTCTGCTCTTTGGCCATCTCCATCTAGCAGAGATACCGTCCTCGTTTAGGAGCATAGGAAGATCACTGAGCCAGAATTGCAAAAACCACCTCGCAGAGCCACGAATACGAAGCCTCATGGGATGCATATCACCAATCCATGCTTCCTAATTCTCCTGCAAGAGTATCTAAAAGCCCAGAGTGGCGTGCAGCAGCATCTCCTGCCTAGCAAGGAGCTCACACACAGCATTTCTAGTTTCAGAGGGCTGGACACACACATCCCCCATAGGGATGGCCACGGTGGAAAGAAATTCACCATGATTTCTCTCTCACAACACTTTTGAGAACGCCTTTGACTATAGCATGAATCATTTTAATATGGAAACAGCATAGACACAGTTTGGAAACAGATCAAGGAGTTGGGAGAAGCCACAAAGTGACCCATTCACAGGCAAAAATGCATAACAAAGGGTTGGTCTATAGGCGACAGTGGCAAGAATCCAGTCTGTAAAAATCCAATCAATTTGTTTACTCATTAAAAGCTTTCATGAAGAAAATGATTTAATACAAACATTCAAGCTACTGACACAGATTAATTAGAAAACAACAACAGAATTCTGATTAAGGGCATAATATTTATTTGTCTCGTTTTCTTTGGACAAAAACAAAAAGAAAACACGCGCAGCCAAGGGATTTTTCTGGGAGAATGAGCCCCTATGGTGATAAATAACAGCTAAATATATTGGAAGGAGCCACACCAGTGGCCAGAAAGGGCTGCAGATATATCCCTTGATCCTTGGGTGCTCTCGGCAGCAGCCCCCTATTAATACCAACTCTTTCCTACGCACCCTATGGCAGCTGTACCTACCTCTTTCCATCCCAGAACGTGCCTAAGGTCAGAGGAACAGTCAGAGCAGCTCCATGGCTTTATTTCCCTGCTCTACAACATGTAAAGCCCTGAAGTCCTCATCCTTCCTCCGCACCCCAACCCCATCCATCCCCAAACCCAGCAGCCACCAGTGCTGGAATACTCTCATCTCCTGAGCAGACACTGATTCCAAGACAAGGAAAGAGAAATCACTTCTTGTTTGGGGAACTTTTGTCTCCTGTGCTTGAGAGACTGTCCTAATCTCCCCTGAACATGTTTTAGTGATAACATTTACTGCACTAGGACCAAAATGATTTTCTGTCACTTCTCATTCCAGTTCAATAAAAGTATAAGAGCTTTGTTTCTAACCTCTGTCATTTTTAATACAGTAAAATGGTTTAAAAAAATGTAAAATTGAGTTCCATTTCCTACCGGACCAGCAAGCCCACGTTAGTTTCACTCTGATCAAATCAAAGGGGTGACAAAAAAAAAAAAAAAAAAAGATGCATTGCTTTTGGTTATTTATTTTACTGAGGCATAAGGAAACAGTCAAAATTCTTATCTCATCAGATCAGGATGAGTCTTTCATCTCCTGCTTTGATCACTTTCACTCTGGAAAGGCTGAAGCAGAGAATGAAAGAGTTTTAAGATTCAATTGGGAGTGGGAGAAGATGTTCTTATGGAAGATGAAAGTGAGGATTGAATTCCTTCACCTGCCACACCAAGGCCTGCAGCCTTCAGGGCACCCACTGAGGATGGCACAGCATCTCCAGTTTGTTCACTGAAGTTACTTAAATACAAATATCCTTTTCCCCCAAATCCTTTGTGTATATTTAAGGTTGCGCTGGGGGTGAGGATGAGCTTTGGTGTGTGTTCTTCCCACTCCCTTTCTCCAGGTAGCAACGCATCCATCCAACAGGTACAAGAGGAATCCCCTAAGAAGGGCAGCGCTCAAAGCATTGAAAATAACACAGAAAATACAAAAGTCTGGGCCACCTCAGACTTTAAAGAAGCAGAGAGGGAAGGAACACCTCCTGCCATATGATTAACTACTCAGCAAAACCAACTCAAAGGAATCCATGGAGAATTTTGATGAGATACGTAGAGCAGGGAGCCAGCCCAAAGATATCCAGTTTCCATCACAGAGCCAAAGAATGAGCGCTGTGCTGCCAGGACTTTAACAAAAGCCATCCTATAAGCATTTCCCCCACATAGTTTGCAGTGAACCACCCACCTCTCTCACCTCATCGGAGCATATTTTGGGGCCAGACAGGAAGAAGCCACAGACTGGTTCCATTGGAAACACGAAACGTTCCTCGTGATCGTACAGCCTTTGAGGTTACATGCTCACCAAGCAAACATGAGCAAGTGTCACTTGTCTGGAAGGGTTTATGTGCTTTGCTCCTGAAAAACATGCACATCCCAGCCCTAATTCATCAGTCTCAGAGCAGCTGTCTCCAATGGGCCCCAATCGAACTTGCAACTCAAGGTCTGTATAAACAGACCTCAAAGGGTCACGAGGAAAAGAAAGTGGTTTTGTCACATTGCAGAGGGAAATTGAGTCACAGACTTCGCCAGAATGCCTCCTTCCCAATGAGAACCCACTGCAACTTCTGCCTCCAGCCAGAACTAACGTTTCCCAGCTCTGGTGCCAAAAAGAGCAGCGCCTTCCGCTGCCTCTCACAGAATGGGGCTAAGGCTTCACCTTCAGGAGAGCAGCATGTGCTGTGCTGGGCTCTTGCACTCAGAAGCCATTGCCTGGACACAGTGATGCTGCTGGGACCGACTGAGCTGGCACCGCTCCCTGCAGGAGCCAAAATCCAGGCAGGAAAGTCACCAATTCCATCAGTGGTACAGAAATGCAATTAAGACACAAAATGACACCCAGCCTTCACCCCACAGGGTGAGTTGGCCAGCCAATGTGCACCCCTTTGCCACATCCCAGCGCTGATGGATTCAAAGCAGATCCGTTTGGGGCTGGAAGCAAAATGGCTTTCTGAGATCTTACGGTCTGTATTACGCCAGGGGTCAAACTTGATGGATATAATGGTCTCTTTGCAGCTGTAACATCTATAGAGCCTAAACCCCACTTTCCTCTCAGGCTCCATTTTAGCAGGAACCACGCAATGAAGTCAGGTTTCAATCAAATTTCCGGCGTTTTCTTGTCCAATTAAGAACACTAATATCACCACAGCTGTTATATTAGATACACCAAGACAGTCTAATTTGTTTGGTGCACAATACTCGCTGCTTTTTAAATGTTTGCAAGGAAAAAAAAAAAAGAAAAAAAATCAATGCTGTACAAGATTTCAAGCACAGGAAAAAGAGAAAAGAGGGTTGAGGAGCTCACCATTAGCAGAGCCAAACCAGTTCAAATGCATTTCCTAGCTAAATGCTACAGAAGCAGCAGCAGATAGGCAGAGACTCTGGTTACACAATTTCAATCATTTACAGTCCTCGGGTTTCAGATTAACAATGCATTCACCAGGAAATGGATGGTGAAATAAGGGGTAATTTTATCAGCTGGAATGGAAATGATGGGAATTACTGAAAGGAGCCAAAGCCAAACGGCACCAAACTGCATTACTGGCAGAGTGAGGGGCTGCATTCACCCCAGGTATAAAAGCAAGTAGAAGTGATAACAGCTGAATTGAATTTGTTCCCCTGAACGCAAAGAATTCCTTCCTCATCTCTCTCCAAAGGAAGGAGGGAGAAAAAATCTCCTACTGAGATTACAGAATAAATTCAGACCATCTTAACTAAAACTCCACCAGACCTTAATAAGAAGTCAGTATTCCATTGGAGTGTTGGTAACAGGAGGAATGTCTCTCTGCTCAGCCCCAGTGTTAATGTGCTGAGCTCAATTATCTGCCCATAAGGTCACATCCTTAAGTTCTTTTCATCTTGGTATTGCACATAATTCAGCATAATGAGCTACAGACAGTGAATTTACAGTAATGAAGCAAAAATTACCCCCAAATCATGTTTTCTTTAATTTAAACCTCCAGACTTCTAGAATAGAGTTGAAATTGAAGCAATAGCTGGCAGTTAATACACTCAAGATTACTACAACAGGCCAAGTTTTGGATGCACTTCCATTTGTGAACCATTTACAGCCCCATAGCAGCATCTCAAGTCTAATGCAATACTGCAGCATCAAGCTCAACCCCAGGATCCGTGTGAAGCAGCAACAGTTCAGCTGCACTTGTAAACCAGTAAAACCAGCAGCTCAGTGATGCAACAGCACACACAAGCCACACACTGCCATGGCTTGCTGAGATTTGCAGCACAACCCCAGGATCCCCACACCAGAGGTGGTCAGCCCATGTTGGGTTTATCCTTACCCTTCCACTTGTGACCATGCAAACTGCAGGTAGAGCTACTCTGGATTTTCTAGTGGCTATATATGAGAAACAGCATTAATTAAGCCCTTTTCATCTCTGCTTTGGTATAGGACAGGTCTGCCTTGCAGGAGCCAGGAGTTGGACTCAGTGATCCTTATGGGTCCCTCCCAATTAGGATTCTCCTTTTAGCACTACTTCAAGGAAAAAAAATACTAAGACTTTGTATCTATCAGTGCAAACTTGCCTTCCAAGAGGGAGTTTAAACAACTCCCTGCCTCTACAGAGATGGAGGTAGTATTTATCTCTGTATTCATAAGTAAATCCCGTCCTCCCCATCTCACCCCCCCCCGCCATCCTAACTGCTCTAAAAGTGTCTAAATGCTGAGGTGAGGTCATTTAACAGCAAGATGACACCTTTTTTGCTTGCTGCTCTTGCCAAAGGACAAGAACAGGTCTGTGTTCCTGAGCAGAGCCATGTATCAGATTCATTCCAGGTGTTGGACATCTGCTGCTTGCTCTGCAGCTGCCTCTGCTAAGACATAAGAAACAGCAGCAATCTTCCCAAGGAACAGCTTGAAACAAGCCCTCAGTACCAACTGACCTTAAACAGAAGCAACTGACAAGCTCTGGGGTTTCTGGAAGATGAGTACAACTCTACCCTGGCACAGCATCCTCTCCCTGCCCTCCCTCAAACCAAAGCTGCTTTTTTTAGCAAGTTCTACCCATCACACTTCGCTTTTCCATGCAGCATCACAGCAGCATCCTCAACCTTTGGTCAAGGCATTGATGCTGCTCTCACTGTCCTGTTGGGGACCACGCCTCCAGCTGCACTCTATGGCTTGTCTGATGGATGCAGTTGGGGAAAGCAACAAAAGGAGAAGAGATTATTAACATAAAAAAGAAATTAGGGAGAAAAGAAAATGATGTATATATTGCCAGGTTTTACATACGAGATCAGAAAGTGAAATAGGGTCCAAGTTTGCAAAGAGAGGGGGAAACCAAAGGAAAACACCACAGTTTTTTGTTGTTGTTTTTTTTTCCCCCCCAACACAACAGCATGTTTTAAATAACCAAATGGTTCCTGAAAGTAAAACAGCACAGGGACTCATAACTCAGCTGCATGGTGACAGCTTTCCCACAAGCACTGCAGCAGTGCCTCCAACACAGCAGAAATACCATTGACTGCCTCAAAAAAAACATACATAACCTGCAAATACAATCCAGCCCCTACCTACCACACTTCTCCTGGCAAGGGGGGAACAATATATCCTCCCAGGTAGCTCGTGGAGACAGAGCCCCAGCACTTGTTCCTATTACAGCCATCAAGACCCTCCTGGTGGGGAACTGTTACGAGGCCATGGGGAGAGCTGCCATACAAAGACCTGAAGTTACAGGAACACTTATGAAAGAAGCTCGGGATAATCAGCTGAGATGAAGCTCTTCCCTTTCAGAGACCGTGTGTCTCTCCCTGGTAGTTCAGCAGTTTACTTACGTCCGTGATGAACCCAAACAATGAAACCCTACACTGCGTTACGCAGCGCTTCCTGAGCATGACTGCTGCTGATTTCCTGAGCAGCAGCCACGAAGCCACAGGAAGCCCCAAAGGGACAGACCTGTGCTCCCCACCAGGAGCAGGGCTCGCTCAGAGCCTTTCAAATAAAAAGAAAGTCATCATTACAGTCATCTCCCACCACAAATCATTGCGTTAATGGCTCAGGGCAGAAGAAGAGCATTTGTATGCTGTTCTTCTCACCATTTCCAAATGCCACCAAGCAATAAAACACAAGGAGGAAATCAGCAGTGCCCTGTGCTCTTTGCTATGGGTCTCACTTTCCCCTCCACACTTACTGGCAAGCTGTTTCAATAAGCAGCAGAGCTGGGGCCCATATCTTGACCTGAACATCCAGGAAGGATTTGTGCATCACATCCCCTCCTGATGCCAAGGCTGCTTCCCCACATCTCCTGCTCATTGGGATGATGCCTTTGGAAGCTTTATGCCAAATTGTATTTTCTTAGGCTGATAAAGAGATAAAAAGA
The DNA here is from genome assembly GCF_905368555.1 of Meleagris gallopavo. Classification (NCBI taxonomy): domain Eukaryota; kingdom Metazoa; phylum Chordata; class Aves; order Galliformes; family Phasianidae; genus Meleagris; species Meleagris gallopavo. The sequence continues at coordinate 3,672,239 of NC_139432.1, read as the reverse complement.
AAAGGTTAATCCCATGATGCAGAACCCAGTGTTTGCCCCAGGACTCTCTTTACATGGGTAGATAACTGTAGAATAAGGGGGAATGGTTTTAAACATCTCCAAGGATGGAGCATCCGCAGCATCTCTGGGCAACCTGTTCCAGCGCCTCACCACTCTCAGTAAAAACCTTCCTCCTGACATCTGATCTAAGTCTCCCCTTCTTTAGTTTAAGGTCAGGTTGGATGGGGCCCTGGGCAATCTGATCTAATACTTGATCTAGTGGTCGGTGGCCCTGCCTGCGGCAGGGAGTTGGAACTTGATGGCCCTTGGGGTCCTTTCCAACACAAGCCATTCTATGATTCTGATTCCAAAGGCTGCTCCTTCTCTAACAAATCACCAGAGCTGCACAGGATCTTCATGAAGCCAGAGGTCCCCTGGGGTGGCCATAGCAGCATCTTCCCCCCACTGCTCAAGTGCCATTTGCAGCCCTATCAGGGCAGAAGATGGCAGCTCCATCTGGAGGCAAAAGTGGATCAGTAAGTTTGCCAAGGACTTCACACATTTATCAGGTTCCACGATACTGGTTTTAAAACTCATTCAAGACAGACCTAGGGTTGGATCATACAAAGATATATCATTTCTAAGGTTCTGTGCTCTCTCTCATTGGGAATAAATAAAAGCTTGCCTTAACATCTGAATTCTTCAGGTTCATAGTCCTGCCTGCTTCACTCTTTCCCTCCAAGGTCACTGCCTGGCAATATCTCAGAAGCCACACCAGCCCTCTGCACCCACACCAAAAGGTTCCTCCCCAGCACTACAAGGCACTGCTGGACAAGGCACCTCTTCTCCCTTAGATACACCACAGCCCCATTTCCAAAGGCTTCCACCATCCCGTTTGTTTCAATTATTCAGGACAACCCAGGCTGATAATTACACAGTCCCGTGTTGCTGAGTAAAACTGATGCATAATTAGCCAGCAGGAAAGATCGATTAAGATCCAGCAGGGCATCTTGCAAAGTTCTTCAGTGGGACTGCAGGGAATAGGATCTGGCTGTGCCCTTCCAAAGGATAAAATTCTCTGCATCTCAGGGACTTGACAGCAGTTTTATTTAAACAGGATGCTTCCATCAGTCAGCCACCCCGAGTTTTATTGTCAGGTCTTAACTTCAAATGACACAACTCATATCTTTTAACTAGAGCACTAACAGCAAGCTATACATCACGTTTCCAGCCAGAAATATAATGCAGCTGAGGCTCCAAGTTGCACTTAAGCCTCCAGCAACATGTTTTCTGTTTTATGTTCCTGGATTTTCCCCTAGCACCACGGCACAACCTTTGCTTTGCTCTCAAATCCAAATGACGCAGCTCCCATTCTCATTCAAGATTTGAACAAGGCTGAGGTCAGCGGATTTTGGAGCACAGTTCAGAGATTTAACTTAGGAAGTCATCTTCTCTCCTTTTGCAATGCGTGTTTGGGCTCAGGAATGGAATGGGTACTTTCAGCAGCAAGCCAGCAGTGTGAGCCTCTGCTCACTGTATTGATTTATCCACATATCTCAGCATCAAGTAATGGATTTTCCCCTTCCATACACAAAATCCTCAATAGCACCGTGGTGAAGGAAGAAGAGCATCAGATTCATATGCAAAGAGCTGTACAGATGCTGCCTAAATCACGTTTTCTGCTTTAAGGAACAACAGATTCCAAAGGCAGGTAATGATAACTCTGCAGATAATCAAATATAACCAGCTGATGAAAATAGGACACAGCATACTCTCAATTATACCAACTCCTAAATGCCCATTACCTCTCAAAGCATGGGCCAATTATCCTCTTTCCTGAAGCATGCAGTACCCCAAGTTATGGCAGTTCATTAGAAGACACAGACATAGACAACACATACCTGGCTTTGGCTTGCTGGAAGCCAAAGAGAATTGTGTTCCTCTGCTCCCTTGCTTTAGGGCTCAAGTTTTCATTCTGCAGCCCATCCACCAGGAAGCACTCAGCATCTGAGTAAAGGGGAAGAAACAAGTTAAAGCTAACGGGCAGCTGATGGTACCAGTCCTTGGCTGAGAGCAGCATCAGCATCTCAGGGATCAGAAAGCCCTGGTGCAGATTTGAGGAAGACAGACTGTCAGCCCACCACAAGACACTGGGACTCACAGCTTCCAGTGGGTCTGTCCCATGCTGACACCCAGCAATAGAAGAGTTGGCTCAGGTCAGAAGCCTTGCTTGAACGCCACTCTTCTGCCACATGCATTTTCTTCACTCGTTAACCACTGCTTTACACTGTTGTGTGCAACACCCAACACCTCCCATATACCCCTCTGCTTCCCCAAACCCTAAAAATCTGCTGCTATGAAAGGCTCAAGGGCTGCCATTCAGAGAAGTATCCAAAACACTTCTAACACAGTGGATGCCTGACACCCAACACTTAAAGAAAATCCCAGCTGGTGGTTTTCACTAGGATTACCTTCCTAAGGAGCAGGCATTGAACACCAGGTTGTTGTGCACTCACCCACATACAGATGTATCACACCGTGTGCTCTGCTAATGCTCAGATACACTGTGCTTGCCCAACAGAACAGCTTGGCAGAAGTAAATATGGTACTTTCTCACTTGGAAAGCACAGCTACATGTAGAAATCTAACCTGAACTGAAAGACGAAGAGACTACAGATAGATTAAGTGCCTTCTACTTGGATGAATATTTATACTCCTTACAGAAGCCTCTTAGAAAAACAGCACATTTCCAACCACACCTGCTCTGTAAATGAAAGCATCATCATCCCTGTACTCCAGCAGCTTTACTGCTGGTTTCCTCTAGCAAAGGTTAGCTTCAAAGCTGTGGTGCTGTACACCCACAGCCCTCTCCAACCTTTAATTCATGCCCCATACTGTGACACTAATGTCAGTTTAATATCCTGCTTGCAAAACTTGCAGCTCCTTACGCTTCAGCTGCCGGAACAGCAGCCAGCACTGCTCAGCACGCCCCAGGAACCTTTATAGCTCCTTAACAAAACAGTTCCTCTACCTGCAAGCACAGAAGATCAAAGTGCCACAGGAGAAATGAATACTTTCCCCTGCTAAAGTCGTGAGCTCTTATTTTCATCACCTGCCTATGACAAACATAAGAAAGGCTGATAGCTGGAGGGGAAAAAAAATAAAAGAGAGAGAAACATCTCTGAAGTGAAGGACAGAAGCAAGGACGGAGCAAGCTGTGCGCTCAGGGAGTGGGGCAGATGTGCATCCCCACAAAAGGGCTCCCTTCCCACTTTGTCTTTGCAGTGATGAAGAGGAGCAGAGAGACGCAGCGCTGAGCACGGCAGCCTGGGGGAGGAGGAGCAAAGCCAGATCATGACATTGCTTTTTGCGACCCCTCTGCTCTCATTTCTGGAATTGCTCAGCTGAAAGCATCGCTTCCCATTGGAAGCACTCGCTGTAAAGCACATTTTAGCCAAATTCAGACTCCTCCAGGTCACTGCCAGCTCTCTCCTTACAGCGATGCTCTCAACACATGGGAAGCAGAGCTGAACCACCTGTGCCTGGGGTCTGCAGCCTCACACTACAGCCACCACCTGTGGCCAAGAAACAGAGCCTGAAGCACAAAGAGAGCATCGAGGACATCCAAGTGCCCTAATGCGTCCCCTCCGATGACAGCACATAGTTGGCACATCTCTGCTGATGGGCAGGAACACAAATTCGCAGCGCTGCCCTAAACCCACACCTACATCCAGCAGCATTTACAGCAGCTACAGGAGCACAGAGGCATCAGGTCAAAACACAAAACACCCTGGCTCTGCCTGGCATCCCTCTGAGGCTCTGCTGGATCTTTTGCTTCGTTTAAGTTTCATTTTCAGCACATCTCCACACTTCTTTTTTTTTTTTTAATTCCCTCTCCAAGATACAGCACCAACTTATAGCAAACCAACAGTGCTAGACTTGCACTGCTTACAAATAACATAAGAAATAACCAAGTACACATATCTAGGCACAAAGAACATGCCTTGCTCTGAGAAGCTTACTATAGGAATAGATGAAGGCTGAGGGGACAGTTTATTATGTACAAATCTGCTTTAAGACAGCACTGTAGAAATCAGTCAGCGAGAGAAACCCTTGCAGGCTGCAACAAGAACAAATGAGAACCACAAACTGGGCCAACATCAGCTGTTCTTCTGCCCTTTTAAAGCACAGATCAGCTCCACGAGCCTGCCATCAGCTGCAATATGGTATTTACTTGCTGCCATGTCAGCACAGATCAGCTGCTGGATAAGTTATAGCAGAACTGTGGTCCCTCCTGCAAAGCAGGCAGGGCCCTTTCAGAGCCAGCCACGATGTTTATAGCACCAGGAAATGAAAAAGAAAGCCTAACCATAAACTCTCCAAGTGGATCAGGAAGAGCAATATGTAAGCAGCTCCGGAGTAAATCACCCCAATGTTAGTTTTACTGCTTGTCAGTAACGTTATATTCTTGATGTTTATAGATTGCTCTCTGTGATCCACTCCGAAAGTTTACAGGACTCTCCCTTTCATTTCCTGCAGTTACCAAAGGTAAGAGAGGAGGGGAAAAAAAAAAAATAAAACAGTTGAGATTTCATCAAGTGCTTCAGGAGAGTTTCTAGAGGCAATTGCAGTCATCCACTTTAATCCCACACGCAGTGCACAGCATTGTAAGAATTATGTCACAGCCACCCGAGGCCGGTGAGTAAATAACCTTTTAATGGCAGCACTAAATCTCTGAGTTAATCATCACTCAATGAGCAGAGCTGAAAGGTATTTAGAGACCCTGTACGTCTCTCCCGTGCCCACAGCCCAACACTTGTTGCTCTTTTCTACTCATCTGCCATCAGAAAGCCAACTCGGGTCCCTCAGAACCACAACACAGAAGCGATGGAAGCCAATGCTGAGCTAGCTGCTCTGCTCCATCACTGCTTCACACAGTCCCTCCTGCAGCTTCCCATCCTATCAACACAGAGTGCAGACACCTCAAGCATCCGTGAGACTGCATTAATGTTTCCAGGATGCTAACCAAGACAGCTGGGGGTCAGAATGCTGCACCAGCACTGCCTGGAACCCAAAAGTCCCCGCAGAACGCAGCACTTGTTTGCTTATTTCTGAAGTAGCACTAAGGCTTCTCACCTTGAAGGCAGCAGCTCCTGATTCTGGTATGCTTTGTAGATGCAGTCACACTTTCATGGGCAGCATCTCTTCTGTCCTCTCTGCTGCCCAAACTCCGCAAGAGAAGGGCCTTGCAGACCCCTCTCCCCCCCACCCCCAGGATGAAGAGGTTGGGCAGGGCAAAGGAAAACACAGTCAGGCTGCCTTTAGCTTCTATAAAGCAAAGCAGAAGCCCTGGATTTGTCAGATACACCACATTTTTAAGAACCTCTGTTTCAGCCTTCAGAAGAAATCCGTGCAAAACAAAGAGAAATACCTTGAGCTTCCCTTAGATTGAGCCAGAACTGAAACCTCAGTTTCAGTACAATTAATGACAACTTGAACTGCTTATTTGTGACGTGGAACTAAGTAATAAAACTGCTGCAACCACATCTATTCATAAACATAAGGCAGTCAGCGTTCAGAAGCACTGCAGCATTGCAATGTAGAGAAGATAGCCATGGGATATCAGCTTTCAACCACTGCAACCTCAGAGATGCCTCCTGTGATAACAGCAGGGCTGTTGGGAGCTAGCCATTGCCTACTGGCCTTTTGGGCACCTTACATCCAGCCCTCCACTGTGGAACAAAGCTTAATATGAGGAAGCAGGCATTATGGCCCATACACCAGTACACGCTGTCTCTTCAAGTTGTAATTTTTACTTTAAATACAAGAATTCTTATTGTAATGCAGTTTGAAAACCTGATGAGCTTAAGCTCCTTTGGTTCCTGCATAGCAAGAAACCTTCTCAGCCCCTGGAAAGCCTCGAGACTGTACAGATTGTTAAGACACAGCAAGTTTGATACAGAGGTATGTGACATGCAATTAATCTCCATTCATAGCCTGCTCTACTTGTCAGCAAACAAAGGCTGTGCTTTAGAAGGAGATCTGAAGCCTTCAATTAAAAACAGTCAGCTAACAAGAAAATAATCTAAGTTAAAGGAAGGTGGCAGGTGCAGAAATGAGTTGTTTACAGAAGCGTCAGCAGCGAACAATAAAGCGCTGCACATCAAAAACAGGACAGGGTGAACTTCACCAAAGCTCCCACGATTAAAAAGCAGAGGGGAGAATTCACACCTACATCTGGGGGAAGACACAACGCATTTGAGAGGGAGCTTTGATGGGCTGAGAGGCTGTGTGCTCTGACTGCAGGGGCTGGAAGGAACTCAGAGTTGGGGTGACTTCAGGGAGACCTCATTGTGGCCTTCCAATACTAAGGAAGCATACAGACAGGAGGGGGAATGGCTGTTTACAAGTGAAAGGACAAGGGGGAATGGCTTTAAACTGAGACAGAGGAGGTTTAGGTTGGATATTAGGAGGAAGTTTTTCACCCAGAGGGTGGTGAGGCACTGGAACAGGTTGCCCAAGGAGGCTGTGGATGCCCCATCCCTGCAGGCATTCAAGGCCAGGCTGGATGTGGCTCTGGGCAGCCTGGTCTGCTGGTTGGTGACCCTGCACACAGCAGAGGGTTGGAACCAGATGATCATTGTGGTCCTTTTCAACCCAGGCCGTTCTATGATTCTATGATGTGACAGGGGCTGGTGCTGTCAGGAGACGAGCAACAGGAAACCAAAGGTCACAAAACCTCGAGGCAGAGCAGGTCAGGCTCAAACACAACAGCTCAGAGCATTGAGCAGCAGAATGCAAACAGCTCCTTCCCATCACCCCCCCTGCACCTACAGCAGCAGGATGTGCCAGCAACGTGCACACATGTAGCAATGGGCTAAGGCTGCTGGTTCAGCCTGCAGTGCTGCTGCTCAGGCTTTATGTACAGGGAGGTCAGCAAGAGTCAGCATGCGAGCAGAGGTGACTGCAAAAGGCAAGGCAATGCTAGAGAGAAAAAACCACCAACCCTGAGTATAGGTTCCCCTGTTTGCATAAATTTGCCCCACAAAGAAAGAGCACGCAGTTATTTTCACGCCTGTGCAGAATTCATTCATGGTTGCAAAGCACAGTTGGCAGATGAGGTAAGCCCAGTTTCTGCAGCGCTGACCTATTGCTTCAGTGAGAAGGGGTCTGTCCAACTGCTCAGGTTTACAGAGAAATCAGGAAAACCTGCAGAACTGCCCAGAAGCTCCATCTCGTGCCTACAGGAAAGTGATGCTGCCGACCATCACGGCTTCTTCCCTTGGATGTGAGGCCTCAGGAGGTCACCTTCACTTCAGCAAGCAGAAGCAAAGCTTGAAGCTGACACTGCTTTCTCAGTCCGTGCTCCATTCTGAGCAGGGCTGAAGCTCTCCTGTACCCTCACCACAACCAGCTTGCTCTGCACATCCCCAAGGATGCGTACAGCACCGCACAACACCAGAACCAGGAGGTACCACTACCACAGCTGCAGCAAAAGCCTGAGGGGGAGGAGGAGAGGGGCAGAGGGTCTCATTGCAGCACACAAGTTTATTCTACCCTGTGTGCCTGCCCCTTTGGCTCACCCAGTGACACTCCTCAGCAAAGCCCACACAGTGCTTTAACGGAAGGCACGTGGTGGGGACATCACACCAGAAAACACCCCCACAACCTTACACATGCTCTCTCCTCCTCTACAAACACAGTTTCTGGAACCACCAGAGAGCTGCCCCTCTCCTAACACGGGCACAGACCCACCTGCCAACTCCTGGCATTCTGACAACACTGAGAGCACCAGGACAGGCAGCCACATCCCCTATGCTTCTCTCATCAGGATTAGTGACACGAAAGGCACACACACACAACCTGAGGACCACAAAGCCATCCATCAGCTGCAGAGGAAAAGTAATGCCTGTAGACCTCCCACTCCCCTCTCTAGATCAGCACAACGAGATGCTAAAGACCTTCCAGGCTCTTTTCCTGAAAGAACTGCAGGGGATTTGCTGTTAAGCAGAAGAGCAGCAAGGAGGAATTGGTGGTTACCTTCCAGGAGTCTCTGAATGTCCTCTGGGATCATGGCCCTGCCACCTCCTTTCCACCAGTCAAAACTGATGCTACCGCTCTGGTCCCTCAGCTGCAGGGACAGAACGAGAAAGGAAGCAGAGGGGGTGGGAACACCCCAAAGGAGGTGGAAGGAACTGCAGAGCTCTGCTCAAATGCCTCCTCCTCTTTCAGCCTCACAGGATGCAGTCAAGGTGCTGAGCTCCTCCATGCAGGTCGAGCTCTACCCAACTAACTGCAAAAAGCCCAACCCCACCCCCCAGCAACAACACAGCTGATAGCGAGCTCCCTGCATTAGCATTTTAATCAGGTGGCAGTTAGGCGAGCATCTCCTTCATTAGCGCACAATTCGGCGCACCTGCCGGCACAGCAGACCCAGAGCCGTGCGGCCATTGCTTTAACCCCCCTGTGCCGACCCCCAGCACGACAGGAGATGAGGGTTGGATCTGTTCCAAGCAGAGGCAGACCCCCTTCCCCTAATGCCCAGGAGGAGAAGCAGTGCTTGCCTGTTCTGCAATTAAACATCCCCACTTCCTACATCCTGCATAGGAAGGGAATAGAGAGTAATAGCCGCTCATATTTCTATCTTGCCCGGAGAAATAGGAGGGTTGTGCACTTTAACTTGCTTTTGACAGTCAGTAAGTGCAAACTGCACTCTACAAAACAAAAGTGGCATTGCATTAGATTAACCTGCAGTCCCACATCCGCTCCTCTGCTATACAAATGAATTAATGCAGGCCGCCCATGGGGATATACTGCTAATATTTTCCATCCTTGTATTCCCAAATTTTGAACCCAAGTGCAGCCTTCTTTATCTGAAGCTCACCAGCAAGAAAACCCCTCAAATGATTGCAGAGTTCTTTTAGGTTGGGACAGCACTTCTATGAATAACAGCAGTGAGAATGGAGGGCTTTGGAGGACAGGTGAAGGCACTGTTTACCTCAGTGCCACTCCAGACCACACAAGTTTCCTATTCTGAGTACAAAATTCACTTGATTTCCATCCTTTCCCTTTTACTTTGGGTGCTGCTATGTGAGCTTACACACATTGACAGCAGTTTCGCAGCACATTCTTGCTTTTGGGGTCCTGCATGCAAGAAAATGCTCTGCAGCAGCACTGGATGCAGCATGGAAAACATTGCTGCCATTCAGAGGGCCTTGCACAGGAGATTGACTTGCTGGAATGCATCTCCATCACAGACAGGAGTCTTTGCCATTACATCTGCTAGTCAGGCAGGGTTTCGTGAGGCAGGATTGGGAAAAGTGAGAGTCTCCTGTGGGAGCAAAATGTGAATTTCTGTTAGCTGCCCACGGCTCCTGGCAGATGGGAGCTGCTGTGATCATATGCAAGGAGTGGTAGTGCATGCAGGTGGGTGTACAGTAGATGGATCTGTATGCTTGTTCTCACCTGGAGGTGTTTAGGGATAAATATTTAAATGCTTCTCCATAGAAATCCTCCTCAGTTCATTAGAGACTGCAAATAAAAAGCAGCTGCTTGCTGAGAGTGACTAACTTTAAAAAACAAGTTTATAAAAGGATGAACTGGGTCCCGTAGATGGAAGAAACTGCCTTCAGATATGCCAGAAAGATCAACAAAACCTGATCAATGCAAATCTCAGAAGGAAAAGCATTCATGCAACTGCAGAGAAAAGGATCATCTCACGGGTTTTCTGCATATCTGTAGTTCTGAAAGCATGGTGCAAAGAGTGAATTAGAAGACAGTGAGTCTTGCCCAAGAGATTAACCACTTTATCATATTTAGGGGTTGGGGGAAGTTTTTCCTTATGTCAAACGAGCAGCGAGTTGCTTTGCAGGTGTTGCGGTGGGGCTTCGCCTTCCTTTGCTGCCTGGGTTGTGATCACTGCATGAAAGCAGTGTGGGGATTTCACCCAACACATTTCCTGTTGCAGTGTTTACATCAGCAGTAAAGCTTTAGCTCTGTTCTGCTGAAACGTGTTGCTCTGGTGATTTTTGGTCTTTTGCTGCAGATCTTGAGGTTATCATAGAGCTCTGAGTGTAGCGTGGAGGTGTCCTGGGTGGTCTTGGATTGCACATCCATCCCACGGCCTGGAGACAGAGCTCAGCACCTTGGATGTCTCCCTCAGTCCACATCTGAAGATTTTGCTAAGACAATACTGACCATGCAGCAGATGTTGCTAAAATTGAATCCATTTTACCACGGGGTCTCAGCTGCCACGCAGATGTACGTGCTGTTACTCACAGCCTTCACACCATGCACGAGCACAGCCAACACTGCTGTTCAACCTCACCCCTCTGCAGACAGAGCCAGGCAGCGAGTCCCCAACAAATGACCTTTTTCTTTTCCTTGCCACTTTTGTTTTCGGATGTGTGAATAGGCTGCAAATGTAGTTCGGTGGTCGGCTGGGAAGGAGATGAGGGGGTCTGGCAGTGGCTGGCAGCTACCCCTGCATCACTGCTCTGTAGCATCATGCTTTGTGGGCTGTAGGTGTAAAGCTGCATGATAAAAGCCCCACCTTTAATCATTTTCGGCCTGAAGTTCAGCAGACAGGGCTTTCTCCTAATGATATTCTGTTAAATGGACAAATTCCTTTGAAGGCTTGTCTTGCTTTGAAATCCAATTTCTCAGGAAGCCAGATGTGGTTGCGTGTAGCTATGGAAACAAAGCAGGGTGGCCTGCGAGGAGCTGAGCAACGCAAGGTAAAATGGGAGAGTGGGAAATATGGAAGGATCTGGAGGGGTTGGCAGGAGCTGTGTCCCTGCAATGGGCTGCTGGGTGCATCAGTGCAGGTGAGCAGCCAGCTGGTGTGTCACAGGACCTGGAGAGGAGCTGGATGCACATAGCCAGGAGATGCTGGCTCCTCGGTTCCCATCTGCCCCTTTTCTGCTCTTCCAGCACATCACCATCTCTCAGCCTTCCCCTCTGCCATTCAGAAAGGTTAACGACTAAAGGGTAACAAGGTTAAACCGCAAAGCCTCGCCTGATAACAGCCCTTTCAAGCAGCTGCGCTGAAATTAATCTGAAACTTTTAGTAATTAGATAAGATAAGGATGTGTGCGAGCTCGCACAGGCACACGCTGACCCTGGGACACTCATTCTACAGAGGGGGGTGGAGGATCACAGGCTTCATTAAACGGGATCAGGTCATTTATTCACCTAGTCTGGCACTGCAGCACTGGAGATACATTTCCAGCCTCTTTATTCATCCTGCTGGCTCTCCTTGGGTAGTACACTCACTTGCCCTTTTGTCCTCCCTTTCCGGTGCTGTGGCTGCTGCCAATTCAGAGCAGACTCTCATTCTTGCTCTTTCAGAACAGATGCCAGTCCATCTATTTCTGTATCACAGCTCCTGCCATTCCAGGTCAAATTGTTGGACCACTGGGTGTCATTTGCTGCCTCTGACAGTGACCAACAACTCAGTGAAAAAAAAAAAAAAAGGCATCTTTCCAATCTGGTCATTCACCTGACTGCTTGAATAATTTCTCCTGGTTTACTAATCAGCTGTGCCATGCTAATGCTCTGCTGTAATCCCAGAGTTTACATGCTTACGTCGGTTTCATTGCCCAGCAGCTCGTGTATCTTCCTTCTCGTGTGACTCAGTCATTCAGTTAAAGGTTGGTTACAACCCTCATAAATCATCTTTCCTTTTTTAAGGCTAAGTGGTCTTCCCATGTCCACACTATTTGGCTCTGCACCTCTGCTTCACAAGGGCTTGCAGGTGACCGTTCATCAGTTTCTGAAGCCAACGAGAAACAAAAATATGCCAGCAGCTGCAGCTCTCTCTGACTTATGGCAAACTGATCTGGTTCCAGTGCAAATCTAAATTACCGGACCTTGCTGCTGGCATAGACTGCCAGATTCTGGATTCACTTACCTCCCAGACGTGCTGTATTTTCTCTTGTGAAAGCTTCTTGGAAGCAAGCAGATGTGTTGAGATGTATATGTTAGAATGTATAGAGCGTAATCGTTTCTGGTAACTGCAGTGCATTTCAGTGGGACCCCACTGACGTGTTCCTCCTGTGCCTCTGTGGTGGAGATGGCAGATGGCAAGGATGTGCAAGGACTCCTTTCCTGGGTGTGCCCACGATGGTTGGGGTGGAGGTGGTCCCAGCATCTGCGTTCTGATGCTACAGCCAGATGTGGGGAATGGGTTACACTGCTTAAATCCCAAGGAGCCTTTTGTGGCCTCCTGGAAAAGCTCATCAGCGTCAGGAAAAGGACAGTGTGTAAAGGGGAAGATGGGAAAGATAGGAAGGGAGAAAAGAGCACTGAGCTGAGCTCTCTTGGAGGCTGCTGCTCCTCGGGCTGACGGATGGGTTTCAGTTTAATGCAAAGGTGATATTGATCCCTTGCTGTTTGGTTACAATGTGTGATGGAGCTGCCCTCTGCCCTGTAGATGTGTTGCAGCACCTTTTCTCTTTCTCCCAACCCTCATCAAACTACTTTAATGACTCTTTTATTGACAACACCAAGTCTTAATGAGGAAGACTGCCACACACTTCATTAAGGCTGCAGAGGGGACACTTCCTACAAGCAGCCAGCACCAAGGACTGCCAGCAGGGCTGAGGGAGGGGGATGGAGTTAAGGGAGGGTATAAAATTCTCCAGAGGAGGGAGAGTTCCCTGTCTGCTCCAGAGAGAAAACAAAGATTTAGGACAAAAGCCCACATTACCTGAGAAGCAGTGGGTTGAGAAGGAGAGATCTGTCCTGGGGAAAGGTCCAGGTGGACACAGGGGTTGTGATGTTAGAGCTCTGTGAGCATTTGAAATTGGGGTGAAGATGAGATATGACAAAATGCTGGGGGGCTTGTGGCTAAAATGGACCTTGATGCTGTTTCTCAGTGTCGTGGTAACACTGCCATGCAAGGTGGTGATAGCAGAGTGTGTCAGGCACTGCTGAGCAGCAATACAGACAGCAACAGAGCACTGGCTTTTAGTCTGCCAACCAGTGGTACATAGCTGGGTCGCCTGCACTGAGATCCGGGCTGTCAGCTCAGAAAAGCCAGCTCAGAAATATCCGTGTAAGCATCAGCCACACCATTACACTTCAGGGTCTCGAGATGGACTGTGAGACTTCAGATTAAAACTGGTCCATCTGTTCTGTGACGTTTTCTTCATTCTGGGAAGAAAAAAAAAGAAAGAAAAAAAAAAAGAATCTTTTGCCTTAAAGCAGCACAAAAGGCAGACTTGGATTTGAGGCTCTGGATTGAAAATACGCTTAGATATGATGTTCTAATGTAGTCGTGCTTCTGCATTAGCATCCATAAATCTCCATCCATCACACAGTTCTATTTCAATTATTGAGCCAATTTCCAGACACTTTTATGATGTATTGTTTGATTTTATTAACTGGAGTGAAGGTTTAAACTCACTGAATTCCCATAGTAATCTTGCCCTGTAACCCTACCCACCTTATCAAATCTTGCTTAATGAAATGCAGGCATCTGTCTTAATGGCTTTCAAACTACGCTATGTAGACTGACCCAGATGTTAGTTCATAAATAGGAATATTTAGAGGTGTTAAACAATGTAGCTGGAGACAGAGGTAGGTCCCCGAAGTGATCTTTTCTCTTATGAAGAAATCAGTGGTAAGGGAGAAGTTCCTATAAATCTTTGTGAAGAAAAATGAGAGCCAGGCGCCTGGGGAATGGAAGCTCATACTGCAAAAAGCACAGCAATAGGTTTGGTCCAAAAATAATCTCTCAAAGAAAACGATGATTTGGGTGGAAATTTAAAAATCAAACTCGTTTGACTTATGACAAAAATATTCACCTGAACTATTTTGCCTGGGGACGGCAGTTGTTCAGCTTGGTTGGAAGCTGTGATTTGTGTCTTCCAGGCTCTTTGGATCCTGGGAGGATTTCCTTAGGAGCTGTGGCACGTCCTGGGAGACAGAGCCTGGGGGGGAGGGGGAGGGGTCCAAGGCCCATTTAAATGATGGTGTTGTGTCAGTTGTAATATGTCGTGATAATAATAGGTTATAATTAGGATAGTATTTGCAAGTTGAAATGCATTCCACTCCAGGGAATTGAGAGTATTTCATTAATGATGAATTTAAAAACAAACAAACAAACAAAAAAAAACCAAAAAACCACATTTATCTTGAAACAAACAAACAAGCAAACAACATTCATTCTTGCATTAGAAACAAATAGTAGCTAAAAAAGCCAAGGCAGCCTTGGAAGCTGCAATGTGCCGGCGCAGCACCAGGGGCTGCCTGCCAGCATTCACTGCCTTGCTGTTCCCTCCAAGTCCTGGTGGTGAACAAGCCATGATTTCGTCCCTTAGGGGCTTTCTACTGCCACACCACATCATCTCAGCCCTTCAGCTTCTCCTTCCCTGCAGCTGCTCTTGTTCCATTCTCATGAGAAAGAAAGAAAGAAAAACTGACAAGGCTGCACGCCAGTCTGATATTTAGTGTGACAGTTAAACTTAATGATATGGGAGGCATGTTAGGCTGTATTACAAGCCCATTATCTGCGAGCTTGGATGCTGGATGCATTGCATTATTAATTAAATGCAAAAATGACTGCCGTTAGTTGGCGATCTTCTCTGCTATAAGAACTGGAAGTCATCCCTAAATTTGGGAGCTTGTTTCACTCCTGTCATTTTGTAAAACACTTACTCTTCCGTTTCATGCTTGTCAAGCAATCAATGAATGTTTGTAAACTGCTTTGAGCTCTTCGGATGAAAGGCGCTGCCGTTTATAAATGCAAAGTGTTACAATAGTTCATTCAGTACGAAATTAAAGAATAAAACTTGCGGATGCAAAAGAGTTCAGCTGGAAAAAACACACCCCGAGCATTTGTGCAGCTGTTATTACATTGCCCCCTTCTGCCAGATGCTTTAAACGCTTTCATGGAAGAGTCAAACGCTGCAGAGCTGCTCTCCAGGTGAAGCCCCAGAGATGTTCTTGCATTAACTGCACTGACACTTCTCACGGTCTTTATGTGAAGGTTTCAGGATGTTCAGAGTGCAAAAATGCCATCCCTGTTTCATGAAACTGATGCTGAAGGAGAGTGACCCTGGAGCTGGTGAAAGAAGAAGGGGGAGAGCCCATGTTCCCTTCCATCAGCTCAACTCGATTCAACTTCAAGTTTAAATGGATGTCCACTCCGAGAGATTTCTCCTGCAGCGTGCATTCATCCTCCAGGGGCTCTGCAAAACACTGAGCCCTGTGGCCTTGTTCCAAGCAAGCACTTCAGTATGCAGTTAACTCCAAGCTTATGAATTGTCTAATTGAAAACAGAGGAAACGGTGCTTTACAAAGAAAAGTTTCCCTAATTAGCACTTCCCACCTCAAGAAGAGGCTGACAGCCTTGACCTCTGTCTGCAAGCAGGGGAGAATTTTGCTTCTCCCATCTATAAAGGGCAGCCTGGCAGCTGCTGCCCGTGCTTGGCTGTGCATGGCAGCAGTGAGCACAGCTCTCCTGCACACACTGTGGGCACAGCACAGGCGCTGTGTGGGTGATGTCAAAGTGCCCTTCTCAGACAAGGAAATCCGGCCCAAATTTGGAATTGGATCATCAGCCAACTCAGTGCCTGCTGCCATCTCAATTCTGGGTGGTCTGCTATGTTAGTAGGTAAGGAAGGCACTTCTGACTTTGTCACCCACAGCTCTGATTGCTCTCTGCTCTGACAAACAGCTGGGCTGGGCTGTTTTTGCGGCTGTGAAAGAGCACCTGGCTGCCTGCAGGTCTGTCCTGCCTCCCTCTACCTGCTGAATGCTGTGGGTGATACAAAGCAGCAGATCTCAGCAAAGTTAACTGAGTTCCCCATTCCCCAGAGTATAAAAAGCAGGCAGAACTGTCAGCCTCCGTGCAGCAGGAAAGCCCAAATAAATATTACCATTCATTGTCTGGATCCATCCTACTCCAGTGATTTGGTGAAAGTCCGCAGAGGAGCTTGGAATCAAACCCAGGTCTCCTAAATACAGCTTCAGTGCATCACTCCTACAGCAGGATTTTCTCTTTCATACCTATGTAACCTCCAAATGGGGGCACAGTTACTGCCTGCACTGCATCTATGCTGCCTCCGTTTCAGACAGAAAAGGGATTAAGTTGGCAACTTGTGCGGAAAGTTCAGCCTTTCCTTTGAGTCAGTGATCAGTTCAGACAGTGCTGTGTGCCTTTGGAGTGATAATTGCCTTAATTGAGCCAGGTAAGTGTCTGATTAGACCTCAAAATCTTAAAACCTCCTCTTCTCTACTTTTCTCTTATCTCCTCTAATGTAATTATCTGCTGCTTTGTATGGCACTTCTCTAAACTTTTGCAATCCCCTACTTGTAACCCCACTCTCTGTTTCTCCCCGAGGGAAATGGACATTATTCAAGGTGAAAGAGAGGGCAGTGGAGAACTACTCTTTATCCAGCAGGGATGTCTGTGCTGTGCCATTCTCCCTCTCCCTGCATTTGCATGGCTTTGGGGGATGCACACATTAAAGGGTATGGAGATGTAATCCACCAGGATTACAAGGGTTTACAATTTCAAATCAAAGCATTACAAAGGTCAGATATCCAACCCAGAGCAAGCTGATCTGGGATTCCAGCTGATGCCTTTTCTTTCTCACCTCCTCCTAAACCAACTGATCTCTTAGTCATGGCTCTGTGTCCTCTGTCCATGTGCACTCACAGCAATCACTCTTGTGGCACCTAAACAATGGATCTCTTACACTGAGCTGGGCTCCAGGGGCTCCTGAGCTGGTATGCAAACTCTCACTCTTTGTACCATTGTTGAATCCTTTCATGGTGCAGATTTCTGCTGGGATAGGAAAGCAGGGCTAAGAGATGCTCCAGATAACTTACAGCCACTGCAGAAGCAAAAGATGAAACAGGGGAGCAATGAGGTGGGATCTTCAGGGGAGCAGGGATGAGAGCCTAGTGGAAAATCCAGCTTTATTCA
The DNA here is from genome assembly GCF_905368555.1 of Meleagris gallopavo. Lineage (NCBI taxonomy): Eukaryota > Metazoa > Chordata > Aves > Galliformes > Phasianidae > Meleagris > Meleagris gallopavo. The sequence continues at coordinate 3,655,324 of NC_139432.1, read as the reverse complement.
CACAGGTTCCCATTCCTGGCTTTTCACACCACTAAATGCCCTATATCTATCACTGTTTCTTGCTTCTAACTCTTGGGTCTTTGCCCCTCCTTGCCACAATTCACGTTTTGTTACACACCTCTATTTAGGTCAATACATGACAGTCACTTGTGCTCATACAATCCTAGCAATGATGCTGCTTTTCTTTGCACCTTATATATGCCAAAATGTATGTCTGTAAGTCTTCACCTCTTGCTCTCCGCTGTCTATGCAGGGAGCTTGGGTAACTTATAATTGGTTCTCAAGGAGGGTGATCCCTCTTTAACCGAGATCACACAGAGAATACTGGAGAATCTGCAGCTGAAGCAAGATCATCTCAGCTCCCAACAAGTGCTCCAGCCTCAAACTTCCCGTTCTGTGGGGCAGCACGCTGATTCCCAGCCACCTGCCTCTATCCCCACAAGTGTTTTTCTTCTGCAGTTTATCTCCTTTCACCCAGCTCCCACGCATCTTCCACCAAACGATCAGAGAATCACATCTTCTAGAGGGGCAGGGAGAGAGCAGTGCCTGGGTCCAGTGTCACTTTTATTTACCTTCATTGCGCTGCCTTCCATCGCTTAACAGAGTAGTTTTATACCAGGGAAAATTGGAAGCTAAGTAGTTGCCTGTCAGGTAGTGTCTGTCTCCTGTGTGAGAAGCTGACATCGTAGTCAGCTGCACTGTCAGCCATCTCTGTGCTGAGCAGCTTTCCTGGCCCCAGACTCTGCCTGCTCGTGCTCCTTCTCTATTCTGATATTTGCAGCGGTTCCCTCTGGGGACTCCCCTGGTACAGAATCACAGTGCAGTTTCCACTTACATCCATGTGCACAGCACACATGGCAAGTTAGCTGACAAGAAGATGAAACTGGTGAGATGCAGAGCCCAGAGCTGGACGAGCTCTGGTTTCAGGCACTCAGGGACCAAAGAGCCCATCCATCTCCGGTGCTGTGCCCCTGATTTCAGGAAGTGTCAGGGAATTACACCAAGGGTACCTTTCATTCCAGATATAGAGAAGGCTGTAGAAGAAAATTAGAAGACTGTTGATCACAAAAGTAAAGAAGGAGGAGAGATGTGGAGTGGATACAAATCCTGATCTAGAGGGGGGGAATGGAAGGAGAAGGTTATTTTGGTGGATCCACAAAAGTGTTCTGTTTCATAATGAATCTACTACACAAATTCCCTTCCCTAGGCGGCAGAATTGCTTGAAAAAGATCTATGACTTCTCTTTCTATTCCGCCCTTTCTCTGTTTCCTTTTCTCTCCTTCTCTTCTTTCTCTACCACCTTCTTGCTGTCTCTTGGCATTGCCAGTCAAGATTACAAGATGTCAAATGGAACGAAATGAATTTTGCCACTCGGCTGCTCGTAAACTTGGTGCCCTGGCTTTCACTGTTCCAGCTCCATAGCCTCTACCTTTAAATATCAGCCACCCACAGAAACAACCTGACTGCATGCTGGCAGCAGGAGAGGTTTCCATGGTGACAGGATGCAGGTCGCAACCTCTGTAAATGTAATCAGAGCACTGGGACTGGTGTGTGGAGACAGGTTTAATTTCTCCGTTAGTGGGAGCTCTGTGGTCCAACATGTGCATAAGCTCCTCACGTTGACAGACAACCTGTTATCTCCAGGATGGCTCTGCGTATTGCCAGTCCTCTCATGCACCTGCCACCTCACCCTAATTCAGAAGCACCAGCAGAGTAATTCCATCCAGAACCAGCACAGCCCAACCTTTGTTCTTCTGGGCTTTGCAAAAGCTGGTTTGCTTCATTTTATCTGCCTGCTGCCTTTTCTGGTATCTGTTCCCTATCCCACGCTGGCTGCCTGCATGTAAGGAAGGCTGGAGACATAGCTTAGTCCTCTCCACTTAGCCCTCTCCACATCTATCAGGGCTCTCATTCCTCCCTGTCTCGATACACAGGTATTGCATTGTAATGTGCCTGTCTGCACAGTGCCCACATGCCAAGTACAATACAGCAGAACAGCACACCTTGGTGCCGTCTGAGAGCCAAACAACTCAGCAGGGAAGGAGCATTTCTTATGGAACGTGCTGGGGAGGTTTGTGGGAACGTACCCAAGGGCTTTGACTTTGTATGCTGGACTGCTGGGTGTTCATAAGGTCTGAGCTGAGGTTACATTGCATGGGGCACAGATCTTCTGGGTATTTCTAGCATACAGAAGCTGAATATTTACTGACGCTGTCATACACTGAGTCTTTCCAATAGTTCTCAACTTTATATTTTGTTTTATCCTTCTGTTTTCTGCCTATTTATCTGTCTTCCATTCTATCTGCTTGTAAAGTTCCTTTATGCACAGGGTATGAATCGTTCCCATCTTGAAGGACAAAAGCAGTTGCGTGTGCAGAACTTTTTTAGTGATGCAGTGTTTAATAAGGTGTAATGACTGGCTTCTCTTATTAAGACAAGAACACTTTGAGCCCAGCTTGCAATAATACCAGAAATCTCTGTTTTCTGTGTCAAAAGTTTGCACAGATGACCTTGGGAGTCACATATGCCTCCTCTCTCATGTATATCTGTGCATTTGCAGTGAGGAGATGCTAAAAGCTCCCCTCTCTAATAGGAGCCACATGCATTCAGGGTCAGTCACTGCATGCTGTCAGATCCACAGGGCTGGTAGCAAGTTTGACAGACATACAGGAAAACAGAACTAAGGACTTGTTCATTTCAAGTTCATCCAGAATTGCCATTCCACTTTAGTTTTATGGCCCTTAATTTCAGATAAGCTTTCACACGTCGTCAAACTTGTATCTGACTGGGCAGCTAATGTGGCATGCACGGATCCCTTGAAATAATGTCTTTGGATCTTTGACTGAGAGAATGCTTTGAAAGATAACACTCAAGATTTTCAGCACGTTGAATAAGTGTCCTAACCACTGGTTTGTGCTTCCCTTACACGGCAGCAGGTCCTTTCACAGTGCCATCACTGTGATGGAGGGAATTTACTGAGTACATTCCTGCGAGTGCTCTTTGAGAGGAACTAATCGATTGCTAAAGACAAAGCTCAGGAGCAGGAATCTCTCCGCCTGTCATCTCTATTATCTTTTTTTCCTTCGTCTGCCTCCACGCTGTGTATGGACAGAGAATGGAAACTCTGCCAAGATCCTGCACGTCGCAGAGATCCCTGTCACCTGAAAAATTATCCTGTCTAGCTATGTGCAGCAGTATTTCAAAGCAGCGGGCCCTGTGTCATGTGGATTGCTCTGTGCACACTTAGGTGTAAGAGATGGTAAGAGGCAGACATGCATGCTTGGGATGAATGTTAACCCAAAAGACCAAGACAAAACCAATGGGAGGAATAGGGCTTTCCTTAGCTATCGGTATCTAGCTCGCAAAATCCTTTTGATAGCAAGGAGGGAGAAATAGAAGCAGATAGGGTTGGGCTAGGGGAGATTTTTTCCACCTTTGATCCTCAGATTGTCCTGTTCAGCTGAGTGGAATACAAAGCAAGGGTGTCTCGGAGCTCACACTTCACCTCAGCAGTGCAATCGACGGGAGAAGCAGTGAGCGAGACCGACAGACTGTCACTGGCAAAATGAACTGTCACCTCCCATTTTTCAGAGGCTCGGTGGGATGAATTGCAGCTTTGAACCATGTGGCCCGTTGCTGATTGAGTTCCGCTGTCTTAGAACCCCACTGAACAAGGCAAGTTCATTTCAGGCTGACGTACCACTGCTTATCAATTTTGGAGCAAGTAAAATTAACCGCTTCAGAGCTGATTTCCCCTTTTCTTCACCTCCTACCGCTGCCTTCCTACTTTTGTATCTTGAAAGGTCAGGGAATAAATCTCACCAAGCGTCGCATGAGATCCCTGTGACCCAGAGAAGGCTTAACAGAGGTGCTGTTCTTAAACTGCACTGGCTCTAAATGGCAGCTGTTCCAGTCTCTAATCTCTGGAAGACATTTGTCCGCGCCATAAAAATAAACAAAGCAGAACTTGCTGCACCGTTCAGCTCAATGCACAGGAGTCAGGGGGGAACCCAAGTCCTGCAGTGACAGCTGTGTTGGAAATCAGCATCGAGATGGATTGGAATGGCTGCGTGGGAATGCTGCTAATGGAGAGACAGTGGATGTTCGGGGTCAGAAACACTGAGCTCCCGCAGAGCTGCATGAAACCAACAGTGCTAAGACACCAAGGACATTGTGAGGCAAATTGCCTTCCTAGAGCTGTGCAGAGAAAGGTGTGTGTCTGTCCCACCTGTGTGATCCAAACAGCCTTCTCAGCCTCTTGCCAATCTGTGGTGTTCATTCCAGTCCTTCCAATAGCAGTTAGCTGTCTCTGGCAGTGCATTTTTTTGTCTCTTAGTTCTGTCAACAATCAGTTTTAGTTGCTTGGCTTTTTTTTTTTTTTTTTTTTTCCCCAGTTTCTCGAGAATTTACATAAATTCCCCTTTTGCTTTCACATCATCCTTATTTTCCTACATCACTTCTCTCCTTGCTTTTTCCTCTCCCCCTCCATAATCATACATGTGCCTCCCAGCTAACATTTATGCCCTGTGAACCAATAGTGCCTCTGTCTTCAACCTCCCACTTGAATTCCACTTTTTTTTTTCTATTTGACCTCAAATGTTGGTCCTCATCAATTGCACGTCTATGTATTTTTGCTGATTTCTGATTGCCTCATGTCATATATTATCTCAACATAAAGCCCTGTGGCTCAGAATTATTAATGTAGAAATGAAAAACTTGGGTTAGGATGGAGGAGACCCTAAGGGATCAGCCCTTCCAGGGCAAGATTTTCCAGGACAAAAATTACACTCCTTCTTCATGCGTTCACAAAAGGTGGGCAGGCATAGCATTCAACAGAGTAGGTTTTATTGTAGGTTTTATGCTGGTGTAGATCAGGATCACTTCACATTAAAAAGCCCAGCTGGTGGTCAGGTACAACACACTTCTGATTAAATTAACCTGTTTTAATTCTATTGGTGCCTGGAGAAAAATTTATTTTGCCAAGCATCGTCCATTGCCATGTTCCTATGTACAGTAGCAAGTCTGACACAGTATTTCATCAGAGACTTCCTAAGCTGTTCTCAGCTTGGTACCAGCCCTGAAAACATTCAGTATTTCTCCTCTGAGTATTTTGTAAGTGTGCAGAGCTGCACCGAGAGATGGATGGGCCACTGACAAAAGGGGCAGGAGAATTAGTTCCAATGGAAATAATTTAAGAAAAGCTTTATTCAAGATGTCCATGAGTAGCAAGCTCTGGGCCTGTGTCTCACCTTCCTACAGACTGAACAATTGGATGAAATATTAGCACTGTCCACATGTTAACATTACAGGATATCATTCATCTTCCCCACCGGTGGGAAGCATTAGCTAGCATGGGCCTTTATGAAGCTTATTTCTATATTCCCATATGCCAATCACAGCTAAGAAACTGTCTGAGTTTGCACTTTAGGAAAAGGGACTGTGGAAGTAACCCTGAGGCTAATGGCTACCTCCCAGGCTTTCTTTAAAATACGTAGCTGTGCATTACCTCAACTGTCATGAGAAACTGCAGCACGATATTCCCTAAATCTTCAGTGGATGAGCTGCAGTGGCAGAGCAGCTGAAAAAACTTGCTATGGTGAGTCTGAGCTTTGCAGGAGACTTATAACAAAGGCCACTGCAGCTGAGAATGTGCTGAATGAATGGGCTGGGGAGCTGGTTTGTTCATTAGGAAAGTCACCACGACCACCTCTCAGGGGAATGTTGGCTGCAGGAGCTGATCCACTGTTGTCCGTATGGGTGAACACGGAGAGAACTGCTGATGGTAACTACCTGGTAGTAGTATCTTGTGATGCCACTCTCATGTTAATGGAAAGGAATACTTCTGTCAGAAATTCCTCCTTCTAGCAGGAGACAGAACTCTGTTTGTAGCAGAAAAGGAAGAGAATCTTTCCACTGCTACTCAAAATCTAAGACCTGGGAAAATCCCATTGCACAGTGCTGTGATTTCAGCAAGAGGTTTTCCCTTGTTGCAGGACCTTACCATACCAGTAAACCAATCCTTTGCAGTGGGCTAAAGTGGAATGGTTGATAGAAAAGATGTTCCAGTGCTCACCAAACTCCAGGCAACCCAGCACTGCAGGCCCTATCAGTTCCCTGGGAGCTTTGGGAACATTAGCCAGCAATTCCTGGGCCACACTAAGTCAGCTTCCTCAGAAGCAGCACTTAAAGTATTGAAAAGCTGAGTATAGGTTAAGAGCTACGGGCTGCCTGTCCTTGCCCTCATGCAACCTTCCTTAGAGATAAGAGCTGGCTCCTCTGAGTTTCCAATGCTTTATGCAGTTCCTGAAAGGGATGCTGTCTGAGCACATGCAAACACACACACAGAGCAAAATGTAATTGATAGTTTCGTAAGGGCAGAAGCAGATGGGAAATTTCCATTCGAAGGAGAGTCTCTTGGATTGCAGCAGGAGTAAAACAGCAGTCAGTAAACTGAGTCAGAACACAAAACAGCCTTTGGAGCAGCAGCTCTGCAACGCTGCAGCTGGCTGGATGTTTTAAATATGCAGACTCCTTCCATCAATCTGTCCTCAAGTAACCAAGTCCTCGGGTTTCAGCTGAAACTGCCTGCTCATGAGGGACAGTTTGACTAATACAGCAATGGATAAAAGGTTTTTACATGGTTTAAGTATTTATCCTTAATGCTGCCAGAGAGTGCTTTTTTAAAGGCCAGCCCTGGGAGGCAAGCTTCTTTAATATGAATCTCCTTTATCCAAGGAGAGCCTGCAGGATCAATGCTTGTAATACTCTTTCACAGAAATTAATGCTACTCTGTAAGGGCTTGTCTATATGTGAGTTATCCCAGTGAGGCTTTGAATCTGCTCCTTACATCGCTGCAGAATAAGTTTCACATATAGACAAGAGCTCTCTTCATAAGAGCATCATATAATTAGGGGAACAATTACCTAGGCTTTAAAAGCTCATGGGTATTTTCTGACCATGTTCTGGTGCCCACTGGAGTCTACAGGAGGATTACATGAGCTTTAATGGTCATGGGTCAAGGCTGTGGGAACTGATGAAGTGTAGAAGAAAGTGGAAAAGTCATTTTCCATAGTAAAATTAGAGCTCGATCCATACTGTGAGCTTTAGAGTGTAAGCAGTGCCTGGTCTAAGTGTTGCCATGGGTAGAGATGTGTGTGCTTGTCTCTACATAAAAAGAAAAAAAAACAAGGGGAAGAGAGCTGACCAGAGAGGAAAATAAGGCATTTTTTGGCATCTTAGCTTCCTGCAGTCTCATAATTTCAGTAGAATGAATAAACACACAGCAAAGAGAACGGAGAGATTGTCATCCTTCACTGAAGCACGAAGAATATTTGAGGCTTAGTGTGTAAAAGAATGAACTCGACTGTTGTTTTGATTAAGCTCCCATCAAAGCCTGATCCGTACGCAGATTATAGAACATGTAACTGAGAGGACTGCTATTTTACTGATGGAAATTACCATAAAAAGATGATCAGTGTGAATACAGTAGTGAAATGGAAACCTAACCTAGCTCTGAACCTCCCCAGAATGTGTGAGATTGTTTATATTTTAGAAAATTAAATTACCTGCATTGATTACCAGGGATGGGGAGGAATGCTTTTAAACACAGAATCGGATCGAATTTGGCCATGTGAGCTGTGGCAGCAATCACATGGCTTGCAGAGGGTGTGATGTCATCAATCTGTGTGGCAGATGTCACAGGCAGGAGCATCATTAGTCTCTGCAGGGCTGTGTGATGCACGGTGACACCACGGCTGAGAGGGGCGTGATTGATACCTGGTGCATGCAGCCATATGAAAAATCTGGTGTGCAAATAACAGTTTTATAAATGCCTTTCTCATTCTATATGCAGACAGGATGCTGGAAGGAATCTAGGAGATTGAATTAAGCTTTTAACCCTCTAGGCTCTCCTGTCGTTTATTGTTAGGGAATTAATAGGAACGCAAGAATGCAGATGGCCTGCCTGTCAATTCCAAGAGGTGATTTTTCTGATCTTCATGGACATTTCCAGCATCTTTCATTAAACACTCATGTACCAATTTGTCATTTTAACTGGTCAGGAAAGAAACTCCCGTTGAACTCCTTACCTCAGGTGCTGCAAGTTAAATTCAGAAGCAGAAAGCCTTGCTCGGTTACATCTGCCAGACAGGCTTAGGGTTGATGAACAGCTTTCACCATCCGTTTAGGTGGGTAGAGGGATTCCTGTGGGATTGGAAGAGATTATTTAATAGGAATGAGAGAAGCATTATGTAGATACTTTCTGGGATCTGCTGAGATCCTAGAGCAAGCAAACACTTGGAAACAGCAACGGCATTTTTATAGAGAGATGGAAAAAAAATAAGAGGGAGGCAAGGTTGAACTCAGATCCTGCTTACTTCTCATGTAAATATATTTTCAGTTGGTGTTCACTGTAATAAATACAAGTAGAACTGAGACCCTGTCATACCCAAAGAGCAGACAGCATTTCTAAACCGCCCATGAACAGCACATTCCTTGCAGAATGGATGTGCAGATATCTCAGCCAAGTAATCTGACAACTTCTCAATCCACCAAGTCACGTTTCAGTGGCTTTAAGTCCACACAGAACAGATTTGGTGCCCACTGTTTTAATCCTACACCACCGAGAGTGGAGAGAACCTTCCCACTGACTCCAACAGGCACGGATGGGGCTGAGCAGGTGTGATGCTGCCAGCTGAGATGGAGGGATTGAATTCAAAATCCAAGCAAAAATGAGTGAAAACTTGTTGAATGAAGAAGGTTGAGGACTCCCAAGCTGGGGAAACCTCTATGTCTGCCTCTGAGGCCGTGTTTTTGGGGTTTTGTCCTTTTATCCTCCTCATAGGCTTCTAGGATACCCTGTGGAGGTCACAGCAGAACAGAGAAGAATTATTCCTAAAACTGACTGAAAACACCCTCACCCGTCAGGAAGCTGAGTATTAAAATGCTCTGGGGGACTATTTCCATGTGTAATCACGAGGCAGAAAGCAAGCTGTCAGGTCTCTGGTGCTGTGGCATTCAGGGCTGAGGTTGGAGATGGAGCACAGCACAGAGTGATGCTGCAGAGGGCAGCAGGGATGGGCAGGAGTAGGGAGGGAGCTGGGATGCAGGCTGCAAGGTGAGGAATTGTGTCTTGAAGCATTACCACGCTGAGATTTTGCTTGGATGGAGGAGGCAATGAGGAACTTTGCAGTTCAGGCAGCACAGGGTGCCCAAACAGGGAGCAGAGCTGCTTGGTAAGCGGTACAGCAGCTCTGCCTGTGCTTCCTGAGGTGTTTAACCAGCCTGAGGGTTCCCTTTCTCATAAGTCTGACCCAAAAGTGGCAAAATTCATCCTGACAGTTTATTTGGAAGCTGCCTGTGTGAAAGTGTGAGAGCCTTGTGTACAGGCTGTCCCTGACACCAACACAATCCTGGCACTGAGCTGGTAGAGCAAGAAGAATTCTGCTCAGTGGAAATGATCAGCCAAGCTGGAAAAAGAAAGAAAAAAAAAAAAAAAAAAGCAGCAGGTTGACTTCATTATGTGCTCATTAAGAAATCTGTAGTGTAGTTTGTTGCTGTGTGTGTGAGCTCTGGCTGTCATAAACCCTGACAGATGGACAGACAGACTGAATTATAGTGGTAGAGTATAGACTGGGCAGGATCACCCATTAATGCTTATTGGAAATTGTCATCACTTCAAGCTGAATGGGCTCCAGATGTTGAAATCCTTGTAGGGAAATCTTGAAGGTGAAGGTTAGAGGCTTGTGTGATTGTGCCTGTGTTGTATGAGCTGCAGCCGTTCCCTGTGATTTATTGTGGTTTAAGTCAAGATTTGGTAGTAGGGGAAAAACTGAAGGGAGCAACACATGGGTGAGGGTGCCTGGCTCTGAGCTGCTGAAGGAATTGCTCTGCTTTTATTACTGGGTGTGAGAGAAACGTTAAGTAAATGGCTGTTGAAAGTTTCAGTGACGAATTCAGTGTCTCCCTGTTGTGTGCTGTTCCTCTGGGTGGAGTTCATGTCGCTGTGTTTGGGTTTATGTGCATTTTCATTTGTGTATTTCAAGAGCACTTGGATGCCACAGTTAAAGAAACGTGGAAGATAAACTGTACCCTCCTTCAAGAGTGAGAACAGTCCCTTCAGCCAGACGTTTAACTTCTTGTGTTCAAAACCCATCCAGTGATGGAGATCTCACAGCCCCCTCTGGCAGTACATGGTGTTCCATCATCCTTACTGGTAGGAAGTTTTCCCTAATGCCTAATCTCAATCTCACGTCCTGCAGTTTGAACTCATTACCCCTTGTCCAATCCTCGGTGAACACGAGGAATGGTTTATTCCCTTCCTTTTTGTGGTGACTTTTAACATTCTTGAAGATTGATAAATCTCTCCCCAGGTCCCCTCCCTACGCTCATTTACTACTTTTGGTTTCTCCATGCAGGTCATGTTTTCTAGCCCTGAAGTTGTTACTCACCCTTTAGATTATTTACTTCTGGTGTCCAAAACTGGGCCAGCTGAGGCCCTTGTCAAAGCTGAGAGGGTGAAGGGGTTTCCTTCTGTTTCTCAAGTCTGACATAAATGGATTCATTCCTCTCCCATTTTGGATCAGTGGTGGTGCTACACCTTCTCCTGCTTCCTCAGCCAAGCTGCTTCCTTGCTCACATCTGTGAGTCATTTCATATTTGTCTTTATTGTCTTATTCCTTTCAGATTAAAGCTTTTTCCGAATTCAAACCCTGCCCTCTGAATGGCTTGCAGCTCCGTCCCCCTTCTCCATCTCAAAATCATCTGCATGATTCTATTCTATTGCCTGAGCTATTAAGGAAAATATCAAATAGTGTTGAATTCAGGAGCGAGGGGGTCAGAGCAACACCGAGGACAAGTAGCACTTTGCAAGATGAAGCCTTCTGTTTTGATCACGTAAATATTTACAGATAGCACAACTGTCACATCACTGAACACAAACTTTGTTCTTGAAGGTCACGTCTCCGGCTTGTTGTGTGTGATGCACGTTTGCCTTCCTCCAGTGGAGCCACTGGGAATGGCTTCTCCCTGCACTACAAATGGGCTTTTTTTTTTTTTTTTGGCTTATCATGGTTCGTGAACTGCTCCCTGGGCTCGACCCACAATGGGGCCTGAGCCAGAGGAAGGGGCTGGAGCAGAGGCCTTAAAGAATGGCCCTTACTCATCAATAACTGCTCCCTGACAGGGCTGAAGGATACACAAAGTTGCTTGTCCGTTGAGCTGTCACTCCAGCTGAGGCACAATCCACAGTGGGGCCCTTGCTCGCTGGACTTTGCTGTCCAAAGAAATCCTTTCATCCACCTTTTGAATTTTTAAACCCTTATATTTCTCAGGGCTTGCATGTAAGTGGGATAGGACTTTGCTATTCACCCCTTGGGTCTTATCAAGCTGATTTGTGCTGCTGGAACATCCCCCCATTGCAGGGAACTCAGAGCAGGTACAGCCTTGAGTTCAGATGATGGACTAAAGCTGTTTCAGTTAGCAAAGCAATGCTGATTTACACCAGCTGTAGAGCTGACCACCAGGAATTCTCACCATCAGTTGTACCCACAGTTGCACTTAGGATGTGTAAATGGGAGATGCCAAATTCCCTTCTTTCTTCTTTTAAGCAGATCTTTTAGTATTATTTTTCCTCCTGACTAACTTTATGCTGTGTAAATGAGAAGTAATTTCCTTGAAAACTCTGGTGAGCCTAGGCTAGATCTCGTATAGGCTATGTTTTATTAAGTCTTCATGTGCACGTTAAAAGAAGTACAGCCATTCAAACGTATCAGAGTAATACCTAAGAATTCCAGTTAGAAACTGGTCTCTTAAGACAAACTTGTAAAATACAGGAGGAACAAACATCTCTGCCTATGGTGATTACAGTGAGGACAGATTCTGTCCCTGTGAAATTAAATGCCTTCTGTTACTGACTACAGAAGAGCAGATTCGACCTTAAGAAACTTCAGGAAGTGGAAAGAAAGAATCAGTTCAAAAATGGAAACAGATACCTGTAATGAGGTGACATATAATGACAGCAGAAAAACACAGAACAAGAAAGTGGGCATCCAATGAAGAACCATCCTCTTAATCTGAGGACTTCTTAAATGTAGAAATGAAGTGCTTTCCTACTTCTCCTCATAGGCTTGCTTACATTGTGCATTGTGGTGTGTGGTCAAATAACTGCCAAGGCTGTATTTTCCTCTTACATTCTTCACCATGCCAAACAGAGGATGACAAAATCCCTTTGGTGCCTCGTTCCATGGAGCTGGATGGCTGGAGCCTGTGATCTGTTCGTTGGTGCACACGGGGAGCATGTCTATTGAGTCCCTGCACTTCTGCCATAATGACACATGGGCCAGGTCTTTGTCTGCCAGGATTAATACAGAGAGGTTAAAGGTCCTCAGAACCAGTGGTGTTTAAAACTTCTCCATAAAGAGTTCCTTTCTTGGATGTTTCTTGCCAGTAAATAAGGCTTGTGCTGTCTCTATAGAAAGAGCTCTATATTTTCTCTTTCTTGTCCCTTTTTTTTTTTTTTTTTTAAAGTTTTTTAGTATATTGTATTAAACAGCCACTCCAGCACAAAATAGGGCTTAAGGCAAGCAATGCTTGGTAACAGGAATCAAGGCAACCTGTGTCTCCTCAAAGAGAGGGACCCAGAGGAGGTTTGGCTCATGTAACCCCTTCACCTCTGAATTATTCCCTGACACATGCACACGATATCACATCTGTAACTCCAAGGGGCTGAGGGGTTAAGTATCTTGTCATTCCAGCATACACACCTCACTTGCAAATCCCAGACTTTCTACCAAACATCCCCAGCAGGAGAAGGGGATCCCTGCTGGCAAGCCGAAGTGAAAGCAGAATAGTCTCTGAATGCCAGCTGGTGTCGTCTATGGGGAAGGAGGAGCAGGAAAGCACTGAGCAGAGGGTTCAAGGAGCTGGAACCTGCTCTACAGCTTCTATCACACGTGCAGAAGTGATGAGCAATGTCTGAGTTGCAGAACTGTGTGACAAATGTTCAGTGTTGTGCACATTTGTCCACCTCACCTGCACACTCTGCTTGTTCATTTGACACATCAAGGCAGCAAGTGCACTGACAGCATGGCCTTACCCTGCACACCAACGTTGTCACATCATTTCCATCAGGATCTCAATGCTGGGAACACCCTTCCTACGTTTTTCTGCTCTTTCTCTTGTTGACCTCCTGGCTGGGATGTGCAACCTGTGGCAGATTTGCTGAGCTGAATGCAGGTAGGCTTCAGCCTTCGTGTTTTCCATGTTCTTCTATGTGGACTTGGTGATCCTTGTGGGTCCCTTCCAACTCGGGATATTCTATGAGCTCTACTTTCTCATAGCCAGCTTACGCATTGTCTTTACCTGTAATTTTTCTTATTAACCTGCACTCAGATCAATGGGAAGATGCTCATTAGCATTGACTGCTTGGGACCAACCCCTAAAACAAAGGCTTTCCACTGCTGTCTTGCTGTACTAACATTAACTACTTCATTTCCACAAAGCTTGCAGGCAAATGAGCTGAGGGACAGGGGAGACCCTCAGCTCATGCCCAGGAGCATTGTAATGAGGAGAAGGAGAACTTCTGTTTGCAGATCTGTTACTCCTCCCCCCAACCCTTTTTCCTTCTGCCCCAGACACAGCCTTGGCTGCTTTGCAGTTGTTCATAAACACCATCTACATCTGTCCTGAGCCACGAGATGTATTAATCAATTTGATGAGGATGTTAAAGCTTTCTCTTTACACCTAATTACGGGCTGATTTATAGTACTGGCCTTGTGTTTGATGGAGCTCTCCCCTTGGCAGTGATTTACACAGCATTGGCACCAACCTCTCCATCTCTCCAATAGTCCGTCATATTCTCTGCCCCTCTTTCTGTCTCTCCCCCTTCTCCATCTCCCCCCTCCTCCCCACACCTCTCTGCTCTATGTTCCCTCATGAGAGCCTAATGACACGTTGACAGACTGGTGAAACACTGCTCCCTCTTCACTGCATCTGTCTCTGGCTCAGTGGATCCCCAGTGCTCTCTGACACGTCCAGATGGAAGGCCTGGCAGGCAAAGCAGAGGCTCTGGCCATTGCCCCAGTATAAGCTTTGCATCTCCACAGATTTCCTTCTGGAAGCAGTTGTTGCAGAGCTCTGGATTCCCTAGAGGACATCTCCACACTGACAGGGATCTGTGGATCTCTCAGGCTGGTTCTTTTGGCTACACTGAAAACTTCTGATGAAGTAATGAAATGTCTGATTCAGCCTTCTACCTGAGGATCCCCAGACTTCTATGCTGAGGGACAAGTTTGGTTTCCTTCCAGTACTAATGTGGAAATTGAATGATGCACTGAGGGGTTACATTTCTGAAAGGTGGAACTGATATTTTTGTCCTGCACTAGATACTAACTAAAGGTTCCACTCTTGAAGCCAATTGTGAAAGTGGAAGTCCCTTCCCCTTCTCTTCCCTTTCCCTTTCCCTTTTCCTTTCCTTTCCCTTCCCCTTACCCTTTCCCTTTCCTTTTCCCTTTTCTTACTCGTGACTACTGGTAGCAATGCAACTCCAGCCTCATCTCCCACCTTCTTTGTGCCTGGAAATTGCAAAATTCACTGGAAATTCCTGGAAATGACACCAGGATGCCTATCTGAACTAAAGAGATGTGTGTAAAATCTCCAGAAAATGAGATGCTAAGATGTTAGACAACGCAGCCTGTATCCACCCTCTGCTTTACATCTGCACTCACCCTCCCTGACTTGCACATTTCCCCTTCCCTTCGTGTAGCTGGCACCTTTGCACAGCAGGTGGTTGCTCCTCCAGCTGCCAGATGTGCTGAGGAAACGAGATGTTTTGTGCGTGCAAAATCAGCTGCACGTTCACAATGCACAGATGTGTTCAGTAATGTGTGCTGAAATGAGCATAAGTGTATAGAAGATGAAAACTGCCCTCATATTATTGCATTACTAATCAGGTAATGCCAATAGAACTTCCAGTCCCTTCTTATGGAAGAAGTTGCTTGTGGGATGTTGTAGGCACAGTGCTTTCTTGCTTTGCCAAGACAAAACTGGAGCCCATTTATACTTTCCAAGGTTGAGTCATCAAAATTCGACTCACATCCAGACTAACGACTTTTAAAATCCAAACTTTAGAGCTACACCAAAAATAAACTTCTCTGCTTGTAATACCAAAGCAGTCAAGAGTCCAAATACAGGTAGTAGGATCCAAATACAGGATCATATATATGCCATTTTCACTGCAGTTCATGAATCCACTTGTGTCTGCCTTGTGGAAACCAGAGCTTGAGAAGATGCTCTTTGCATGCAGGTGTGCATATGTGCAAAACTATGCGGATGCTTCAGCCTGCAGATTGTGCACGTGTTCCACTGCACTCCACAAAATGCATATTAATGCTGCTGAAGCTGGAGCCCTGTCCAGAGAAGCAGATGCTTATCGATGGTGAAGCTGGCCGTGCTGAACAGATGAAAAGACATCTCTGCTGCTGAGTGAATTCCATCAGACCAGGAGCAGCTGCTCGAAAGCTTCTGAAAGCAAAAATCCTCATGAATAAATATTAGGAGGGAAAAAATGAGGCTTCTGGAGAACAAAAGGAAGCAGAGGAAGTTACTGAGAAATGCTGAGACCTTTCATCTCGGCAAAATACGCAATTAACAGAACACACACATCTCCCCCAGAAAGACCTTGCATTTGTTCAGGGTAACTATAGGATCAGAGATAAGGTTTCTTTTGGTGAACAAGGAGGACCATAATCTGCTATTCCTCTCTCTGTCAGCACAGGAGTGCATGGCATTTGTGATTTCACAAAGTTACTGAGTCAGCCTCCTGGAAACGCTCAGCAATCATTTGATCTAAAGGGAGGCTGCTGCGATTTCAGGTTCAGAAATGTTTGGCATTCCCTTGAAAGAAATGCTCATATTTGAGGATGGCCAAACCTTGGAGGAGCATTGCATTCCTCTGTGCATCCATCTGCTCGAGGTACTGTAGCAAAAACTGGAGGATGTGATCTCCAGTAGCCCGCTGCTCCAGTTTACACCTGTGTGATACAGATGTCAAATGCTGCCTGATCAGCATCCTGAACAAAGGGCTGTGACACTGCGAGGTGCAATGCAATGGAGGACCTGCAGCCTCAGCATCTTTATGAGGTATCTGATGATCAGGTGAGGCAGAAGTGGCTTCATCTCTTCGGGGAAACAAAGGCTGGGCTTAAGAGCAGATGTGACTCACACGCTTTCTGTCCACACAGCCATCTGTTAGGCCAGCTTTCACTCAGACTCAGAGATCTGCAGAGCATTTAGAAAGAGCTGACCTTAGACTATCTGCTAATGGATTGAGCTGTGGGACAGTTGGCCTCATCTGTATCCGATTCCTTTGCATTGCACGAACAAGAGAGTGGATGCATGCTAAGCTGAGGCTTTCCCCTTCCCACGAGCTTTAGAAGTTTAGGCAGCCTCCCAGCATGACCCTAAGGATTTTAGCTACATCTAACAGGCACAAAGCTGTGCTGAGCTTGCAGTAAAACACGGAATCTACTTTGTACCTAAAAGCTAAGATCTTTTCATCCAATTACTTTCAAATCCGTTGCTCACTTATTACTTCTTACGTTCACACCAGTGCAAATCCTTCACTTCCACCAGCTCTGCCTCTTACTGTCAATAGCCAAAAAACAACCCACCAGAGCCCATGGGAAGGCTGAAATACCGAGGTGTGAATGCTGAAATACCAAGGAGTCAAGGCTGAATTTGCTCCCATTTGTTTCAGGACCCAGAACAAGATGCCTTGAAGAACAGGTAAAACCCACCAGCAGGCAGATGTTTCTCCTGCAGCCCCATCTTCACACTCTGCATGTACACAAATTCACCGGAGTCTCTTGGCTCCAAACTTGCAGAAAGTGCTTTCAAACGTCTCTCTTTTCCTGTCCCCATCCCTGAAGCTCATATTGCTACCAGGAGGTGACGTGTCACTGTCTGGCTGCTTGTTACAACGGCTGTGAGGAGTAGCCAGCTTCCTCCTTCATCATTTGATGCATTTGAAACACTTCTTGGTGGCAACCTGGAAATCTGTTTCTCTGCCTTGCACTGTTCTCACCCCTCGGAGCTATCAATTTATTACAGGGAAGAGGGGGGGAAAAAAAAAAAAAAAAGAGGAAAAAAAAAAGATAACTACAGATGGCTCGCAGCTGGAGGAAAAAACAGACACAAATTTCTGCTGGCTGCACTTTCAATTGAGCCCAGGATAATTCCCTCCTTCTGTTTCTTCTGGGTGAAGAGATGCAGTTCCTTCTTTTGCTGTATGCAGTAATAGCCAGGCTGACCTGTCACAAAAACAGTAACAGATTGAAGCAATCAAAAAAGTCCAGGATGACTTTGCAAAATATATCTATTTTTGCCTTTTATCCTTCTTTTTTTTCATTTTTCTTTCTTTTTCTTTCTTTTTTTTTCCTTTCTCTTCTTTTTTTCTCTCTTCTTTTTTTATCTCTTCTTCTTTTTTTTTTTTTTTCCTCCCTTCTCTTCTTTCTTTTTTTCTTTCTCTCTCTCTTTTTCCCCTTCCCATTTTTGCACCCACAAGGAGCAGGTGCAACTCAGTACCAACAGATCTCCATGTATCCTGAAGCAAGTTGTGCAATACAGCCCTCTCTAAAGAGTGACAGCTGAATTCATCCCATCTCTCTGAAATACCTTCCATTCCTCATTTGTGCCTGTCTCTTTTCTCCCCTCCCCTTTATTTTCCCATTTGATATGCATTTGTGGCTTCTGGTCAAAAATAATCTGATACAGAATGATGTCTTTAAAAAAAAAAAAACACAATTAACAGGTCTCAAAACACTGATATCTTCCACCAGACAAGGATCCAGATTTCATGCATGTGGAATCCCTAACATTATCTCCTATACTCTCTTGGTGAGTCTGGTGCATCTGGACTCACTCACTTATCTGCTAGATATGAGGAGTTATCTGATTTACAAAATCTGGAGAAGGTACAAAGAAGAGCTATAAATTGATCAAAGGTATGGAGGGTCTTAGTAATGCTGATAGACCAAAAGTGTTTAATCTCATGCAGTCTGGAGAAACTGAGATTACAAGGTTGGATGTTGCTGGAGAAGAGACTGTTCTTGCTCTCCCTGAAAGCAGAGCTGAGAGACAAGGGTAAGAATGTGTTCAAACAGAGCAGGAATGGAGAAATATGCAGCTGCTTTGAGAGGTCAAAGTGATACTGGCAACTATTTTTACTCAGAATGTAGGTTTGCTCATGTATTGTTTTCTGCCCCTGAAGAAGCTGGGAAATAACTTTGGTTATCCAGTGTGTGTCAGAGGGAATCCCTCATCTGTTTGCATTATACAGGCACTAGTAATACTATAACCGTGACAAGAAATGTGAGGAAACCTTTCTTTTGGCAATTGTTCTTGGGGCTGGGTGTCTCTGCATCCTCATGGTTCTGGCTAAGCCCCTGAAGCAGTTTCTTCTTACCCAATGTGTAATTCATATGACCTCTTCCATTCTTGGCCTTCCTGGTCCAGAGGTCTCCAAAGTTGGCTTTTGACCACATGCTTTGGGGACCATTCCTGATGGGTAGATTGAGGACATTCAATGGTTGGGAATAAGAATTAGCCTGGTTTTAATTTGAATTAAACTGCTCTCGATGAGAAGAGCTCATGGCCAGCTTTGGATGCCTTCCCATTTTCTCTCTTCTGGACCCTTTTTCTGGTCATGCCAAACCCTTCTGGTTCCTCATGGTTTCCAGTCTCTGTCTTTTTGTGCTGGTTCTCTAACCATGGTCAACTGCATTCAACTGGATTTGGGTTAGGGTTAGGGTTAGGGTTAGGGTTAGGGTAGGATTCATGTTCTCTGTCAGCTCGGCAATCCAAATCAAAAGGACTCGATCAAGCCATTTGCTCCTTTTCCTTTTCTTACATAAGATGGTCTCTTACAAAAAGTTTGAATGTTGTTCTTTTAAATGCTTTTAATATTCCTCACATTCACGTTTTAGCTGCAAGCTGTGCTGGTAGTGAAGCCTAATGGATAGAGCACTGGGCTGGAACTCAGCAGATTTGGATGTGTTTCCCAGGTAAGCTTGCCAGACAGTTACGAGTAACTTCACCTGGCCTTCCATTTGCAATTATAAAATCACAAAAATACAGGTATCGTGTCCAAAATTTACCAGAGAAAAGCAGGATTTATCTTCTGATTGCATTCCATCTTCGTATAATTCAACACATACCAAGGAAGGTCGTTAAATAATTGTTAATTTGTGAACAGTGACGCGTGAGAAAGGACTTTCCAATATTCACAGTCTGGCAGGGAATATAAGCAAAATGTCATTAGAGAAGGTAGAGCAATGAGTAGTGTGGACACACCAGAGCTTTTTCTGTCTCTTTTTATAATGACATATTCCTATCCTGGCATGTCTGCAGCTGGTACAAGCTGGAGCAATTCTGTTTCCTTCAGCAGAGCTCTGATTATTTGCCCTGGCTCTGAGTCCAGCTCCAACAGTGAACTCTTGTTGCAGTGAGAGCAAGAGGAAAATCAGGCCCCCAAAGGAATTTTAACAGACTGGTTCCTGCTCTGTGTGTCTCTGTGGAGTGATGCTGAGGCCCATACAGCAGGATCTCTTCTGACATTGAAGAGTTAGCTGCCATGACGTTCCCATAGCTCGTCCATTTCTAGACAGTAGGCAGAGCTCCTTCTGGCGTGGATTTTTACCCTCTTTGTAAAGACTTCAGCGTGATGGAAAACTAAAAACCCAAACAAAAACAGATGGGATAATCAGCATTTAGAGAAGGCTGGTTTTCCTTTCTTAGCTGAAACAGTGGGCTGGTAAACGCAACATACAATACAGCAAGAGAAAGGAATAAAATGCAATAGCCATCATTATTAAAAACAAAATCATGGGAGCACTTTTGCTGCTGGGGGAGAATCTAGTGCTATTCAAAGGTAAAGTTTTCCTTCCCAGCAGCCTGAGGATCTGCAATTCCTCAGCACAACTGAGATGGCTCTGTTGCTTTTGGTTTGTTTTCCCTGTTGCTTTTGATTTGGTTTCCCTTTCAGAAAGCAAGGGAGAGAAGGGCCAGGTTAGCTGGATCCAGGAAGGGTGAGAAGCATTGATCCACTAGGGTGCATCTGTGGGCTGGATGTCTGGAAGGTGCTGCTTTCAGATGCCAGCTATTAGGCTTTGGGGTTATTTCTACTGTAACTATAATTAGGAAGGGGGTTCTTTGTTTATTTAGGCTGAGAGCTTTAAGATAAATGACAGCTTCGAAGATGCTTTTCAGCACTTCATAAATCAACTGCCAGCTGGCCAGTTTCACCTCTGAAACGTCTCCTGGTTTTTTTCTTTGCTTTTTTTTTTTTTTTTTCCTCCCAACTTTGGGAAGATGGTCTATCCAAAGGGAAAAAAATCTTCCAGAGAAATATATGTGCATTTGGGGAGGGGGGAGGAAGGGGAAATGACTTCACCCTTGAGAGGCTCGAGGTGTTTGAAATCCTAGCTCGGTGAGTCACTGCAATTTCTGGGTTCAAACCATCAGAAGGAATCCTCACTGCAGATTTACAAAGGGCACAGATACCCTGCAGACCGACTGACACATCCTCAGAGATTTTTCTGATTTCATTTAGTGCCTCTTTTTGCCGTCTCACTCAGCACACCCAGAGATTTACTGGTGTTCTTTTTCCTTAGCAGGGTTGCTTTGATTCCTGCACAGCTCACGGGATTTTTTTGTGCCAAGGACTCAACATTCCCTTTCTCCAGGGTGAGGCAAGATTCCTGCCAAGAGATTGTTGACAGCCATGGAGTCTCAATGGACAGAGGCAAACAGCATTTGAACCATACACACTTAGAAAGGCTGTGGACTGTTCTCCAACCTCTTGCCAAGCCTGCAATCGTGTTTTGTCTGTGTAAAAGGGTGTGAGGCCTTTGGATTCTCAGAAAAATACTGAGGTGGTTGAATTTTAGGATCCCAGATTATAGGTCTGTGCAATCTAAAGAAGTGGAGCTGTTTTTCATCTTGGAACTGAACTGAGACTATGGACTAAACATTATTCTTATATCAGAGGATGACAACACAGCCAATCTAATCCTGCTTTACGTGGGCATCTGAGCATGGAACTGAAACATGGATTCTGTCCCAGTGGGTGCCAACACTCAGACAATCAGAGGGACACAGAAGTCCAGGCACTGCTCCTAGCTACTGGAGCAGGATGGAGGGTGGTTTTGCATACAGTAATTGCAGAAGACAGCCTGAATGGAGTCCTGCCTTAAAAAGCTGCTTCCAATGGTCCCATCCATCACCACCACAGTGATGGCACATGTGCAGGTGGCAGTAAATACCAAAAATCATACAGCAGTCAACATTTGGCAGCTGTCTGGTAAAACCAAGGTCTGGACAGTTGGGGTGGGAGATCACCTATGGGTGTGTGCTGCATGATCAGGTAATGGGACTGTTGGCAGCAGCATTAGCAGTGTAATCCCGTTCCATCATCTCCAAATACTGAGGGGGGAACAGCAAAAGAGTGTGGGAAGGATCCCAGTTTAATCCAAAGGACATTTTGGATGAAAGCAAGGAGGAGGAACGAGCAATCATCTGCCTGTAGCAGTCCCTGCTTAATTTGACTGCAGCTCTCTTTCTAGATGGGTGGTAAACCTGCTATGGGTTAGGAACATGTTTGCCCTGTTCAAGAGCTTTTCTTAGGCTTGGCTCTGAATAGAGGAGCCACGAACTCTGGCTGCACACCAACATAAACGCAGTAGAGACAAAAGGAAGAAACAAAATGAGTAGGAAATCACGTAAAGCAGAGATAAAGGACTAACACATAGGTTTTAGGCAGATCTCTGGGATTATAAAACTATGTGAATCTTAGGCATGTGCCGCAATATTGCTGAGAAAGCTGCACTTCAATTAGCTCGATCTGAGCTCGTGAAAGCTGGCCCAGCTCCACTAACCTCAAAGAAAAATGAGGAGAAGTTTCTTTTCAAATAAGAAGTGGAAAGACTGAAGTGTTTAACAAAGGGGCCTAGAAAGCTCCAAGCACTGGACAGTCTCCACCTGGTTGCATTAAACCACTGGCTACATTTTTCAAAATCCACCCGTGCTTTAATCTCTGCTCCATTTCACATTTCCTTGTGATGTCGTCCAAATAAATGCACTCATTGGCAATAAGCTGAACAGTCACCACAAAGCTTAACAGGTCCTTGATGTGGCTTTTAAAAAACCCCAAACCCTTAACTGCTGAGGCTCACGAATTTTTTCTCCCCAGCAGATGCTACGGGGGGACCGAAGCTTTGCAAACATTTGCAGACATGGATAATGTTCATCCTGATGGTCTGATTCTCATTTACATGAAACTCTCTACAATTCTCTAGGCTGGGGGAAAAAAAAAAATAGAAAAAAAAGCTTCTACAATGTGTGTGAAAACAGGGAGTTGAGCAGAAATGAAAATCAGACTGCTAGTCTCCCCAGCCAGATGAGGATTGTAAATATAGTTAACTTGGCTTTCCTGACTGTAGTCCCAACCCCCTGATCTTAACTTATCTCTGTTAGTCTGTTACAAATGTCAAATTCTTTCTGGTTGTCCTGATAGCTAATGTGAACTGTAACAGCATCTAGAAGCTGTTCTCCTGAGTCAGGACCTTATAGCACAGACAAGCAAAATGATGTTTAGTCCAGGCTGGTTCCTGTTTTGCAAGGTAAGACAACCTCGTCATCCAAAGATTACATTTGGGGATTTCTTCCTCCCCGTTGATCTGCACTGAAACAGCAGCAATGACAGCAGCAGCTTCAAGCTCTGAGCCCCAGGAAGCAGGACAACATGGTACAGTATAGGATACATGATATTTTCAACCCTATCTCATCTTTCCTTGTGTGGAGGCAGCGACTCAAGCTCAGAATGACAGTCTGTGTGCAGGAAGAAGTCCTGTCCTGGCTGAACATCTCATTTTATATATAGTATTTCACTGTCTGGATCACATTGGGTCACCGTTTGGTTGACTGGTCTAGGTGTAAGTTCAGAGTTTGGAATAAAACCAAACTGAGAACATCCATATAGACTCCCCTTTGTGTCGTATAGTGGACAAGGAGGGTGCAAGAAGAAACACAGAGACCTTCACTTGGCAGTGGACACTGCATGTGCACCCAAGTTTTTAAAGGCATTAAACACTTGCAAGGGAACAGGTGTAAAACTCCCTTAGAACACACATCTACATTTGGTGGAAGAAACCTTTTCATCTCTACTTTTGGGTTCAAAAAAAAAACCATCATAGGGAATGAATTGCCTGATTTCTGACTTTTGGAAGAGGAAGGCAAGGGGAATGTGTTTTCACAAGATTTGAGGCATTTCCTCTTCTGGTGATACCAAAGCTGGGTACAACATAAGTGGTGACAGTTTATCTGGAGATGCTGCTGTGTTCATTAAGAGGAGTTGTTGCTGTTTATCTGCACCTTGTCTGCAAAATCAGGTGCTCAGAAAACAAATTGTC
Source organism: Meleagris gallopavo (assembly GCF_905368555.1). Classification (NCBI taxonomy): domain Eukaryota; kingdom Metazoa; phylum Chordata; class Aves; order Galliformes; family Phasianidae; genus Meleagris; species Meleagris gallopavo. Next base: position 3,631,862 of record NC_139432.1, on the reverse strand, counting down.
AGTGTTGTCAGCATGCTGTCATGGTGGTGTGGAAAGGGGAAGATGTTCAGAGATGCTCACCTAAAACCTTCAAGCTGGCCACTTCTGGGAGATGCTGCTCCTCCTTAAAAAGCTTTGGTGTTACAAGGAAAACCATCCCAAATCTGAGAGAAAACCTCACTTTTCACCCATACCTCCTTCCACAGAAAATTCAGATAACATGTGGAGCTTTATAGCAACTTTTAAAATATTACCTAAGGCCAAGTTGTGACTCCAGATGGGGAGGAATATGATTGCTACTGCAGCTGAAGCATCACAGGTGTGGTAGATGTCTGCCTCTGAGCTGATGCTTCATGCTTTCCTTTCTAATAACACAAGAGAAACAGGCACTTGAAGGTGCAGCTCATCTCCTCCTAAGCCAGAGTTTAGCTTAACTCTGCATGCAAAGTGCCTGTTTCTCTCCACCAGTTATAAAAGGAATTCAGATAACTGACTTGGGTGAAAACACAAGCATTGCAAGCATCTAAATCTGGGAGAGATGAGCCCCCCTGATGAAATCTACTGGTCAGTTTGCTATTGCTGCCTGTTCCTATGTAAAAATCATCCAGCTATGATTATGGTTAGTAATTTAAAATCCTAAACCAATATATGATCGCTCTGTTGCTTTCTCCTCTTTAGCTGTGCCACAGGAGAACCAAGCAGGCATTACAGGTACAGCAGCAGGCACGCCGAACAGCCCCATGGCTAAATGTTTGTGGGTTGTTTTGTTTGTTTTTTGGGTTTTGTTTTGTTTTGCTTGGAAATGATGATTTTGACTTGGAGAAATGAGCTCACATGAATGAGATTTAATCTCTACTACACTCCACCTCTCTAGCTGTCAAAATACTTTGCCCCTTGCATGTGGCCATGCAAAAGCACTGTGCAGCCCTTCAGCCACAGCTGCCACTTTGGTGGCTCTTGTTTTCTCTGCAGCTGAACCTGCTGCACTTTGTGCCTGGGCAGTCCTCTCCCAGCCCCACATCTGCCTTGGGGGAATGACCTTTACCTACTTTGCTGTGCCTAAACCCAAATCTGACAGCTATCAGCAATCCTACCTCACACCAGTAATTCTTCTGATCCAGCCCTTCTTCTTTCCACCTCTTAACCCTCATAAACAAACCCTACTCTGCCTCTTCACATAACCAAAACCCAATAGGCTGTGCCCAACTGTTCCATGCTTCTCAAAGTGACCCAGCAGCTGGCTGAAACAGCCCCATTCATCTTTAGGAACAAGATGAGCCTGCATTTTTGGGGATAGAAAGGTGGCCATGTTTGTTATCCTACTGACACAGCTCCTTTTTTTCCCCAGTCTAAGCAGTCTGGGCTCGCTTTCCTCATTTGCCATTTCTCTCTGAAGCACTGCAAGCTGACACAGTATATTAGTTACTCCCAGATTTCAAAGCCTCAGCCAGCTTCTCAACAGCCAGCAGCGCTGGTTGAGAAAAGGGAGATCAATATGATGGGAGCAGCAAGCATCTGTGATGTCAAATGATCTCTTTGAAAGTCACGGGGCTGAGTTCTCTGTTGCCTTGTCCTTTCTATGTGACCTGAGTGATCAGTGTTTTCCTGCCAGTGAACGAGCACTGCACAGGCAAAAATGCTGTCGGGGAGGAAAAGTCAACTGGGGGCTGAGTAGTGAGATGATGCATCTGTTTATGATGGCTAAAAAGATGTCACATCCCCTCCAGAATTTGCAGCATCATCCACCTGGAGCTCCATTAGACCAGTGTTTCCTCTGGTTTGAGGCTCCCACCAGCTGCTGTAGGGAAGGTGCAGGAGAGCTCCGTAGATGCAATTATCAAATCACCTGCCCACAAGGAAGCTTTCTCCCTGATGCTTATTAGTTAGGAGTTAGTTTGTGCATGTGCATGAAGGCTTGTAAGCTTGACAAAACTCTGAACATTTTCTTTCCCTTTCCTTCCTTTTCTGCATTATCAAATATGTGTGGTATTTCTTACTTGGATGCTCCTAACAGCAAGTGCTTTAAATGCCTATATCAAAAGTTGACCTGTATGCTTAGCCATCTGCTTTTAACACCCCTGAAAAAGCAGAGGATGCCTTCCATCACGTTTACACCAGGATTTAAATCAGGCTTAAGATATGAACAATTCTGCATCACTCTCTCTAGCCTTTCTGCTATACTAGGATGGGTGGGGGGAAAAGAAAAAAAATCACCCTATTTAGTATCCATTGGTCCCTCAAAACACAAGAACTACTTGACCCTTTTGCATAAACTCCTGTTAGCCCCTGCCAGCTGGATCCCATGTCCTGCAGCACTCTGTACACCGGGGGGTATCAAGCAAAGCACAGATCATCTGCTGGGCAGCCACTCACCCAGCAGAGAGCAGAGCCTGCTTATCAGGATGCTGCACCTCCAGACACCGCCAGCACAATGACAGCAGGACCTGCCTGTGAAACGAGGCCAAGATAAATGATGTATTGCCCTCATCCCTAACAGTGTGGCCCAGACAGAAACCAGGTGGAGGAGAGGGAGCCTGCACCTTCTGTAAACAATCCCCTGTCTCAGCTGAAACAGCTTCAGGCAGAGATGCTGGATTAAGAAAGTGATTCTTAGCCTGGACAGAAAGTTAAAGGGCAGGGGTGATAATGCACTGCTGGCCAAAGGTGGCTGGGGGAACTTAGCCATTACTCAGCAATGGTTCATTTGGCCTGGCAGAAGAACATCTGATATCTAAACAGTCCTGGTCATCCTGAAACACTCAGAAACCTCTACACTAAATATTTGATGCTCTTGTTTGATAGTGTTTATTTTGCTTTCTCCCCACCTGTGTGAGGCTAATATGCTGTGAGTGGGGAAAACATGGGGTAGCACATACCAGAGATAAAACACTAATATGTGATCTTTTTTCTTAAACAGAGATTTATGAGACATGTCACAAAGCTGACTGTGAAGAAAAAAATAGGGAATTTACCAGGGAGACCACTTTTGCATTGCTCTAAATGACATCAGCAGCATGTAACCCCCCAAATCTTCTCTGCTCTGCCTTTGTAAGAAGATTGGGCGAATCATGACACACTCAGAATGGTCTGGAGCAGTACCAGGGTTTGTCTGCCTCGTCTGGGTTCTGCACTTATGTGTGGATGGAAAGGGAGGAGGAAAAAGTAGATGTAAGTCAGCCTCGTTTTCCTTCTATCTGAATCTGTTCAATACCCCGCAGTGAGTTAAAACAGCTTTGATACCATCATAGTTTCTGTGTTGCCCACTGAAGGCTGTGCTCTCTCCTCTTGTAAGGCTGCCATCAATGTACACCAAGAATCGGGGCAGCCCAGTTTGCAAGGAGGGAGCACTGCCTGTTTTGTAGTGATATTCATGTAAGCTGGTTGGCCAAGAAACTTTTGACAGTCGTCAGAGATCTGCTCAGCACCATCAGGAAAATCTAGGGACTAATTCAGCTGCCCAGACCTGACCCTCTCTGGTGGTGCTTGGGCTCTGTTCTCACTTCCAGCCATTAGGAAGGAAGGCAGCCCAACTCAAATGACTTCAAAAAGTTCTCCAAGACCCTCCAAGGTTTACCCAGCATCAAAGCTACAGCTTTCATTTTTGTTCCCTTCTACAAAGCAAGCCCACCCCTTCCAGTTTTTAACATCCAGGCATTTCCTACATATGAGAAGGAAATAATGTGTGAGCTGGTTCCTTTTACCTCGTTTGAATGTATGCTCTAGCCTCCTTTGCTTTCATTTGCCTATTTGGATGAGAAATCTTGGCTTTGAGACAGATGTGTTTCCTTTCCAGATAGACAGAACCATGGTCTTTGAGCTAAGATTGGACACTGCATAGTGGTTGCTTCTGAAAACAAGAAATCCTGGATTTTCTCTCCAATTTTGTCCCTATGAAAGAAAAAGAAAGCCACACTCATGTCTTTTGTCTCCGTTTCCTCATTTGTTACAGACACAGTGAAACCTCTGGCACAGAGATTGCTCTGTTAAACTCTGGCCCAGTAGTTTCACCTTCTCTGATGCATGTTTCAAAACTCTTTCATAAAAGAAAGAGCTGCTTGTCGCTTTCTAACAAAAAGTAAATAATAGGGGTGGTCACAGAGCTGGTTCTATGGCTCTTGATCTGAGATAAATCCTTTTTTTTTTTATCTTCTGGGTTATTAGAAGCACACCTTTCCTTGTGAAAGTTCAGGTGAAATTGGGCTAAAAGCTGGAAAGGATGTGGGCTATAAGTATGTTTAAAATGTTATCTGTTCTTTCTCAAACATGTCTTTCCAGCTCAGGTATTTACATGCTGATAACCTTTTGGTCCCAGCGGTGCTAGAGACTTCATGCCTTGTATTTCAAGACCGATAAGAAATTGAAAGATGTGGAGACTCCAAGAAACACTATGAAAAACAATCCTCCTCCTATTCCCTGAGTGCCTTGGGTTATTGTGCTGCTCGAAACGTTGCGTTTCTGGAAATTATTTACTTTAGGAAATGTAGGAAAGAACGTAGGAAGGAGACATAACTTGGAGCACTGAGGGAGGAGATATGTAGTTCTTTTGTTATTCAAAGGTTTGGCCTTTGTTCTTCCTTTGATCTGTCACTCTCATAGATTCCTTCCTATCAGCAGATCAAGGAGAATTTTTATCTCGCTGGGAGCCTTTGCATGTGTGCTGCTATTTCTGATTAAACTCCTTCTGCAGTAATATCAAGAGAAGTTTTGCAATCATCTCTGTCTGGTTTTTTCAGGCAGAAGAAAAACTCCGTATTTTTGATGTTTGAAATAAATTAGTGAGCAAATGCTACTGGAATGCATTTGCTCCCCTTTTGTGGAGTAAGGTGGTCACGCCATAGGAGAAGATTGAGCCAAAAAATAGAAATCCAGCAATATTGGACATATCTGAGAGCAGCAGAGCAGGGGAAGCTCATGGTGTTGTTTGACTTTGGCCTAAACCAGCAGCTATTGAGAACAAACTTTCTCTGATAATACACAAAATGAGTTCAGCAGATCTGACGGGAAGCAGGAATGTGGTTTTGCAGTTAAATAAAACAAGTAAATAAGTAAATGGAGTTAAAAGCCACATTACCACAAACTGGACATTGAATGATTTACCATAGCTGGATTCTCATTCCTTAGGTCCTGGAAGGGAAGGAACCTCAGCGAGGTGAAACTTCCCCTTCCCAAACTTGTTAATGCCCACAAGGACTCATTCTCCCAGGCCCACCACCTTTCATAACCTCTTCCTTCCTTTAATGTGAAAGGAGGAAACCACCATTTGATGCACAGCTTTGAATTTACTGGCAGAACCGTTGTCAGTTTCAGCTCAGTGCTGTTGACCTCTGACCACTGCATTAAGTTTTTATGTTCAAGTGGCTGGTACAAGTCTGGTTTTACGAATTGAGTTTCCAGCTTCTACACAGGACTTCAGAGGGAACAAAGTAAACTGTTAAGCTGTTGAAATGATGCTGATACTGCCCTGAATTACTCTGATCTTGCAGAGAGAGTGGCCAAAAGGCCCTTGGATGCTGAGCAGATATTTTTCATGCATCCAAGACATGAGCTGAGTGACAAGTATCCTCATCTCACGTTTCCATGAAGGTTTCTCCTAACTGATGATCACTGGAGGCAGTTCATATAATGTGTTTCATCTGGAATACAGTCCAACACGGCAGGGCACTGAGGCCTTGGCACACTTAAGCAAGCTACATGAGGTTCCAATCATACTTTCCATAGCCAAGACTGCAATTGATTTACGTCCAGTGCTGACGATGACAGAAAAGTGCAGCATAGTTAAAATGGCACTCTTGGTATATTTCATGTATGACTAGACAAAGCTTAACACAGCGGGTCAAAGGCATTGCAAAACCACAAGTCCTTAACAAATACCCTCTGCTGCATCAAACTTGAAGGTTGCAGAGGGTATCACCTTTACAAGGGCTGCAAACTGCAAATCCCTGCCCTCGTGCTCTGTTCTCTCCATTCTCAGCCAGGTGACCTCAGACTGCCTTCATTCAAACTGCTCAGAGGGACTTCATTCAAACTGCTCTCATGGAGAGCTCATTCTGCAGGTAAAACTCAATGCATGTGCTTTTAACACCAGGGTGCTTACAGACAGCTTGGACTGATCAGTTCCAGACTGATCTGTCCTCGAAAAGCTGAATATAGGCTTGGTCCTGCACACCTGCACAGTGCCAGCTCCCTTCCCACCTGTCCCTGCTTCTGGAGTTACAGCAAAGGGTAAAAGCTGTTTCACACAGCCCAGATGGCTCTGATATCTTTGACTATAAGCTCCATGAAGCAGAAAGCATCTCTGCCACACAGTACCTGGCAGAACAAGAGCTTCACCCTCCTGGGAAATAGTATGAATAGTACAAAACTTTATATCAGGCTTTCCCTGCCTTCTTCCCCTTATTATCCTTCGGGAGGGTGAGGGGGTGTAGCAGAGATTTTGAGTTCAGACTGTAATTTTTGTGTTGTTTTGCGTGTTGGGTTTGGATTTTGTACTTGGAGCAGCAGAAGCAATATTAAAGGCAGGAGGAGCGCCTGCTGCTTCTCGCAGCACTATCAATTTCCTCTTCAGTGCAGAGGAGAGGCAGGGTGTGGGTCAAGGAAAGAAAGATTTACCTTCCTTGATAGGCACAGCCTTGACAACGCAGTTGTTACCGCGCTGAATTTGCAACAAGCCTTTCAAAAAGGCTCCCCTCGAAGACTTTATAACTTCATAGGCAACCACCCTCCATAATCAAGTCTTACAGCATAGCTCACTGCTTCATAAAATCGAGATAAATCAGAAGAGGGGCATATTAAAATAATTTGTATCAGTAGGGACTGATTTAGAGCCCGGCTCCTCATCCATCAGCGAGATGCTTTCGTTTGTGAGCATATTGCTACAAACTGCAGGAGAAGCTCTGCCAAGTCCATTAATAACAAAAAGAAGACAACCTTCGTAGGGAAAACGGACAACGGGAAATCGAGGAATGATTCCAACAAGCTGTTTTTTCTTTAGAGATTTCCTCCAAAAATACTCATAGGAGACAAAGGCGGCCGTGGCGTTTGATCTTTTATTGGAGAATAGTTCAGGGCGATATTTAATGCGTGGAAGTGACATTTTTTAGTGCCATCCGGCTCGAATAGGGATGATGTATTAAAGGGAAGGGTGGCTTGAAAGCAAGACTTGAGAGGGCAGTGAAGCCACCGGTGTCACTGGGATCCACCCTTTGGAAAGGGTGCGAGCAATGGATACGGGCGGAGCAGAGGGGCAGGGAGGACTTGGCATCCCTTCCCTCCCATCGCTGTTTTGTGCTGCAGCTTCCCTGGATTCAGAGCACTGCTTTGAAGCATCGACCCGTCTGATGTTTGGTGTTGGATCAGATCAGTCCGCATTGAAATGCGAGCATCTTCGGGACGCGCCGCTTTTGGATGGAGCCTCATTTTCTGCCAATCGGCGTTTAAAGCTGAACCATCGAACCCTCACAGAGCGAATACAATTAAAACGTCGTTAAGAAAGCATTTTCCTCGCATCTCTTTCTGTAATAAACGAGTTAGGCTCAGCGTTTCCGCGCTGTGTGAAGCGCACGGTAAATCCGTGCCTATTTAGCCTCTCACTGCAGCAAAAGGGAATCAAATCCCACATCTCAGGTCTCTTTCCAATGCCAACATTTCCACTTGTGTCACTTTCAGATAACCGACACAGAGAAATACTTTGTAGTAATAACTCCAAAAATTTACATATTATTTTCTTCCTCACTCCGAGATGTATTAATAATATAACAGAGTTTAAAAGCCACTTTTGTTGTTGTTTAAGGGAAAGCCTCCCTTAAATCGCAGCAATCATTTGGGAAAGGGGAAATCTGGGAGGGGAAGGGGGGGTTCGGCAAGAACTCGAGCTATTTGAACGCAGAGAGACTTCGTTTTTAGACCAAAACCAGCTCGGTTTTGCCATCTTTTCGCACTGCCAGCTTTTCTCTTTGAAACCAGAGGTGCGTTGTTTTTTTCTGCGGACACCCTCCCACCCCGCCCCCCACCCCCGTTTCCCTTCATTCTCCATCCCACCGCGATAACCCCCAGGATTTCACAGCCGTTCACAAATCCGTTCAATCCCACCGGATTAACTTTACAGTTACTTCACTTTATACTTTCTCGCATCCTATTCGAAGTGACGCCCCACGTCGATCGGGTGCGAAAGGGCTGTAAACTCACAATAGAGACCTCAAATCCTCTTTATCCAAAGGCGCAAATACTCCGCAGGGCTTCAGATCCTCAAGCTGAGGCTGTTGCCTGCTGGATAAGAACCGGGTAAGAAAGATCACACTTTGGTGTGCTTTCTTTTCCCAGTTCTCAGTTTTTGATCCCTCTCTCTAAGTCTCTATGGGATGAGGACGCAGCACCTGCGCTTCCAAGTGAAGCATCCATCCAGGCGAATTTAGAAGTAGTGATTCCATTGATGCTATAAACAACAACTCCTAAAAAGGTGCCGTGGGAGAATGTGGTTCCAGCATATATTCGAATGCGAGGCGGCAATAAAGACCAGACGGGAAGGTTTCTGCCTCTCTCACGTTGCCATTAAGAATCTGCGACCGAGGGAACAGCAGCCATCTGAAGGGACATCTCGGAGCTGCTGACCCTCTTGTGCGATAAAAGCGGAGAGATCCTTTTTGGGCGCCCACTGTTCCCTCGGTCCTGCTTCTGGTGTCCATTCAGTCGTTATTTCCTTCGGAACCACGTTGGATTTACCTTCTGGTTCTGGTTTAATGGGGATGTAGAGTCGGCGTTCTGTAGATAATCTCCATTTCCTTCCTAGTTTGCATCAAATTTCGATTTGCTTTTGTGATGAAAGGCTTTCCAAAAAGTACTTTTTGTTGTTGCTGAGGCAGCTTTCAGCTTGTTACCTAAAACCAATTGCCTTCCCATGGCTTCGGACAGAAACGAATCAGCTTTAATCTCATTCATTTTAGTGTTTAATCCCTTGCCACCAGGTTTACTTACCCATATATAAATACGAGTTTATATAATATATATGATTTAAATGCAACCAATACGTTAATTTGTAATATACAGAGTGATATACATACATACACACCCAACATATTCATATCCATACAGGCACACACCTCGTTTTCCCTCCCAGTTGCAGTTATTACTGCGGTTCTACCTTCCCTGTCACACAGCCCCCTGGGCAGAGTAAACGTCCATGAACTCTGCACCCTCCCTGAAGGGTTGACCTGTGCTCCTCGCACTGAAAAGCAGCTCCTGCCTTTCTTGGCGTGTCCTCCTTGGCCCGATGCTTTTTTCTTTTTTAACCCCAAATAATTTTTCAAAGCAGCCTCCTGGCCGGGAGTGCTGAGTGTTGCCTTCATGAGGGCTGGCTGGGACACAGAGACCGAGGCTTGACCCCATCTCTGGTCCTCGGGCCAAGCTGGGCCCATCTTTGGGTGAATTCATTTCAGGCTGAACTTTGTGTGAACCTGAGCCCGAGGGGAAGGGAACCCGACAGAGCAAGGCTGACAGAGGCAAGTTCTGAGCAAACCCATCAGCCTGAGTAAATATTGAACAAATCCGTGTGAAGGCTGGGATTGAAATGGAGCTGTCAGACCAGTGTAAACTGAAAGGATAGGTGAGCCCTCTGAAGAGCGAGGAAACATTTTGTACACTCACTCCTGCGATTGTTCCTTCCACCCCAACCCTTTGCCCCAGACCTCATTTCACCTGCCTAAGAGGCTAATGCAACCCTGGGGCTGCTCGGCGCTGAAATGCCTGTGTTGGTGGAAGAGAATAGCCGGGGGGAGGCAGAGGGGAATGAAGGAAGGAAGGGGATCGCGCCGTCGAGTGTTCCTTTCAGTGTAATGAGCAGGGAGGGGTGGGAGGTGGATTTACAGCTGATATCCTACACGAAATAACAGGACGGAGCTGCCCCGACTTCAACCCAGGTGACCTATGCAGCCTCAACCCTCCAAACCTGTCCGTTGGTTATAAATACAAACGAATTCGGCCATCTGTAAATATATCTAACCCGGAAAAACAGACGTGTGCCCATCTCCTCGGGTGCTGCAGGGCTGCGTGGTGGGGGCCATTTAGGCTGTAGGAGCTGCACTCACCCATCGCTCCCCGCAGATCTTCTGCCCGATCCTCCGTAAGAGGCAGTGACACCTAAAAACGCACTCGCCTCACAAGCATTGAGAAAACAGGCATGAAAATCCCTTTTGCTTTACCTTCGGCAATGTTAGGGTGTAAGCAAGTGTGTGGATACTTCGCTGCCCCGATGCTGCTTGCAGAAGTTGGATCAAAGTCGATCCCACTCTGGTTTCGTTGAGATCCAGGATGGGGGAGGCTCCTGTACTTATTTTTATGCTCGAAGTAAGTTTGCAAAAATTCAGAAGGCTTCGAGCCCTGTTGTCCCTCACTTCAAGGCATGAATGGCTTTTAGGGGTCGGCAATAGCCCAGCCCAGCCAGAATCCACCGAGGGAAGGTTTGTTCCCGGACAGACCCCCGGGAAAGCTTCACACCTTAAGTGCGAAGAGGCTTTGGAAACAGAGTTAATAGCAACCAGCAAAGCGGAGTTGAAAGTAAGGAAGTCTTCGGGGTATAATTGTTGGGTTTTTTTTTAATAGAATGTCCTCTTCTGAGATCAAAAAGGCCTCGCGTTGTGAGAACAAATGCTTTAAGAGAAACATTTCACACCAAGGGGTAAAGGAACAGATGGCCCCGGGGTATCCGCCGCGGTCATCGGCTTTGCCCCTCGGGTCTGGGAGCAGAGAGAGGGGCAATCCGCGTCCCTTCTCTGTCCCCTCCTCCCGCAGGGGGACAACAGCTCCAACACAGAGACTGCCGTTAATAATTTACAATGTTACTCCGCTTTAACTGGGGTTTTCCCTTTCCTTTGGGATATTAAAGGCATTAATCTCCATTAAGACGTGGCTTTGTTTGGAAGCGCGCAGGGGGATTTGGCTAATTTTCCTGCCACGGACCCACGGACAGACACACGTGGAGATATGGGAACAGCCACGTCGTTGTGTATCAGTTATATGCGTAGAACTCAGATTTGCGATAAAATCAAGCTGCGGTGACAGGGCTGAATATCGACTGGGAATTCCGCACGCAGAGCAGGGGATGTTTGAGGGTACTTTGTAGCTCATATCCATGGATTTAAGTAAGAAAAGGAGCTCGTGTCCCACAAAGACACCCGTATAGGGTTACCCATACCTGTGGGCATCACCATTCTGCTCCCTTCTACCCCTTTCTCGGAGCGTGGGGCTGACACGCGAGTCCCTCTCTGCTCCCCAAAGCGGCTGTTACCGCGGATCCCGACCAAAGCTGTCCCGAATTGGCCTTTCCAGGCGGCTCCTGCTTCCCAGCAGTGAGTTTCGGGCTTTGGAGACAAAAGGAAGCGTGAGAAACTTGGGGGGACAGTTGGGGGAAGGAGATCTGAGTTGCATGAGATGTTCGCTGTGAAAGGAACCCGGCTTGGCAACGAGGGAAGCAAAGGGAACGGGGTGAAGGGGAAGCCCGGAGGGGGTTACATATGTAAGGAGCAGCGGCACCGTTTTTTGCGGATCCTTCCGGAGATTCCCTTTGAGTTTCAAATGGGAGCCGGGAGCCTTTGTTGTGCCCGACTTCGGCACTTCGGGCATCTCCTCTCGGCCCGAACTTTTCGCTCTTCCCCGACCTTTCGCCGCGCACCGATCCGTGCTCACCTGGGGGGGGAGGGGAGCTCCGGCCCCTTCTCAGCCCGGAGGTGAAGAGACAACAGGGGACAAAAACATCCCAGTGGAAACCCATGAGCGCAATCCCGTGTTCACGAGAAACTTTAAATCACACAGATTCAATCGCATCGCTTCAACGAAAAGGTTAAAGCGAGCTGAACTCGTGGTCAACACGTTACGAAACCAGCGTGGCTGCGTTTTTACTTTTGGACCTCACTCCCGTTGTTTTGCAAACCGCTATAGTGCAACAAAACTCCCTTTTCACCTTTTCCTCTTTTTTTTTTTTTCTTCTTATCTCTGAGCTAATTGGACACTCCAGATCTGTTCTTCCGAGCCACAGAGGTGAATTACCCGAGGCAGAATTGTGCTGCCCGGGTAAAGCGATGCTCATCGCCTCCGGACGGGCCAAGCAGGGCTGCAGATGCAGCAGGTACTGGGTTCATTCCTGCCCTCACCGAAAAGGTTTGCAAATTTGACGAAGCCAGAACAATAGTTTCTTCTGGCAGCCCCTCTGTTTACTTGTTTAGAAATCCCAGAGGCGTTTCGAGGTAAAAAGGTCAGAGCTATATCCGGACCTCGGCCCCCTCCCTCTGCACCCGGCATAGGGAGGTTCGGGCCCTCCGCCCGCTCCCGTGTGTGTCTGTGCTTTGCAAAACACCCCTTTTGCTTTCGGGGACCGCCTTTGGAAGCCGAGGACATCAAACTGAACTGACACTTCGTTTCTCTCCGGGGTTGGGTCAAGCTTTAAGGAATTGTTTTGTATAATCGAGAAAATCGCCTCTCCCCCACCCCCCGACCCCCAGTTTCGTTCCAGTTAATGTCGCTGCTTTAGTAATGCAGATAGGCTTCCTTGCCAGGATGCTGATAATGAGGATGATGATAACTTTCTGTTCTCATCAGGCCCTTTTTTACACTTTATGTCGTCAAATAACTCCCCGTAGGGAGCAACGCGTTTCTGCCCGGTTCCGATCGTGCAGCTGCGGGTGCCATAACGGGGGTGGGGGCCATAGAGTTCCCCCAGGAAGCAAGATGGAGCACTTGGCTTGGAAGCTTTGGCAGCAACCGGAGACCTTTTCCTTCCTCCTCCTCCCTCCGAGCCCGGCTGCCCTCCCCGTGCATTTCCCTGGGTGGGGGAGATCGCCATTGCGATTAGAGCCGACAGGACTCGAATGTGGAAAAAGTAAACTTTATTAAACTGAGGTAGTTTCATTTCGAAAAACAGGGAAGGGAGTGGAGGGAAAACAGATTCCGATTAAGAAACCGCAGGCTTTTCAGGATGACCTTTTATCTCTTTATAACAATCTTTAACGAAACTCCTTGGTTTTCACTTCGCCCTGCGCTGAAGCTTCTGGTGGCAAAGGGTAACAACTGGCCGTGGTTAATAATGTTTTTATCGGACTCCGATAAGCCTAAGGGGGGTGGGACACGAGGAGCCGTGCAGCTTCTCTCCAAGACATGAGGCTATCGAGACGTACAATAAATAGCAGTCAGTGCATCGCGACTGGGGGAGCGCAATGCGGACCCCCCCCCCCGTCTCCGTCCCGTGCACGTTCACACTCGGTGCGGCAATGACCGTCGCCCAAAGCATCCCGGGCTCAGCCTTCCCCTTATCTCGTTTTATCTGATAGCACAACGCTCTCACCCCCAGGATCAGTAATACAGGAGGAGAGCGTGTAGGAAACCCTGTATAAAGCGGCGATAGTGCAAAATGGCAGCAGAGAAGTTGCATTTTTGCTTTGTTTCTTTTCTTTTTCGGGTCTTCCCGGAGACCTTCAGTGTCTTGGGCTCTTTCCGAGATACACAGAGTAAATAAAAAAGGGAAACAAAAAGGAAGCACCCCAAACTTTTTTTTTTTTCTTTTAACCATCTTGCGGGGAGGAATAATACAGCAAACTCGGGATGCTTGCGGACGAAAGTCGTTGTGCACATCTTTAAAGCGGGAGAGAACTAAAATTCGTTTTCAAGTTTCTGTAGTTGAAAGTGCAGTTCCTATTGGGAAGGGGAGAAAGGAGAAACGTCCCTGAGACAAACGCCTATTGCTAAGGATAAAACGAGGACACGGCAGCTCCTTTGGAGTCCAACGTTTAACGGAGGGTCTATAAATTAAGAGAGGAAGGCAAACGGGGAATGGGCACCGCACGGGTGGATGCGGTCGGAGCCGAAGGGGCGGCTCGGAGGGAAGCGTGTGCGGCCGGGGCTGTGCGGGGCTGTGCGGAGATCAGCGGCCCTCGAAGGCAGCCCCGATCCGGTCGTTGTGCCGGTCCTCAGGAGGACACGGAGCTGGGGGAGGCCTCAGGTGAGGTGCAGTTGGACTGATCCGAGGCTTCACTCGCTTCCTTCGCGGACCTGGAGGCAGCAGGAGGGGCGAGACCTTCCTTTTCCCTCTTCTTCTGTTTCATCCGCCTGTTCTGGAACCAGATCTTGACTTGGGTTTCGTTGAGCTCCAGTGTAGCAGCGATCTCCACCCTCCGGGCCCGGGTGAGGTACTTGTTAAAGTGAAATTCTTTCTCCAGCTCCGTCAGCTGTTTGGTGGTGAAGTTGGTGCGAATGGTGTTGGGTTGGCCCAGCAGCCCATATTCCGACACTTTGGCTGTAAGGAGCAAAAAAACAACAGGATAGAAGCAACAGAAGGAGAGCCCTATATGGGCCTGGGGGTCCCGGGGCTGTCTGATTGAAGGGACATCCCCTGTGCTTTGTGTTCGGCCCCCACCTCTTGCAGCTTCTCCTGAGCCACCCCTGGCTTTTCAGGGATGTAACCCGGAGGGAAATGCTGGCCCGGGATTTGCAGAGCTGCTTCTTTCTCTTGCAAACGGTCATCCCAGCTCCTTACAAAGTGCCATGAAACTTGAACGTGCGTGGGAAGGAGTGGAAGGGGAGGGGGGATGATGGTGGGGGAGAGGAGGGAAGTTCCGGATTTAAGGAAGGTTTTAGAGAAGGATGTTCAACAACGAGGGAGGTGGAAGCCACCTTTGTGGAGGAAGCAGGAAACTGGGAGTGTTTCCTTTTCCGAGCTGGACTTAAACTGCGTTGGGCCTGAAGGCAACCCTCTGCCAGGTGTGCCTGAGAAATCGCTAGCTGGTTTTTCTATAGAACTTGAAAATAAGAATAAAAATGCATCTTCCTCAGGCAAAGGAGCCTGAGGAGCAGAAACTCCGGGGAGGGCAACATTTCGTAGCGGGGCTGCAGAACGTCCTGCTCCCCCCCTCCTCAGCCCGGATGGGAACCCCCCCCGCCGAGCCCTGCGCTCCCCAAACTCACCTGTCTTGGGGGGGTTCCTCTTCACTTTCATCCAATCGAAGGTCCGCGCAGCGCTGGCATTGGGGCACGGCTCGGAGGGGCACGCGGGGTCTTTGTCCTCATTTAGGGAAGGCGAGAGGTTGCCGTAAACCCCGGGCAAATAACCGGGCTGCTCCTGCCCGTAAAGGTGCTGTTGCTGCTGGTACTGCCCTACGGCACCGCAATAACCCTCTGGCAAGGAGCCGAGATGGGGTCCGGTGCTGGAGGAGTAACCGGCAGCCTGGAAATACAAGCCGTCCGCGTCCTGCTGGCCGAGGTAAAGCTGGTGGTGCCCGTAGCCGGGGCTGCAGTTTTGGGTTGGGTAGCCGGAGCTCGGGGCAGCGGCAGCGAAGGGCACGGAGCGCCCGGAGGCGGAGGGGAAAAAGCCGGGGCTCTGCGAGGGAAGGTGGGCGGCCGAACCCGCGCTGCCCCCAGCACCGAAGCGCCCTTCTCCATGAAAAGTGTCACTGGAGGGGCTACCTGAGCAAGAGGGGAAGGAAGGGGAGCTTTGCTCTAAATGGTGGTAGGCGCCCGTCCCACGGTTACAAATTGCATACTCTAAGAAGGAGTTCATCCTAGTATTGTCCATCTGCCACTGATGGAGGAGGGTCAGCCTGTTTTGGGGGGGATTCCGCCTGCCCTACAACCTTTAGATAGTATGTCAAAGCTGTAAAACTTCCTTCCATGCATCGCTGGCCCTCGAACCCCGGAGCCTTCGGCGGGGCCGGGGTGGGGGCGGGGGGCCACGTGGTCTGCCCCCAACCCAATGAGCGAGGGGCTCCTGAAGTTTGTCACATCTCTGAGCTCATCCATCAAGGAGATGACATTTACATGACAAAGGGGTTTCAATCAAACCCTGCCCATCAATCTGATAACAACACGAATACGTCAAAATCTTTCCTCAAAGACTTTAAAAGAGAGGAGGGAGGTGGGGTGCGGGGAGGTGATGGGGAAAAGGGGATCGGGGGAAGAATTAGAATGATCTACGACTGTTTTAAGTGCTAAAAAGGCTCCCGAGCGATGTGGTCAGCCAATTTCAGCAGAATTTCCCCTTCCTCAACTTAAAAAAGGTTTTCTCCGATCTTAGTTTCACCTGAAAGGAAGACAAGGGGGAAAAGATGTAGGGAGGTCTGACTGCTTCCTCCCTCCACAGCCCCAATGACAAAAGGATGCTCTTTTCTTCATTGCGAAACTTTCCCTTGAAAAGTGGCTTGAACTTATTTGGAACTTTCTGGGCTAAAAGTTCTTATGACAAATTCACTTTACGTGCTTAAATTTCGTCATTCCGGCTTTGTGTGTGGGGCCAGTGTGGTTAAAAGCAACGTAATTAAATCTGTATTCTAATGAGGCGATGAAATAAAGTTAGGAAGACAGAATGTCTTTTGTTGGAGAAACACCATGCCCAGCTTAGCAATCGGAGCAGAGGAACTAAAAATCACGTATGTCTTTTTATTAACCCCACAATTCTTTCTATCCATCCTTTCTCCCATGTACTGACCTACCCACACACCCACTTCTGAGAACACGAGATGTTTTTAAGGGCTGTAACCGATAGGTTTATGGGCTGCAACTTCATGCTCTGCTTTCCTACATCGAATCTGCTTTGACCTTTCCCTGAGTCTGTTGTGAGCCTGAAGCCTTCCTTTAGCAGAGCCCATCTGATGAGTAGGTGGAAAGGCATTGACTTCAGCCTGGCCACTCCGCTGTTGAGAGAATGGAAACATAGGTAGGCAACATTTATTTACTTGTTAGCAAGGGAAGACAAGAGCACCCAACAATATGACGCCCACAGTCATTTGTTACTTGTCAGGATATTTACTGGTTATTCAGCCTCTAGGAAGAGTCAGGAAGGCCCTTTTTTTTTTTTTCCCCCCCTTTTTTTTCCCCCTCCCTCCTTAAATCGGGCCAAAAGTTCACTTTGAAAGGCATAAGCACGTTCTTTAATGCAGAGCTTTGGTGCGGCTGATGCAACCCGTTGGGATGGCATTTGTTAAGCAACTGCAATAGCATCAGCCCTCCTCCCATCTTCAAACGTCCACGAGAGAAAAAGTGAGCTTTGCCCAACTGCATCTTTCGTCCTCCAATAAAAAGAAGAAGAAGAAACCATTTCTATCGCTGTGCTTCTATTTATTCATGTATTCTGCAGACTTTGCTGATGCTGAGCAATTCAAGAAGAAAATATTTGAAGTTACAAACGTTCTCTCAAACTGAGTACATTTTTCTTTCATAAAACAAGAGAAACTGCAGAAGATGATCGTGAAGATTCAAAGCAACTATGATGTAATTTCCTTTGTAAGAGAATTCGGTTTCCAGTTTGATTCCAGGAGTGCTTTCTATGTTATGTTGTGCTCGCGCTTAAATTGAATACATTCTATTTAAACGATGCTCACAATCGTGATTTATGGCTGTGAAATGAAAAAAAAAAGTAGAAGGAGAGGTGTTTATTTCATCCTTGAAAGCCATTGTTTCGTATTGTTTGAAAACTTTGCATCACGGTCTCACTCCGCTGATACAATACAGAGAGATGCTCGATGTTATCACAATACAGCTGTCCTCTGGAGCTTCAAGATGAGCTCCAAGCGAGCTCACTGTGGCCTTATGGAGGAAAAAGTTGCGCTATAAGAATCCTCTCAACGAAGACTAAGCTAGAGTTTAGTCCTGAAGATTTTTGAGGATGGGAAAATCCCATAGGATGGGATCGAAATTCTAGCCATGAAATACAGCAAAGCATCCGAGCCGAGTAGGGGTGAAATGTGGTCCTTGGACTCCCGAGAACCACTCCGGATCTTGGCACAACCCTACAGGGGCTCCGCTCCCCTAAAGTAACACGGGCTTCCCCAAAACGCACGGCCTGCAGATGCTGTGAACGCACAAATGCACCGGGAATCACTTGTCCAAGTTTTCCTCTTAGCCCTTTAGTCCTGGGACTGACAGCAAATCACCGTCGTTATTATTAGCGGGTTTAATTCCTCTTATAAAGAAGGTGTGAGACCGTTTGGCTCTCAGCACCATCCCTTCATAAAGCGCATAAAGGTGAAAGAAATACCCGATTATCGGTAGCAACCCATCGCTTGGTGAACTTAATGCCGTCATTTGTTCCATTAAAACTCCCTTTATTGAAAGCTGAGAGAGAGGAGGTGGTCAAAACGTCCACGTCGTGTAACTGGAAATTCTCAGATTGCCAGAGCTCTGCCTCTTATTTCCCGAAAGGAGATAATTAGCCGTTCATTACTGCTTCATTTTCACTCGTTTGGAGGAAGAGAGAAAGGTGCCGTCCGGATGGTGCTGCTGTCTTTCAATCAGAAGGATTGAAACAGAACTTCTCGAGCTGGATGAGGACAGAGGGCAAATGGGAAGGATTCAGCTCGTTGATTCCTGGGAAAAGAAACTGTATTGTCCAGAATAGTGTTCGACTGGTTGATGGGAGAACGAGGAAATCCCTTCTTTGGCAGCTGCTTGGCTGCATGCAGGTGCCTTGCAGATGTCCTCAGCCCACAACCCGCAATTCTGTGCGGGACTGAAGGCCTTCAGGAGCTTCTGCTGCAGACCCCGGCCTTTATTTGAGAAGCAGAAAAGGAACGAGAGCATCACCAGCAGAATAATGCGGGTTTTTCCCCGGAGCTGATGGTGGCAGAGGACTTTTCATGCACGGGGTGTTGGTTGGCACATCCCGGGACAGCCCATGGGCTTCCTGCCCCAGGTGTGAGCACAGCCAGTTCTCGCAGCTAGCAAGGATGTGGGTTCCGATGCCGTGGAGAAAACCAAAATGAAGACTTCATCTTAAAGGGAAGCTTTTCTTGTGAGTGCTGCCTTTTAGCGGCATGGAATGAACGCACGGAGCTCGAGGCTGCAGCGCTCTGGGGGGGCTTTCGCTCTTTCTTATGAAATACTTTGCTTGCTTTGAGCTTGACACGAAGGATAAGGACATCCTGAAGACGCCCATGTCTTTTTTTCCTTGTAAGAGAAGTGATACAGACTGTGTGTGTGAGCTGAGGGAAGTTCTCTGCAGGCAACACCGAAGTTAAGAGCTTCAAAAGGCTCCAGAGCGTTCAGAGTCTTCAGATGCTTTGCTTTCGAGTTAAATATAAATACAGTTCTTTGCGGAGAAAGTTTGTGTCTTGCATAAGAAATGCCCCCGGTGGCTCCTGGCCGTGTGATTTATAAGTGTGTGTTCGTCCCTGATTTCGTTATCACCAAAAAGGACCCACATCGTCCAAATGATGCATAGTTTGCAATCTAAAAACGTGAGGGGAGGAGGGGGGGAGGAGAGAAGGAAACGCCAACAAGGAAAACTGGCTTCAAAGTTTGGGAGATCGAAGAAACGCTGAAGGAATCATTGGGATGAACTACAAGCGCGGGGCTATCTCTGAAGAATGAACGTGGGACAATTAAGATAAGAGAACAGTTCTTATCTGCCTCGCCCAGGAGACAGCAGCACCCGTTCAGGAGCCCACATAGCCGGGAGGGGGGGGCAGGGGGGGGGGGCGAGGAGGGGATACGTTTTGTGTTCTCGGTCTCCTGAAACGCCTTTTTCTGTATTTCTCCTTCTGAGTGTGGCACAACCCCATCTAATCCCACCTCTATCTATTCCAAAAGATCAAACACCTCCTCTTTGGGTTTAGGGAACCGGTCCTGGGAATCGCATCGGCCGTGCCTATGTGGGCCCCGGGGCAGAGGTGTGCGTCTTTAAATCCATCCACCCGGCTAATGAGCTTCATTTCAGCCTTCAAGCACGGTGACAGTGAAGGGAAGAGGGCTGTACCCGCTGTCCCTGTGTAGAACCCTGCTGGCTGCCGAACCCTTTGAGTTCCACTTAAATCTGTGCGATTTCTCAGCACTGCAGAATCTCGACGTGGAGCATCTCCTCCTGAACCCTTCCTTTCAAAACTGCCTGATTTTATTCACATCTTCACCAACACTGTAATATTTGTCGGGCAGCATTATTAATATCATCCAGCATCATTTTAAGCAACACTCCCCTAGCCCTGAGACCTGGATTGACCACAGCGTTTCCTAAAGCAGTTTTCTCTGGATCCAACATTCACTTTCCCTATCGTGGTACATAGAGAGGAGGGGGAAATAGCAGGTAAAGCTGTGATGGATGCGAGATTGCCAAGACGATGAGAAGTTCCTCTCTCTCACCTCCTTTCATCGGTAGGGACGGAGCACTGGGGATGCTCTAAAGCTTTGTCCAGTCAGTAGGAGGATGCTGGTAAAGTCTGTTACTGCTTAGGTGGGAAAACAATCACTGTGGGGATATTCTCAGAAAAGAGGAGTCTGTCATCAGCAACTCAGGAGGGAGCTGGGAGTGATTCCCACACAGAAGTTAACTCTCGGAGTTTCTGTTCCTGCCACTCTTTCCTGCACAGAAGGTTTTCCACCTTGAGCCTTCCCATGGTTCTCAAGGCTTAGTTCAGCATCTTCAGGGCCTCAAGTAGCTCTTTAGCAAACACATCCCCAGACTAGCCCAGCGCAAGATAAATATTACTTTAGCATCCCTACAACACGTGCGAGCACATCTCATTTGCATATTTCGAGCTTAATAATCGTGAGGCAATTGCAGTGTTTTGACAACGATCAAGAGCTGAATATGCTTAATATGCTTAATGTATGCCCTCCAGTTGCACGGAACAGAAGGGCAGGGTTGCAAATATGCATTCCCCATTTGTTTGACATTTTGAAGAAGGTAAAGAATGGCTGAACTAATGGCGAAATCTTACAGTCATTCAATAATTTAGATTTTATTGAATATTCCCCTTCTTTCCTCCGACATTTCAGTCTTGCTAATTAGGACAAATAAGAAGGGCCCTGCTGTTAGCAAGGATAATAACTGGCGAGGTTCCATTTATTAAGTCACTTTCCGTGGGTGTAGAATTGATCTGTGGCTGTGACTGGCACGCTTTCCAGACCTGCAGCAACTTTGAGAAGTCATTACGATCTGCAGAAGGGCCCTCGTTAGAGATTTGTATTGATAAGGTGTCAGGGTTTGTTCGGTGGGTTCGTGGGACCCCTCCCCTCCCTCCCCACGCCCCACTCCATCCCACCTTGCGTGGACATTACTGGGAAGGCCGTCTCCTCGCAATCCCTAAAGGGCATCCTGGAGGGGAAGGTGTTGGCCCTGCTGTCCCCTCCCCTTCTCCTCTCGCTTCCCCTCCTCCCTTCCACACGGGAAGGGCGGCTGCTCTCGTGGAAATCCGCTGCAAAATTGATTCGCCAAATGATAGATGTGTGCATGCGTGCGTGTATGTGTGTTTAAGTCGAACGAGGAGCTCCCTTCTCTTGGGAGGTTCGGTGGGATGCGCAAACACACGAGGCAAAATAAAGCACGGCGGAGCGGCTCCTGCCCTGGGGCCGGAGCGGGGGCTGAGCGGGGCTCTCGGAGGGGCCGAGGGACCATCTGATGGTCGGCCCTTTCCTCCCCTCAACAAGCCTGTATTCAAGGCTGTGGGGGGCGGGGGAGGAGAGAGGGGAAATATGTAAAGCGCTGGAACAAATGGCGCTTTGATAGACAACGTCTGGCAGTGCCAACGCTGCCGCTGAGTATGTTCCAGAAGCTGGAGATATTAAATAAACTTAAAGATAATGAATAGCCTTCTGTAGGGCTGCGATCTTCCCACTCCCCCCCCCCCTCCGCTTGTACCCCCCTCCCCCTCCTCGTGGCTCCGGATCGCGGTGCGGGGGCTGGGACGGCATCGGGCACTGCTCTTTGTTATGGGAGGATGCTCAGTAACGTTCGCTTGCATGTTTTAATTGCGATCTACTTCGATTTTCAGTATAAACATACACCATCCCGGAGAGAGATGTTAGCAGGATGGAAACGTCCGCTCGTTCGGTTGGGAAAGAAGGGTAACGATGTCGGGTAGGAACGAAGAGGCGGCCTTAAAACCAATCTCCCTTTGTTCCGACGGGAAGCGATCATCCAGCATTTCGAACAGCAATTTCGCAAACATCTGTCGAGGGTGTTTTTTGTTTTTTGTTTTTTTTTTTCCTTTTCTTTCTTCTTTCTTTCTTTCTTTCTTTCTTTCTTTCTTTCTTTTCTTTCTTTCTTTTCTTTCTTTCTTTCTTTCTTTCTTTCTTTCTTTCTTTCTTTCTTTTTTCTTTCTTTCTTTCTTTCTTTCTTTCTTTCTTTCTTTCTTTCTTTCTTTCTTTCTTTCTTTCTTTCTTTTTCTTTTTGTTTATTCCTTTTCACCCCTCGAAGCTGGAAACAAGCCTGGCTGTGATGCTCTTCATACGAATTAAAACACGGAGGGGAGCACACGAGTTTCCCACACCCTTAAGGGGGGGGTGAGGGGGGTGACAGCATCCGACCCAACGCTCTACGGCCCCCAGCAGAGCCCATCGCTACAGCAAACTGCCGAGCCCCGCTGCTCCGCTCCGCTCCGGCCGCCCCAGGGCCGCCCCTCCATTCCACCCTCCCCTACCCCCCCCTTGATTCTCCTCTCTGTTCTCCCATCGCTCCGACACGGCCGCCGAATTTCTGCCGTGTGCGAGGAAACACCGGTGACTTAGCAAAGACGTAATATGATTTATTTTGGGTGTCACCGCGATTGATTCCTGCGCTGACCCCTTTTCATTCATAAGCCTCCCCCACCCCCTCTGCCTCGCCCTCCCTCCTTGATATATGAGTTTTGTGTTTAAAATTGCACGTTGCGAGAAAGCTTTCGGAAAGAGAGCCGCGAACCGGGAGAGAGCAGCACAAATCGTTGTGGATGGAGACAACAGATTTACCAGGCCGGGCTACATCAATGGGGTTTGGTTTTTGGTGGAGGAAAGGAGAGGAAAAAGGAAAGAAAACAGAAAGAAAGGAAACAAAAAGAAAGGAAACAAAAAGAGGAGGGGGGGGGGGGGGGGAAGAAAGGAAAGAAAAAGAAAGGAAAGAAAAAGAAAGGAAAGAAAAAGAAAGGAAAGAAAAAGAAAGGAAAGGAAAAGGAAGGCCTCTTTCTGGCTCATCTCTCCCCTTCTATAGCATTTCTGTGTTGATCAAAATGCTGTCACCCACATTTGGTACCCATCCGAAACCCTTTACGGCGTTTCCTTCTTAACTTTTTGCCTGACCAGGACGTTGATAACGCCGATAATCGCCTCTCGTCGGCATTTTCTGCTGCAGAGCTGGGAGAGCCGTGGGATGCGGGAACGGAATGTGCGGGGGTTGCACTCGCTGCCTCTGTGCCCCGCACCCACCGCCTCTGCACCGCTCTGCACTGACAAAAAAACAACAGGAATCATTGGAAACCAACGCCCCTCTTCGATTCCTTTCCCCAAATCGTCACAATAATAATAATTATTATTATTATTATGAACGGCGCTGAAAGAAAACGCGAGGTCCGACTCGCGAAGCCTTAAGGATCGTTGGCTGCGACGATTCCTTTTGTCTTTCCTCTTTCAATACACACCAACAGACGTCAAATTGCTGCAGATCAGGGAAGGAGATTGATTCAGGCCAAGAAACCATTGCAAACGAAACACTCAGCAACGCGCTTCCCTCGCTTTTATAAAGGCATTTATTTCCTCTATGAAAATAATGTACAATAAATAATTTGCCATTTGCTATTAAAGGATTTGAATAAATAATCTACATCTAAAACTTAAAAAGGAGGAACGAAAATTCCTCTGTTCTTCTCATTATTATTTCCTTAAGAAATCTAAAAGTCTCATTCTGATTCCTGAGAAAGTCGCTTGAAGGTTTCGCAATTGTTTTCTCCCGAGGGCGGTCATCTCTGATGCGCATGGAAACTATTGGGTGCCTCCTTTAAAATAAATAAGGAAAAAGCCTATCATTTAGCACCTAATTTATATTTTAAATTTAAAAAGCTCTTTTATACGAGCCTTCTAAAATAAATACTGCGGCTGCGATTCGGGTCCCTCAAAGTGAAGAGTTTTAAAATGTCCGATTGGTGATTGAATGGGGGATGATTTGGGTTTGTTTTTGGGGTGACCCCCTCTCGTTTGAAGAGCTGAAGCGGCTCGGGGTGGAGCAAAAAGGGACAAAAAAAAAAAAAAAAAAAAAAAGAGAGAGAGAGACAAACGGGGGCCGCTACTGGAAATTGAAGTGTTGCAGATCTATAGTACAAAGTGCGCTGGTAAAAAAGTCCAGATCTTCCTCCGAGAAATGGAGGGGGCTCTCCAAAGAATCCTGAAGAACGGGGGAGAGCTGCAAGCAAGATTCTGCCGAGAGGATGCTGAGTTCCGGCAACCAAGGCGAGCCCTGGCTCTCGGGAAAGCCGAGATCCGAGGGTGGGGGTCCGGGCCGATCGGTGCCCCGAGGGCTGCGGGGCTGCTCGGGTTGCGCACCCCGGTACGGCCCCGGGCACGGCCCCACCAATGGGTTTTCCTCGGCCTCATCCGTGGCTTCGCTGCCCTCATCCAGACCGGGGTAGGCGATGTCCCCGTCTGGGGGATCTTTGTATTGTGTTTGCCTCTTGTGCTTCATCCTGCGGTTCTGGAACCATACTTTAACTTGTCGTTCGGTCAGATCGAGCAAAGCTGCAATTTCTACCCGACGGGGCCTGCAGAGGTATTTGTTGAAGTGGAATTCCTTCTCCAGCTCCAGGAGCTGAGTGTTGGTGTAAGCTGTCCGGAGCCGCCTAGAGCCGCTGCTGTCTGCCAACCCCTGCGTGTCTTAAACACACAAAACCTCACATTGCGGGGAGGGAGCGGGGTAGGGGAGAGGATGGAAGGGATGGAGCCGCCCCCCCCTCACCACGGGCAGAGCTCAGCGTGCCCCCACGGTACCCATCGGGGGGAGGTGGGGTTGGGGAGCCACTACGAAAGAAAATAAATGTTTAATTGCTCTCTTCCAACGGGGATCAGGGTTGGAAATCGCTTTCTTGTAGCCTTGTCCCAAGGAGGAGAAAGGATTTTGCTCCCTGGCCTCTCCCTTTAGATACCTTCCCTGCCTTCTTTTCAGATACGGGGAATTTCGACCCTTTCCTTCCCTTTTTTTTCTCAATTTTTTTTTCCTATTCTTATTGTTTTAAAGCCAGTAGATAAGGACTGACTCTGCGGAGCTTTGATTTCATTATTCCTGCGTTATCTGATCAATGAGCTCTGATATCCGCCCTTCTGCCTGAACATTCTTTTACCTGAGCGGTGCTACAAAAATACCCAAGCAGCGAATTGAGCCTCGAACATTTTGTCCCCGGGGATGGAGGATCCCTGGCTGGGTCTTCCGAGCTCCCTATCCAAACAGAGCTTCGGAGGGAAGACATACATTTATCCGAGGGTTGGGGGGTTGGGTGTTCCTATCTATCCATTCGTTTATTTTTGCAATAGGGATCTGGCTCTTCCCACTGCCTTGGATGCTCGGGGAGTTCTGTTCGCTCTCCATTCTGCCTCCTCATCTTGCCCGCAGCAATCCCCGCGTTACCCACCCGTCTTTCTTTTCCTCTCCGCTCTTCTTTCTTTCAATTTTTTTTTTTTTTTTTAATTCCCCCTGTAGGTTGTAAAAAAATTCGAGGCTGGCAGGGGAAGTCAAGAAAATGGAGCCGTGGCTCAGCTGCCAAATCCTCCCTCTGTAGCTAATAAAAAGCCCGGCTTCCCCGGAAATCTCTCCCTCTTCGCTTTCGCAGAAGTTGCAGCAAATTGCTCTTTTATTTGCAGGGGGGGAGGAGGCAGTATAAATTTCCCCCCCTCTCTCCCCCCCCTCTCATACCCCCCTTCCCCGGCTGTATGCATTGCTGCGGTGTATTTTATTGTGTGACACAGTTTGGGAGAGGTGCGGGGCAAAGTCTGCTGGGGGGGGGGGGGGGTAGGGCTGCTGGTGGGACGGGGATCTTTTATAATTCGGATCCTTTCAGCCAACACCCCCTCAGCCCCTCATTATACGAACCTGCAGGAGATCCTGCGGCGGGGATCGGCACCGAGGAAGATGATGGGGGGAAAGAAGAGGAAGACGAGGATGGAGCCTGGGTGGTTTTCTTGGACGATTTCTTCTCCTTCATCCAGGGGAATTCCGCTGCCAAGGGGCCGGGCTGTGCCGGAGGCTGAGGCTGGAGCAGGCCATGGGATGCTCTTTTTTGGCTCCTCGGTCTTGCCTGGCTGCTGGAACAAGGATTCAGGCTGAGGACGGTTTGCTCAAAAGGAGGAGGAATTAATGTCGAGTCCTTGATTGATGAAGTTTGAAATGTCTCCAGGACAGCGGGAAGAGACGTCAGGCACTCTGCGAGCGAAGGCTGGCTATTTATAAACCCGATCTCCCTCTCAAATTCAAAATTCATGGCTTTTCCAGGGCCCAGGGTTTAAAAAGCGGGAGGGGGGAGGAAGGAGGAGGGGAAGAGAGGAAGAAATCTAAGGGCCTCAGTTTTTATGGCAGTGATGATGATGGTTCTCGGGCTTTTTATAATTGTTATATTGCTGATAATACAGGCGTATGGGGACCTTGCTCTATTAAACTCGAGACTGGGGCGAAATTGCAGCCAATTCCTGGTCACGTGGCCACCCCTGGCCAATGGCAGGCGGGGCCTGGTGGCAAACAGAAAGCATTATTTTCTTTAATTGATTAAAAAAAAAAAAAAAAAGAAGAAGAAGAAGAAGAAGGAGAAGGAGAAGGCGAGAGAGAAGATCCCCAGGAAAGGATCCCTGCCATTGCTCCTCAGCAAGCAGAGGGCTGCAGGGTGGTTTGGTGGGGGCAGCGGGCAGCAAAATGCTGGCTGGGGCTGCTGGGTGCTGCTTGGCACTGCCTGGGGCTGCTGGGTGCTCTTTGGTGCTGTTTGATGCTGCCTGAGCTGCTGGGTGCTGCTCAGTTCTGCACGCACTTCTTGGTGCTGAGTGGTTCTGTTTAGCATTTCTTGCACTGCCTGGTGCTGCTCGGTGCTGCCTGCACTACTGGGTGCTCCATGGTGCTATATGGTGCTGCCTGCACTGCTGGGTGCTGCTCGGTTCTGTTTGCATTGCTGGGTGCTGCTGGGTGCTGCATGCATTGCCTGGTGCTGCTTGGTTCTGTTTGCATTGCTAGGTGCTGCTGGGTGCTGCATGCACTGCTGGGTGCTGCATGCATTGCTGGGTGCTGCATGCATTGCTGGGTGCTGCTCGTTTCTGTTTGCACTGCTAGGTGCTGCATGGTGCTGCATGCATTGCTGGGTGCTGCTCATTTCTACCTGCATTGCTGGGTGCTGCTCGGTGCTGGCAGCACTGCCTGGCGCTGCGTGGTGCTTCCTGGCCCTGCCAGCTCTGCCAAGCTCTGCCTTTGCCATTTGCTCACCTCCACAAAGTTCGGACCCCCCGGGGGATGCAGGCGTGGGAAAAACGGCTCTGCCAGCCCGAAATGCCCGCATGCAGCCGGGAAGAAAGCGGTCCGAACCGCAGGCGAGATGCCTGGGGGTATTTGAATGTCATAAATACACCGCCGAGCTTGAGAAGTTCGGATCAGCAGGAAGGTCTGTCTGAGCCCGGCTATGAGGCACTTAGGAAATCAAGTGAGCTTTCAAGTCAAGTAGAGTCACATCGGCCCGATTTAGCTCCTTAAACGACTTGTAAAGAAGCAGCGTAATCCTTCTGCTTCTAAAGCGACACTTAATGGACCCTTGGCACTTTCCTTAAAGGCCAAACGTGTTTTTAAGGTCATGGATATCTCTGAAATCACATTTCTTTCCTTCCCATCTTATATTTCTCCCCTCCCTCCCCGTTTCCCCTTGCCAATAAACGGTTCCACTTCCGCAGTTTACCAAATAAATAAATAAAGCGAAAAGTCACTTCCCAGGAAGATCGTTTCTTTCTTTTAAAGTGGCCGAAATCCACACAACCCGAAAAGAAGAGAGAAACAATCAATCTTTTTCTTTTTTTTTTCTTTTTTTTTTCTTTTTTTTTTTCTTTTTTTTTTTCCTCG
The DNA here is from genome assembly GCF_905368555.1 of Meleagris gallopavo. Classification (NCBI taxonomy): domain Eukaryota; kingdom Metazoa; phylum Chordata; class Aves; order Galliformes; family Phasianidae; genus Meleagris; species Meleagris gallopavo. The sequence continues at coordinate 3,604,099 of NC_139432.1, read as the reverse complement.
AATGAATTTGACAGCTCAGCCCGGCGCACTCAGCAAAGAATTTTGGCTTTACCAAAGAAGTCACTCAATGCAAAATAAAGACCCAAGAAAAAAAGTTTAACCCAGGGGTCTGAATTCGGGAAGTGTAGAATGTAACCATTTCTCGGGGTGGGTGAGGAGGGGGGGGTGTTAAAAAAAAAAAGTTATCTGCTGCAAAATGGAAGTTGGGATGGTTCGTATGTGTTTGTTCAAGCTCCACTTCTCCCATTTTTTTGCAGCAGGCGAGGGCTGGCAGGCTGCATTCACACAGGGAGAAGCCTAGAAACTTTTGTCACTTCAAGCATCCGTGTGGGTGGGGGGGGAATCAGAGGACTACATAATAATGAAGCTGAACCAGCGATCCAAGCGCAGTTTGGCAAAGGGCTAAAACCAAATTAAAGAATGATACGAATACAAAACCAGGTTGGATTGAAGGCTTTGGGGGTTTAGGAGCGTTTCCTTCAATGTTTGGCGTTCCTGTATGCGCTCGTCAAAACAAAATCTCATCAGATCGGGGCAGAAGTACGAATTCAAAGTTTGGTTTGGGATCGTTTCTTATTGATTTGGATGGAAATGCGTGTAGAGGAGTTCGGGTTTTGTCATTAGGAGTGGTTCGCTGCGGAGCTGCGGTGCAGCCAAAGAATTAGGGATGCAAAAGGAAACCTTTTCCCAGCCACCCTCAGCTGGTTCCGCTGCTTTTGCTAACACCAAAGCTGCAAAATAAAACAAAACAAAACAAGAGAACGGCATCTCTTGAGGAAAGAGCCGTCTCTTTTCCCACGAGCCCCGAAGAAAATAATGTGAGCTCTCGGGGGGAGGGCATCCATAGACGGATGGGAAGCGATTCCCACGGCTCGGGAGCGGTTGGGAGATGCGATCACTGCGGGGCAAAGCCGGATCTGCTCCCCTCATAGAGCGGCCCAAACGTGAAGGTGCGGAGATTTGCAGGAGTCCGTGCAGAAGCGACAGGAAAAAGCAAGAGAGCTTCTTTGCCCCGAGCATCGCCTTGAGTTCTCCTTAAGGATCCTTAACTCGATGCTGAGGAACCCTGATACAAAACCCTACTGGGTTGTGGGATCGAGAAAATGGTATTCAGCAAAGGGGGGTGGGGGGGAGAAGCCACTGCCTGAGCCTTTTATTTGCCCTGATCCCGATCAGCGCTTGCAACGCTTTTATGCTTCTAAATTATGGTATCCTCGAATGGTAAATTGCTCTCTGCATGGATGGGCAGAGCCGAGAACAGGTCTTGGGAGAAAAACAAGCCCTGTCTTTCTTTTATACCGCTATTTATTATTGCGCGAAGGTTATAATTATTAACCTGGAACTTCATTTATTAAGCGAGATCGGAGAGAAGAAGAAACAAGAGATCATTTCTCATGGAAATCTCTCTCCTCTCCACAATTTCACTTGGGGGGTGGGGGGGGGTTAGCTGGGGTTATTCAGACACCCACGGCTGCTCCTGAGTGTGCAAACCTGTGTGCAAAACCACGGACAGTGCACACTTTTACACATTTACACCCACATTTACACCCACCCACACCGGGCAAATCCTGCCCAGCCTTTCCCTCCCTTCATATATCCCCCAACATCGGAGCATCTCCAGTCTGACATGAGCTCCCCCCACCCCACTTTCCAGAGCCATAAAACTTATATTCTCCCTCGCTGCTTTCATATAAGTTTTCTTAAGGCTTTGGAGCGTAAAAACCCGAATTTTGCACCGTGTGATCCTTGCTGCTGCCAAGGGCCGCTCCCCCCATTGCTGGCTCCTGCAGTGCAGCCCTTCACAGCAGCTTTCTTTCTCTTAATGACAATTTCCAGCGTGCTTGCATGAAGATACGTGTGCTGGTGCTTGTGCACGCGTGACCATCCCCGTACGTGTGCATGCACGCGTGCGCACACGCGGCAAATCCCGTTTAAAATCCCTGCGTGGAAACTCGGGCCGTTTTCCTTTATTATTAGTAATATTTTGTGCGTGATTAATCATTTTCCTTTGTTTTCATTTACGGCCCAATGGCGGCCCGGCCTCGGCGCCACGTGACCCCGCTTTGTGACCGCGGGTGCGGGGGGGGCGCGGAGCGAGGCGGCCCCAAATCTCGGCCTCTGCGAACGGCGTGGGCCGCTCCGCTCCCCGGCCTGGTCTGCAGCGCGCTTCGTTTCTCTCTTTCCTTCCTTTCTTTCTTTATTTTTGTTTCTTTTTCCTTTTCCTTTCCTTTTTGTTTTTTTTTCTTTTTCCTTTTTCTTTTTTTCTTTTTTCTTTCCTGTTCCTTTTTATTTTCCTTTCCCTTTTCCCTTTCTTTTTTTCCTTTTTTTCTTTTTTCTTTATTTTTCCTTTTTTTTTTCTTTTTCTTATTTTCCTTCTTTTTCTTTTTTCTTTTTTCTCTTCCTTTCCATTTTTCTTTTTTCTTTTTTCTTTCTTCTTTTCTTTCTTTCTTTCTCTTTCTCTTTCTCTTTCTCTTTCTCTTTCTCTTTCTCTTTCTCTTTCTCTTTCTCTTTCTCTTTCTCTTTCTCTTTCTCTTTCTCTTTCTCTTTCTCTTTCTTTCTCTCTCTTCTTGTTTTTCTTCTTCTTTTTCTTCTTCTTCTTCTTCTTCTTTTTCTTCTTCCTTTTCCCTTTTTCTGCTCCCCTTCCTCTTCTTTTTTACCTTTTCCTTTTTCCTTTTTTCCCTTTCCCTCTTTCCTTAGATCTTTTCTTCCCTCTTTTCCCTTTTTCCCTGTTTCCTTTTTTTTTTCTTTTTCCTTTTCCTTTTTCCTTTTTCCTTTTCCTTTATCCCTTTCCTCTTCCTGCTTTTAAATCCAACTGCTAGGACGAGATGAAATTGATAACAGAAAGTTTATTCAAGAATTGTTCAACAGACAACCCTTAAGCAAGGAAATAAAATAACTACTATAAGAACAAAGAAAGATCTCCAAAGAGGAGGGGCAAGGTGGGAGGGAGGGATTAGCTATAGTTCTTCTAATTCAGGACTATACAATTACAGTCTGGTTCTGCTCTCATGCCTCCAGTAGAACTAATTACATTATTCATAAGTACGAAGGTAACATAAAACTACTCATCTTTCTAAATTACAGTAACTAAAATAAGCTTGTTGTACAATGACAAGGAAACACAATGTCCTTTATAACAAGTAAATACTAAAAAAGTACAATTTGATTCTTTTTTTTTTTCCCTCATATAAATACATAATATTGGGGATAAATAATACAAAAAGGAAAATATTTTAAACTGGCTATAACCAATAAATATATATGAATGTTCACCAGAACACACACCTATTGAAGGACGTCTCGACTGAGATCAATGAACGCCCTTCAAAGTTGTTTTTATACCCATTATATGTAAACTCTAAGTGCAACAAAGATGTCCAGACAATAAAGCATTAGCAAATCCTAGATATCCATTCACTTCTGCTTCCATTGGAGGACATTCCATTTGTTCAAATATACCCTGTTTTCACGTAAGGTCAAGAGAAGAGGAGGAAAGAAGCATAGGACTTCTAAGTTTTAAGATTGCTTTTCTATTAATAAACCCTAAGGAAAAACAAAAAACAAAAAACAAAAAAACAAAAACCCTGGTATCATCAAATGGAAACTTCACTTCATCGGTGGCAAAGGTGGAAAAATATTCAGACCTGTCAACATTTTCTTCCTCTCTTTGGGCTGCCATTCCTGTCAGTGGGGTTTTAAGCAATTTAGAAACTCTTCCTAAATCTTTTTGCAATTCTTACACCTCTCTCTTTTTCTTTTCTATTTTTAATTATTATTTTTGAGAGGGGAGGCGTGGATGGGAGGGGAAGAGCGTGGATCCCACGCGTTGGCAGGTGTGTATATTTGCCTTTTGTGTGGGGATTGGTGGGAAGTAACTCAGCGAAGAAGGATGCCCTGCCTCTGGAGGTTGGGAAGGAAAGCACAAAGCTCTTGAGGATTGAAGTGGAGGGCAGTTTTCTTGTGCATCCCTTGTGCTAACCTGCGTAGCCAGGTGTGGATGCAGAGGCACCAACTGTAAAGGTTTTGGTTGGCCATCTGCTTTCCATCGACCAAGAATTATCAGTGATAATCTGCCCTGGGTTTGGAAATCAAGGGCGTTGCTGCTAAAAATCTGCTAGGTTCCCATAAAACTCCCCCAAAGCCACTTCAGAAACATTTGTGTTGACACACAGGAAGTATATCTTTCCAGAGAGAGAAATGCTTTAGCCATTAAATACTGAAACCCTTGGAAATTGTGCCAAACAGAACCCAGAAATAACGCTGGCAAACTCAACAGCTTGGTTGAACTTGGCCAAGTGAAGAAAGGAAGAAAACAGCTCAACACAAATGTTTCTGAAGGCCGTCCTGCCCCGTGCCCCCTCCAACTCATGTGTTGGTTGCCATCCAGTTCACTCGAGCCCATCCCTGCTCCCAATCACAGGTGGGTCAGCTTGGGGGCCTCCTGGATTCTGCCCTGAGAAGATGCGTGGTGCGAGGAAAGGTCTGTGTAGGTGGGATGGGGCTCGCATGGTCCGTGGTGTTGGCTTGGAGGCATCTGCGGGGGCCCGTTGTAGTCCATGTTGGCCGCCTGGTGATGGGGGAGGTGATTGAGGCCGTAAAGGGATGGGCCAGAGGTGGGCAGAGAGTCCACGTAGTTACCTCCAACGTAGACGGGACTTCCCTGCATGCTGGGAGTCCCGTAGGTCACCCCATTCCCTTGTAACACGTGGGGGTCGTACTCGGGGGCCGTGTTGGTGTACTTCTGTTGGGAGGGGCAGCCTTTGATGGGGTTTTGGTAGTTAGTTGACATGGCGTAGGCATTTTGGTGGGGCTTATTGAAGGAAGGTGGGGAAGGGGCATCATAGTTACTGCTCATGGTGTGCAAGGCGTTCATAAACCCAGCGGAGGATTGCATGGGTTGGGGAGGGCTGCCGGTGGGGGAAGGTCCTCCGGAGGAAGAGCCCATCCCTTTTGACTTCTGATCTTTCTTATACTTCATCCTCCTGTTCTGGAACCAGATTTTGATCTGCCTCTCACTGAGGTTCAGCAGGTTGGCCATCTCCACGCGTCGGGGCCGGCAAAGGTAGCGATTGAAGTGGAATTCCTTCTCCAGCTCCACCAGCTGAGCACTGGTGTAAGCTGTGCGGGCTCTCTTGGAGGCCGAGGAGCCTGGAGGGCTTTTCTCGCCGCTGCAGGTTTCTGCTGGCCGTGAAATGAAATAAAAGATAATTACTTACATGCAGAAATTGAATGCATCGTTTCTTAATAAATCCTGGAACAGGCACGAGAGCTCGACCCCCCTCCCCCCGTTCCTCACCCCTTTGCATTAGCCTGTACTCCATAATCATGTCATTTATTAAGAGTTCTGTTCTCCAAAGCTGCCCCTGGTTTATGAAAATTTGATCATGTCATGTAGAAAAGGATTCCAGGGCCATTTATTTAGGAGTCGATTATTTTCAACAGATAATTTTGAGAAAATAATCTTTGGCAGGGGGGCAGCGACTGTGAAGCCAATTAATATTAACGTGGGGCAGTGTTGGGAGGTACTTTGTTTGCAGAAGTATGAAGACACACACATGCACGTCTTGTTTGTGCCTCGTTTTTGCGTAACAGAATTAGTTGCACGCACACTGTTAAATACCAAATTCCATTTATACTGATATTCTTGTGCTATAAGCGCGTGCATAATGGATATATGACATTAATACAGTGAAGGGTGTGCTGCAGCGTTTATACAAATGCTTTTTTCACAACAGTGCCATTTCCACACTGATCTTTTTTTTTTTCCCTTGATTGCATTAGAGATGCATGCGTGCATGCAAAAATATCCACATATTTATGCATGTGCTCCCTATGTGCACACATGCACTCAGAGCACCGTGTTCACTGCTGTGTCTGAGGCAGGGGGAAGGAAGAGAACAAGCACTCAGCTTCAGCATCGCTGGGCAATTGGTGGCTGTACGTTTTGGGCTGTGTGTATCTGCACAGTCAGGCAGTGGCCCTATTCAGCTGCCTGGCTGTTCTTCCCTGCCGTGCTCTGGTTGTTGTAGGATGAGCCAAGTGTTCTCAGCCAGCAATGCAGGATGGACCAAGGCCATGGGGTGCAGCACATCGCTAGCAGCTGTGGGTCATGCCCAGTATCTGCAACCTCTCTGCATTCTTTCCCCCCATCCTTCCTCTAAACGAGACCCCGTGGCTCTTTGTTACCCGACGATTTAGGAAAAGAGATGCTCACAAAAGAAGAACGGTGTACCTGTGCTAGGGGAGCTGCTTTTCTGTTTTGAGTTTTGCCTCGATTCTTTCATCCAGGGGAAAATCTGCTTGGTGAGACTGGAGTTTGCACTGAGGTTGGCTTTACTCGGGGCACTTTTGCTGCTCCCTGACTGATTATTGCTGTTGCTACTGGTGCTGTTGGTGGTGGGGTTTGGGGGTGGTGAAACAGTCGGAGGCGGATGGTGTTCCTGGGGCAAACTCGGCCTCATACAGCTCCCATTCAGGTCTTTACTTTTTGCATGCTGAGTCGTGTTGCCGAGGGACTGGAGGGAGCAGGCGGACCTCTGGAAGTCGTTCTCCACGTGGGAACCCGATTGGAAGGGCTGCTGGGGGCCCTCGTAGCCAAACCCGTTGGTGCTCCCATAGGAATAGCCCCCAAAGAGAGTGGAGCTTTCGTAGTACGTTGTCTTCTGCATCTCCGGGATTCCCCAAAATGATTTTTCCAGCTACCAGGGTCTTGACACCCCTATGGCAGAACATTGGCACCCCAAGGCCACGTGACAGGCCGTTTCCAGCTGTCTATTGGAAGCTGACCTGAAAGGTTAGGAGAAAACACACAATAATAGTACCCAGCCTATGAATCCATCTTGGGGCCTGAAAGGCACATGACATGAATAGGGTCCTGCAGAACAGGGTGAACAGATGCTTTGAGCAGATTTTGTCCTGTGTGCAGCCTCAGAAGGCTCATCAAATGTTGCAGTGCAAGAGTGCTGAGCTGATTTTGGGGGGTCGTTTTTCCTGGCTGTTGTTTGTTTGCCCCTTTCTTTCCCTTAGAGCATAGCAGCAAGGTTGGAGAACTACATACACACAAGTACACGTGGCTACATCTAAATACTTCTATTTAGGTCCATATTTCTCTCTGTGTGTAAGTATCTGCACACATGCATTCACACATACATCTACTGATACGGGTGTATGGATATATATGCAGATCCACATGCAGCTAACACACACACTAACATAAATACAAGCCTACAGAATGGATAACTGCTAACTACGAGCACGAGAGGAATGAGACTCTGGCCTTCCTATCCCCGACCTATTCAAATCAGGCATAAAAACCAGCAGGATGTTACAGAGTCAGAAAAGTGCACTAAGTTTAGGGTAGGGCCATTCTCTGCTCTGTTTGTTTTTAATTGGAAAACAGCAAAGCCTTGATATGCCCTATCCAGGTAGCCCTGTCCTGACACACTTGGCTCAATTTGCTGTTTACTCAGAGACTCACAATGTCTTTGGAATTCAGAGCAAATATTTTAAGCAGATTGAAGCAAGGGCACGAATTCAAGAATGTGCTTCCTTTGGCCTGTTTGTCAGCCCCTCTCTCTCTCTCTCTGGCAGCACAGGTTGTATTTAGAAAACACTGCCCTTCACTGCACTGCTTCACCCTCATCAGTATTGAATCTGGAACTGCCACTGCCGAGATGTAATTCCAAAACCACTTTGATTGCTGGTGTGGTTTTTTTTTCCCTCAGAAAACAAACACATCTCCGGACCATTTGCTCCTAACTTTGTAACCCTTTGGTATTTTAGCATTCCTCCCTCCCTCAGTCCAAGCTCCGAAAGTCTAAAAACCCACTATAAATCCTCGGATCACAAAATGAAACCTTTTTCTTCTCTTTCTCTCTTCATGTCCTTCCTCCTCCCCCACCTTTTTTCCCTCCTGTTTATGAATTTCTCCCTCTCTCCGATGCTTTTCTCCCCTTCTTTCTCTTCTGCCAAAGCATAAACTTTCTCCACCAAGACGACAGAGGACAAATACCATTACGAAATATGAAAACCATCTTGAGCAGAAAATAATCTGATGGATAAGGATGAATCAGGCAGCAAACATCTTTAGAAAAGGCAGAGGCTCCTCTCTGCAGCTCGGAGTTGGCAAGGAGCCACTGTACTTAAAAAAAAAGAAAAGAAAAGAAAGAAATATCCATTGTATATTTAATTGTATCTACCGTATATTTAATTGCGTCTGGGCTCTCCGTTCCTCTAAAATAAAACAAAATAAACTCGGTGGAGATAAAAAGTCTCATGCGATGGATCCGAGCGTTGGGGTTTGACAGCAGCCGCAGCTCGGTAATAAATAAGAGCTTTTTCCTCCCTTCCCTTCCCCGGCTGCTGAGCTCCTCTCTCACGACAGACGAAAGCCCCATCTACTTTTAACACGGCCGCAGACAAAGTGCCCACGAAGGGACTGTTTGGCTTTTTTTGCACTGATTAAATCCTTTATGCATTCCCAGATCTGTATTGCATCTTCCGCCGAGATGTATTATTGTCTGCGGCGAGAGTGATGTCCTTGCTGGGAGTTATTCTCATTCGGTTCCCTCGGCATGATAAATAAGTCTTATTAAAAAGTAAACTCCTCTACCCTGGCTGAGAAGCCGGGAATTAATTAGCAAACAGCAGCGCCTTTCTTATGAATAGGTTTGCTGAAATCGTCTGGAAGGGCAGAGGTGGGAATTTCTCCAAGGCCTTCCTGTCTGCCATAGGATTCTTAAGGAAGAAGAAGAAGGAAGAAAAAAACCAAACAACAACAACACAAAACAAACCAAAAGCAAAACGGAGCGGGGAGGCTCGGCCAAAAAAAAAAAAAAAAAAAAAAAAAAAAAAAAAAAAGGCAGCTAAAAATAACAGCGATTTCTTTGGGTTTTGTTTTGGAAACGTCCATAAAAGAAATTTACGATCCCCATTCGCCCAACGGCTCTTTTCGCTCGTGGCATCCGCCGAAGGTTCGCTTTGTACCTCATCTCTCAAACGCCGCTCATTTATCTTCGCCGAGGACGGCCGCGATCCTTAATTATTGACTCCGAGGGATTGTCGGCTTTAAAAAAAAATGAAATAAATAAAAATCTCGGGAGGAATGATAAATATTCGATTCTCTGTTGTTCCAATTAAAGGCGGGCTGAATCCGCGTTGGGTGATTCGTAGAGCTCCAACTTTCGCTTCGAGGGAAGGGAACGTTTAAGCACAAACTCCGTGCCCAGAACTTTGGAGTGCGAAGGTGTTGAGATATTTATCACTCCCCCCTTTCCCTCCTCATCCTCCGAAAGAATAATAAAAATCGGGGGAAGGTAAAGGTGAGGGAGGGCTGCGAGAAGAAACGGGGCTCTCGGGGGGGGGAGGGAAGAGGAGAAAAGAAACGGAAGGCGGATGTATTCTGCTGTAAAAAAAACCCTTCCCTCCATGTTGGAAACCCTAAATTCACAACCTGCCTGTTTGTGAAGAAGAGAGGGGTCTTTCCCCTCCCCGCCCCCCTACCCCCCCCTCCCAAGGTACGTTTCCCACAGCCGGGCGAGCAGGAGCTGCCCCCCGGCTTTCATCGCAATTATTATTAATCATAAAGATCCTAAACGTGCCCTCCACCATAAGTCGGCTGCTCCAAAAAAAAAAAAAAAAAAAAAAAAAAAAAAGACCTCAAATCTCAGCTACCGCCTCGCAATGGATCTGCCTGCAAAAATAGAGACACATTCCTAAAATTTCCCCCTCCTCCCCTCCTCCTCTCCCACCGCCCGGCTTCACCCCAACCAAAACTCCCCAGTTGTAAAGCGGGGGGGAAAAAAAAAAAAAAAAAAAAGGGCCCTGGATGAGGGCTGCAAAAGAGTCTCTGCGTGGAAGGAAGCTTAAAGCTTGTGAACTCTTCTTGAACCGAGATTGGAGTCATATGGTCATAAATCATTGGGACATATACTCCGCCATTCACAAAGTGATAGCCTATTTGAGTCCGGCTTACCTTAGTCTCTGACGAGCAAAGCACGGGCAGACATAATATATTTTCACATCCAGCATCCACGCAATCAATAAGCAAGGAATGACCCCCTTCCTTTAAAAACGTTAAAGGAATATACGAGAGAGAGGGGGGGGAAGAAAATCCGGCATATGGATGGATGTATGTATTAAAAAAAAAAAAAGGGGGGGGGGGAAGGAAAAAAAAAAAAAAACAGGGGGGAGGGGGCTCAGCCAGTGGAGCTTTCGGTTACGGCAGCTCAAATTGTCTCTCTGTCTCCGTTTGGGGAAGGGGGGGGGGGGGGGGGAGGAAAAAATCAAGATGCTTTCCAGCTTCCAAGATGTGCGGAAAAGCTGAGGGCTTTGAATGGACAAACCCCGAGGTTCTGGTTGCCCTATAGACTGGTACGCTCTGCTCACTGATAACAATGGCCTCTGCTTTACCACAGCAAAGGGGAAGAAGGGAAAGGAGAAGGGAGGAAAAAAAAAAAAAAGAGAAAGAAAAGCTGAACACAACCCCCCCCCCCCGACCCCCCCTCTATCACCCTTTTAACTATGCAATGCTTGGCTAGGATTAAAATAATAACGAAAAGAATCCAGGCGACGGGGAGGGAGGGGGGCGAGGGGGGAAAGAAAGCGGAGGGGATATTTAAAAACACAGATCGGGTTCGGATTGCTGGGCAAAGGCAGCGAGGCTCCCGAACAGCGTCACTAGTGAAAAATTATGCTAATTGCAGACGTGGTGGACAGAGGCCTAGACAGAAAGATAGTAAAGCTCGCCTTTGATTCACGTGTTTAACAATTAGGTGTCAATTTATGCTAATAAACCGTTTCAAAATAGTCATGGTTTCCCCCCCCCTCCCCTCTCCTCTCAAGCGGCCGCTTTCAATAGCCGCTGCCTGCACCCCCTCCCTTCATCCCCCCCCCCCCCCCCTCCGACCCCGGCTGCGTTCGGCTCCCTCTGGCCCCACCGAGGCGGCCACGAAATGTGGGGCACGGGGGGGGGTCTTTTGGGGGGGTGAGGGGGTGCAGCCGGGGTGTTTTGGGGAGGGGGCGGATGGAACCCTCGGAACTTTGGCTGAGAGTTTGGAGCCGGGTGACCATAGAGGGGGGGGGGGTTGGGGGGATTCGGGGCCGGGGAGGATTCGAGGTGGGGACGGGACGAGGGCTATTAGCGGCCGTATTAATATCGCCGTTATTGCTATGCGAGGCTCTGCCGCTGTCGCCACGGGAGATTTATGCCTCTCCCCGCTCCCACACGCTGCCGAAAGGAGAAACTCGCCAAGATGCGTCCTGGGGAAAGTCCGTGACGAGGAGGGGCCGAAGAGTGGGAGGAAGGCAGGGCAAAGAATTGAGGTGTCTGCACTTTTTTTTTTTTAAAGTGCTACTTTTGTTTCGCATCGCAATTATCTCCTCTCCTTTAATTCTGACGCTCGCTCCTTTGGGTTAAAAGTGCTGACGGGGGGGATTTGCGTTTAGCAGAGCCAGACAAGCAGTGACCACAAAGGCTCTGAGGACTCCGCAGGAAGGTATGCCTCAGCGGGGGGAGGGGGGGCGGGGGGGGGTCCATCGCCTTTTTTCTTCTTCTTTTTTTAGGGGGGGCACCTTTAGGTGAATAAGTATGGACAGAAGAAAAAAAAAAAACAAAAAAAAAAAACCCAAGGTGTCCAAGTGAACATCTCTGACTTTTGAGAGGATTTATGCTGGGTTGGACAGACAAGCTTTCTAAGTGATGGACAAAGTCTTATCCCGCGGACTACGGTGTTTCCAGCTATTGTTCTGCCTTCAGACCCCAGAATGAGGGCTTTCGTCCGGGGATGTGACTATTGAGACCCCCCCCTACCCCCCCAATCTGGCTATGATCTGCTAGAAAACATCATTTCTACTGCAAGTCTGTTATTAGTTTGGAGCCCCGGCGTTGAGATTCCAGGCAAGGAAAGAGGAGAAACTACAGCGGACTTTTCTTCAAGGACTTCTCTGTAGCTGAAGTATTGGGTAGGTTTCTGAATATGGACCTCCACTGACTTTTAACAAGCAAAAATACCTCGGGCTCTGCAAGTAACTCTTCCGAAATGCAACATTTTGCATTAACCTCAAACCAGCAGCCGAAAAACCAAAGCGTTCAGCAGGTCGTTGCAAGTATACAAGCTGGGCTGCTGCAAGCAGCTTTTGGGCTCCCTGTATATTACCATCTCAGCTTGGGATGCAGCTGAAATTTTTTTTTTTTTTTTTTTTCCTTTAAAATGCAGCTCCCTCGCACCAAATCAGCAGCAAATGTTGCAACCCGACCGGGTTTCCCTTCAAAGGCAGCTCAGGAAATCTCTTCCATTTAAAACACTCCCTGGAAGTTACGGCCATAAATCACAAAAGTTTCAAGACAAGGCGGTAGCGAAATGGAGAAAGAAAATATTCTGCTGTAATCCGGGGCAGCCGTGTTTGGTGGGGAAATAGGAAATAAAGAAAGGTATAAAGTCACGTTGGGTGATTTTTTGGAGGAGGAATGGATCCGAGTGAATGGGAAGGAGGGAGGTGGGCGCAGGGAAGGGGAGCAGGTAGGAGATGGAGAGCAAAACTCACCGGTTCCCGGATGTGTGGTCCAGCAAACACGGGGCTGCGGTGGAGTTTGAGAAAGGAGAAAAACTGAAGAGGGGGAAAAAAAAGAGAGAGAGAGAGAGAGAGAGAGAGAAAGTATGAAACTCGGGTCAGAGAAGCGTGGACGAGGGAAAGCGAAGGGAATTCATCACATAGAGAAATGTTTGGGTGGAAATGGGGAGCAGACGGGCTCTAATAACAAACCCCCCCCCTTCTCCCCCCTCCTCCCCAGCATCTCCTCTGAGGATATCTCTCATCCAAGAGAGTACAGCTTTGCCAGGGGGTTCACCACTTTCCACACGCCCGTAACCAAAGTGGCACCGCAGACGGTGGGCGCTGCGCTTCTTTCTGCCAATTTGAGATCGCTCACCCCCCCGTTCCCTTTCCCCTCCCCCCCCCCCCCCATCCCCACCACGGGTCTGAGACTGAGATGGGGGACCCGAACGTCAGGAAAATACAAAAAACACGTCATAAATAAATAAGAACCGAAGGGTTTTTGGTTAAACGCCGCCGGTAATTTCCGAGTTCAACGCGTTGAAGGGGTGAAGTGCACGCGGTTCTTTGGCTTTGGGTTCAACAAAAGTAAAACATCAGGGAACGCACGAGGCCGTTTCCCTGAAGGAGTCGGGATGAGGAATGCGGGGGGATTACGTGGAGGTTCTCAGTTTGAGGTTTGGCAACAGAACGGACGGGTCGAACCGGAACGCGTTTAGAACCGCGCCGAGATTTATCAGAGCGACTTTCATAGGAAGGACTTAGAAAAGGGACAGAGAAGAGAAGGGGGAAAAAAAGAAAAAAAGGAAGGAAAAAAAAAAATAAGGAAAAAAAAAAGCAATCTCATTTAAAAATATTTTCGTTTGGGGAAACATTCGGTCGCTTTCATAATCCCGTTTCCGTTCTGGATGTTGAAGTTATTAATCTCAAATAAAAACGTTCCCCTCACGCCCTTACTCGGCGTGTGACAACATCCCCGAGTCCATAAATCAGCCGCGGATGCTCCGTGACCTTCTCCCGTCGGCGGCCGAGAGCTGTGTTTTTTATTAGGGTTATTATTATGTTCTCGCACACTTTCATACACAGCTTTGCCAATATTCCGCTTCCGTCTCAGCCTTGCCCGCTTTAACCGGGGCTTTCCAGTTCTCTCTGTGGAGTGTACGTTTGTAAAAGGGGTCGGGAGGGAATGGGGGGGGGGGGGGGGGAGGAGAGGTGGGAAAAGAGAAAAAGAAAAACTTTTTTTTGGCTTTTTTTTGCGTGGTGAAGTCGACAAACGAAATGTGAGTCCCGGAGCGTTCCTCCCACTTTGGAAGCCGGGGAGGGGGGGGGGGGGGGGGGGAAAGAAGAAGGGCAGAGAGAAAGGAGGAGGGGTAAAGGGGGGTTCATCGCATCTGAGAGGAGCGCTTTGCTGGAGGGAGGAGGGAAAAGAGAAGCAAACAAACAAGCAAACAAACAAACAGAGGGGATCTGGCATAAATAACATCTCGGGGGAAAGGGGTGGGGGTGTTGTTTCTCTTTGTTTTAATTTATTCCCTTGCAATAAAGGCAGTGGAGGGATGGATGGAGACTGTGTGTTCCTCTCCCCCCCCCCCCACCCCAACCCTCGTTCTTTGTTTTGATCTGGGCGGCTTTGCTCGATTTGCTTTGCATTAATTTCTCTCTCAGAGGCGGTGCAGACTCAGCCCTGCCCTGCGAGCCCCGCAGCACCCACCGCTTCCTCCAGGGGCCTTTTTATGTGTGATTCATCCTTATTACTATCAGTAACTAAAAGGAAGGAGTTTGGCTTTCTTCGCTCCTATCCCGCAAACAGACAGCCCGAGGAAGGGGAGAGTTATGGAGGGACCAGGACCTCCCGGTACCCCAAACAGAAGCCAATGAGGATAAGAAATCAAAATGAAACGGAGTGAGCAGTGTTTTTTTCCTTGACAGATTAGACCTTTTTCTCCCCATGACCTTTGCTTGGAGGAGCGATAACTCACCAGGTTAATGATCACTCGGCGGAAGTGTTACTGAATTGTTTCCAAAAAAAAAAAAAAAAAAGCCTAAAAAAGTCCTACAAAAACCAACCCCAAAACGAACAGACAGTGGAGAGGACACACAGCTCCGAAGTTCCCATCCCTGTGCCCACGGGGTTGGGATTTCGGGGCATTTTGGGGTCTGAAGGTGTGTGGGTGGGGATGATGCTGTGAACCAAAGGAGGCAATTTGCGCTATCAGCGCTCTGCAAATCGATACTTTGGGAACAGCTCAGCAGAGACGGGAAGAATCGCCATCCCCGCTCCTCCACCCACCCTCCAAATGCCAAAATAATGGCTTGAATTATGCGCTCACGTGATTGGGACACGTCAACCTTTTGCCCGTTTTATACAGAATTGGGAAACGATCCGCTCCCTCCCCACTTTCATTAATTCCTCCATCAGCAAATTTCCCAAACTTGCCGGGCCGGAGATACCCCTCACTCCCTCCTATCGCAGTTGGGGCTGGCCTGGCGTCTGAGGGCTTTTAGCTGCTTATTAATCCTTTTCTTTTAATTATTATCTTCCTCCTCCCTCCCAATCCCCCACCCTCCCCCCACCCCCCCAAAAAAAACACCCTTTCCCATCTTTTGTCCTGAAGGCGGAGGAGACGAACCAACACTAACGAGGAAAGCGACCTCAACAACCACCGCTCCTCTGAACGGCAGAGACGACGGAGATGAGGGGAAAAGCCGAATTAGGGGCAGGAAAAACGAGGTGGGGCTTCTCAACCTTCTCTACCTCCGAAAGAGAGAGATAGAGAGAGAGGAAGTCTCCAAGTTTTCTCCCCCCGCCGTCCCATCCCTCACCCATCCTACCGCAATGTGAAAAAAAAAAAAAAAAAAGAAAGCAGGATTTAGGTTATTTTTGCAATGATACTCGCCTGAATCCGGGACCCGACGGGCGCTGTTGGACGGTCTGAGCATGGGGGAGAAAGGACCTGGGAGAAGAAATAAACTCAGTTTACCTTTTTCCGTGCGCTACTTCATAAAGACTTATCAATTTCTGACGAGGGAGTATCAGGAAAAAGGGTAAAGAAGCGGTGGTAAGGAATTGTATTTCTCTGGTTTGGGATGTTCCCACTAAATATCGCTCTTCTAAAGAGAACCACGAGGGTAGAAGCCAGTCCTGCATTCTCCCTTCACTGCACATCTCTGCAACCATCCCACAGCCACCGACAGACACACAGCAGAGCCACTGCCCCGTGCTAAAATCCCCTCTTACTGTAAGGGCATTTGATCTGACATCCTCATCACCATATCAAAGGGTTCCGATCTATCCCGAGTCCTCGGTTAATTTTTAATTAGGTGGGAAAGCTTTGGGAACGGGCAATGTTTAACGCAGCAGAGGACACGTAGATGGAAGTGGAGGCTTTAAATCCTATTTCTACTTCTAGAACGGATGCGCCTCGCTGTAACACGCGTGTTTTAGGCAGAAATAACTCATCCCTATGCTCACAAGGCCCCTGGACAGAGGTGGCAGCGTGACTCGGGGAAGAACCCATAGAAATCCGGCTGCTCGAGTCACATCCACCCCAAAGAGCTCATCTCAATGCTCCGAGGTATCCCCGTTGATGTAAAATACCACAAAGAGGACCCGAGCTTCCAGTCCCCCCATCCACACCAGGTCAGAGATCCCTATGCTGCAATCATTCGTTTTTTAAGAAGAGTGGGAGGAAAGAAAACTGGAAGGCTGGAAAAATATCCCCAACCCCCCCCCTTTCTAAACTGTCCCAAAAGAGAATTGCGAGCATGGACAACATAGAGATCTATACAGCTGTATTTCAGAAAGTGACCATTAATATCAATTTACTTCAATGAAAACTTTGCTTCTTCATGAAGTTGATGATTTATGATAAAATCAATTAAATTACGGCCACTTAGGGCCTGCGGTTCCTTCTCAGATTTCATTCGCTAACAGATCAAGTGCTCGACAAAAAAAAAAAAAAAAAAATTCAACTTTAGCTTCAGGCGAGAGCAGATAATTCTAAAGCTGGGGAGATTTAATGCAAAGCAATCTTCAAGGGGAAAGAAAAAGGGGAAAAAAAAAAAATCACACACAAAAAAGGACCCCCACCCCCCAACCAACAGACACCGCACATCCGAGATTTTCTCTCCGCCAGTTTAACAGTTTGCCTCGGGAAATATCAGACACTGAGTCCAAAGTTTTCCAGTTTCACAATGCATGTGGACATTTTTAGAACTGGGAACTTGTCCAGAGGGCAGAGTTATTCTCTTGTTCTAAAGGGAAAGGAAGCAGAGGAGAGCAGAGAGCACAAATAGATACATATTTAGAAAAACTTTCCAGATTTAATTCAATTTTTCGGATTTTTTCCTTGCCCTCCATGCAAACGAGTTTCCTGCCTCGCTCTATAAATCTACACCGGGAGTTCATGGGATGTGTGAGGAGGGGGGAGGATTTCTGAGCACGAAATGAAGACCAAAAATCCATTGAAAACGTTGCACCCAATATTTCCATATGAAAATTCACCCTCCCTCCCGTTTCCTTTTGGCAGAAATGGCATTTGTGTGAGATGAACCATTTTCGAGTGCATCTCTCTCCCAAATCAACCCAACCAACCCAACCAACCCAATCCAATCCTACTCAATCCAACCCAACTCAACCAACACAACACAACCAAACCAAACCAAACCAAACCAAACCAAATCAAACCAAACCAAACCAAACCAAACCAAACCTCAACCGTTTCTAAAAGCCTGGCATTCTCATGCTCGGACTCTCTAAACTACTCTCATTTCATGCCAAATGTTTAAGAGTTTCTGCCTTACCCATTTCGGTCAAACTCACTGGCCACCACAGAGACAAGGAGCTCAAGGAGCCAGATGTTTGTAAGTCACATCTGGCCGCTACAGCCGGACCTGGGGAGGGAACCCCTCGCGATGGACATACATAGAGCTTGGGATTTCTTTTCTTTCTTTCTTTCTTTTTTTTTTTTTTTTTTTTTTTTTTTTTTTTTTTTTTAAGAAGCCGTTGTAATTAGGATCTGCTTCAAGTAAACAAGAAAGTCTGTAGGGCCATAAATCACCATCACATACATTCTTCAGCTTAACACTCAGCTTTTCCAATGGGCTTTTGTAGTTTCTTTTTCAAACGAGAGAGAGGTGCTAAACTTTAAACAAATGTGGCCCGGACAAACTTTGCGGGTAAACACACTCTTGGAAAGGAGCAGTTTGTAACCGGTCCCGGTTATGGACCGTGAGAGATCATTTTGGTTCATCTTCTGCTTCCCCCCGTCCTGCTCTGAGACATCGGTCTTAATTTGTTACCGGGAGAGATGAGAATTGGGGGAACGGCCTGTCAAAGCCTTCGGGCAATTAATTACAGCTCCAAACGTCGGAGCCGGGAAAGGCAGAGCCGCGTCGTTCTTTTATTTATTTCTCTATAACTTCTTACCTGTGTTACCGTCCGATTTCAAGACTTGGAGAAGAAGGAGAGAAGCCGAACCGGGCTGGTGCGACTTCACAGCTGAAGCGGCCAAATTAACGAGAGGAAAAGGAACTATTTTGTAGCGATGAATCTCGTTGTCAGCGTGTTCGGCCGCGGTTTGTCGCTTTGGTTTGGGTTTGGTTTGGTTTTTCCCCAAAGATGCTTTGATAAATCTATCTATCTATCTATCTATCTGTATTATTCAATCGGAACTGAATTGAAGTGCAGAAAAACGCTTCCAAACCAGCTGAAAGTATCGCAAAGATGCGGCCCCTTCTGCACAGAGATACCGAACGGCGGGGGATGAAGTGGGGGTGTCAGGAGGGGGAGGTTGGGCGCACATTCCCCCTTAAAAGCAAAAAGAGGAAAAAAAAAAAAAAAAAAGGAAGAAAAGAAAAAAAAAAGCCCTCAAACCTCCCCCACTCCTCAATCCTGCGTTTCTATCTGGAAAGCTGTTTCTCTTTATAAAGACTTAAAATGTTGCAAGACTGTTGTAATACTGAGTGACAAGGGGTGCTGGAGAGAAGGGAACCAAATGGATTCTGGTTTTTAGAGCCAGTAGGAATTGGCCGGCCTTCAATGTCAGGATGCAAAATTGATTCCATATGTCTCGTCCGGGGAAAGGGAAGAAACGAAGGAAAGTGGGAAAGAAGGAAAGAGGGAGAAAGAAAGGGGCGAGGAATAAAAGTTGTGCAAAGCCCAACGAGTTTCTCTTTGTCTCTGTTTCTCTCTTTCTCTCTTTTTCTTCCACTTACCCTCTTTCCTTCTCTTCTCTCCTTTTCCTCTCTTTCTCTCTGCCTCTTTCCATCTTTCTTTCTTTCTTCTCCCATCTTTCTCTTTCATTTTCTTTCTTTCCCTCTTTTCACCTCTTTCTCCCTCTTTCCTTTTTTTTCTCTTTCATCCCCTCTTTTTTTCCTCTCATTCTTTCTCTCTCTTTGCCTCTTTCTCCTCTTTCTTTCTCTCTTTCTTTCTCTCTTTTTTTCCCTCTTTTTTTTTTTTCCTCCCTCTTTCCCTCTTTCTTCCCCTTTATCTTCCCCCCTACCCCTCCCAGTAACACCAGGGAAAACACTCCGCCTTTAACTCTCCCCCTCGTTCAAATAATATCATACAAGGAATATTGTCGACTCTCGGGTTTGAACCACGGAAGGGGAGAGGTAACAGTAGTAACAAAGCAGATCCTGGAGTTATTTTTAGGTCCGATTTGCTGGAGCTGACCTCAGCCTGGGGAGAGGAAATGGTGGAAATGTGGATGCTGGTGAAAAGCTGAAGCGTGCCATTGCACAGCCTCGGATCCAAAACAGGGAGGGGAATGGGGGGGGCAAACCCTCACAGATAATAATAATAATAATAATAATAATAATAATAATAATAATAATAATAATAATAAAGCAAAACCAGCCTTAGTTGAGCAGAGAGGGGAGGCTGCAGCCCCACAGCGAAGGCAGGTGAAGGGCTCTGAGCTCAGAGGCTCCCATTGCAGCAGTTATAATGGGCTGGGGGGAGCGGGGGAATCGCTGGACACTTCGCACCCCCCCCATTCCCAAGCCCTACAGGCTGTGGTTTGCCGGTCCCTATTGATTTCCCCAGGACATGCTTGGAGAGAATTTGACCCGAAGTTTTTCAGGCTTCTCTCTTGACCTCCAGATACCGCTGCCAATAAAGCACTGATATATTTCGCATTGAGTCGGACATCAAAAGGAGACAAAATAGCAACGAGAGGGGATTTCTTTTTAACCCCTCCCCTCATATCTATGTTAAAAAAAGTGAGGAGTCAGATCTTCACCATCACCTCTGATTTATTGCCTTCCTTTTCAAGCGAGCCGGTTACGCACAGGGAAGTGTTGAAATGTGATTATTGCCTTTAATTTCTTTAATTTCTTTCGTCTCCCCCTTTTCTCCTATCCCTCCTCCCGATCAAAAAAAAAAAAAAAAAAAAAAAAAAAAAAAAAAGAGTGAGAGATAGAGGGAGAAGGGGGAAAAATCCCAACAACTTCAAAGGAAACCATCCCTGTTTCCAGACTCTCCCCTATTTAAAATGAAAAGCCACCAGACTCTTCCCCTCCCGTGCAGCTCACTCTCCTCCTTTTTTATACATTAAAATGAAGAAGCATAATTTGCTTCGCCTCCAAAAACCCTTTCCGCTGTTTTCGGGCCTGCATCGCAACTGTATTGTGGCTGATTCCGCTTTTATTTTGACCTCGGATTCTTGAACATCCGAGCAGAAAAGCAGCCGTTTCCCCGCGCTCTGCTCCCCTCCCCGGGCTCTGCCCGCCCCGCTCTGCCCGTTCCCCCTCCATCGCTTTTCTCCTCTCTCCCCCTCCGAGGTGCTTTGAGCAGAAATAACCCTCTCCCACCATCCCGCAATAAATTATGAATCAAGGTGATGTTGACTCATATTTACAACGTTAATCGTTTCCTCTGTGGGAAAATATAGGGGATGTGTGGCCGAGAGGGAGGGAGGTTTCTTTAGGGGAAAGATGTGAGCAACGCGGATTCGCAGCTCTTGTGGAGCTGGAACTTCTGGAGAGATGACAGGCAAGGAGGAACGCTTATTGCACAGAAATTAGTGCAACAGCAACTTGAAATAGCTTATTATCTGCTCCCGTCTCTCGGACGTTATCTCTATCCTTTGTAACCGTAACCCGCGATAGCAAGTTTCTATCAAACTTGGCTTCAACCGAGTTGATAAGGGAAGATTTAACGCGGTGAGGAAAGATCTGCTGATGACTTCGGTGGGTTGGGGATGTGCTGGTGGCTGAGCTGGGACAGGAGGTGCTGGGCGGCTGCTTCTGCTGCTGCCCGGCCCCTTCCCAGCTCAGAAAGGATCGTTTTGATTATGATTATGATGATTATTTTCAAGCAAGATTTGTGTAGGGAGAAGTGGGGAGAAGAAATAAGGAGAGAGGTGGGATCTGGGTGCAGCGGTGTGGTCCAAGCCTGGACCTCTGTATATGGCAGCAGCCCCCCCGGCTCTCCCCCACCCCAGTTCCTTCCTGCAGCCCCCGTAGCAGTGCTGGGGGAGCTCTGCCTTTCCCTCCCACCCACTCGGATGCCATCCTTTGGAGGGTTCCTTCTGTGTTTTGGGTCCTACCCTGGGTCTTGGGTGCCCTCCGAGGTTTGAGGCTGAGGTCCCATCCCTGGCATGGTCCATCCTCCTGGATCTAGGGCATCCTATCCCGGCTCTGCGCCTATTAATAAGGGTGTGAGTCTCTTTTCCAGAATCTGGGGTCCTATTTAGGGTCTGGGACTCTCCTCCCGGGTAGGAATGACAGCGTCCTGGGGTCGGGCTAATGTCCCCAGCACGAAGGTTCGGCCGAAGCGATCCGGGAGCCTTCGGCCACCCCATCTCCTCCTGACATCTGGTCATTAAAGGGCGACATTCGCACAATGGCGTCTGGACCGGGCTGAATAAAGCCCCGGTATTGATTTAAACGGGGCGGGGGCTGCGGGGGGCTCCCCTGCTCCGAGCTCGCAGCCGCCCCCCGCCAAGTGCCCATTTCTCACGCTCAACATCCCGAGTCTACAGAGAATTAAAAAAAATAAAATAAAAAAAACCTAACAAAACGATTCAAAATACCACCGACGAAAATAAAAAGGGAGAGGAGAGAAAAAGCGGGGGCTGAGAGATGCGAGGTGGCTGCATCCATCTGAAGCCGACAATTTAAACTAACACGG